>NC_143014.1:348598575-349297742 GCF_055824585.1 Amblyomma mixtum | reverse complement strand
TCACTTTTATTTTTTTCGGAAATCATGGCCCCGCGCCCTGGGCTCGACTAATGACAAGTCACATTTGGCGGGCGATAAGGCTGCACGCAGACGGCGGCCTCGGCGAGCCGCGTTCTCTTCGAGCCACAGATAAAGCGCGACGTGCGTGTGACGTGTCCAGTTGTGAGTGACGTCAACACCGGAAAGAGAATTTGCTGCGCTCAGCTGCCGCACTGAGCCCGTTGCGCGCGTATGGAGAGCACGATAATAATAGCCGTATCAGTTTTTAAAATTCCAAAAACGCGATTACGCTTGCTACTGCGGCCCAACTAATGTGGGGCATTTCTGGCGCCATTTGAAAACGGCGCGCCTGTGGAGAGCCCACCTGGCATGTGAGAATCGCTCGCGGGTGGGAGACAAGGATGCAAGCCGGCCGGTATGGTTGAGCGAAGTGAAATACAGGCAAATACTGGAGTAGAAGATCCACCAGTGCCCGGAGCTGAGTTGAGCTATGGTGGTGTTGACCGTGCGAGCAAATGTATATTCACAGGGTCGGCCGGAGCAACCCCGACAGTTGCTCCAGCGGCAGGCGCATCGTGTCCGCAGGAGGCAAGTTTCAAGCATGTTGGCAAAGCAGCGGGTTCTGTGGGGGAATCAGTTGTCAACAAGCACGCGCTACCGTGCACAACAGAGCATAACGTCCCTCTTCATGCAGGTCCAATAAATGGGTTGCACGAGAGCCTCAAATGTGCCAGTGTTGCGAGGCAGTGAGGAGATCGGAGCGCACACAGCACACCACGATGTGTCTTCGGGCGCACGAAATAAAGTTCCCTCGTCGCAGCAACTTTGCAACAGCTCAGGGACAATAGTTCTCTCAAAAAGATTGGTTTGGTTTGGTTTATGGGGTTTAACGTCCCAAAGCGACTAAGGCTATGAGAGACGCCGTAGTGGAGGGCTCCGGAAATTTCGACCACCTGGGGATCTTTAACGTGCACAGACATCGCACAGTACACGGGCCTCTAGAATTTCTCCTCCAAACAAATTCTAGCCGCCGCGGCCGGGATCGAACCCGCGTCTTTCGGGTCAGCAGCCGAGCACCATAACCTCTGAGCCACCGCGGCGGCTCTCTCAAAAAGAACAGCTTCACTCCAACAGTAGTGCCTCCCATTTTTAGAATATCAATACCCATAATTGCTTCATGGGTAGAGCGGGAAAGAACGATGGATTCTGCTCGAATAACTACTCTACCCAGTGTGACGCAAGCCAACAGCCACAGAAACCAAGGGGCACAGGGGATTTTTTTATATTAATTTATTTATTTTGTACTGTTGATCAATTTAGAATATTACTGAATATACTATCGCTTAAAGCTAATTGATTAGAAAAGCAGAAGAAAAAACAACCACATGCCACCGGTGGGATCCGGACCCACGACCTCCGAATTACGCGTCCGGTGCTCTACCTGTGACCTACGGCGACGGCTGTCAAACCTTCTGCTTTCGGGGGTATTTATGTTTACAAGTAACCTAACCTTGAGAGTGTTCATCAGCGCCACCCACGTTCATGAGCGGCGGACGTAGAACGTCCTGAGTTACCGCAGGTGTGACGTAGAACGTCATCGAACGGAGAGGGTGGAAGCTGCGTGAGAAACCTCTTATGCTTCCTATGGCGTCAAGGCTGCCAGAACCGAGGCCCTCGCTAAGCAATTAAGCAAACAAGGGAAGGGGGATGAGGGGCACGTTATAAATATGACGCAAGGCAACAGCCACAGAAACCAAGGGGCACAGGGGATTTTTTTTATATTAATTTATTTATTTTGTGCTGTTGATCAATTTTACCCAGTGATACTTTCGCATTACACACCCCCAGAGGACTCAATGACTCGCCGCTCACTCGAAAAAAACGTTGCGGTTTGGTCGCAGTTAAACAAATTTACGGCCTAGCTAACGTTTAAACCCGAGGCTCAAGATAGAAACAGTTGTACCCGTATCACCAAGAGCCGATGCAGGCACACCATCGACGGGCACATGAATTTTGTTCTTGTGCATAAAAGCAGGAGTGAGTATATCGGCACACAGCTCACACCAGCGACCTCACCTCCATCGGACGCGCTGGCTAGTTTTCTGGATTAGGTGATGAGCGCCCTGCGTTGACGGGGACCGGCAAGGGCAATGTGCTGGAGGAGGAGCCACACTGCAATCCGAGACCGGAGAAGGTGTCCGAAAGCTAGAGTGCAAAGGGTGCGCTGCAGCGGGTGACAGGAAGATCTTCGGGGAGGAACAGGCTGGTAGTTTGGGCGCGGAGTGAAGGTCGTGGATCCGTGGCGGTATGGTCGGCTGCGTTGGCAAAATCGCGATATATGGCCAGGGTTCCCACATCAGGAGCAAACCGCAGGCGGCCGAACAAAATTACGCGCCCTGAAGCCGTCATCATTGTCGGCAGGGAGTCGAACTTGAACCGAGCCTTAACTGGAAAGCGGAACCGAAATCGTATTTTTGCTTGGAACCAAAACCGAACCGAACCCACATTTTTTCGCCATCTTGGAACCGAACCCGACCCGGAACGATTAAAAGGAACCGTTCCGAACCGCTTCGGGACTCGGTTCAGCCCCGCTTTTTTTGCAACCCGGCATACTTTTTTTTTTCAGACAAAACGAGATGTGCCAGCACGTAGATTAACCCCCCCCCCCCCCCCCCCCCCCCCGAAAGCTCTCTGCACAAGGCAGTGCGAAAATGCCATCCAATCTACGCGACAACCAAAATGAAGGGAGTCGCTGCCTGGGAAGAAACCACATTTGCGCTACTGCAATGTGCTTTCGGCTATTCTAAAGCACTGTACGCCAGATTGATGTGAAATTTAGTTTATAAGAGCCTCCGCCTTTCACATGTTATCGCAGAGTTTTAATCGAATTTTTGGCACTGTTATAACTCATAGAGCATCGAGGGAGAATGGCTTCCCTTTCTTTGTGTCATATGCTATAAATATGTGAAAGACAGGCGCAACGACTAAACCCCGTTGTGCAACATTTACTCTCGGAGGCAATCATTGTCTCAGAAACGCCACCCTAAGTAAGGCCCCCCACGATAGCTCGACGGCTATGGCACTCGGCTACTGATCCCAAGGTCGCGGGTTCGATCTCATCGCGGGTTCGATCTCGTCGCGGGACCACGTTTAGATTGCAGCGAAATGGAAAACCGCGCGTGTTCTGTCCGATGTGAGCGCACGTTAAGGAACCCCAGCTGGACTCCGTTAATCTGGAGTCCTCCATTACAGTGTACCCGATAGCCCCTATGACACTTGGAAATTACTGCTAATATTACAAAATAAAAACGTGGGACTGTGGCAGCGGCAAAGACATTTAAAAGAAAAATAAATAAGTAGCGATTGCACAAAAGGGCAATGCGGAAATGCATGCGCTCACTAGAATGCGATAATAATTGCGCCCAGAACGATGCTACTGCAATGAAACCTAACTGTGACGAAATGATTTTGTGTTATGCCGATTCTCTGCAATCATTCTACATGCTTATAGAAATGAGATTCCAGTCACTATCGGGTGGCTTGATCATGTTGTTCTCGGACTGCTGGATCTTGAATTAATGCGCGTCCAGTGCTTTTGACAAAGGCTGTACCTCATCAGAGGGATTCTAGCGTATACATAGTCAATTTACACTAATTTTGAATTCTGTTCATTTTTCGGTGCTTGCCGAAAATTCCCATCTTTTTGCAGCGAACAGTAAATTAAAGTAAGTAAAGTTAAAACATCTCGCACTGAGCAAATATTACATCTTTTACTTTACATAAAATTCTTAAATCAAATCAAATCTTTATTTCGCATCGTAAAATTCTCTATAAAAGCCTCTGCATAAGCTTGGCTAGGCCCAAGGCCCTTCCGATACATGGCAGCATGGACATACAAGATTTATCTTTTTTTATTAGTTGTAACAGAAACTGTAAACTAAAATATACATACAAATCAATGTTTGTACAGTAAACAAACACTTCGTTACATGGGAGTTCACGATATGGGATGCGACACATATACTACATGAGACGTCAACATAATGCCTGTTTAATGAAAATGCAGGATGCAAGATTACAAATTAATGGGAGATGCATCAGTAGAAAAATTTTAATTCTCCCTAAATCTGTTTAAGAATGAGGGCAGGAGATGACGCAGCATTTTAAGTAAGAAAAAAGGGGAAAAAAACCACACCAGACAGTAAACGGCGTGATAAGTTTGATTAAAACCCATCTACGTTCAGGAGTTTTTTTTTGTCCGAACCCATTTGAACCAGTTCGAGACGGTCCGAACCGAACGGAATGTCGCTCTGGAGCCGAACCTCGACCTGAACCCGAAAGGCGTGAACCCGAACCGAAACCGAAAAAATTCCGGTTCGACACCCTGTTTGTCGGAAGCGTAAGGGAAGGCTTCTCGTCGTCTTGAAGGACTGGCCGCCCACTGTAGCGCCATCTCTCTGTTACTGGTGCGAGCGTAGCATGGTCGGGATCGCCGGGGATCCCGGTGCCCCTCAAAGTCCGCTGCGGTGACAGAGAGGGGCTTGGCCTATACAGCAGGGATGCAGATGTGTGAGGCGACAAGTAAGATCCCGGAAACGGAATAATTCTTCGCGGACAGTCTGGCGAACAGTGGCGGCAAGATCACTGGAAGAAGCGGTGTCAATGGCTGCCACCGTAGTGACACCATACAGGCGACCAGACTTCGGTGTTATTCAGCGCATCTTTAGTTTATCAAATGTGCGGCAGTACTCAATGGCATTTGAGACAAAGGTGAGGCTCTCTTTGCTGATCAGAAATGTGCAGATGCCCTCGGCGGAACTTTTGATCAAGAGGCCCACTTTGTGCTTGTCGTCATGTAAACAGAACATGACCTGTAACATGCTCCCTGCAAGTGACGAATATGCGAATCTATTGCTATTAGGTGGGTGCAAGATACGAACGGGCGCTTCTTCCACCTACCTCGAGCGAGCGGCTTTCACGCTTAGTCTACCCTCTCTTTGTTGCTACAGTGTAACCATGAGAGAGCTAAACAAAATTTCCATGTCTAATATTTCTGCTCGTAGCTGCCGCGGTGGCTCACTGGTTATGGGGCTCGGCTGCTGACCCGAAAGACGCGGGTTCGATCCCGTCGAATTTCGATGGAGGCGAAATTCTGGAGGCCCTTGTACTGTGCAATGTTAAAGAAGCCCAGGTGGTCGAAATTTCCGGAGCCCTTCAATGCGGTGTCCCTCATAGCCTGAGTCGCTTAGGGACGTTAAACCCAGACAAACTGAACTAAACTATATTTTTGCTGTCTGTTTGAAGCGCTCAATTATCAGCAATCGTGTTAGCTACCCTCTCTTTTCTGTACTCATGTGTATTGTGTTGCAACGCATTATATTAATCATATCTCAGATCACACGACTAATTTCGTGCATCCTTCTTTCTATTTTTTATGACCCCAAGCAGCTGGAAAGGGAGGCAGGCTCAAGCACGCCATAGTGTACCCGGAGGTCTATGTCATCATCAGCTCTAATTTTGCGAAGGGAGTGCCTGATGATGATCTGCTCAGCTACATAATAATATTCCTCGCTGGGGTGAGATATCCTCTTTTTACTCGAACATATCCCTCATTACACGGCCGAACAAATTTAGAGGCGTTAATTACAGAAGATGGCGCGTAGACTCTGCCTCACCAAAAATGCACAAATTTTCTGCGACCTCTTAATACAGCCTGAACAAAGTCGAGCTTTCTTAGAGAAGGTCGTACAAATTTTCTTTCAGAAACGTATTATCCTCGAAAAATATTTTTATCTAAATATCTATTTCGCGATTCATTAGATCGAAGGGTGCAGTTACCAATACGATTGCCCAACTCCTCCTTGTATTCTACAGATTGGCATTTTGCGCCAACCATGGTATTAAAATATGCTCAATCTTGCCGTCTTTGGCACAACTCATTAAATATTGCCTACGTCGTGGAAGTTTCGCCCGTATCATTTCTTCCTCAAGAACGTAGTGTTAGCAACGAAAAACACTTCGCTTGAAACTTTCGAGTAAAGTTTATCTTTCAATTGCACTCACAATTCACGTCAGTCGTGTTTGAACGCAGAAACGCCAGATGAAGGCGCGTCGGACAAGCGCAATATTCATGAACGTACTCGCAGTATTTCTTTCCGCAAGCCGCTTCCTGCATTGTGCTTATCGTACGTCAAACATGACGGAGCTACTCATAAGTACTTATTTCTCGGAATGTACGTGTGTTTTTAACTAAAGGGCGGCTTGCTTTCCTTTCTATAACGCAATGCCAGTGACTGCTGAAAGCAGAAGACCGCAGTGACGGAAGGAGAGCTCCGGGCTGGTCATGTGACTGGCTACTGCGATCTCGTTTGCTCGTTCCGTGCACAGCCGTTAGACATTTGATTTCGCAGTAGAATAGTGCAGCTTTAACGCGAGATCGTTACGGGCGCTCGTGAGGCGGACAAGCCGGCGTCGTCGTCGGGCTGCCGCGGCTCCGCCGCGTCGTTAGTGCGCTAAAAATCCCAGCAGCCCCAGCGGCTGAGGCCTTGCGCAGCTTGAGAGAATGGAAGTTTTTCACTTATCGCGGAGGCCACCAGGAGCGCTATGAATGAGTGCGACGTTATCGCTAGTCTTTGAGGAAGCGGAGCCGAAAGTTTTCACTGCGCACGGGGTCTTCTAGGAGCAGTGTGAGTGATGCCGTCCTGTGGATGGTATAAAGAGCGGGAGCAATCGCGTTTCGTTCTTAAGGCGGAGCTTAAGCGTCTCCGAAGTTTTTCCTTATTGGAGCCTCCATTTTTTTCCTTTTCCTTGTAGTTTGTGTTGCCGAGAAGCTTTGTAATGTTTGCTGGTTCATGGCTGAAAGCACAGTGTCAAGCCGTGACACCTAGTATGGTATAGTATGCGAATGTATGTGATAGTATGTGAATAGTGGGACCTTTTCAAAATGAAATGTATTCAGGTTTCTCATCTAAATGTCTGCATCACGCTCCGCAAGTCATGATTAGAGAGCGTGGGAATGGTGGCACCATTAAAAGAAAATGCAGCGACCGCCAACCACTGGATTATTGAAAGCCGCTCGAAAGCTCACCCGACATATTTCGTGCGTCTGCTATTTGCTTCCACAGAGAGGAGCCCAAAGCGTATTACTGCGTTCACCGAGTCTTATAAGCGTACAGTCGCGTTCTGTCATGACGTTTATATTTTCCGCACAGTCAGCGGGATGTTGTGACGCCATCCGGGGACGTCAGTGAAAAATAAAAAACACTCGGTGAAATTCTCGTTACTTCCTATGCCGGTAGAAGCCGCCTGGCTTGTTCGACCTGGTCGTGCATGCTGGCCCAACTGACGCCATAGACTGCAGTTAAAGCCAGAAAAATCAGGCTGATATGCCGAAAATATTATTAAATCAGTGGCTGCGTCACATTAGTGGCCAATATACCAGATCTAGTGGCATCGCGAGGGATTTTGCACCTTCTAGGCTTTATAATAAGCAGGTATTGGAGGATCGCTCAACTGTCGAAGTCGTAAGCAGTTTAGGAATTCGTTTCTGAACTAGTTGATGCATGATCCAAGAAAACTACAAGCCACCGTATAGACGCCAAACAGTGTTTTTCCATGTGTGGCGTGGGCTTAGTAGCTGCAGTTCTCTTGGGTTACGCAGTTTGTTCAATGACATACGTAAAGGCGCAATCGAAAGTTACAACACATGTCAGGAACACTAACAAGGATAAGCGGTAGTGAAGAGAGCTGAGCGTGATACTACTTAATCTGTCGTAACCGAAACCTTTCGCTTTCAGCAGTTTGTCAGTCAGGACTTTATGCAGTTGTTTCCGGCACTGAACGCTCTCGTAAATCTAGCCTTTGCAATCTTGATCGAGGCAGGGCAAAGCTCGGAGCATATACTTTCATATACGGTGTGCTGATGTGCGCCTATCGCTCTCGTGTTTCACTGTCGGAGCAAGTCCAAAAATGAGGGATGGTTAGTTGCTCTGACTGGCAATGCTTAGCTGTTTGAATTGGTCATCGCATGCTATATTCAGTATTCAACTCAATCTGCCTTCCTAAAGTACATACACTAGTATATTTACCGAGGGGGATAATCTGCTAGTTTTCAGATGGTTCGGCAATTTCCCCACGCGCAATAATTCCGGACTATGACCCACACAAAGACTGAATGTTTCCTAATTTGCGCCCGACGCACCCTATGCTGATATCTTCTATGAAGATTCAACTCTGTCAAGGTCAGGTTGTTAATATGTCAGAAAGCCACTCTTGTGTAGAACACGCGGCCATGCACGCAGTATTCCATACCCATTAACAGTTTGCGGACTGGATCATCCCGGTAGTCGATGAAGACACGAGAATAACGTTAACGCACAAAATGCTCGATAGGAAAAAATTGGCAGCGGCTTAGCTCTGCTATGCCAGGATATACGTAGCATTCGTTATTTCTACGCTCAGCGGCAAACAGCGACGCGACAACCTCCGGGTCTGACGAGTTGAGATTTTCAAGTCTCCTGCGCCGCTTAGCAGCGGCTTGACTCTCTTTACCCTCCATGGAACACGGCGCATCGACTGTGTATATCTCCACATTTATACACGCGGCGCAACCTCCGCGCGCATGCGCAGTAGCGCAGAGCGGTGAGCGCGCGCTGCGAGGCGACGGTGCGCCAGCTCTGCGCCCTGTGACGTCACTACTCCGCGCGCATGCGCAGCACAGCTCTCCAGGAGCCACGCGAAACTGCTCAACCTCGGCCAGTGTAGCTCACGCTACAAAAAATAAATAATGCAAACAGTTAACATTTATTTCCTGTTGCACGGTATCTAAGCTCTGGAGATAACACTGGCTGTTGAACGCAGAAGCGTCTAAAAGGCGTTAGAAAACCTTGCATTCTTCTTTTTGCAGTGCAAAGAATTTCAGCAAAGCATTTTACAGATTAGGTGATGTCATTTTCGCTTCTCGTGTTTTTACTCCCTCACCATCTAGGTCTAGGACGTTCTCAGGAAGATTAATGAGAGAGCAGAAAGTTGGGCTAGTTGGTTGAGGTCTGAAATTGGAAGCATCTTCCAGCTGTAGATACGCAAAGACCGAAAGCAAAAAATGACCGCGGCTTAGCTCGCCTAACCCTGGTTATGCAAGCGAAAGTCACGCTTGCATAATTAGCGTGAAGTCACACTGCGGCATATTGCTTCAGTGCCACGTGTCTGCAACAGCGTTGTCAGCGCTAGCACATACAGCTAACATCTCTCTCTCACCACCGCCACGTATACTTCAAAGCTCGACTGAGGCATCCGCTGACCTAGGGAGCCAGTTATGCGCACTTCCTTTCCACAAAATAATCGGAGTCTAGAACGTTGTCTATGCCAACGCCATTGAACACAATGGACGCCGACGGCCTATAGCTTCAGTGCAGCGCTTCTGCACAACGTTGTCAATGCCAACGCATGCAACGCACATCTGTCACTACCGCCGCGGAGCAAGTGATGCGCTTTTCCTTTGCCTTCGAATCTGCCGCTCTTCATCGGTTTCGGCTGCCCGTTTAGCGCGTTTAAGCTTCCTATCGATTTCTAAATCCCTCGCACGGTTTGCAATGTCGACCGGATGATCAGACTCGATCCGCCGCCTGCAAGACGTCGGCTCCAACCGCTCGCTTTGTCCATAGCGAGACAACTGGCAGGCGTGCACGCGAGAGCGGTGCCTTCGACTTTTCAAGTGAACGGAGTCACATGGCTAGTCACGTGACCACTGCTGGCAAGACGACGGCCGGCGCAGCGGCGGCGGGGCTGGAGTGCTGCGGCAGCTGCGGCGAACCACGTGGTTTGTCGCGTGACAGATATCCTCCCCCCCCCCCCCCCCTCCACTGCTCCTCCGGTTGATCAAATGTGGCCTTCTGGTGAAGAGTCACTAGGAAGCCGAAGAATCAGATAAGAAATAGCCGAATTGTTGTAACGAGAGGCGATAAATGTAGGAACAGATTAATGACACAGCGGGGCTAAACAGGGTAGGATGCGGTAGATGCCTCCTAAACAATAAGCGCATTGCCAACGCTCTTGCGCTGCCTCGTTGAGGTTCGGTCTCAGTACTTTTGCTGGCTTCCGGCACGAAGAACATGACTCTCGTGCGATACGACAGCGTTCTGATTACGGCTCTGATGCACTATGCGACGTTCCTGCACACATGAGTTCTGCACTGATAACAGCAGGGGAGCTGAATCTCATTATTCGGCTGTTTGTGACACCAAATCAGAAGAAGCGCGCGGTCCCAATTAGCAACAACCCACTGGCGTGACTTCGACGGCAACTGTCATGGAGTTTATACATAATGTAGTGCCCTAATCTTTCAGGTACCACGTTAACGAAACGAACTCTTTTCAGAAAAAATATATAATGACTTGTCACTTGTTTTACGTATACCGTTCGCTTTGCCAAAAAGGACAAAGCCTTCGTTGTTCGTCTCTTTTTAGACTCACTGAACACTGCATATGCCTCTAGTGTTTTATTATCAATGGTCTCTGCTTTCGAACAACCCGTTAAAATGTCTTCTCTTAGATGGTAAGTAAAGAAAAAGAAATCAATGAGTTGTCGAGATAGATGCCGAATCTCGGAACGTCATAGCTTGCGATAGCGCACCCCAATTTTTTTTTTTACAGGAAAATTCCTTATCTGCGCGGAAGCAATGGACAATCACAGATTCAAGAGAAAATTTTAACTTGCTTGATGATGATAGTGAATTTTTATGGCACAAGGGCATCTTTGGGCGAAGAGCGCCATGGCAGAAGGTAGTTTCGTTTGCTCAAGGTGGTGCCAAAGACCCCTTTCCCCAAGCATTTAACCCTGATTGAGCCGAGCACCAGGCCAGGGGAAGCTTGTACCGACTGTACTACCGGTGGGTACCCGGCGGCACTGGGGATCGAATCCCGCACCTCCTGCATGGAAGGCGGATGCTCAAACGACTAAATTTATAACTTGCTTGCTGGCTCGCTTAAGACAGCCTGTTCTATAGCCGAGATGCTGTTAGTGCTTCCTTTAAGCAGGGTCTAAACCCTTTGTGCCGGCGAAATAGATGTTCACTTCAAACTAGCCTATACGATATACCGGATCTTTATGCACGTTCACCTTACCACATATATCAGTGACAGCGGAATAGTGGGCTTATTTTGCTGCATTTTAACATTTTATTTGAAGGAGTCAGATTCTTCATTAGCTGTGACTTAATATTATCTATATTAGCCACATTAACCATTCTAATTTTTAACAATAAATGTCCATCTTCTACGGCATCGGCTGTTAAATAGTGTACTTATTCGAAGTTAGCTGAATGTAGGTAACGTTGCAGCATATACTACCCACCACAGAGAAAATAGAATGTTGCAACCCACTCGGACAAATTAGCTAAAAGAAATATTGTCCTACACCATGCCAACACTCCTGAATCATTTCAGCGAACATTGCACTGATCTAGTAAAAAAAATTATTCCTGGTTTAACTGCTTTGGAACCTGACAAGTTGTTCATGATGATTAAACGCGCTTAACCTTTTACAGAACAAGAGACAAAACAATAACACCAACACAGAGCGCGAACTTACAACTGGTTTTAATGGTGGAAACAGGTGATCTTTTTATACACAAGACGTGAGCGTCATCAATGGCAAAAAAAAACGAAATATTCTATTGGTTTCAGCAATCGCAATCAGATCCACACAACACACTCATCGCGATAGCTTAAGCATGTCAACTTCTTTCTCAGAGACAAAGACACATTGCTTATACACCTTTCAGCCTCGGAGGATTTCATTTCAAAAGCTTCTGCGACCTCTCTTTCTGTTTTATTAATGGAATGCGAAATAATCGTGGTTCTTTCGAAGAGAGGCTTGCTTTTGGTGCAGCGATTAGAATGAGTCGCCAGATTTCCCGAATGCGTGATGGAGTTACAGTTGTAAAGCGTGCTCGCTTCGCCTTTTGTTTATGCAAAGGCCCGTTTGGCCAACGTACTTCATTCCGCAGGAGAGCGGAATGACATAAAAAACACCTGTGTCGCATTTTCCAAAATTTTCTTCTCATTGTTTATTGACTGAGGCCGCTTCAAGGTCATATCTGCGCCGTAAGATGAGCTTCAAGGTTTGTACGCGAGAAGTGGAGCTTTTGCTCCAAAAAACTAACAGTGAAATGCGCCGAAAATATGCACTACGTGCGAAAATTGCCTGATGGTTTTTGCTTTCCTCTGCAAATTTTATGTGTACATTTTCATGCGGATGTCTTTATATTCATAATTGATTTGATGCGGCTAATCTAGGCAGCTAATATTGAAAGTTATGTAAATATTTGAAATGTCTTTATATGTAAGTCGAAAGGCGCTGCAAAATGTGTTTTCTATGTTTTCCTTCTCATGCTTACTGTAGTTTTGTATAGAGGGCGGCGTGCCCTTGTTAAGCCGCCGTTCTTCGTGCAGCTTTTACGTGCAGCCTGTTCCATTTCTTTGATGGGATACACTATAATTATTATAATTGTGGAAGAGTGAACGCGTTAAAGCCTAAATAATGCATGCGTAGTTAAAGCCTGAAGGAAGGCTTGCTCGCATGCTGACACCGCATATAACAGGTAGTTTATTTCCCTCCGACCATGGAAGTGAAATATTCAGGGGATTTTAGTATCCTGAATATTTCATGCGGCTCGTATAAATCAGGCAGGAAGTAATTTTTTTTCATGTATTTAATGTTACTTGGTCCTGCAATTTCTTTCCCTCTCAGGTGAACACCAAGCTCGCAGATTTGGCCAACCCAAAAGTTCAGCTTCGCTTGGTTGGAGTACTAAAGAGCCAAGCTTGGGTACGTTCCGAGCCATCATTGTCAGCGTTTCGTTGAGTCCATGATCCGTCTCTCGACCACACGCTTTTCCTCAAAAGCGCTATTTTGCAGGAGCACAGCCTTGAACGAAGAGGTTCCTACATACTTGCCGCGGCCACTCTAAACCAGTTTCTTCGGCGCGTCATAACACTAGGAGTCGGCAATCCTGACATATATTTGGTACTAACTGAGTAAGTAAAATGTACGTGGAAGCACTTCATGGCGCACGCGTGAGCAAAACTAGAGAGCTTCCCCTTCTCTCCTTCCTCTGTGGATTGCTTTCGCGTATAACATATCGATGCCGCGCATGTTCGCAGAATCCTTCAGTAAACGAATTACACTACCTAACATAACATCACTAATAGCTATGTTCTCGCGGTCTAAATGAAGTCTGAAAAGGGAGAGAAAAATTCATGAGGTCCTCTCCTCTGAAGGCAATGAGCGACTTCATGGGACTGTACCTGTATGATGGGTTGACGCAGCGGATAGGCTTCGCAGGCTTGCGCGGGTGCTCACACCTACCGTGTAGAGAAAGGGGGGATTTTTTAAACCGTCGCATCATTATATTGGTTCCCAGCATACGCCTTTGCCTTCCGCCTAATTCACCCTGTTACCCTCTATAAACTTTAAGCGTTAAGTGCGCGCCCTTTGTCCCCTTGTCTAGTAGTCGATGGACACACGCAATGGGCGCTGAAACTGCCCTTGACAGGAGTATTACGTCCGCTTCTTCTCTATCCCTTTCCCCCAACGTTTTCTTGTTCTCGTCTGTTTCACTCCTCACAGTTTTTATCTTGCATCACAGCGCGGTCACGGCTCGTGGCTTTCGCCCCACGAACGTGGCTATGTCACGTATTACCCTAGCAACGCTGAACATGATCGCCCGCTGAGGAAACATGCCGTTTTGTTTTCTTTCAGAGATGACATGATAGACTTTATGAACGGGGAGTATGAACCCCGGATAACAGGTAAGTGTATGCAAATACTCATGTACCCTGCACGTGGAGCGGTCTGATTTCAAAGCTGTGTCGCACCAAAACAAAAAAAAGCTGGCTGATCCAAAATTACGGAAATTTCTTGCAAAGTAGTTGTAACTGAGGAAGAATAGTTCCCATTGGTCGCAAACTGACCACTGAGATTTCTAGAAAGTGTATATTTCACTCTAGGCTTATACTTCCAGCTTCACTCGAGTAACATAAATGTGCCTTTGCGCACTGCTAATTTCAACGCTGTGCTGTCAGCTATTCTAAGAGAAAAGATAAAATGTGTAAAAACTAAATTAAAATTTACATAAATCGTACACATTTTCCTTGGAAAAATTTAGGCACGCTTAAATATTGCTTCTGTCATTGTTCCAAATTTCACTGCCGCAGTTATTTTTACGTAATATGTTACTTTTGCTACTCCCAAAGCCTCACCTCGCCTTAAAAGCCGCCTGATTTTGAGCGCTGTCACGGGTTCGGTGACTAGGCGACATCATCACTGAGTCCGGACAATGAGGGGGTGGTCGTTTGATGCCCGGCGTAGCTGGTAAGCAAACGCAGTGACTGAAACCGAGGCGTGTTAAGGGGTAACAACAACAACAAAACAACGTTTATAGCTTCGATCGAACAATGCGGCAGTTTTCACAGACACGTAATTTACATTCTACAAAACAATTGCGGAAAGCACATAGCAGTAAACACACTGAATTAAGTTATACATTCAATATTTCTACACAGGTCAGAACACAAGTGAGAGGCCAATCAGATAAAGTCGATCAAAAGTCAGAAGGTGAAGAAACATACAGTAAACCGGGAAGCGCGGCTGCAGTCCATCCACAAAAACGCAGTCAGTGCGGCCCCCGAAGGCGACGTCCGTCCAGGGCAGCTTGCGGTTTCGAGGATGCGGTGCGGCGGCTCGGAGACCCGGGAGTTCGCGGCGGCAGCGTTTGCACCGACGAGCGGACTGAAATTCGTTTCCATACGGCCCCCTTTTAAAGCCCTCGGGCGCTAGCGGCCGAGCGCCCGCGGCGCCACAGCGTCGGCGTCGAAAAAACAAAACACCAAAAAGCGCAAATAGAGCACGTAGGCACCTACGCCTTGACTCTGCATGGCCGCCATATTGGAGGAGGAAAAAATTAACGCACAACTAAAAAGAAGCCCTAGTCTTCGACTCTCGATTCGGTGACCCTGGAGCCGCAAAAAAGTAAAACACAACCAAAAAGGCAGTCACGCACGCCGCAACTTCTTTCCTGCTAATGGTTAGCTCCAGACTTCGGCAGTATCGGGGACGACTTTGAGCCGCCTCCGCTTTCGCAATGCGAGGGGTTGTCTACATAACTGAAAAAAGCGTGCATGCATTATTGCTCTTCCCGAGACACATACAAAGAAACGCGGACGCATCAGTTTTATACAAACAAAAGTAATTTACAGGCTGCTGCCACTTCTGTGACAAGCGCCTACTATGGACAATTTTAGTACGGTTAAGCGCAAGCAGTGAATTACTTGTGTAAACCGTGATAGTCTTTTTACCTCTGAAATTTTCAGCGCATATGCGCACATTTAACACGAATACCAGCCTTTTTATTTGACTGTGACGTAAATATTGAGCAACTCAGACTCTGATATGAAGTCCGCGAGGCTAAAATCGATGTAGACACACCAACAGCTGATAACAGTTGTCAGGAGTTCACAAATATACAAAGTGGACACCTTTACGGACTGCACTGACCGAATACGGATGAATGCGAGAAAAGAGAAATCCCCTTGTAGGGAAATTGTAGGGACCCTTTGCAGGGAACACGAGCAAATATAAAGTTGATCCTGGTCCGTCGAGTGCGCAGGGATTTGTGCGTGCTGCTTTTGCACTTGAAAAGTTGTAAAATTTATGACGAAATTTCAAGCAAGGCTTTAGTACCCACTTGCTCGGCGTGACTGCGAAAGCATAGAACGCTTCTGTCGCACAGTAATGGGTTTTCGGCGCATATGCGACCTTTCCGTGCTCTGAGAGAACATTCTAGAGGTGAATGCCACGGAAATTAGAGATAGAGAAAAGCAGGAACGCAGGGAGGTCAACCAAAAGGTGCTCCGGTTGGTTCCCTTATATATCATTGAGATGGCAAAAAGGTTACGATCTGTGAGGCATTTTCGTTTTTATTCGCACTGTATCGAGGAAAAAATGGTAAGGTTAACGAGGCCTGATTCCGCCTCTAACGAAATCGTGCCATCGCATGTCATAACGCACAAAGAAGATCCGAATCGCGCTTACTGCAGTGTCGCATGCCGCCTCTTCTGCGTGCTGGAACAAAGCGCAGTGGCCTCCGTCGTGTTTACCGAACGCAGAACGCAGTTTACGGTCATTAGCTTCTAATTCGCGCAGACGCGAGTCTGTTTTTGGGGTCGTGCGCAAGACTCACGACATTACGCAGACGTCATTTTTGTTCCTCCTAACAATCGTAGTCGTCGTCAAAGAGCCCGTCGGTCGCTTATCTTGGCTACTCGTTCGCAGTTCCCACTGAAGTGCCTGGGTCTCAGAAAAGCCTACAATCCATTGAACTGAGCTACACACGTCATGCTCTTGTTTGTTTTGTTTGCGCTCTTGGTTATATATACCTTTGACACAGCCCATCATGCCATACTCGATCGTTTTCCCTACAGGGCGATTCCACGAGAGCTCAAACTGCCCATATATTTGGTTTGGTTGAGTTTCTTCTGGTTTAATGTCCCAAATCTGCTCAGGCTGTGAGGGAGGCCGTAGTGAAGGGCTCCGGAAATTTCGACCACCTGGGGTTCTTTAGCGTGCAGTGACATCGCACAGTACATAGGCCTCTAGAATTTCGCCTCCATCGAAATTCGACCGCCGCGGCCGGGATCGAACCCGCATCTTTCGGGTCAGCAGCCGAGCACCATAACCACTTAGCCACCGCGGCGGCATGCCAAATATTTCAGATATTTAATATTCTTGGCTATTTTACATTCTACGCACACAATATTGAAAAGGCCAATAGTGAATTTCGTTTTCTGAAAATGCTAATATTTCAGGAGAAAAAAATTATAAACTACGTCGTGGCAAAGGAGCGAGTTTCGCACACGGCTAAATCTTGCAAATTTGCAATGACGTAAGAGAGGTATTAAAGCCATGACGGATATATTTTGCGCGCTAAAAGTGCATGGAAGAAAGAATATGTCACGCTTACTTCCGCCATTGTGAACAACATTCCGCTTCCTAGAAAAAAAAATTTGAAAATGGCACAGGTCTCAGATGAGCTTATGTACAAGGAATTTTTGCTCCCCAAATATAGAGCACATCTTGTTGATATATGCGGAATTGACAAGCGCCTAGTTACTAAAACAGTGTACGGACTTTCGCTGTTATATAGTGTAGGGAAGCTAAAAAAAAATTGGCCTATATCCTATGTTTTTAAATATAGTAGTGTTATTCAAAGATAAAATGAAAAAACAAAAACTCATCACCAATTTTGCTTAAAACTCCTGACACAAGTCTCTTGAAGGAGGTGAAAAAATACGAAAGAATATATTATATTATGTTGTTTCTAACAATCTTATCTTTCTAGCTTCTCAAGAATCGTCTGGAAAGACTAAATGAAAGGGCGGAAGCAAAAAACATGCCCTCTTGTGCTCTAAATTTTTCCTAAATCGCGAGTTAGACTTTTAAGTCATGAAAGAGCATGCTAATTTCATTTTAATGGACTAACACCGATTTGTGACGTAAGCAGGATTCAGTGACGCTACCGCCGGGTGCGGGTAACCACTGGGTGTGGGGCCCATAGAAATGCGCACGAGCTTGGCTGGTGCGCTCTGGTGTTCTTCGAAAGGCAGGCCTGTCTTCACTAATAACTCGCATTTCCCCTTGTCGTTAACAAGAAAGATTTATGCTTGAAGTTTGTGACTTTTTACGCATAGCCGGACTGCATGCATTTTTCTAATGCTTCATAACGTTTTGTTTTTAATTTTTAAAATCCGTACTCACACATTTGGTTGGACCCATAGCCTTTAAGGCTAGTAATGTGTCCAAATGGTAAACAAACACAATAATACTGGCAGACCTTAGCCTGACAGGACGCAATTACAGCACACTTAAGTAATGCACAAACAAAAGTTGGAGAGCTGAACTACAATACTGTGGAGTATGGTCGATTAGATCACAACGCACTCTGCTGGAAACAACATTTCTAAATCATATCACACAAACTTCTTCATTCCTACTTTTCTATAGAAATTAGCAGCACTCATTGACAGCACTTTTTCTTCCATCGGGCAAATTTAGCGTTAACAAAAACCAAACTAATTCCATTGTAATTTGCTGACTGCACAGCGCAGCTTTGAGGTTTTCTTTCGTTAAAAAACGTGAAGTATACAACGTCATTTCAAAGCCAATGAATATTTATATCACAATATAAGCTTCCCAGATTCGTTTTACAAATCCACATTTTGTTTTAGGCCTTCGTCGTCTTTTTGTTAGGGAAGGAAGATCTCATTTACTCATTTCGAGTTTATTTGATAGGCAAAGGTTCAAAAAATAGTAAACAAGCTGAGGTAACGCCTGTTCTAGCCCAGCTATCACAGGCTTAAACCAATGAAGATAAATCAACTGCGGCAAAAAAAGAAACCCAAATTTATTTCTAAATCTAACGCGAATTTGAAAAGAAAATTAGCCACGGTATGCCTGCAGTGGACTGACAAAGCGAGAGCCTGGAGACACGCACGGCATCACCAATGCACTGTGCAGTCAGAGAAATAGATTAAAAACTTTTGTTTACATGCATTCCTAATTGCCGCACCCCCGGCTGTTACGCGCACTCGGCGCTAGCGGCACACCAAATCCTGCTTACATCACAGATCCGTGTTTGTTCATGAAAAAGTAAATGGATATGCTCTCACTTGACGGAAAAGGTATCAGTCTTGGGATTAGGGGACAGTTTAGAGCAGCGGTGGACAAATTTGCTGCTTCCGCCCCTTCATTTAAGCGCTCCGGCCATTGCTCGAGAAGCTACAGGTTTGAGCTTGAATAACGTAGCTGGAAACATAGCAATGCAACATTTTCTTTCGTATTCTTTCTAACTTCTTTCTGTAGACTTGTTTCAGAAGTTCTAAGGAAAATTGGGAACAAAGGTTTTTTCATTCGGTTTTTGCTTAATGCCAAATTAAAAAAAAACACCATATTTAGGGCAATGATTCTTGCGCTTGCCTACATCATATAAAAATTAAAGTAGATACACTTGCTTAGAGCCTAGATGTTTATCGCATCTGCTAATTTGAAGGAGACGTGCTTCATAATTGCGAAAACAAATTCTTGAATATAGCTTAACTTGAGACCGGTGCCCCTTTCAAATATTTTTCGAGGAAGTGGTAACTTCCTTTCAATGGCGGAAATAAGCGCGACATACTGTTTCTTTTATTTTAGCGCGCAAAATATGTCCATCGTGGCCTTAATGGCTCCATGCTTACGCGAGTGCCAATTTGCAAGATTGAGCTGTGCGCGAAAATGCTGCCTCTGCAACGATGTCGTTATAAGTTATTTGTCCTGAAATATTAGCATTTTCGCAAAACGAAATTCACTATTGGCATTTTGAATAATTTGTGCACAGCATGTAAAATAATCATAACTATTCAAAATCCCAAATATTTGGGCACTTTGTTTTCTCGTGCATTCAATCTCCAGAAAGCACCAGTATTGGTGCCGTTTTCAGAATCTTTGTTAATTAACGAGAATATTACACATGTGCAAATGATAGAAAGTGTGCAGATTTTTTGTTTGCTAGAGGCTTGCGGGTATAACAGTATTTTAATTTTAATGGATTATTTGCACTTCAGTTATTTCCTTTGGTTAAGTAATAAAATTTGGCTAGGTATCACAGCTATTTGCTCTTCATTTGACTTGAGGCGAATGCTTTTGTTTCTTTCTTGCCACGTTTCTTTGTAAGAAGTATTGCAACATACCCTCTGGGATGACTAGACCTTAGGCATCACTTTACCCGACGCTGCCACGCCACCCGTAAAGGAAGCGGCGCATCTACACAGCTATGGGATCATAAACACAATCAATGCTGAAAGATACTCAAAAAGAAAAAATTCCCCATGATGTGAGCAAAAATTTTTTTGTTACAGAATGTACAAGCAGTAAAGCACTACTGAGTGCAAATACATGATATATCTTAGATTAATCAAGTGGAGACGTTCAACTGTAGTTCTGTGAGTCATAAGGAAAGCTAAGTGGGCGAAGAGTAGTGAAAAATTGCAGTGTAGCTAAAATTTCCGTCCAACACACTTGACGTAGTTTCTTCTCATTCCTTTTGAAGATTTCACTACGAAAAGGGCATTGTGTGCCGAGTCCAAAAAATTGGGCTACGCATTTGTAATAGAAAAACTCGCAGTAACACTAAATTATATTCGTTGTTTTCTTGAGCACGAGACCCTGTTTTTGATTTATTATTGCAGCTGAGAGGTGCCGGCCTTACTGAGGCTCAACTTGAAAGCCAATTTTATCATGTTTGAATGACAAAATATTTCAAAACTTAATTTGTATTTGTCCAGTGTACTCATTTTGAATAAGCCAAGTAATCATAGAACAAACGTGCGATATACGCTGGGAAAGAATGTCGTTGATTTAAGGGAGTGTTAGCGGTTAAGTGGAGTTTGTAGGTCAACCGCCGCGATGGCTCAGTGGTTATGGTGCTCGGCTGCTGACCCAAAATACGCGGGTTCGATTCCGGCCGCGGCGGCTAGAATTTCTTTGGAAGAGAAATTCTAGAGGCCCGTGTACTGTGTGATGTGAGTGCACATGAAAGAACCCCAGGTGGTCTAAATTTCCGGAGCCCTCCACTACGGCGTCTCTCATAGCCTTAGTCGCTTTGGGTCGTTAAACCCCATAAACCAAACCAAACCAACCAGTTTGTAGGTCAGAATTTTAATGCGGAAGCATTTCTAGGCTCCGTCGGCGATGGCTCTGTCACCAAAATGCGTCGGAAAAACACGTCCGCTGCAGTTGTGCCGTTCTCACAAGAGGGAGCATGAAACGAATGATTGTTATCGATATAGGGCAATATGGAGATGATGCGCAACAAAATTGTCACTAAGATGATTAGGTAACCAATTACAGCGATTAATTAGAGTCAAAATGTCGAAATTGAATGTCGAAATAGCGTGGATGGCAAGCAATGGCAGGCAGTTGTACAAAATGAGTGAAAAAATAAAAGTTCGAAATGGATTGAAATGTGTTTTATGAATGAAAGTAATAAATTAAAAACACTTCATTGATTTGAAGTAATTAGTTAATTAATTAGAAGCAAAAGCAATGGAGGGTTGAATAGTTTGGACACGTATATAGTAATTAAGGCATCGAATTTGAACAACGAAATGGGTACTCAATCTTCGGCCGGTAAGGTCAAAAAATCTACAATTAATCAATTGATTGACAAGAATAAATTGACCGCGATAACTAATCATTCGGCCGATACTTAATCAAATGATCAATAATTAACCATGTGATCAATAAATTACCAACTGATCTGTAAAAAATCAATTATTCTATAATAATCATTTGGTTGGTAATTAATCAATTCATCTATAATTAATCAATAAAGAAAAGCAAAGAGAGGCGACGAGTTTCGAGAGGGCGTCACTGATTTCGCATTCTCCCAATGCGTGTCGCCGCGGTGATCTCTAACTTTCCAGAACAGTTCGGTATTCAATAGAAACAAGAGAAACGTTTATTTTTCGTTATTCTAAACTGCACTGGGGAACAGTCGCCTCAGTGAAAATCCACAAATGAATAATCAGTTGGTCGTCTTAGTGCCATCAGAAGATAACATCCCAGACAACACTGCAATATGCTGACCACATACTGAGGATATTTTTCTAAGGATATTCTTTATAAGCCTAGGATGTCCTGAAATGATCCTCAAAATGTATTGAAAAGGTCCTCATGCCCGGCCTCAGGACATCCTCAGAAGTGCAATATCTGATGTTTTAAGTACATTGTGAGGAGGTTATAGCTGGTCATCATCATCATCAGCCTGACTACTCCCAGTTCAGGGCAAAGGCCTCTCCCATGCCTCTCCAATTAACCCGGTCCTTTGCCAGTTGCGGCAACCGTATCCCAGCAAACTTCTTAATCTCATCCGCCCACCTAACTTTCTGCCGCCCCCTGCTACGTATGCCTTCTCTTGGAATCCACTTCGTTACCCTTAAGGACCACCGGTTATCTTGCCTTCGCATTACATGCCCTGGCCAAATCCATTTCTTCCTCGTGATTTCGACTAGGAGGTCATTAACCCGCGTTTGTTTCTTCACCCACTCCACCTGCTTCCGATCTGTTAAAGTTACACCTAATTTTTCTTTCCATAGCTCACGGCCAGGGTGTCGAACCGGAACTGAACCCGAACCCGAAACCGGAACCGAACCCGAATTTTCGCCCGGAACTGGAACCGAACCGAACCCATATTTTTTTCGCCATCTTGGAACTGAACCCGAACCGGAACGATTCAAAGGAACCGTTCCGAACCGGTTCGGGACCCGGTTCAGCACCCGGTTCAGCCCCACTTTTTTTGCATGCCGGCATACGTTTTGTTTTTCGACAAAATGATATGATCTATCGGATAGACTTACCCACCCGTAGCTGTCTGCGCTGGGAAGTGCGAAAATGGTATCCAGTATATGCGACAGCTAACTTACAGAAGGTCTGGTGCCTGGGAAGAAGCCTAATTGACGCTTCTCTAATTTACTGCCGCCAATTCTAAACACTTGTACGTCAGGTTTATGTGAAATCTTTAGTTATTACTCCTCCATTTTACATATTTGCGTAAAAGAGAGAGAGAAAAGGACGGAAAGGCAGGGAGGTTAACCAGGCGGTACCCAGTTGGCTACCCTACCTTGGGGAGGGGAACAAAGGGGAAAAAAGAAAAAAGAGCAGCAATGAAATGAGTTTTCCAACTGTCCAGCGACCACTAGGTCACGGGGACAGAGTGTACGCGCTGAAAACTTAAAGATTATAGACGGGAATATTTGCGTAAATCTTTAATCAAAGTGTTAGGACTGCTCTAACTCAGTAAAGTACTATAGACACGAAACTTTTTCTTGCGTGCTTCTTTCAAACGATGCGTTAGACGTTGGTGTACATGGAGCACCGCCTGGTATTCACCAACACATAATAAATAATTTATCCTTGAATTTCTTCTTGATCCTGTTTCGGTTTCACCAACATAACAATGGCTGTGACGTGTAGTGGAAATTAGGTCGCGTGAGGTGCTATAAACGGCAATATAACTGCTGATACGTCGTTCGTTGTAATTATAGGTCTTGAAGTCAGCTGATATAAGTGCTACAGTGAGTCAAAACAACGTATCAGCGTTTGTATTAGTCTTCCCGTGCCTCACGTGACCTAATGTTGAACTCACGTCAAAGCCATCATACGGTTGATGAAACCGACACAGCATGGGAGAAAAAATTATTTTCTAAATTATTTAGTGGCAGTAGGCGAATAACACACGGTGGTCCATGTATTCTAATATCTATGGGGTCATTTGAAAGGAGACTTTGAGGTAAAGTATGCGAAGTCCTTTTGGCCTAGCATTTGAAACGGTGACGTAATCACCAATTAAAATTGCGACGGCCTTCAAACTTCTCCGTAGCGCACACCGCTAAGTGGGGGACGCATGTTGACGTCATCGAACGTATCCGTACATTTTCAACGCATAAACGCCTGGTTTGAAGGAAAAAAAAAACCAACGCAACCGAAGTCAAAGCCCGCCGAACGTTGTTTGGAAGCGTCCAACGAGGCGCGGCAGGGCGTGGTTGACGGCCGCAGTAATTTAAAATCATACCTTCCGTGACATCACACTGAACTTCCCCGCACTCTTTTGTTGCTTTGAGGAGAAATGCAAAATTTATTCGTCGATTACGTCACTATTTTAAATGGTAGTGCAAAAAACTTAGTATCCTTTACCTACAGCCTGTATAGATTTGAATCCTTGAGTATCGCGAAATTCTCAAAAGGTGGCGCAGTTGCCCTTTAACTTGCACTGACATCGCGAAGCATACGGTGAATTTTGCGTTTCGCCTTCATCGAAACGTTGCCGCCAGGGACGAGTTCGAACCAGGGTGCATCGAATAAGTAACCGAGCGCCCTAACCACTCAGCAACCGCAGTGGGTAGTGCAACATTTACTTTTGTAGGCGCTCATTGTCTTAGACAGCAAGTTCTAAATAAAACCCCTCACGATGAGCCTGTAGGGCAATAAAGAAAAAAAAATGGCTCAATGGCTGTGGAGCTCGGCTGCTGATTGCAAAAATACAAAAGCCAGCGTGCTCTGTCGCGCGTCGAAAATCCCCAGGTGTCCGTTAATCTGGAGCCCTCCACTACACCGTTTGTCATATAGCCCCAATGTCTACTCGACCCGTTAAACCTGAGATATTACTACTAGTATTACCAAAAGAAGAATATATAAATTGGTGCAGCTTCTTTTTTTTTTAGAATCCGCATATTCTTGTTTGCGCGCGACGGAAATAAGCAACGAAAGGCGGATTCTTGGCTACGGTGGAGAAGTACTAAAACAGAAAAAATTAAATACCGATTACACAAAAAGGGCAATGCGGAAATACATGTGCTCGCTGGCATGCGATAGTGATTACGCCCTAAAAGATGCTACTGCGATGCAATGTAACTACGATGAAGTGATTTCGTTATGCCGGTTCGCTGAAATTGTTCTGCTTCTACGTAACAATTTCTGCCAGTCGCCAGCGCTCGGCTCCATCCGCTGATCTCGCACTGGTGGATCTTGAATTCTCTGTCTGGCGACTTATATCTACTTTTCGCAGTCATATTTCCCGTTCTTAGTGTCTGACGCGACAGGCTTATGATTGTTAGTGTGTTTTTTCTTAGAACGCTTGGGCGATTGAATACGTTCAGCCTTCACAACAATCTGCCTCGGCTATAACGGGTACAGGTGGGTTTTGGGGGTGAGGAGATGGGGGAAAGTTTTTGAAGGTGCATTTTTACCAGTGAATGCACTGATGTGTCGTCCACCGGAGTGTGCATCAAGGATGGAGGCTGCACGCACGCAGCGCGGTTATTTTTGGGAAAGCACGCTATACTGCTAACGCAGTAAAAAGAACAACTAAAAAAATATGCATAGTCTTACCTCTGACTCCGAGTGGGATTCGTACTAATCGCGGCGCAACAGACAACTCTGTTTACAGATGCTTTAGGCTATTCGGCTATCTTGTAGACTTCTTTTTATGGTTGTTGCATGGCATATTTGGAACCTCTCTGACCCTCCTCATGCCTTACTTGACCTCGTCGAATTCAGCGATCTCGTCATAAGGCCTCACGTCACCATAACTCCCTGCGTCCGCCCGCACGTGACAATTCAAGACGGTACACACGCCATAAAACGGGAACCAGTCAGGAGGTTGAACTTGCGCTGCATATTCCTCCTACGTTAAAGGGCACTGTGTCTGAACAGTGACCGCGTGGAACGCGGCGGTCCTGCGTCCTATGAACACGAAGAGTTCGCACGGAATTCAAGAGTTTTTCATCGCAGACATAAATGTTATAATGAAATGTATGATGTCAATGGGTTTTTTAAGAGACTGCTTAAGTATGTTCTAAAAGAATACAGCATCATGACAAAAATATCATTTTATTGCTGAAATTGTTTCTCGTTGCTCGCACAGGTTGAAATGCACTGACTACGGCACAAACGCCCCTTTTGCGCGAAGGTAGTACGTCCAAACATGTCAGGTCCATGTCTGAAGGGTGAAAAAGGTTTTTTTGGCCGATTAAAACTAAGTCGAGCCCACTTATAGCGAACCTGACGGTCCCGCAGGTTCCATTAGTTATATCTGATTAATACTTGTTGGGGGGCTAGTTGGTGCATGTTTCCAGAAAATGGTTATAGCGCCGAAACAGACAACACACAGAAAGCGCCTGTCCCGTCTAGGTTTCTGTGTGTTTTCTGTTTCGGCGCTATAACCATTTTCTGGAGTTATATCTGATGTTCGTAGCAAGTGGATTCTTCTTACAACAGCCAAAAATACTAAGGCCGCTAAAAGTGGCAATTATTTCTTACAAAGCTGCGTTATGCGTGCCTACTTGTGCAAAGCAGAGCCTGCCGCGGCTCTTTCCAGGCTATCTAGGGCGGTCATTTAATCCTCGTCGAGACCTTGCTGCCAACTATCAAATTTAGGGACGGGGTATAACTAATCATGGATGAAGTGTGCATGGCAACTGGTGGCAGGTCGGCCACGTAAATGAGATTCCTGGCAGTAGGAAGAGCTCGCACTTGGTGTTCAACGTCTCCGTCAGAGCAGGCGCTTCTGCGATTTTGTGGTCCGCAGGAACGCAGTTATCCTAGGAAACATGCGGTCGGCTATGGATCAACGAAGCGTTGCCAGAAATCTGCAATCATCTGGTCACGCGTGTTTTCGAGCTTCTTCTGTCGTTACTGGGCTGATGCAGCGACGAAGTAGTGCAGCGCTTGTGGCGCAGAATGCATCCATTGCACTGTTAGCTATATGACAATGCCTGCACATTGCAGCGGCGCCAAAGATTGAGACGACTGGGCAGGCTATGCGTACCACGTGACCGGGATGGCCAGCAAGGATTTCAAAAATTATCTAATCGCTGTTTTTAGTTGGTCCGCGAGATTGGTCAGTAGCTTCGCTTTTGACGATGCCTCTGTCTCACGCGCACCGCGCTTCTTCTACTCAGGATGCTTTGCCGAGCCGGCGAACGCGTAGGCAGTAATTGCCCTCGTTGGCCATCGACGCGGGTTTGGCCGGCGGTTACTTACTATTTCAATAGAGAATTATAGCATATCGTTACTGTGTTTACATTAGCATTTACAGTGTTACCGGACGCCGGACTTTCCGGTTAGCGCTGCGCAGAGCAGGACCGCCTTTTAATTCCATTTCTGGGTTTACACGTTTTTTCCGGGGCGGTGTCGTGAAGGTTGAGAGGCGCTATTTCATCTGCGTGCTTAGCGGAAGGACGACCTCTACAACCTCGGGGTAGTTCACCACGCCATCTCGTTCGCTATAACCGAGTGATGTGGGCAGAGTTCGCTGTATCTGCGACGAATTTCCGTTGCCCTTATGCATATTTTCACGGTACCACCACACCCGCTCGAAATAAGCGAGCGTTCGTTATATCCGTGGCCATTAAAGTGGGCTCCAGTGTACATCCGCTGACTTCGCTTTAATACACTAGTATCAAGAAAGTTTAGGTAAGGCTGTAGATGTATGGGTAGAGGAAGTAATGACCGATCGCAACATTTGTCATCTGCTTTGTGGAGAGGCCGTACAGGTAAGTAAAAGCCAAGAGTGAGAAAACAGAATGAATCAGCACTCGCGAGCATGTCCAGAAAAGACAGGCAAGCACTTACTCACCTGATAAGCATAGCTGCCAGAAAGAGGCTGTTTGTAGCTTTGGAAATAAATGCCTGAAACAAGTTGGTGGGCAAATGGTGCACGCCAGATTAACCCCTCTGTATCACTCTATCAAGGGCGCAAAAAATTATGTGGACGCAAAGGTTGCCTTTGATAGCGCCCCAGGAAGAGTCCCAAACATTCTATCACGAACAAATTTCTTACTTTACTATAGTGAGAAGCCTCGATTAGCTGAGTTTTTGAAGATACTGAGCTATAGGGGCTCAGGATATATAACGTGAGTCACAAAGGCGATGTCGAATAGGTGATTCAAATAAAATATGTTTGGCAAGTTCTTTATGTTAGGGAGAGCCAGTGCTCCCACGAGGCTCTCGTCGGGTAGGGGATGCGCGGTGGAGGGATTCTCGAACATTTTCTTACCATGTAGTAAAGGAGGGGGGACTGGCAAGTAGATTTCGGTGTGACGTGCCAATACATGACAGTTTCATTTCTCAGTAGTGCGCGGGAACGTAGCGGGCGCGTGCGGCGGCAATCTTGGAGCCCCGTAAGTACACTGCGTACTTACGGGGCCGTAAATACACTGCGTACGAGACCTATTACTCGCGCTACGGGGTCTCCCAAACTGCTCAAGCAGGAGGGTCTTGTAGATGCAAAATGTATCGGCTTTTCGTCCTAGACCTTATAAGGTGGATTATAGCGTATACGCACAGCCGATTTTCATTTATTTCGAGTTCATTTTATTTTGCGGCTCTTACCGTAAATTCGCCGCCGCGGTGGCTCAGCGGTTACGGTGCTCGGCTGCTGTCCCGAAAGACGCGGGTTCGATCCCGGCCGCGGCGGCTAGAATTTCTTTGGAGGAGAAATTCTGGAGGCCCGTGTACTGTGCGATGTCAGTGCACGTTAAAGAACCCCAGGTGGTCCAAATTTCCGGAGCCCTCCACTACGGCGTCTCTCTTAGCCTTAGTCGCTTTGGGACGTTAAACCCCAGAAACCAAACCAATCTTACCGTAAATTCGTCTTTTTTCTGCAGGCAATAAATAAAATGGGTAAAGTGAGAACATCTCGCATTAAAAATTTTTTCGTGCTCAAGTAACGCAGTAAACACGACAAAAGGAAGAAAGGACATGACACGAGCGCTGACTAACAACTGGTTATTTTATTCTGGAAAAAGTATATAAAGGCGCAGGGCACAGGAAACAACCCCCCCCCCCCCAAAAAAAAAAAAAAAAACAAAGGTTAAAACTTAAAAACCATACTGCGATGCACATCACAGTTGAGTCGTGACGTCTCTTTCAACGAAATTCGAAGAGTATCTTCGATAGTAGACGGTACTCCCCTATCTCCTGGACCTCACACAATGCCAAGAAAGCCTGACTCCTTAACTACCAAGCTGATAGATGGTGTAGCAACACACTCATCTGCTTCCCCACTTAGAAAGGCAAGTCTCCTGTTTAATCACTCTGATCGAATTTTTAGGGAGATGGTGGAGGCCTTATGATCTGGAAGGAGGCAGATGATTCACTTGTCACATAGCTATGTGGCAAGTGAACCATCACCAACTCGCCCAAGCTTCTACTCTGACTATACTGATGCAGATGAGCGTGTTGCTTCACCATACATAAATTTCGTAGATAAGGAGCCAGGCTTTCGTGGCAACTGCATAAGGTCAAGGAGATAGGGGAGTGCCGTCTACTATGTAATATAGTCTTCGAATTTCATTGAAAAAGATGTCATGACTCGACTACGCTGTGCATGCGCAGTATGTTTTTTAGTTTAAATTTTTGCTCTTCTGTTTTCTGGATTGTTTGCTGTGTCCTGCGCCTTCATATGCTTTTCGGAGAATGTAATAACCAGTTTTTAGTCGGCGTCTGTGTCGTCTGCAGACTTCCGTTTGTCCTGTTTCCTGCGCTGCTTAAGCAACCGTTACCAACTAGCCCACTTTTATGTTCTCGTAAACAAATCTTTGCATTTTTATTTTGTATAGCGATGTGCAAGAAAAAAGAAAACGCATACCACTGAAACCCATCTCCGTTCTAATTTTTTTTTTGTCCTGAACCCGTTTGAACCCGTTTGAACCGGTTCGAGACGGTCCGAACCGGTTCGAACCGGAACGGAATGGCCCTCTGGAGCCGAACCCGGAACTGAACCCGAAAGGCGTGAACCCGAACCCGAACCGAACCCGAAAAAATACCGGTTCGACACCCTGCTCACGGCGTTGTCCTCAACTTAAGCTGAACCCTCTTTGTTAGCCTCCACGTTTCTGCCCCATAGGTGTGTACCGGTAAGGTACAGCTGTTGTAGGCATTTCTCTTGAGGGATATTGGTAAACTGCCATTCATGATCTGAGAGAACCTGCCATATGCGCTCCACCCCATTATTATTCCTCTAGTTATTTCCCTCAATCGGCGACAAAAACATTGTGTTGACGCGCATTGGTACACTGCATGGCCTGTAACGTATATTATCACCGGGCCATCCTATGGTAATAAAGCATTAGTTTGAAAATTTTTATGATCAGTATCAGTAAAAGCATTATTGTGATGCGGACATCGTTTAGCTTCAAGGTTTTTGACAGCAGCTTTAGAGTTTGCGATAATAATTGCAGATTATTAGTAATGCCTATCAGTTGTTCTTATGTTACATAACTAATGGCAATCATGCCGGCATTTATCTCATTTAGCCTCTTTTTATTCTTGCATTTATCTAAACAGCCTTTTTATTTATTTCTTTCTCTCTCTCACTTTCTTTGCCGATTCCCGTGCGGAGACTCATCCCTACAGCCGCAGGGCGAGTCACTCGCTCCTGAACGTGTACGTGCCCAACCGTAGGAGAATTTTTTGTGGGGAATTATTTATCGCTCGGGCTGGTTCTGCAGGTTATATAATTTAATATTCATAGTCACCACTAATCATAATTACTGCAGCGAAATGCAGCGAAATTCACTTTATTGTGTTGTTAAGAAGTAGAGCGCATTATACTATTTTTCTCGCAGTTGAATACTCTGAGAACTGTACAGAAAACGGGGTCACGACTGAGTAAACTCACTCCTTTAAGGTAGCCACCATCTCTACACTCTTCTCGGGGAGTCTGTCCCCAGTAATTGAATCCCGTTACGGTGGTTCGGAGCCACAAGTGAAAAAAAAAACATTTCTGTCGGCTGCTCTCGCAGGTATATCGCCCATCGGCGGCATGTGCATTCCAGGAAAAAATGCGCTCATTGTTGAGGATACGTTTGGGTCGTACTCCGGAAATGACGTAGCGACTCATGAATTCGGACACATGTAAGTACTGTGCTGACTCTTTCTCTCGTGCGTCTAACTCTCGCCGCCTCCGTAAAAGTTTTCCTCTGGTATAGTGCTCGGCTTATGGGCGTGGAAATTCTTGGAAAACGGGACTTTGACATCACCTTGTGTAGACAAAAATACCATGTGCCATTGCGTTTTGGCCGCACCTTCCCCTGCGCCGTAAAAATGAATCACATCACCATATGGTAAAGCCTATGCGTTGCCGGTTATTTTGCCGCGGCTGAAAAGAAAGTTCTGGCTCTTGTAGTTTCGTCGCTCTTCGCGCCTACTTGAGACCGCGACCCTCTACTTTCGACTCGTGGACTCCTCGTCAAAACTCTTCAGACCACACGGTTTCTTTTTTTCAGCCGTATAGTGGTGCATTCAAGGCACCCGTCAAGACGTAAACCTCTTCAAGGCACGAACCATTGTCCTAGCCTTTGAGAGCCTTTTGGTATTACTGCGAAAGAACTAAACTCCAGGTGTACCGACCCCGAACAAGAACCTTGTCTTGTCTTGTCCCGTGCTCCGAACAAACCCGAGCCTGCCCGAGTTACTCTCGTAAGCTCGGTTTAGTTCGGAGGGGAGCCGCGCAAGCTGTAGCTAACGAAAGGGAGCTCCAGTAAGTTCGTAGAAGTGCCGCGCAAGCTGTAGCTAATGAGAGGCAGCTCAGGTAAGTTCGGAGGAGCGCCGCGCAAGCTGTAGCTAATGAGAGGCAGCTCGGGTAAGTACGGAGGAGCGCCGCGCAAGCTGTAGCTAAAGAGAGGAAGCTCGGGTAAGTTCGTAGGAGCGCCGCGCAAGCTGTAGCTAATGAGAGGAAGCTCGGGTAAGTTCGGAGGAGCGCCGCGCAAGCTGTAGTTAATGAGAGGAAGCTCGGGTAAGTTCGGAAGAGCGTCGCGCAAGATGTAGCTAATGATAGGAAGCTCGGGTAAGTTCGGAGGAGCGCCGCGCAAGCTGTAGCTAATGAGAGGAAGCTCGGGTAAGTTCGATGGAGCGCCACGCAAGCTGTAGCTAATATGGACAGTCTACGGACTGTCTAAGGAGATTTTTGGAAGGGATTGCTGTGTGACCTGTCCGCCTGTGTCGTTCGCACAATTGTGTTCACCTGCGCTCTACTCATCTTCGAAATTACAGATTTCTCGAAACCAGGATTAGCAAATTTTCCACCGTAGAAATCACGTGTATACATGTTGTATATTGCCGCGAAGCTTTGTAGCTTGCTTTTTCATGCTCGACGCCGTCGGCGCGCGGCGTTATCGCTTTTTTATGTAGCGAGAAGCGACTAGTTTTATATCGCAAGATTTAGCCACGTCCAACCGCTTCTACTAAGTACCAGACGGTAGTAGGTGCTTTCTAAGGCTTACTAGGCACCATGTGCGGGCTGGGTCCTCTAGTGCGAAAAACCTTTGATTCAGGCTCATCCGGTCGTCCCAGTTACTGACGTGTGCGACCAATGAAATCAGTCAAGCCTTTCTGGGGGATCTTTGCCTGGGGAGCGTTCGGTTTGGTTTCGTTTATGGGGGTTTAAAGTCTCAAAGCGACTCAGGCTATGAGGGACGCCGTAGTGAAGGGATGCAGAAATTTCGACCTCCTGGGGTTCTTTAACGTGCACTGATATCGCACAGTAAGTGAGGCTGAGGTTGTGCTGAAAGCTTCTGGTGGGGTTAGCCTTGCGGATTCTGCCGGCAATGGCTCTACCGTACAGACACTTAAATGCTAAATACGGTCCACAAATCAGGCACATACCTGAGACCTGAATCATCTCCATAGCTCTAAAGAGAATCACCTATAACAGTCAGTAATGAACACAAGCTGTCACCATGTGGAGTCGAAATCTGATTCTTGGAGGAACTTTAGAAGAAGGCGTGAAGCCTTTCTAACGACTGTTTTCCACGCGGGTAGATAATGTCCTGATGGGGACAGTGAGGGACTCATGCCTTCTTGAGGGAAGCAAACAACACACACCTTTCCCCATTGTAAACTGGACAGCACATACGATGCATTCGACGACGGTGTAGGGCGCTCACACGGAAGGGACAGCCACTGAAACTCGCTGGATCGACACCACCGCAGTTGGCACAAGCAAAATCTGCTTTACAAGCTTTGAAATCGTGGGCGCGTCCGTACCGCTTGCAGTGCTGGTCTTTGATATCAACTTTGGCCACATGACCAAACCACTGGCATCTGAAAGACCGGGGAGGAGTTTCAGTGAACTCGGTGACTGCATGCTTTGAGAATGCTTGGTCAATTTTTCCTGGGCGCTCTGTGTTGGGAGCGAATGTCAGCACAACAGAGTTGGTAGGTTTCACAGCCCATTCCTTACCCTGAGAGTCCACACGACGCATCAGTTGTTTCACGTCAAGAGCACTTTGCTGCTTCAAGTAATCAAGAAGTTCGCTTTCTGAGGACCACTTTGGCACACCCTTAATACACAGGTGTTCTTCATATAGGAATGGGGCAATCGGACCGTTATTCTAACGTTAATAATATGAGAGCACTTCTGAAGGGCGTCAACCTCCTTTTCTGTTGATATATCCAAATGAAGAGTCCGCTGCGTGGCAAATCGGCTGCGAATCGGAGCTGATTCTAGCAGTGATTTAATGGCCGCGAAGAGCATGACGGGGTTCCGCTGTCTTTAATCAATTCCTTTCTCAGTGGGCGTCACTATCAACGGGATCGTGACCGTTCTTTGCTTCGAATGACTTATCAATTTGAAGCCCTCGTCATTCACGTCGGCCGTATCGGCCAACAACTTGTAACAGTCCACGATCGTCGATTCGTCTCCATTGAGCGATGATGTCTCGCTGGACTGGTGGTCATTCGTGCGGTGTGGCCACTCTACGCCCTGTGAAGCCATGGCTGCCTCTTCCACGCTGCCTCCTTCGGTTCGCGTGGTTCCTTTAGAAATGCCGGCGCCAGAGCAGCCGTACACTTCCCATGTAGGGATAGTACCACCGCCTTGAAGATTTGAAGACGCGGCCGTCTTCGACGGAAATAAATAAAATTTGTTTAAATTCGGGAAAACAATAATGCTGAGGCGACGACAGATCGAACAACGTCTTCTCCGTCTCCTTCCTCCATCTACAATACACGGACCTCTAGCATTTCGCCTCCATCGAAATGCGACTGCTGCGGCTGGGATCGAACCCGCGTCTTTCGGGCCAGCAGCCGAGCGCCATAACCACTGAGCTACCGCGGCGGCAAAATAGAGCGTTTTGAAAGTTGGTGGCACCCCGGGCTGCTGGTAAATGACCGCGGTAGGCGTCGAAGGCTGGATCATAGTTGAAGCTTTCTCTTGGCGTCAAGTGTACTCCGGTGGGAGGCGGTGCAGTGGGGCAGTCCTTGAAGACGACGGCTGCTTCAAGCTGCGAGTTCGATCCGAACGGCTTCGTTGGCTTCGCCAGGACCGGTCTCTGGCATACTCAGAACCTCCACCAGACGTCACGCAGTTGTTTTTGAAAGCACGGACAAAGGCAGAAGACTGGCATGTAATTCAAACCGTTGATTGGGCAGACTTGTGCCCTAATAAAACAACCATTTGCGACGGAAGCGAGTGCATTTTGGCGTTCGGCAAAGAACAGAGTTCCCACCGCTCTAGATTGTGCTCTAGCTGACGAAGGACTTTCGATTAAGGCTTGGAAAGCCTCTACGACAATCTCGCACTTAGCAGAAGCAGTTTCGCGCGGCTACATTCTTGTCAGGTAAAACTGGCAACCACTCGCGACACAGCAGAATGATAACACGCCTACCGGCGGCTCAGCACATGAACAAACAAATAGTACAAAACTTCGAGGCAGTATTATTGCCGGAGGTCTCATTCAGGGCAGCATAACCAAGCAGGCAGCGCGGAAGCGCCGAAATATATTTACCAAGGAACTTCTCGTTCACAGAATGTGCAGCGCACCGTCAGGTGCGCTTTGTCCCAACATATCATCCAGCGCATCAAACGCTGACGCTCCAGCGCTTTACTCATGCGTGAATATAGGAACAGAGATTTCTTCGGATTTGTCCAGCAGCCGCCAATGCACCACTGACTTCACCTAATCGTCCGTACGGGACATCGTCGGCAAGTGCTGCAGCTGCGCTTTTAAATTTGCTGTGCACCTCGTAAACCTGTTGAAGCGGCAGACACGCATTGTTCCTTCACTCATCGGTGACTAACCAATGATTTTTCGCATTGTAATGTGAGAAAACTGTAACCCCAGACCGCTTTTTTCTTGTCGACACTTCCAAGCAGAAGACCACCTGCATACTCACCCTTATTGTCGTGCTATTAAATCATGACACATTGCTCAACCTGGCGACTGGTAATGACATATCCAGAGCGCAGCCGTGTACGACAAGATTACATTTTGTTTCAAAGGTTGCTTTCCGACAAGCCCTCGTAGATGAGCACACAAACAACTTCAGTAACTCCTGTCTTTAAACGCACAAAATTGAAATGCCAGATCACGACTGAAAAACAAAACGCCCACGCTGAAATGAACTGAAGTGGTCGTTCATATTTCAGGTTGGGAGCGCCGCACGACCAGTACCCGCCGACCTACGAAGACATGTGCGGGTGGAGTCTTGGGTACATCATGAGCTACACGGACGGCGGCCAAAGAAAACACCATTTTTCACCTTGCAGCCGCTACCTGATACATAAATCCCTCAGGTAAAAAAGTGCAAAGACCGCCACCGTACAGGCGCGGACAAAAGTAAACGGAGCACGCAACTGTCTTCAAATATATTTCACGCGTCACCTAATTGAAATTTCCAGCAGTGGTGCGCGCATGCTGGTAGCGGAGGTTGGTGGGCTTCCTTGTAGACAAACAACGCTTCTTCATTACCAATGGAGAAAGCCTGATTCCACTTCGAACGCAATAGCGTGCTCCGTTTACTTATGGCCACGCCTGTACATAAGTATAAAAAAAATCATTTGAAAAATATTGGCAGTTACTGCGGAAGCAGGATGAATTCCTTCTTAGATGTCATTCAGCAGCATACATGCCAGTGAGCGTCGTTCGACCGTGCGCAAAGCATACTGCTTTGCTACCGCAAAGTACAACGCTTGTCTGTAGCGGTCTGTACAATTGCATTTTTCAAAGTAGCAGCAAACTTGTTTTCTTAGCTGCCATGATATTGCGTTGAAGGGAAAAACAACCGTGCGTCTATGTCCACGAAGCCTAACCATGAAGTCTTCTCTTGTGAAGCCGGTAATGCACAACGCACAATCAACAGTTCAAGTGCGCTCTTAAGCTTCGAGAAAATGAAGTGCAGGTGTTCAGAAATTACTGACGCTGGCAAACCATTACGGCGGGGTTAGAACAATCTAGGAGACTGCCCGCGCAAGGTCGTAGCGATGCGATTGGGACATTTTCCAGGCACATACGCGCATTTTAACACGTGCCTCCGCGTTCAGGAGCAAAAAAGTTTCCGCACGCACACTGTCAAGCAAAACCCAAGCAAGAGGGTTTACGCTCGCACAGCGCACACAAATTCAGAGCAGTACGAATGTCACAACAAACGGCTGAAAACAAATACCATGAACTAGCGTTGTTGGATATGCGCTCCCCAATAGCACAAACGGGGCTCGGAATAGCGGGCCCTCGTGGGCCCCACACGGGCAGCCCATGGGGGCCCGATGTGGGATATGTGTGGGATTTGCAACTCGGCATCGCGCGGGACCCACAGGGGCAGCACAGTGGGCTTGCTACATAGGACCAGCAGCGGACCCCTATGGTCTGCATGCATAAAAACGATACAGGGGGCTTTCCTCGGTCCTTTGTGGGACCCATAGGGGCAGTAATGGGCTTCTTAGAGGGGACCTCCAGGGGGGCTTAGGCGGAAGTGCAGCGGGGACCCGCACGGGCTTGCCCAAGTCCGGCCCACATGGGCTAGCCCAAGTCCGGCCCACATGGGCTAGCCCAAGTCCGGCCAACATGGCCTAGCCCAAGTCCGGCCCACGTGGGCTAGCCCAAGTTCGGCCCACGGGCAAACACAAATAGACCAATAAAGAGACAGGACATACACCAGCGCTGAATTCAGCGCTGGTGTGTGTGTCCTCTCTCTTTCTTGGACTTGGTGTGTTCGCGCTGTTGAACCATCATTATGAATATACACTAATTAGCCCAATCTGGACCTCATCCGCAGGCAAAACAGTCCACTTTTGCTTCTAGACCGGTTTTCCTTGGGTGATGGCTCCTCCTCCCAATTTCTTCTCCTTGTTAGAGACACCTCGGTGCGCGCTATCTTTTTCCCATTGAACATGAAACGCGAGCTGTGATGCATTCCGGGAAAGGTCTAGTATTGGACAGTCGCAGGTATTAAGCGACAGCGTAAGGAGCTCGTTCAGGTGAAATCCCGGCTCCGCCCGTCGGAAGAAAACCACAAATTCCTGTAAAGAGAAAAAGAAAATAGCCCCACTGCGCCAGGTGGGCAAGTAACGCGTATGCCACGAAGGTTTTTCTTTGTTCTTTATTCCCGTAGGCCACGAAGAGTAATTGCTTCAGGCGTGTTTGAGCGACACCCATTGAACGCGTGGTCGGGTGTATGGCTTAGTAACCTGTGTTTGGGATATGTTCTGGTCTGACACTAGTGAAAAAAATATTGGTGTCGTGTATGGTGGCTTAACGTCCCAAAGCGACTCAGGCTATGAGGGACGATGTAGTGAAGGGCTTCGGAAATTTCGACCACCTGGGGTTCTTTAACATGCAAAGACATCGCACAGTACACGGGCCTCTAGAATTTCGCCTTCATCGAATTTCGGCCGCCGCGGCCGGGATCGAACCCGCGTCTTTCGGGTCAGCAGCCGAGAGCCGTAGCCATTGAGCCACCGCGGAGCCAGACAAATATTAATATGCAAATTACCCGTCAGAAATTGGACGGAATGAAAAGGGGTGTTATGGTGCTTCAGTGTACTGGAACAAATGGTGTGTATGCGTAAAAGTGGCGTACTATGCCGTGCTCTGTAAGCTAGATAAGGATTGATCAGAGGTAATCAATAATTGGGATTCTAATCGACGATCGTTATCGGTAAAGTGATTGTGGATTGGTAATCGCTAAGAAATAAGAAAAAGAAAAAAAGACGAAAAAAAGCTACCGAGAATCTCACGCAGCGGAAGGTGTACGTCACATTACTTAAAAAGAGATAATGCGTGCAAAAGAACACAGGACGAAAGAGAAAGCACGGACAAGCCAGGCGTCTCATGACGCCTGGCCCTGACGATTGGCAATGCTCACTATCGTGAATGCCCCTCACGCCTTTCGTATTTGAATGAATATTGTGTTTCAAATGCGTGTCGTAACATTGTTGGAGTGTAAACAGATTGCTCGGACGATTCCAATGCTTGCTTGGTCATCCTTCTTTATTTACGGCACATTCCGCAGCATCGATGCGATGCGTGATGTTTGTTCAGGGCCTTGAGCCGCTCCCCCTCAGGACGCTCGTCGATGATTGCGCTCGCACGTATGCACCATATGCCTGTGTAAAGAAAGAATACACACCAGAAAACTAATTTTAGTCTTGTTATCATGAAGGACAAGAAATTTCGATATGTAAGAGAGAAAATTTTTCGGTATTTTGTCTCTCTACGCTGTGCAATCTAGAACTGGCTGGTTCAAAAAAGACACTGAACAACTAGAAAGTTTCTGTTTACGCCGAGCATATCACTGAGACGGCGGCAGTACTCAGACAACAGAGTTATTTCAAATGCGTACTTACGTCCTAGCAGCACGACGTCGCCGTCATAAAATCCGCCTTCTCCGCCGTGGCCTCCACCGCTCATATGTCAGTAAATGTCACTGTTCACCACTCACGTCTTTCGGAGCGAAGTTATTCAACACTGAGACAAGGACGACAGGGTTCCACCATACTTGCACTAGACGTACGCATGGAAGGCGATGCCATCTTCGATCGTGGATTGATCAAGCAACACGAGGAAAGGCACAAAAAACTGTATAACACAAATTCAACGAGGACTAGCAAGTGCCAGCGTGTTTTCGCAGCTACCTTCATCCCTTGACACTCAACCCAACCACAGGAAAAAAATACCTGTTCCAAACAAACGCAGGAAAGGTGGGGGTGCACTTCTGCGGAGCCCCCTCTCCACTTTATTGTGCGTCGCGGGGAGTGTGGTCGGGAGGGCGGCTTAAAATGTTCGGTAGTGGGCTGTAGAGTGAGTGCCTCCGCGCCATTTCGGGGAAGGGGGCTGGGAGGGACAGGACAGACACAAAGGAGCCCTCGGGGAAGCAACAAAGGCAGACAGAAAAACCAGGGTTGAGCAGGTTTTTTTTTTAGAGTGGACTCAGGAAAAGCAGGGAAGGCGGTGGTGAGAGGAAAGAAAAAAACTTGAAAAAAAAGTGCGCAAAGACAGGTTACTCATGTGACGTTTCTACAGGAGTTTGTTTTTATTTTGTTCTCTCTAGCACTGTACCTTTTCGCTAGCTAACCTTTCTTGTTCGTCGATAGAAATGTTCTCGGCGATTTGTGATTAGTATCTCTTCCTGATAGTGTGAAGGGTGCGGCAGCTCGCGATGGCGCTTGGGCAAGTTGCGTTATCAATGTGCGATCACTAGACGAAGAAGACGCGCAAAGAATGCCTGCACAAAAACCAAGAATTTTGTGTCTTGATCGATGCGTCGCTACAGACTGCTGCTAGCGGACATTAAGAAAGCTGCTGCAATTAACGCGACAGTAACAAACCTTTTGCAGCCTCTGGCGCAGTCGCCGGAGGCTCGCTATGTTCATCAACTAGTCATGAATTCCATGCGCCACATGTTGCATGGAGACGACGAAAGCGCTTGAAGTGCTGGCGTAATTGAAGTGCGTTGAAACAAGCAAGAAACCTTATCCTGGCAGCTTTCTCCGCGGCGACCGCAGCACACCAGAAAAAAATACAATGCGATAAACGCAAAAGAAGCACCAACAAATCTCAGAAGCAGGTTCTTTTGTTATTACGACGTTCAAAGAGCAGCTCTTCGTCAGAGTGAAACGTGCAAGGTCTTGCTATTTGGTCACGCTTAACCCTTTTACCTCTGATGTAGGATATGCAGGCAGACTAAATGCAAGAATGTCAACTCTTCCTGTGTACAACTAGTGTACATGTGACTGTCGATATGTTTTGCCCGGCAACTCGCTAATGGCGCATGATGCTTCTGCACTGTGAAGCCCAGAGTAGTCTGCGCAGGATTTACGAAGGCTGCTGGTGGATATAATACTAGCCGTTTGCCTGCACACACTGTATGTCTTGCTACTGCGCAGCTCATGCGCTTAGGCCTTTTCTACCAGATATGTACAATACAGGCGGGGAAGATGTTGGAATCGCAATTGTGCCCATGCCTAGCCCATATATTTTCCATGCAGGACCAATTTAGGCTGCAGGCGGGAATACTGGTGTTAGCCCACCTACAGCCCAATTGGTTCCGTTAGGGCGCTGCACGGGCAGCCCCTGTTGGGTGTGCCCGCACTTCACCGTCATGTAGCCCCATCTTTTATGCACACGAACTGCACGCAGCCCATGCTTACCCCTTTCATACCCGATTTAGAATACAGGCGGTGAAGACGTCGGAATGGCAAATGTGCCCATGCCCAGCCCACGCGGGACCTTCGCCGGTGTTGCTAAGACAGCCCAAACTGCATGCCTGAAACGCTTCGCCACTGTGAAGCCCATAGTTTAGCCCCTGTATTTCCTACGCGGGACCCATGTCGGCTGAAGGCGGGAATACTAGCTCTTTGCCCACTCAAAAACACTGCGGCTCCCTCATCGTGGTGTACGGGCAGCCCCTTTTGGGGTTGCCCGAGCTTCACCATAATAGAGCCCGCATCCTAGCCCGCATGTATCTGCGGCGGGACCAAGGTGGGCCGCCCAGTCTGTTTAAGCCTATGCCTAGCCGAGGAGGGTCCCAGTCGGGCACGAAGTGGGCAGCCCCAGTGTTTTGTGCGAGCACTGCACCCACGGGGGACCCCTGTGGGTTTACTGCGGGCAGCCACCAGCCCTCATTGCCCATGTCGGACCGCATGGGCCCGCCACCTTGTGCTACTGGGGCTGTTTCTTCGGCCGCAGAGAGTATCTTATTTTTTTACCCAAGGCAAACTCACACCAGTACCATCTGCCCGTGCCATTACTAGCCGTCTTCATATGAAATTTGAAGGAGAATGCCTTAACTCCCCCGACTACTGTCATCCATTTGACTCATTTTGAGATATTTGATCCTTTGCCTCGATGATACTGATTCGTTCGGGAAAAGCGCAGCCAAGTAGGTCTTTTATCAATCACTTACGTTTTACATTGGTCTGGTATTCTAAATAACAGTGCATCCAGAGACCAATACAAAACACAAATACCCTCAGGAAGCCACTTACACTGTAGCGTGTCACGTCTGTAGAGAAAGGTACGGAATTCGGCTCTGCCATAAACTGTAGAGCATGAACAAAGAATCTCGAGAAACGATCGCTTTCGTCACGCCGGAAAAAAATAACTCTCAAAACCACTGTGCCTAAACCAGAGGCGTAACAAGGCAAGCCTCATAACCGATCGAGCATGTATTGACTTTTGGGGTGTAGAACAGACACCGCTGATCGCTTACATTTCGATGGATTCCAAAGTAAATTCATAAAATTCGTCCTTGGCCTGCACAGTTTGTAGTGAAATCGTTAGGCTCACTGAAACTGCGGCACAGATGCGAGGCCGCTTTCCAAAGAAAATACTTACAACTTTCGCCAGGTGAGCAGGCTGTTATGCATTGGTAACCCATTGTTAAACTTTATGGGACTGCTTTCCAATTACAAAGTGTTTTTAAGGCGAAAGCCTTTCTTCGCCCATAAGTAGCGTGGCCGGAAGTTGTAGACGGAAGTTGTCCGCAAAAGTGTCCACACGAACTCTCAATCATAAGCTGTATGGTTATTAAAATAAAATGTAAAAGTTGATTAAGCAACAGTTGATAAGCAACACATATATAATGATAGTAGTGATAGTAAATAGATAGTAAAAAATAGTGATAGTTCCTGATAATGATAGCAACTGATAGTGATAGTGCTAGATATAGATTGTGGTAGCGATAGTAGTGATAGTGATAATGATACCTACTGATATTGATAGGTAGTGCTAGAGATAGATAGGCATAGTGCTAGAAATAATGATATCGATGATGCATTGGTGATGATAGCGATAGTGATAGTTCGTGATATTAATGATGATGACGGTGAGCAATAGTAATAGTTGGTATAGTGATGATGATAGTGTTAGTTATGGCATAACGATGATGATAGGGGTGATGTTAGTGGTGATCGCAGTAATGATGATGATAGCGATAGCGAAAAAAGGTGGGTTCGAGTCCCGCAAAGGCCATGGCTTCGAGTTCCATGATGGTCGTGGGTTTGAGTCCCGCGGCCGTCGTTCGGACGTCGCGATAGCCATGAACGTTAACATCAATTGCCCATCTCGGAAACAGACGCCACAATAGCCATAGACGCCGACATAGTTCAGCCTACTCCCCAAAACATAAAAGCAAAAAAGAGAGGGAGAAAGAAAGGAAAGGGAAAGGCTTATGTATTTCCGCTCTTAAGCAGACTTAGGTGCAATCCTGTAATTTTCCAGACCCGCCTGAAGCGCAGTGCTTTGTAGACACATTTTTCAACCTTAAATCAAGATTTCCCCTCTTCGGCAGTAAAGATAAAAATATGCAGTGTCGGTGTACGATCTCCTGTTGCCACTCTGAAATTTGTATTCGAGTCTCACCGCGCTTGAGCAAGCGCAACGAATGCAAAGGAGGAGCATACAAAATTGCTTTGCGCCAGGCCGTCGGCAGCTGAGAGACGCGGCGACAACGCGCAACTTCTTCACAGATCAGGAACAAAGGCGTTACGACGCCCAGCTGTTGTCCTTGAAGAAGTCAATAGGAAATAGGTTAGGTTTATATAAGGAAAATGCAAAAGGGAAGTCTCTCCCTCGCAATTAATGATCTCAAATAACATTCCTACACTAGAAATCCACAGAAAGATTAATACATTGGAATTCTTGTTTAATAGTTTAATAGGAAAAAATAAACTCAAGCTTCCAGAGTGCATTAGGCGTCCTCTAGTTAGAAGGACTCGGAGCGTTGATGAGTATTCACTTGCTCCCCTTTTCGCCAAAACTAACAGTTTTAAATACAGTTCTTTCCCTAGAACCGTGCAAGACTGGAATTCATTACCGGCATCTGTTTTTTCCTCGCAAAATTTTTCTGATACGTTAAATCGTCTACTTACCTGCCAGTATTGTTTATATTGTAATGTGGAAACTCGCACAGTTAGCGTGGACGGGCACAGTCCTTGTCCCAGCGGTGCCGCTCAGCAGGCCAGCGTTCGCAAGCGCAAAACCCGAACTTCGTCGGCTTCGCCTATCTTCTTCCTCGCCTTCGTCGGCGCTAGCTGCTGGGGCATCGAACTCCAACTCTCTTCCTTACAATACCCCCGGGGTGAAGAGGCGCCATCCTGGCGGCCTAAGGGCACGAGACGATGGCTGGGTCGTAGTAGGGCTTCAGGCGGTCTAAGTGCACAATTTCACGACCGCGGCGGCGATGGTCAGACGAAGGCGTGATGGGCTCGACCAGATAATTAACTGGGGAGACCTGGTGAATAACGCGATAGGGGCCCTGGTATTTGCTCAGCAGTTTTGTAGACTGGCCGGGGCTGGAGGAGGGCACCCACAGCCAAACGAAGGATTCAGGCAGATATGACGGCGGCAGACCGGAAGAAGCGGCGCGGGCGCTTTTCTGACGGTGCTGATCGTGAGAAGTAAAGGAACGGGCGAGTTGACGGCATTTTCGGCATGCGCAGCGGCTTGAGAGACGGTTGTAAAGTCGGACGAATCGGGGCGGTAAGGGAGTATGGTGTCCATGATGGAGGAAGGCTCGCGTCCGTAGAGAAGAAAATACGGGGAAAAACCAGTAGTGGCTTGCGTTGCAGAGTTGTAAGCGTATGTAACGAAAGGTAGAACGCGGTCCCAGTCGGAGTGATCGGCAGAAACGTACTTGGCCATCATGTCGCCCAGGGTCCGGTTAAAGCGTTCGGTCATGCCGTTCGTCTGTGGATGGTACGCAGACGTCGTGCGATGAACGATATGACACTCGCGAAGAAGGGCTTCCACTACGCCGGACAAGAAGACGCGACCCCGATCGCTGAGCAATTCCTGAGGCGCACCGTGACGAAGAATGATATTCTGTAGTATGAAACCGGCTACGTCAGAGGCCGTCGCAGCTGGCAACGGGGCAGTTTCCGCATAGCGCGTGAGATGATCAATGGCGACGATGATCCAGCGGTTCCCGGCGGCAGTACTGGGAAGAGGGCCATAAAGGTCGATTCCAACACGGTCGAATGGTCGGGCCGGACACGGGAACGGTTGCAGAGGAGCAGGTGAGTGCGGTGGTGGGTTTTTGCGGCGCTGACATTCCAGACAAGAGCGTATGTACTGGCGGACAAAACGGTACATACCCCGCCAATAATACCGAAGACGCAGGCGGGTAAAAGTTTTCAGCACACCGGCATGAGCACATTGCGGGTCGTCGTGATAACTGGCACAAATGGCGGAGCGGAGATGCCTGGGGATCACGAGCAGCCATTTGCGACCGTCGGGGAGGTAATTCCGACGGTACAGCAGCTGGTCACGCACGACAAAGTGATGAGCTTGACGACGGAGCGCTCGAGAAGGGAGACGGGCTGATCGGTTGTCTAAGAAATCCAGAAGAGAAGTAATCCAAGGATCCTTGCGCTGCTCAGAAGCCATATCAATAGTGTCAAGAGAAGGTGTGAGGCCGGAAATAGATGGCGGGTCAGGCTCAGAGGTCACAGGGGAGCGCGAGAGAGCGTCGGCGTCGGAGTATTTACGACCGGAACGATAAATGACCGGAATGTCGTAATCTTTTAAACGCAGAGCCCAACGAGCGAGGCGGCCAGATGGATCTTTGAGTGACGACAGCCAACAAAGGGCATGGTGATTTGTAATGACATCGAACGGGCGCCCATATAAGTAAGGACGAAATTTTGCGATCGCCCAAATAATCGCCAAACATTCTTTTTCTGTGACGGAATAGTTAGTCTCCGCTTTTATGAGCGCACGGCTGGCGTAGGCAACGACGTACTCATTGAAACCAGGTTTCCGCGGAGCTAGAACGGCACCGAGACCAATGCCGCTGGCGTCTGTGTGCAGTTCTGTAGGCGCGGAAGGGTCGAAATGGCGCAAGATCGGAGGAGAGGTGAGGAGGTGGCGCTGCGTTGCAAAAGCTTCGTCACATGCAGGGGACCAAGCCGACAGGTCGTGGCTACCAGCGAGAAGTTGCGTCAGCGGGGCGATAACGGCAGCAAAATTCTTGACGAACCGGCGAAAGTAAGAACAAAGGCCAAGAAAGCTTCTGAGTTCTTTCAGGGATGTGGGCTTCGGGAAATCAGCAACTGCGCGGAGCTTGGCAGGGTCCGGGAGTACACCATCCTTGGACACGACGTGGCCTAGGATAGTCAGCTGTCGAGCGCCGAAGCGACACTTTTTCAAGTTCAGCTGCAGGCCAGCGTCACTGAGGCAGCGAAGAACACTCTCCAGGCGAAGAAGGTGAGACGGAAAATTCTGGGAGAAGATGACAACATCGTCCAAGTAGCAGAGGCATGTCTGCCATTTAAGCCCACGGAGGATGTTGTCCATCATACGCTCAAAAGTGGCAGCCGCGTTGCACAGACCGAAGGGCATCACATTAAATTCATACAGCCCATCAGGCGTGATGAAAGCTGTTTTCGGACGATCGACGTCGGCCATCGGCACCTGCCAGTACCCAGAGCGCAGATCCAACGAAGAAAAGTACTCCGCTCCCTGCAGGCAATCCAGCGCGTCATCTATACGAGGCAGTGGGTAGACGTCCTTCCGAGTAATTTTGTTTAGCCGGCGGTAGTCTACGCAGAAACGAATGGAGCCGTCCTTTTTCTTGACGAGCACGACTGGAGAAGCCCACGGACTGTGAGAGGGCTGGATCACGCCGCGGTTCAGCATGTCGGTCACCTGTTCATCAATGATGCGGCGCTCGGCGGAGGAGACGCGATAGGGGCGTTGGCGGAAGGGTCCATGGGTGCCAGTGTCGATATGGTGGCGAACCGCGGTTGCACGACCCAACGGTGCTTGAGGAGAGTCAAAGGATGCGCGGAAGCGCTGCAGCAAAGCGATCAGCTGGGCGCGTTGGTGACGTGGTAGAGCGGCGTCGACAGAATGGGAAAACATATCCGGGGAGGACGGGGCGGCGACGTCGGCGGGAGGGGTGAGGGCGTTGATGTCATGGGTGTCAGGGTCATCAAGGACAGGAGAAGCGTCGTCGAGATCGATGACATCAACCGTGCCGAGCGATTCTCCCCGATGTAAAGTGGTGGGGAAAGGCAACGGGTTCGTGACGTACAGAGCGCCACAACCACCAGAAAGGGTGAGCACGGCATGAGGGAGCAAAACAGACTTGCGGTGCGCACAAAGAGGAGAGGGTGAATAAAGAACAGTATCGTCAGAGAGGGCAGCACAAGTCAGCGGCACAAGAACAGAAGAGAAAGCTGGCAAGTCGACGTCGTCAGCGACGAGAATAGGCGCGGCGGTAACAGGGGAGGCGTCCACAAGAGCATCACACAGCGGCGACAAATCAATTTGAGCACGTGCACAGTCAATGATGGCGCGATGCGCGGACAGAAAGTCCCACCCGAGGATGATGTCATGAGAGGAGCGGGCGAGAACGAAGAACTCAATGGTGTAGGAGAGACCTTGAATGACGAGGCGGGCAGTGCACGCTGCGAGAGGGCGAATGGGGTCAGCGCTGGCGGTCCGAAGCGAAAGGTCAGAAAGCGGCGTCATCACTTTTTTTAATTTGCGGCACAAGTTGCGACTAATGATGGACACGGCAGCACCAGTGTCAATAAGCGCGTCAATAGGAAGACCTTCAACGATCACTTCAATAACGTTCATAGGAGCGGCGATAGCGCTTGAGACGGTCGTTGACGGCGCAGTTCTTGCCTCCGGAACTGCGGCGCCTAGTTTTCCGCTTGAAGTGGTGGGGACCGGCGGCGCATAGGAGAGAGCGAACGGCGTCGAGGAGACGGTGACCGATGGCTTCGGTTGTAGGAGTCGGAGCGAGGCAGAGAGGGATTCGGAGCCGGCATAGGAGAAGAGACAGGGACGGAGGGCAATGGAGCGTCGTACGTTGGCGAGCGCCCGTAGTCGTAAGGACCGGAGCCGCGCGTGCGGCACCAGCGGGCCACATGACCAGCGAGACCGCAGGCGTAGCATATCGGCCGGTTATCTGGGGTGCGCCACGGATTGATAGGGTGGGGACCGGTGCGAGTCAAAGGATGGTGAGTGCGTGGCAGCGCAGGGGCGAGCTGCTGCTGAGGATACACGTTGACAGGTGGCGCATAAGTGGGGACAACCGGCTGAGGTCGTGGCCGGATGAGTGCTTCCGCATATGTCAGCGGTGCAGTGACCAGAGGGGGTGGATTAGTGGGTGGCAGGACCTCAGCTACCTGCTCCTGGATGACACGCTGAATTGAAGGCGACAGCGATGGTGAAGGGGCGGGTTGGGAGGTAACCAGCGATAATTGACGAGCCACCTCCTCCCGCACAAACTGCTTGATGTGCTCAAGAAGTGTCGGCTGATCGTGGGCAGGACTGCCTGCTTCCAAGCTCGAAATGGTGGCGTCCGAGCAAGTGGTACGGCGGGTGACATGTCGCTGTTTGCGGAGCTCGTCGTAGCTCTGGCACAAAGACACGACGTCGGAGATGGTTTGGGGGTCTCTAGACACCAACATTTGAAAAGCATCGTCCTCAATCCCTTTCAGAATGTGTCGGATTTTGTCAGCCTCGCTCATAGATGGATTGAGCCGCTTACACAAATCAACGACGTCCTCGATATAACTTGTGAAGTTCTCGCCGTTCTGTTGGGCACGACTGCGCAACCGTTGTTCAGCGCGAAGTTTTCGGACAGCGGGGCGACCGAAAACGTCAGTCAGGCTGCTTTTTAGAGCCGCCCAGGTAGTAAAATCCGCCTCGTGGTTGCGGAACCATAAGTTGGAGACGTCGGTCAAGTAGAAGATGACGTTCGTGAGCTTAACGACGTCATCGCATTTGTTGTATGCGCTCACGCGTTCGTACGAGGCGAGCCAATCTTCTACGTCAGTGTCATCAGTGCCGCTGAAGATCGCCGGGTCGCGCTGACGGACGGCACCAGAACAGAGGACAGGCTGGGCTAGTTGGACCGAGGTGTCGGACGTCGTGGTAGAGCCTTGTAGCCTGGGCATCGTGGCGTAGGTCCACGGGGAGAACAAGCAGCACCTCCACCAAGTGTAATGCGGAAACTCGCACAGTTAGCGTAGACGGGCACAGTCCTTGTCCCAGCGGTGCCGCTCAGCAGGCCAGCGTTCGCAAGCGCAAAACCCGAACTTCGTCGGCTTCGCCTATCTTCTTCCTCGCCTTCGTCGGCGCTAGCTGCTGGGCATCGAACTCCAACTCTCTTCCTTACAATATGTATGCTTTTGTATCCGTGTGCTGTTAATATTGTATAATTTTTTCTTTTGGCTATGTAACAATTTAAATTCATTCCTGCTTGGGCCAAGCAGTGGCCTGCAGTATTCTAAAACAAACAAGCAAATAAATAAATAAATAAATAAATAAATAAATAAATAAATAAATAAATAAATAAATAAATAAATAAATGTCTGGGTGCCGGTTGTGCGCGAACGTATTCTCATTCCGCACCGAACTTATTCACGGTTCGTTTCCGGGCGCTGTTGTTATAAACGTATTTTCATATATGTGCTATTTTTAAACAGGCTTGCCGTACTAAGGGAAACGACCGCACAACGCCAAAAGCGTACCGAAATCGAATCGCCATGCTGCGGCGCCATGTCTAATTTGCAGAAGCAGTCGCAGGCTTCCGAAACAAGTCTTTACGTAAAGAAAGCACGCTGATTGAACTCAACGCTATACTGAGGACTAACAGTGGCAAAAGCCTCCGAAACTTCGCGGCACCCACGAAACACAAAGGCTATGCATAAACTGCGAATTTCAAACTTGGCGCGGCTATGGTTCCCGATACGCGCGATGCAGCCGCAGCAGACTATTCTGCGTTAACCCGAGGAATCCCATACTTCTATGCTCAAAAGCGTATGACTCCCAGCAAACTTTTTTCAATGTAGTTCGGATAGCTCAGGCTTCTCCTGTGTTTTCCTTCGTCTATGGCGTCGGCGTCGGTTTTGTGGTGGCGCAGCTAATTCTCTACATCTAATGTACAGATTTTCACATCTAATGCTTTGGAGGAACACAACTTATCAACAGTACACACCACTGATTTGGACGAAGCACGCCGTCATCGCTAGGGGAAAAAACTTATCATCGCGCCTTCTTCTAGAACCATTCCGTATGCATAAGACGAAGCATGCCCTTAACAGAACACATGGAAATCTTATGGAAATCTATAATCGGTCACTGCTTTTAACCGTACTTAAGCCATCGTCGTTCCATGCAGCGCTCTATGTGATCAAGCGACCAGTGCGGGCCCCGAAACGTCGTGTTTCCTTTTCCATCAAGAATTTGCCGAGTGTATGCTTACTCAAGAAGGGTTTTCTGGCGGGCTAGTTGGTGCTTGTCGTTCATGATTAAACTGCGCGAAAAAAACACGGACAGAGACAGAAAACACGTACACGCATAGAGCTGCGCCCTATGTGTGTACAGGTTTTCTGTCTTTGTCCTTGTTTTTTCGAACAGTTTAATCATGTATGTTTACTATTTCCGCAGTCTCTCCGGCTATTTTGGCACAGAAAGTACTCAGGCGAAAGATTCACTACCCCCGTTACGAGAAACACTGACAAGGTGTTTTAGTATGTCAATGTGTGTGTGTGTGTACTCCAAAATGGTTCGGAAAATACCAGAAATGACAAGAAAAATAGGATGACGCAATGGAGCAGCTGTCGGACGCAGACAGCAAGCCAAGTACCACCATTTCATGCAGTCATATGATTGTCGTTCGTCCATATATGCACCCATTTACTGACCTCAATGTAGCCCCTGTTTTCACGACTACTTTCGTATCAAAATTGTGGGCAACCGTTTGTCGTACGGCGTTCCGGCTGGTGTAATACAATTTCTCGTTGCATGTAGCTTACATATTCTAGTTAGGTTGGAGGCCATCTCGCAACAGTTATTCGAACAGAGAGTTTGAGTGTTTCACTAGGATCTTTTGTGGATTCTGCGTTTCCGTAATCATCCTTCAGAGGCGCGTATTCGTTTCATTTCTCAGTGCGCAACCAGCTTCGAGGTCGAACGCTCACGAGGACGCACTAATGTTTTCGCCTTCAGAGCACGTAAGCAGTCTTAAGTGCCCTCTGAATGTTGTTCGTAAAAAGATGAACACAGGGCTACTTGATTCGCAGCGAAATGATCTCGACGCCCCTTGATTAGTCGAGATCTTCTCATGATGAACTGTCCTAATGCGCAGTAAATGAGCGCACACCGCTAGATTTTACGCAGAATGCTTCACTCAGAAGTATTGAAGACACTAACAGCATGCCACAGCAGTGCATTTGTTGTTGCTTAGACCGACTTCTACGTTTCGAGACCTTATTTTAGGGTGTTCGACATCACCATTTGTTCTCTAATTACAACGAGCTCTACTAATGATTTCCAAAATCTGGACTCATTCCAGCGAGAAAGATGACAGTTGTATAGAGCTGACCTTCGTCCAGGATTATATGGAACAACGGCCTGGGATACTTCCCGGAAGTGTGTTCGATGGTAACAAGTTCTGCCAAAGCCACCATCGAGGCATTCCCGGAATCTATTTCCCAGTGAGTACTGCTAGCCTTTCAGACAAGCGCACTTATTTGGGCCGTTTTGTGCACCGCAGTCATTTCGTTTGTCTTCCCAAGAACTGCTTTATCTGTACTAGTATTTGTTCCTTCTTTTTTGGAGGATGCGAGAGAAGTATGTTATTTTCGACACACCGCTTTGTGCTCTGACAACACTGCAGTCCGGCTCACAAAGCATTTCCGGTTTCAAGTTTGGTTCAACAAGTGTGCGTAGCGACGTCCTCCAGGTGAAGGGCTTGCTTGCAGGAAATATAGGCGCTCTGTTGCACCATTTTTTCGCTGGCTCACATTGCACATATTTCATTTGCTTGGTTAAGAACACAAACACAACGATTAAGCGCCCAACCACTCTCGATGCAAGTAACGTGTGTTTCCGAAAGAGAAACACTGCTACTAGCACAACATATTGTTCTTTGTTGCCGCGACCTCTGTGCCAGCTAGGCGCTGTAGATCTGTTGATTACGCCGGAGGCATGCGAAGGTGGACTGTGGGGCTGCAGCCGTTGCAGGCCGCAGCTGCGCCTAATGCACGATAGGCAGCGATATTCGTGCTCTCACGGTAAAAGCGGGAAACGGTTCCCACTACTCCGTGCTTCATTTTGGCAGTAGTAATTTACGCACTGGAAGATTCCAGGCACGTTTGCAGTCCCGCTACCGCCTCTGAACTGGGCTTTCTGGGTGCTTGAAATATTCACATTCTAGGTTTCAGGCAGCCAGTGAATGCAAGTAAAGAAAGGGGCTACAATGGTTATCAAGTCTACACTGGCACCGATTCAAACATAGCGCCGAAGATTTTAACAATTGTACCGCCGCTAACGTTTTGGGAAGCCGCTGCCGTCGTCTGCCGGGTTTGTTTACAAACGGGATAAAATGGTCCGTAAATTACTCACGCACACCCCCATCTCACAACCACATGTGTGTTCTATACATCGCAGATCTGTCTTTCCGAGACGCGAAGAGTACATTTTGTTGGCGAAATCTTATCAAACGCTTGAAATAAATTAATTCGGGGTAAAAAACGGGATTTAAATTTCGTTTGTTGGGTTTAGAACATTTGGCTGCATGCCGGGAAGAGTCTAGCATGATTAAAGTTACAAAATTTTTGAAGAGCAGGGGAAAAGTAATGCCCGTTTTTAGCTAAAATGTGTGCTTACGTGTGTTGGTTCCACTGTTAAAAGTGCTATTAAGTGCTTAAATGTGTTTCACCGCCTCTGGGAATTCACATGTATCCACTCACATTTCTTTAACAGGCATCGTGAAATGCGCTCGCACTAAGCCCCGTCTTTCTAAGAGCTCCTCAGGGACCGAAACGACTTTGACGATATGCATACCAACTAGATACCAGCACTGATTGCAAAAGGTCTCTGACAAGCAGCTTTTCGTGGCACTAGGCCTCGTTCCTGCGCCGACGATTCTGGCTTGTTGTTGAGGTGGTGTTGAGGGTGAAAGAGAAGAGGTAGTAATTTTTATTTTCCAGTTTCTTCCACCGCAAGCCAGTTATGCACGATATGTCTCTTCGCATAGGTGCCGTTTCTTGCGGCACTAGCTATTAAACAATCTGTCAGTGAAAGCGCTCAAGAAGGCATGGACGACACAATAAGAAATACAAAGCGCTTTTTATGTCTCTCTTATTTTGTCATCCTTGCTTTTTGAGCGCTTTCACTATCAGAATGGAAAACCAACTCACCCACTCACTTCCATTATTGTATTAAACAAGATTTCCAGAAGTGTGCAAAAAACAATGTTACGAATTAAATGGGCGCCTTCAAAAAAACAGGGGGTTTGTACAATTCCTCCCCCCCCCCCCCCGCCGCCTCTAGGGAGTGTACCCATGGCACAAATTTTCCATTGCCGGGTCTCAGGAATGTATACACGGAGCTATATATTAGGCGTGGTGGTCACGCCGCGTCCTTTAAGCATGCTTGATGACCTTTTGCGTTTATTTTGTAGCCGCTGAGGTTGAAAAACAAATTAAAGGGACGTATTTCTGTTCTCTGTTTTCTTCTTTAAATTCATTGGCTATTTTATTGTGTTTATTGGATTCAAAAACAAAAAAAATCGGCCTAATGCTCACTGTTTGGCAGCGGCCTCCACTGTGAACGGGGGTTTTTCTCCCCAGTTTGTCATTTTAGGCTTCGTTATATCGACAGCCTCCGTATTACGTGATAAAAAAGTGTTTTATATTAGTATAAGAAAATATTTTGCTGTACAGTCAGACGAACAAAAAGAGCTTGAGGCATGCAAGGGGTGCCATGGATGTCGGACCGTACCCTGGCTTCTTCGATCCGATGTCGTAATTGTATCAATATATTTATTCATATAAGTTTTGAAAGTAGCTGAAGAGTATAAGACACGCAAGACTACAGTTCTATTTGACACTCCAGTAATTTATTGTTTTCTGTGCCGCTTGTAAGAAAATGATATGGAGAATGCGAAAATGTGAATGTGACAGCGCTCTTTGTGAAAAGGTTACAGTCAAGAGGAATTTGATACCGGGCCACACCAAGTAGCTCGTTATGCATACCTAGCATTCCTAACCTCTAGTAGGTAAGACGAAATCTGGCTCTCCTCCCTCCGAGAGTTAGGTCTTCCACAGATGCTACAAGAGCTGCAATATGCTATACATGGCTAGAAGGAAGCGCACGTGGGCTCTGAACTTTTGGCAGAGGCTGTAGATGTTGCGGAAACTACAAGAAAAACTGGTCGAAACCTCACTGAAAAGAAGCGAAAAGCATAAGCATCTCAATATATATCTGAATATATAATCTCAATACGCATCCCTGCCCATACTGAAACGATTCAGCAAGAACTTTGTTCAAACATGAAGTTGGGCTAGTTGGGGTTTGCTGTCTGGAATCATTTATTTAGCGGCTTAAAAAACACAGACTCTAAATCTACGACAAGCACACAAGGCTAACACCGAAACATTAGTGTGACAGATTTAAGGGCAGGGTGTTTTTTTATTGACATCGACATTAATGGTGCCTGACAACGGCGCCGGCTACTCTTTTTCCCAAAAAGCGACATAATATCCACCGAACACAACTACAACTTCAACGCGCAATATGCAATGCATAGATTATAATGTACATGGCAGGGATTCTAATATGAACTAACAATAAACTATATACAATCACCAGACATAATTGCAGCAAATAAAAAACATCCCAATAATGCAGTAAATGAACAACAAATAATAAGCGATAATATGAGGTGACATCTCAAACACATGATGGTAGTAGATACAGTTGTTTGCCAGGCAATCAATCAACTGTAACATGCAACATTTCCCAAACAGTGGAGACCACGAATGGAGTCGGTTAATCTATCAGGAAATCGAACTTCTCGTAAATCCCAAGGATGCCACTGTCCTCAAGAAAACATTTCAGCGCTACTATTGCCCATTTTTGTGATGCACTCATCGGCCATGGTCCTAACAGCTTTTGTAGGTGTAAATTACTTTTGTCATGGGTCGTCAAATCCTTCTTCAATTCTTTTCAAAAACTCTCATGTTGTGGGCAATCCTACAATAGATTAACATCCTCTTCCTCATAGCCACACACAGTCTGAGGGTTTTGTACGCACCCACTTTTATGTAGAAAAAGTTTCGTATTGGCAGTTCACAATCGTAAGCTTTGTATCACAGTTTCCAGACTTCAGTTGGGTGGCAGTGGAATTCTAAACCGTGACAGTGGGCTAATGGACAAAAAGTTCTGAACTTGTATAATTTGGCTGGAAAGACATCTTTTTGCTCAAATCTACTCCCATGGTCTTTACAAACTGGGCACTTCACATCACGAGAATGGAAGGCTGGAAGTAGTAGTTCTGGCATGCGCTTGCCTTGCCGCGGCGTCTGCCTCGGAGTTTCCAAGGATGAGGCACTTACCTTGTATTTATTGGAAGACTTTAATATGCCGCTCCTTTGCTGCTTTCGAAAATTCTTTGAGTGTTTCGTGCACCACCTTTGCGCTCTTTTGGTGACCATTATTCTTTTACAGACAACGCGAAATCCGGTACTCTATATTCAGTTCACCTGTCACCGCATACGGTGCCGATCAGATGAAACCACTTGTCCGTAAAACCACAATCTGTGCTGAATAGAACCATTTGGCGGCGAAAATATAACTGTTTGTCGCGCGTACACCACGCGTTGCGTCGGAGCGGCCGCTGGCTGAAGTACTTCAACTGTTGGAATTTGATTGGAAAGTAATTGAAGCAAGTGAAAACTTAAAAGTGCTGTCCATTTTGATGATTATCGTCATCAGCCTAACTACACCCACAGCAGGACAGAGGCCTCTGTCATACCTCTCATATTAAACGTGTCCTGTGCCAGCTGTGGGCACTAATCCCCGCGAACTTCCTAATTGCATAGGTTCAAGTGAGTTTCGGTGTCCCAGTGAAACGCTTGCATTCTCTTGTAATCTACTCCCTTACCTTAATAACCACTGATACGTATATTTAAAGTCCGATCCATCAGTTTATTCAAAGGGGTGTCCAGCTAAGGCAAAAAATCCTTAGCCTTCGCCTAAAATTCGTCTAAAACGGCGTGTGTAGCCTCTCTCGCACATCAAGTCGAAGTCTGGACTCCTTCCTCTTCCATGATTTCATGCGAATCTGAGAACAAAACTTAAATTATCGAAATTCAAATTCTTGAGTGTAAAGCACCAAACTACCTCGTTAGCGGTAAAAAAAATATGGGCTCGTCTAATTAAAAAGAAAGACCCCGGAAGGAAACTGAAAACAAATGATGTGGACGTTAATGACAGGCAATAGATAACAACCATTTTTGATTACTTTTCTTCTGTATTTTGGAACAGTGATCATCAGTCTACTGATTCAAAAGCATTGAGGTTCCCGATTTCACTATAAACGAAGAAGCAATTTTTTCGGCTTTGTTTCACCTGGATGTAACTAAACCTTCCGGGCGCAATAATATTCCCAACACGTTTCTTAAAGGTAGCAAAATCCATTTTCATTATTTTCAGTGCTACTCTGCGTAAGGGAATAAAATTGATTTATTGATTAATTGACTGATTAATTTATTTATTGATTGATTGGTTGGTTGGTTGGTTGGTTGGTTGATTGATTGATTGATTGATTGATTAATAAAGGTGAGCTCTTCACTGATTGGAAAGTGGCACAGGTTTTCCATGCTCATAAATCTGGCGATTAGCTCCGCGTTACTAATTAGAGGCACGGCAGTTTCTGGCGTGCTTCCAGTATAATCATTGAGCACTTCATTCTTAAACACAGCACCGCATGCTTAGAGGTCAACTTTTTACTCAAACCCAACATGGATTCCGTCGTGGCCTTTCTACAGTGACGCACCATACACACACTATAAACGACTTCTCGACCTTTGACAAAGGAGGACAATTAGATATGCAATTTTCATGGAACTTGAAAAACTCTTTGACCGCTTATGATATAGTAATTTTCTACTAAGGCTTAAAGACCGCGCTGTTAGCTTGTTCGCTTGCCGTGAAGCCATCGATGTGGCTGAAGTGCCAAGCCAAAAAAATATATACGAGAAGGTTAACCTCAGCGGTCTCTCGAAGAGCATTTGTGAGTAAACAAAACAGAAAAAAAAGAAGCTGACAGTTAATCCCTATATGCACAGAGTCTCCCATAATCTGAAGCGAATTGGGAAACAGATAGACGCATGTTATTTTTTCAGCCTCTATAAAGTTAGGCAGCGACGTGACCATAGCGTCCTTGATGAATGCAAAAAGCAGCATCAAATTCAGTTTGTTGAAAGCAAACAAGGTGTTGAGTGCCAAATTCCGCTCCCGTGCATTGAAATATTCTAAGTGGGCCCAACCTGTCGTTGAATAATGACCTCCGAAAGCATAATCGTAGTGTAAAAAATAAGTGCCAACAGGCCGAACATCTTGTAAAACTTTGCAACACGTGCAGAGGATTTAGGTCGCTCCTCGAGAAGTTTTTTTTTAGTCCGAAAGAGCAAGGACAAGCAGGCACGAGAAATTATTTCGGCAGAAAAGATAGCCTAATTAGGAAATAGCTGGGGGACTATGCCATGTGTCAGTCTGTCAAGAAAAAAAGGACTTGATTACCTTTGTTCGAGTTGATTACACGCATATCGTTTGGTGTCGCGGCAATGTAGCATGCATTAATAGTTGTGCCTTTCCCCAGTAATAACGGTTGAAGTTAGCGCTGTGTGTGCCCATCTCATTCACCATCCTTTGTCTTTTGATGCGCTATAACTCAGAAATATGAACTTACAGGTCCAGGTTTCAATAATATTGGGCTGATTACGCAGTTTTAATGTTGAGCCCTGATTGCCTTTGCCATTGCAGCTTCGCACCCTTACATCCCGCACCTTCTTCCTGCTTCGCTGTCTGATTTCAGCCGGTTTCGCATTGAAACGGCACTCTTGGAGCCCTGCTACAACTAGTGTCAGTTATGGTTGGCCTTTGCTTGATTTGGATAACGCAATCACCTGCGGCTGGCAAGACCATGGTTGGTCCACATGCTTATGCTAAGCTGGCTCAACTAAAATCACTAAAAGTCTGGTGTACATTTAAATTAAACAAACAGCAAGAAGGCGCCGGTTGTGCCATTACAAGGTCGAAAAATCGGTCTAAAAAACGCCCAAAACAGGGGGAGGAAAGATCAAGCAAATTCCGTTCCGGCTAACTGGAGAAACCTCGACTGAAGCTGTAACTGCGCCACTGTCCCTTATGAACGTAACTGCATGGGGAATAGGTGGTACCGTCTTTAATAAAGAACAAGATCTAACCGAAAGAAGTTTCTGAAAGGAGAAAAGATCTCTCTCCTCTGCCTTTTGAATTTCTGACAGGTGCGGCTGTTGCTGGTTGCGCGTTTTGCGTACTCCGTCAGTGACGTTATCTCGGGCGCTGTCACCTGATTTGAGGTGCCGGTCACGGACACTTTGGAGGCGTGTTCCTTCATGAGTTATGTCGGTGCTGTGACGGCTACGGTGGTGTTTGGTTTTGTGCTCGTGTCCTTCGAAATTGCAAAGAGTGCAGCGTGACCCGCACGGATACGACGGGAACCTTTATCTGCTCTCGCTTTCTCGGGAGCCACCGCTCATATAGGCACCGTGGGTCATGAACTGTGATTTAGTCACTGCTGTTGCCGAATTAGTTACTCTGATTGGTCCACAGAAGAGTGGGCACATCATTGGAATCGATTACGCAACTTGTTAAATCAATTCTATTGATGTCGCATATATTAGTACGGGCACTGAAGGCCATTGTGTCGCTTTCACACCTTTATATAAATACTAAAGTTTTTGCAATTATCTACATTTGTAAGGTAGATCGTGCGTGCATTAAATTTTGTGCACTCACTGTGCACTTAGAATGATCCTTCTGTATTGCATGAACAATATGCACGAATGCAATATGCAATTCACAACTGATCTTCATCTAAGTCTAGATTCTTTATTTCAAACAGACGCCATTTACCTAGATTTCTCTAAAGCATTTGATCGCGTTCCTTACCAACGTCTCATCTGTAAACTCGCATGCCTGTCACTCGACCCTTTAGTCTTTTCCTGGAGTCGCTGCTTCTTGACTAATCGCTCGCAGTTCACCGTCATCGCTAATAACGCATCTGCAACTACCGTAGTTATCTCCGGTGTACCCCAGGGTTCCGTCCTTGCTCCGCTGCTCTTCCTAACCTTCATCAACGACCTGCCATCTGGAATCTCATCATCTGTCCGTCTTTTTGCGGATGATTGCGTCATTTATCGCCGCATATCTGATAACATTGACCAGGAATTATTACAGGAAGACCTAAATAAAATACAAAAATGGTGCTCCGACTGGCTCATGCAGCTTAATATTTCGAAATGTAAATGCATGCACATATCACGTAAACGTTCCATTACTAATTTCCAGTACTCCCTGAACTCTGTGGCGCTGTCAGTAACGAATTCATACAGGTACCTAGGCGTCGAAATAACGAACAAATTAACATGGTCAGACCACATTATCAAACTTTGCGCAAGCACTTCCAGAGCACTTGGCTTTATCCGAAGATCACTATCAATGTCCCCTCCATCAACCAGACAACAAGCATACGAAACATTCATTCGCGCTAAAATGAAATATGCCTCAGCAATATGGAACCCTCACCAGGCTTACTTAATACAACTGCTCGAAGCTATCCAGAATCGGGCAGCGCGCTTCATAACGTCGCAGTAATCGTCTCGACACAGCGTTAGCAACCTAAAATCGTCTCTCGGCCTTGAACCATTAGCACTCTGCAGAAAAGTATCAATTCTTTGTCTTTTGCACAAACTATACTTTAACTTCCCTGCACTACGCCTAACTTTGCTATCGGCTCCCTTACGCTCATCTCGCCGATTATTCAACTCCCTCAGCATTCAGCGGTTGTATGGTTCATCCAACGCTTTCAATAAATCTTTCCTTCCCATCGCCATAGAAGAATGGAACAATCTTCCTGAAACCGTTGTCATCGAAACTAATCCCACCAGATTTAGGCAGCTAATAACAGACCACTTGAACCAACTATAGCTACTTCCCTCGCGATGCTCTGCCTGCAATTTGAACAGCTTGTGCCATTGCGACACCCCCCCCCCCCCCACAAGTGTTTTCCCACTTATTTAATTTCCGTACATTTAAATGTTTAATTCTATATACCATTGGTTTGCCTTATATAATCTGTACTATGTGAATTACCTCACGCTAATTTCACGTCAAACTTGTTATTATTGATATTTTTTGTTACGCTTTTTTGTGTGTACATGCCTTTGTATGACCGTTTCACACCACTGTCTTCCCCCCCCCCCTTATGTAATGTCCCAGACGTGATCTTTAAGGGTTCAATAAATGATGATGATGAAATGATAAACAAAACCTACACCATATATACCTCTTAATAAGGCCGCAGCAGTGGCTCAGTTGATATGGTACTTGGCTGCTGACCCGAAAGACGCGGGTTCGATCCCGGCCGCGGCGGTTGAATTTCGATGGAGGCGAAATTCTAGAGGCCCGTGTACTGTGATGTCAGTGCACGTTAAAGAACCCCATGTAGTCGAAATTACCGGAGCCCTCCACTACAGCGTTCCTGACAGCCTGAGTCGCTTTGGAACGTTAAACCCGATGAAATGAAACTATACACCTTTTCAGGAATCCAGCGCCGCACGAACCGCGCGAACAAGCATTAAAAGTTTTCGCCCAAAGCCATGTCAGCACGTTTATTTTATGAACAAGGATGATGTCACTTGCAGCGGGACTGGCTGAGGTCCGTCTTCTGTAGATGTAAAAAAGAAGTACGTATTCTGCGAGTGGAATGTTGGTGTCATGCACATGCCTTCTCTATATCCCTTATGCCTATTCATTAACACTGCGTGTATACTCTTTGCGCGAAATGCTCTCCCACGTCTACAGCGTTTAAGGGTGAGCACGTGCCAAAGGGATATTCCACACAGTCTACTAAAAAACATACATTGGGACAAGGCTTTTCACACCTTGACTTAAAGCTGTGCTCTTGCATGAAAGCCATGCGGGATGTAGCTACAGGAGAAGCCGATCGACGAAGGTTTTATTGGGCCCAAGGTCAATGACCATTGAGTCGCGAGACGCGCTGTGGTCACTACCAGAAAAAAAAATTTTAAGATCCACGTTCAAAATCTACGGAGTTACCTATTACGGCATGATCACAGGGCGTCGAACCGCTTGCAAACCCTAGGAGCACAGGTACTTGGCCCAATATTGGAGACGTATTGACAAAAGCCGGTTCTAAAAAGGACCACAGTGAAACCATGAATTTGCAATATTTAGCAGATTACCTGTGCTGATTGAGAATTTCCACAGACAAGAGAGAAACCTTGTCGCTAACTAGCATGGCACACCGAACCAGGCATTAATTCCCGTGATTGCGCACTGCGCTTGCACAACGTCTTTCCGCACTACGCGCACTAGTGCTGCACACGATAAGCACGTGGGCCACAAATGTTCAATAATTTATGCCTGCGCGTGTACCGTGAGCAGTTGCGAATTGACGCCTATCTGGGCTGTGCAACATATTTAGCGCAGTATTGTGTCACAGTAGCCCGTTTCCTGCTCCAGTAACCAAAGGCGCAAGGTTCGGAGAACGAAAGCAGCTGCATACAGGGTGTTTCCTTGAAAACTTTACATAATTTTTAAAAACAGGCTGTTTGAGTTAGAAGATCACTCTTTTTAGGCATAGCAATGTCAACGGGTATTACATCATAAAAGAGCTGAGACGTGCGAACAGCAGCCTGGTTAACTAATGATAATAGTTAACATTTCAACTATTAGTTATTTCAACTATTAGGCTAAACGTCGCTCAATATTTAATGAGCCTAAGGGTAATAGTGAAAAGGCAACTATTCAATATCAGTTAACCGGTCTGCTAGTTAGCACGCCACTGAGAATGCTATGCAGAATAAAAAGCAGTCTTCTAACTGAAAAAGCCTATTTTTAAAAAGTGTGTAAAGTCTTAGGTGAAACACCCTGTATGCCAAAACAAAATCGGAAGGGCTTATGCTGTGTTTGTGTGACTTGCGTGCCGGTCTCAAATTCACTTTGCGGTCAGGTTTGCTTGCGCGCACATTATTGACCACCGTCAAGAAATGGGATTGGAAACGAAATTGCTTTTCTTTTTCTGTTCAGCCGCAATCCCCAAGAACGCTCTACTACTGTCGGGTGACGTGCAAAGGTCCACTGGATGACTATGGGAGCTTTCTGTATTTCACACATAACGCCCCCGAAGGAACTCCTTGCTACCAAGAAATCCCGAATGCCGTACGTACAGGGAGGGCATCTTCACTGCTCATACAGCTCTTGTAGAAATTTTATGCGAGTAAGCTATTTGGGCTGCGACGTTAGTCGGATCTTGGGCCAACTTGAGGGTAGTTGCGCGGACGAAATTGCCACATGCCATACTGCGCAATGAATGCAGGATACGCGCTTCTAGTAATTAATGCGTAAACTAACTCGCTTACTGGTAGCGCTGTTCATATAGCAAAGCTTTCGCGAACTTGCTTCCCTCGGTAACTTCCCAACTGTAAATGCTTTGCAGGCCCGAAGGCTTTGCGGAAACCATTGAGAGATTCAAACAATACCTCTCAGCATGCTTGGCAGCAAAAAAGTTACCGATTGCCTGTGTGAGATGACGTTTTGGTCTCCGTTAAAAGATGTGCATCGGCTTGCGCCTTTGGAATTTTTGTTTATTTTTACTGCTCATTTGACGGTTCTTCCATCTTATCTTGCACTGGCCTGATTCATGGATCATCTACCACTCCCGCGGAATAAAGCGTTCTGGCGTAGGAGGTATATGTGAATAGAGAAATCAGTATATAAGGCAAAGTCTTGAAGTGACAGGTGTCAGTGACTGCCGCGGTGGAAGCAGGAAATGGCTTCCTGTCGTCATTAGTTGTTTGGATGAAGGAATCGTTGTGCAAATTAGATCTGCAGAATGGTAAACCACCTTTGAGACCATGATCACGACGGAATTGATAAACGAAAGGTTAGAAAGGAGCTTATCTTTCAGAATAGGATTACAGCGGTATACTTAAGAAGCAAAGAAGAGCCGACCGTATTCACGGCTCACTGAAAGGTTAGGTAAGAAAACATGCGTTTTATACAGGTGGCGCTGGCATGATAAAATGGTGGCATATTTCGCATGTGACATTGGGACTTTGAATGGCTTTCAATGGGAGCGATGAGTGTAGTCTGACCAAGGTCCCAGATTGCGAATGCATACTGCATTGGTAATCTGAGAAAAAAAAGAAAGAAAAAAAAACTCACCCATGATAACGATCCTTTTTAATACGAAATTTGAGCGCAGCTCATTAGGTGTTGTGATTTTGCGCGCGCTACTTCGAAGCTAGAACTGCGGCACGGAATGACCGACGGGGCTAAACGTCCTTGGCAATACCATGCCTACCCTGGAAATACCATGCCGCGAAAGCCATACCTTTACTTTGAAAATTACTTAGTCTGCCCTGAAACACAAAGTATAGTGCGCGCCTAGTTTTTTCGTCACTTCGTGCCAAGGCAGGCGCGTACACACACATAGCGTCCCCAGTAGAAACGCACCCTTCCGTCGAGGCTTGCGTCGCCATTGGTAAGGCGAAGAGGGAGGTTTCCAGAAGTATCGAGTTTCTTCTCTCCAACCCGTCGCCGCCACTCTCCAGCGAAATGGAGAGGGCATCAAACAACGCTCACGAGGTTTAGCGCTCTGCATGGGCAAACAGGGGTTGTTTCTCCAAGCTTCTCGGCCCTTCTGCGGCACGCACGGGCGTGATTACTTTCGGGCCGTGCCAGCTTTCGATGTGCAACGGCACGTACGACTCTGGTGCCAGCTCTGAGCGAGCGGTGGCACTCTGCGCCTGCGCGGAACACACGTATTTGTTGTTGAATTGCAATGGCAGATCGCGGGCGCTCCGCCAGATCACGAAGGTAGGGCGTAGCTCCGGCGGAGATCGCTCACTTGAATTCTGCGAATGGAATGCGTGCGCTCTCGCGGAGGCAAGGAAAGCTCTCCGGCAACATGGCGGCGCCCATCGAAGCGGGCCCTCTTGCTTCACTGCCGATTCGTCCTTGCCGCCACTCTGTCTCTCACGTTCACGACACACGAAAGGCACACGAAGTTCTCCCTTCGTCAGAAGGTGTCAGTACCAGAAAATTTGACCTATGAGTCGCGCCAAATTTCTAGGTTGCTTTCGTATTTACAGAGGCAGAGCTAGGACGCGATCTGTTATTGGAACAGACAACTCGCGCTCCCATTTGCCTTTGGAATACTATTGATCCAAACAGAGCAAAACAACTTCATCCGGATCTGCCAACTGGAACTCAACATGTGTTTTATGTTCGGTGCCCGGTTATGCCAACGGCGACGGAGAGGGACGCCGCTCAACCAACGAACGGCGCTAAAGAGCTGCGCTGTAAAAAGCTGCGCTGTAAAAAACTGCGCTGTAGAAAGCTGCGATGCAGGAATGCGACTATACGACTAGCCATTTTAGTTAAGGCGGACATCATGAACTTACCATGTAAAGGGAATAAGTGGATGTTATGAATTCGGCAAGATATTCCTATGCTGTTTCTTTTGTTCACATTGAGAGACTACACCCGCGAAACGACACAGAAAACCGTTAAACCAATGTTGTCATTAATTGCACAGTGGTTAGCAAACAGCTTGATAAAAGAGTAAGTCACAAGGATAGTTAAACCCTTATTGTTTATGAGCAAATGGAGAAGCCCACGCACAAGCTGAGTCCTGTGTTACACCGGCTATTGCTAGGAGAGAAGTAGACGATTAGACATTAGCGGCAACAAGAATAATGCAGTCAGAAAAAAGAGCTTTTAATCAGTTCAAATATATGTGGACCAAGGTTCAGTACAGCAAGTTTTAGGATTGCTTTATCACGCGAAACTGAATCAGACGCCTTAGCAGAATCTGAAAATATTCTGTCAACACCGAGCCCAACGTCACCAGCAATGAGCAAGACGTCAGTAAAGAAAGGAGTTGAAACAGTATAGACAACGTTAAAAAAAATAAGCTCGTTTCAAGGAAATAGACTACATATGAATGTATGAAGTGCTCCAAAATCTTAAAATTCTACTCGATGATATCAAAAAATAATTTCCTGGAGAGTATAAATTACCTTATTTATGAACTGTAACCATCTTTCTGGCTTTCATATCAGTGGGCAGAGTTGGACATTTTAATTATTGGGAAGAAATTTTAGGTATAATTATAGGCGTATTTATCACGATCAATTCGGACATATCAAAATTTATGGAGTCTACTATTGATAGGATGCCTACGTTAGAGTTTTCGATTAGCTTGTGTTATCTACGAAGCCGATAGGAATGAAGACTATTCGTAGAAAACCTACTATGTTCGGTACGCTTACAGAATTGCTGTTATGGAAAAAACATTAATGACGCCACTTAGAAAAGTGCACCACCGGCAGGGGGGATGATTTAAGTTGGAAAGACGTGTCAACTGAAGGTCACTACATGAGGCTAATAAAATTCTGGAATTACAAAGTGGCGGTAAAACCTTGTCGAGTACTTTTTTTCTTTCGCAATGGCATTCCAGTATTCAACATGAACGACATGATTAAAAATGGGCAGCGCTATTTACAGCTGAAAGAGTAGCAGTAATCATTGTAAAAATTACTCGAAAATTGCGTTATGCAGTCCACATGCTGTGCTAACATTGCAAAAGAAAATACGCTAGAGCAACAGCAGCTGCGTGTCCAGCAAAATGAAAGAATATGAATTGTATAGATAAGTACATTTGTATAGCAGATATTGTTCACTGTAGCACGCGCCCGGGCTCCTTGAAGTCTAGAATATTTAGGTAGGACAGTCTGGCGCTGTGTATTCGACATGCAGCAAAAGCTGAGGTTACTCAATAATATTGAAAAAATTGAACACTTCGGGACTATTTGAAGGCAGTATCCTTTTTCTAATTTACTCCAAAGCAAAGTACGATCTTTAAAGTGACCGAAAGTCTTGCTAAACAATACGCTGACCTACTCCACATGGAACAGCGGCAGCAAAGAGCATCCATACCTGGCACACATGTCTCGCAGTGACATTTGATATTTTATAGTAACACACAACAAGACGGTATGGCAGGGCACAGGTGAGCAAAAAAACCATTTGTATCGTTGCTGCAGTAAAGAAAAAAATTCCTTAGAATTTGCTTCGAACAGCCTTTTGGAGCGCGCGCAGAGGACTCGATCCTTCAGAGAAAGCTGAAGGATAAAAACTTGGGCAAGTTGGTGAGGTGTTATGGTGAATCTACCAGCCCGAAAGACAAGGACGTGAAAACAGACAAAACAAGCTCTGTTGATAAAGTTATCGAAACGTTCTGTTAAAAGAACGCGGATGACATTTGCGGCACTCCTATGCGTAGAATAGAACGCAAGTGATGAGCATACGGCTTAATTTTCTAACAATCCGCCGCGGTGGCTCAGTGGTTACGGCGCTAAGCTGCTGACACGAAAGACGCGGGCTCGGTCCCGGCCGCGGCGGTCGAATTTCGATGGAGGCGAAATTCTAGAGGCCCGTGTACTGTGCAACGCCAGTGCAGGTTAAAGAATCACAGGAGGTCGAAATATCCTTAGCCCATCACTACGGCGTCCTTGAGTCGCTTTGGGACGTTACCATCAAAAACGAATCCTTATTTTTTACCACGCTGAGGTGTGTACCATGACCAAAGTGGAGTAGAATGGCTGAAAAACCTTCAAAATGAAGAAAGGCTGTCTACAGGAATCGAATACGACATTGCGTGCATTACAATGGCCACAACAAAAACCTACTTTCTAGCATGTCCTCAGCCGCGCACACGTGAGCTTCGTCACCACTTGCTATAGAAGCTTTTTCCTGCGCGCATGTGGTGTGGACTTGCCTACCACTAAGCATCTTGAATAAGTCGCGAATTCAGACACTGGTGGTTCCTCATACTAATGGTTGCTAGGTGCAGCCTTTGTCAAAAGTAACCAGGCTGCATGGTTTGCTTCTAGCTTGTATAGTGGAGCCCTTGCGACTTTCCTAAAGATCAAAAGCTTTTCCAGGGTGGAAATTTGGGCGAGTCGGTATTGATCCATAACATAAGAGTAGCGCAAAACCAGGACGACGGACACAAGGGGAGAGAACACACACCAACAACACAGGCGCTAACTTCCGACTGACGAAGAAAACCAAACCTAACCAAGTGAACGGAACCTGAGCAAAAGTAGCGCATGCGCTGACCTAAGATACAAAAAAAATCGAAAAAAGGTGCGATAAAATGCGATAAAAAATGCTGCTAATCGAGGCTGCTAATCAAGTCGATGCTGCTAATCGAGGCATTGATGAGGATAGGGTCACCAGGCAGGTCACGTGGGACCCACTTAGTTTCAATGGGTTGCGAGGTGCGAGCCGCTAGACGCTGTACGTTCTGGCGTATTTCTTGGCTGCGACTGCGACTGGAGCTGCGAGATGATTTTTTTTCTGCCTTGATTTTTTTATCGCATTTTATCGCACCTTTTTTTGATTTTTTGTATCTTAGGTCAGCGCTTGCGCTACTTTTGCTCAGGTTCCGTTCACTTGCTGGGGTTTGGTTTTCTTCGTCAGTCGGAAGTTAGCGCCTGTGTTGTTGGTGTGTGCTCTCCCCTTGTGTCCGTCGTCCTGGTTTTGCGCTACTCATATGTTATGGATCAAAAGCTGTTGGAAGGTAAGAAGACCACCAGTCCTTACCTTTGACGACCATTTCAGCTTCAGGGAAGCTGTAAGGGCTCCACTCTACGAGCTAGAAGCAAACTGTGCAGCCTGGTTACTTTTGACAAAGACTGTACCTTCGTACTTGATGCGTGCATGTGCTGAAAATTTTTTTATAGCGCTGTTTATTGCCTCAGGGCAAAAAGGGAGTGGTTAGGGTAAAAAAAGGGGGGGGGGGTAAATGAGTGAAAAAATGTCGGCCGATCTAATGAAGGCGAGGAGCGAGCGATGATGTGGCACCTGCGTCCTAGCAATATACGAAGACGGGCTGTTCGGCAGGAGACCCGCAGCTGCCAGGTGCCGAATTCTCGCTGACTTCAGCGCCGGAGAAACCCAGAAGCGATCAATATCGGTCTCAGTATATTGGGAGCTGCAGACAGGACACCCTGGGCGGCGATATAAGTGCCGACATTGAGGCCACATCCGAGTGACGGCAGGAGTGAGGATCCTCCGGATCCTGGATCCTTACAACCTCCTCTGCACGGGCAAGACCGCTGGGAAGGTTACCGCACACGGAGAGACAAGAGAATGTGCCTGGCGCCGGAGGTGTTCTTTTCTTTTGAGAAGGAGAGCAGCATCGTCGATACTGCTAATCGATGCATTGATGAGGATAGGGTCACCAGGCAGGTCACGTGGGACCCACTTAGTTTCAATGGGCTGCGAGGTGCGAGCCGCTAGACGCTGTACGTTCTGGCGTATTTTTTGGCTGCGACTGCGACTGGGGCTGCGAGATGATTTTTTTTTCTGCCTCGAATTTCAGATCTGCGAACTTGGCCGATGCGTCGAGTAGAAGGGGCGACAGATGGATGCCTGGCCCGCACTGGTGGGCTTCGGACTGGCTGTGAGCTGTTCTTTGTACTCGTCTGTGTAGCACCACGCGCAGAGAAAAAGGGAGAACTGTTTGCCGCTGCTTGAACTGGATAGCTTTTGAGATGAAGCACTGTCGTATTAAATTCGCCTGCGCTCAGTTGACTGTCATTGTTAATAAGGAACAAAAGAGATGATTGCGTCAGAAATACGTTCATAAAATTCCATCAGAAAGAAAAGATTTTGGCATCTGTTTTCTTCTGAATAAAATCAGTCGCGAGTCTGCGTCTGTCCTTGTGCTCTTCTCGCCTACGTTTGTGTTGCGCAGTCCATTGCTTAACAATAACACCATGGCTCCGTGCGAGCCCAGTTCCACACGGGCGCGTGAATTACGCAACCTACGCGGCGTTCTCGCTTAATTCACATGTGACGAGGACTACATGTGCGCCGCTCGGGCTGCAGAACCGATCATGACTCCTTCGCGCCGCGTGCTGGCTTCACCCACCACGAGATTAGGAAGACGCTGTTGTTGACACATGTGCTGTTCACGTAGGCACGAGGGAGGACATGAAAAGATTCGCCAAAGTTCGTTTCGGTTCCCTCTGTTCTGGCGCCAAGGTAACCCGCGGCACGTCAACAACGGAAGCTAAAAGCATTTCATGTTTAAGAAGACGTAGAGGAGAAGGGCTGAAGTAAAGAGTGAAAGGCTAGCTCGCTGTAGTGCTAGTGTTAAAGGGGTTGTTAAAGGGGTTCCAATAAAGTTCCGGTATGCCTGGGATGTAAAGCAGGCCGCTTCACGAATACTGTCCAGGAAGACTTTTCTAATGCGCTTCGTAGAAGCTGAGTTATCTGTAGTAAAAATTTGAATCTCAGCACCTGCGTGCCTTTCACTCTCCTCTTTCAATTTTTGCATGCTGGAAACCGGGCGCTCCTCTGCCGGCCCCACCTCCGGGGCAGAGCTTCCTCACCCGCTGGAGCTACGCGGCTTATTGGCCGCGGCCATGGTAGCCGCCTGACGTCTTAAAGAATCTAACCAACAGCCATCTCTCAACTTGTAGGTGCGAGTGATGGAGGAGGGCGCGAGCATGAAAAAGTCGCCGCGAGCGCTCGCCAACTTTCTCGCGCGATTGTGGGTCCTCTGCTGCGTGTAGGAGGGTATTATTTGGCTCAGATGTTCATGAGATCACAATGCAGTGACTGAGCGAGTTGACGTGCTCTCCTTCGAAGGTGTTTCAGAGCCCCTAAGGTGTGCGGACAAGCATGTGCGTTTCGACGCTCAGCCGATCGCGGTATGGTTATACAAAGGCCCTGAGCATACCGTGTGAGTTATAGCCACGGAGTAAAACTACTCTTACACCGTGGTTATAGCATAGCGCGATCCGCTACCATGCACTGCTTCCGCGCCCTGCCAGCGAGCACGCGCCGATGGTTCCAATCATGGAAGAAAAAAAAACTCCATGGTTCCAATGCACCAGGTGTGTGCGCAGCTGGGCGGGGTCAAAGCGACATCTGGCGCCCTCAAGGGAATCTGCGCATGAACAGCCATGGCCTCCAAGATACCCGCCGTGCTCGAGCGCGCGCAGATGATCTCGGAGGCCATGAGACAGCGGCATCTCGCGGAAGTGGTTCATGCTAGCTGATCGCCGATTAGGCTACGCTATAACACCCTATTGTTACTATTATCGGAGTACCGAAGTTCACAGTGCCCATATGCTGGTTTTGCCGAAGACGAACACGACATCAGGATGCAATTTTAACCATGACACCGTGGCTGCTTCTAATATCCGACGCCTTGCGCCTTGGTGTGAGTAAAAATTCGCAATTACTGCATTATGCATGAATTATCGTGTTTCCACAAACTGACAAAGTGCTCGGATGAAAGCTAGTATATGTCCATATAAGGAGATGGAATATAGAGGGGGTCTCGAACTCATATTGCTATGCGGGCCGAATTGAGAAAATTTCGTCGCCTGCGGACCAGAAAGCGGAAAATAGCGTGAAAGAGCGAGGAGGGTGAATCACATTGGAGTTTTAGGGGGGGGGGGGGGGTGAGGGGGTGTAGAGCGTCAGTCTTGCAGTGTATTCAATAAAAGAAACTACGAAGGTAACTGGACTTGTCAAGAATAGGTTTCATTTTTAATCCCAGGAATTACGCTTCAGTTCTGAGCATGCTGCTGGCTTGAGGTTTGACAGCGCTTAGAAGCGACAAGGGATGCAATATCCGGCGTTAGGACTTCTGCAGAGACGATTCGCATGATGGTCATCCTTGAACGCAGAGCAGATTTGTCCTCTTTCAGTAAAGAGAAGAGGGGCTCACGCAAGTATATGCTCCCGAACATGGCAATGATCCTTGTCGCTTGCTGACGCAGAGTTGCAAAAATGATCTTATCTAAAAAAAGTGTTGAATTCTGGGACAGCTATGTCCTCAAACTGCTGTCGTAATGTGATGCTGGCTTGAAGTTCTATAAGCGCCATTTGCAACTCGTGCTCATCATCGCCGACATGCACAACGAAGGATACAGAGAAAATTTCTAATTGTTTGGAGAGTCTGAATATGTCTTGAAACCAACATTTGAATTTTTCTCGAGATTGCAGACGAAATCTGCGAATATATTGCGATTCTTGAGCAACGTATCCTAGTCACATGAGATGGAAAGTGGTCCAGCTTATTCGCTTTTGCCTGGCACTTCAAGAGTTGTAATTTGGCCTGAAATGCACGAACGCCCTCACTGAATTTCCTTATGAATTATTGTTTTCTCTTAACTTCTATGTTCAAGTGACCCGATATATATCTGTGTGAAATGGAAGGGAACGAAGTAAATTCGTATTCGAAAGCTAAAAAATCGGCTTATTTTTCTCCTTTAACAATCTGTCGATTTAACCGCTGAGGTGAAAAGACTCTTCGTCACTTTCCCGAGACTCAACGAGCTCACGGCCATGTGGTATAGGATCTCCTTATGATCTCCTATTGTAACAGAGATGTTAACTGACGGTGGCGTAGCGCTCTTGAACGAACGAAGTTCACTGCGCCGAACACACTGTCCATCACAGATTTAGTGTTCAATGTCTTGCTGCATAGTGCTTTTTGGTGTAAAATGAAGTGCAGCGCCACAAACAGTTCAGTGACTCCGAGACCTCTAAACTTAGTTCCTAGACATCCCACAAGACCGCTCCTTCTTCCGACCATTGATGGAGTACCGTAGGCTACCACACACACCATATCCGCTCCCACAATAAGCCGCTGCATTCAACAACTCCTTGAAGCGCCGAAATTATGTCTGCAGCTGTAGTGATTCCTTTAATCTAAACAATGTCAAGTAGTTCTGTCATGGTTAGATTTTTGTCTACGCCTCCATTGAAGATGGCACATTGGGCGTTATCTGTATGTCAGTGCTTTCTTTAATGTCGAAAGAAACGGCACTGAAGTCCTAACATTGGTTTTTTAATGCGTTTTCAATGTCGTGGCCAATCTCAGTAATTCTATCCGCAACTGTATTGGGTTAGTGGCCGCACATTTAGAATTGCTTTTTCACCCTGGGGCAGATAGCGCCTGCAGCTTCAGGCAAACAGGTCTTCACAAATTACCCAAGGGTGAAAGGTTTCCCAGATTTTGCTATTTGATTGGAAATAATGAAGCTTCTTCTCAGCGTTTCTGCCACAGTTTGCCGCAGGTGTTTGGAAAAATTCTTGCTGTTTTCTGAGTGACGCCGCCAGTTGATGTATTTTGTTGTCCCGCATCTTTTCATGCACCGTACTTCTCGTGATGACAGGACATCAAGCGGCGTCGCGCATTGTACTCCTTCGGCTCAGACAGAGCCTGACGGCCGATTATATACATCGCGACTCAGTGTTACCCAGACTTCGCGCACTTTTACGTGGGAAGCTCCCAGACACCCTTAGAGCGTGTGGGGGTAGCGGTCTCGGACTCAAAGGAGATGCCCTCGACTCGGCGTGGCAAGCTCAGCGGAGACCAGCTACCAAGTGACAAGACGTTTTTGGGCGTTCGGTGCCCAGCTTTCGCTGGTCGCAAGCCAGAGAATGGGTCGGAGCCAAAGGTTCACAAAACAAAACAAAGTTTATACAGCAATTGAGACGATACAGAGGATTACACAATCACTAGTACAAACACATACCAAGTGATTAACAAACAATGCAATTCGTGCAAAGTTAAACTCGAGAGAGAATCCAATACCAAGGCAATATTGCACCTAAAGTGCACTAACGCAAGAGAGAGAGGTAAACAAACAAAACACAATTTGTTCACCGGGCACTGCGGCAGTCCGACGACCAGAGTTCCTCGACGATGCCGTCCCGCAGACTGGCGAGCGTTGCCTCGTTGGTCCGATGCTGGCCGAGGGGTGTTTTCCCGGGAGTCGGACGGGCGCGCTTCGATGAAGCTTAAACGGCGGTCCGGGCTGACTTGACAGCGGTCAAGGTCCTTCTTTTATAGACCAGATTTTTTTACCCTCGCACGCAGGCTGCGGACGCGCGCCTACTCTCGACGCCAGTCGCCATCTGTCGGCGCGCGCGGCCCGAGGGACTGCGGGTCGCGCCGGCGCCGCGCATAGAACGCATGTTTACGTGTTCGCTTCTGCCGTTTTGTGCTCCATCAGCTAACGTATGAGGGTGTGTGCTGTGCGTCACTACTCACATTTGCCCTCTTCCAGACAGTGCTGCGGTTATCTTGTGCGCAGTTACTCGTTAACGTGACATCCGAGAGTAGTCGACCAGGTAGTGTACGGACTGGAAACCGGCACTTCGAAGCAGATTTCTGCGCTGTCGTGTCGTTTGTTGTCGCCTTTTACGTGCGATATCATCTATGATAATATTATGCATTAGAATGTAGATCTATTGACTTGACTCAGTGGAGTAGTAACTGGATAGGCGAGCTGCAGACTGAAGGTTGTCCCGACGGAGCGCGTGTTTTCGATCACCAGTATGTGTTCAGCATCCTTGCGCTGAGCTTGCTCTTGTTCCCATTCAGAACAATTCATGCACAGGATTGTAAGCACGACCGCTACCGATTTCAGCTGCTTTTTCCGCACGCATATGTCAGAGGTATCTGGGGGGTAAAGGTTTATCTATAGTATCTTTCTGCTGTTGGTATCTACCTTAGCTTGGTTTGGTTTATTAAGGTTTTACGTTCCAAAGCGACTCAGGCTATGAGGGACGCCGTAGTGAAGGGCTCCGGAAATTTCGACCACCTGGGGTTCTTTAACGTGCACTGACATCGCACAGTACACGGGCCTCTAGAATTTCGCCTCCTTCGAAATTCGGCCGCCGCGGCCGGGATCGAGCCCGCGTCTTTTGGGCCAGAGCAGAGAGCCGTAACCACTGAGCCACCGCAGCGGTGCGGTATATACATTATTCATAGGAAAATATGCGCGATTTCATTACATTTTCCACACTTAGCCAAACGCCCTACGCGACGCTCTCACACGCGGCGAGAGCTCCTGAATAACATAACGCGACTTCGGACCTCAGAATTAGTGAAAGCTGGATTAGCTGCTCATATCTATTCAAGCTTTTATAAATTAAGCGAAAGTACGTTTTTATGCACCAGGTTGCATAAACCATGACAAAATTTGTTTTCTGTTGGCGCTGCGACTCAGTTGAGCTCACAGCGGTAATTTGTTGATAAACTGGCGCGGCGACAAGAAAGCCGTTTGTGGAAGGGGGGGGGGCTTTATGGCCGGCAGGAAGGAATAAGAGTGCATGGGAATTGGAACTGCATACTAGCCGCACACCTAATTCTTGATATTGAATAAAAAGTTTCTTTGCGGTGGAGCACCAAGACGGAATTCGATATAAGCACGAGCGCGTTCTAAGCGCCGGCACAATTAACCTGAATATCAAACTAAATGTCATTAAAACGCGTCAATGTTATCGCTTTGATAACGTAAATACTTCCTGCAACACAGCCACGCAGCGGAAGTATGCTCGACAATGTTTTTTTAGCGCCCGAAGCGCGGCTATATGCAGGCGCGGCCGCGGAACTGCCGCAGCCCCGCAGTCCCCAAAGAAACGCCCGCACCGCGGCGCGCCAGTCGGTGCAAAATGGCCGCGCCCAGGAGAGGCTCAAAAATCTGGTCTATAGGCTCGCCCTCATGTCTGTTTGTTGTACGCGACGAAGTAGGCGCGCACATACACGCAGCATTGGCAGTGCTGCCTCCCTTCCGTTCTCTCGCCGGCCGCGCGTCCTCATTGGTTAAAGTCAGGAGTCGTTTCGCGAAGGTTCCAGCGTGTTCTAGCGTGGCGCCGTCGTGGCGACGTAGCCGACGTCCGAGTGCAGAGGAGGGGGGACATGTCTTAGCGCACGCAAGGCTTCCCCCTCTTCCCCCGGTTAACAGTCGAAACGACTCGCATGCTCTAGACAAATCGGCGTGGATGACTCATTCCTTCGGCGCACGCCGGGGCGGTGGAGAGAGAGGCACGCGCTCGGCGGGGGCTTTCCCTCTCTCCCGTTGGGCTCGTGCCGGCGAGACGCCGTGCGCGCGGCGGTTTTTCTTTGTTTGTTTCTAAAATGCTCCGAATTTTGTGACACTCAGTGAAGAAATATGGATCTTGCAATCATGGTTAAAAGCACAGATTTTAATCTTTAACTATTCGTTTAGTTAAAACCTTCGACAGTGACATTCCAGCAATGAACTTTCACTGCATACAGTCCATGTTCGTACTACCACAAAGTACCCACAGAGGGTGAGAAAAACAGGGCAAATGCTGTAGATTTCAGCCTCCAATTTGCAAGTGGCATATATGGCATGCAACAAGTACTTCTCGCTAAGAGGTCATCTTTTCATCTTTTCAAAATCATACTGCTTGCCTTTGGGGGAACGCTTTCATGGCACTGCGATTATCAGTACTCACTGAATGCGCTGAAGGAAGCAAGGAAAGGTGGTGACCAGCTTCATTTTATCTTCAGTTTGCATGCCGGAACACTCCCTTGGAATCCCTCGTTCTGCAATTGATAAAATTTGGAGATAATCTCCATCAGATAAACGTCAGTCCTTCATACTTATAGCCTCTCTTGCCTTGGTTGTCCACGTATTGCGAGCCGCAATTTTGTTTCTAAACTACTGTTCACACCCCCGCCTCAAAAAAAAAGAGAAACATTGCCGCTCTTCCTGCCTGCTCACTTAGGCATCCTTTGCGTGTAATCCGAGGTGTGCCATTAGCGTCTTCAGGTCTTTTATTAGTTGCCTTTAGTTGCGTGTCTTGTCTATACGGATTGCGATTGCACTCAATGAAAAAGATAGCATTTTTGCTGGAACGCCCCGGGAGCCAGGTAATGTGTCAGTTTACAGATAACTTGTGCTGTGGCTACAGGAAAGTGCCTCCCCCCCCCAAAAAAAAATAGAGAAACAATAAAGCTCTTCCTGCGTGCTCACTTAGGCAGGCTTTGTATGCAATACGTTGTGTGGTCTTAGCGTCTTCAGATCTTTCATTAATTGCCTTTAGTTGCCTGTCTTGTCTTCTGATTGCGATTGCACCCAATGAACAAAACAGCACTCTTTCTGGAATATCCCGGGAGTATGGTAATCAGTCAATTTACAGATTACACATTAACTGTGCTGTGGCTACTGGAAAGTGCCTTTTATTATAACCTCAGTACTTTCCCCTCGTAGAAGACGAAAGTTAGTGACTCACAGCCTATAATAACAGCAAAAAATAGGAGGTCACTGCCTTTCAAGTTACACACCAGAGATTTCTACTCTGGTATGGAAATTGTCCACACTCTAACCCAGGCCTCCCACTTGCGGCGACTTCAGACCCATACTGCTCCCTATAGTATTCTTCTTCATGTCCGCTACACCGATCTGTTCCTCTCCTCCTGTAAGCTCTGCGGGAAACCGGGAGACTTTATTCGCATCCTCCTCACATGCCTAACCTTCCCACACACTCCATCCCCAACCACGGCGCAGTCATACTGGGAGACTATCCTGTCCAGCTCCGCTGCTCCTGACCAGCCCCGGATAATTACCGATGCCTTGAAGCGGATAACCCTCCGTGGGCTGTCCTTTGCCCTTTAAGGGCAGTCCCCTAAGGGTTGCCTCGTGCCACGTAAGGGGGGGGGGGGGAAGGGTTTGCCCCCTCAATAAATGCAATAAATGCAATGCAATAAATGCAATGCAATAAATGTTTCCACCACCACCACTCCCAGTCAACTCATGTAACTCATGCAAAATCATGCAACCATAAAATAGAGGCAAGCTTCAATCAGTAAGTCTAGCGCCTTCATTCTGTTGGTTATCCTCCCCGTCTGATCCCCGCAGCTTGTGAAAATTCACTGCCGAAGCTGAGAGGCCGCAGAAAGGAGCCTGTAACAGCAAAAAAAAAAGCGCTGCAGTTGATACCATCCACGCGCCGTGCGCCACACGACATCAGAAAAATGGCGACCTGACATGGTGTAAGGATGATTTTCTCTGCGCCTTGTAAACTGAGCAGCATACACTGTTTGGTGTCCAACGAAAAGGAAAAGGACTAGTTTTCTAGCTAGGGGGGCTTCACCACTCCACGATTCCCAAATGCCTCTCAAGTTCCTCATGTAAACTTCTTTAAAATCACCTCCGGTGTCCAGCCTACTGCAGAGGGCTGTCCAACTCTTAATGCATAGCCTCTGAAGCCTTTCTGTACGGCATCAAGTCAGGCATATGCCGTGAAACCACTGTCCGACCATTGCGTCGCTGCCAGAGCCCTCCTCTACGAATCTCTCACGGTGCACACGCTAAAAGACTGATTCTGGCAAGTATATACTTTAACTTCTTATATGGATAACAGTAGAGCACAAAAATGATGGCACGACAAATGTAAAAAAATTGGCAGAGGCTTAGCTCTGCTATGCCAGGATATACGTAGCATGACGTATTGGTATATCTTGGTAAACCTTGTTGTTATCAGCTTGCTTTCCCCCCTGTTAAACCTTGAAAATCCAGTACGTGTAACTATGACTAAATTAAAGAGGAGACAATGTGCAGCACTAATTGTCATTGGCAGTGAAATTGCCAGGTTGGCATCATTTTTGCTACGCTCAACGGCTAACTGCCGCGCGACAACCTCAGGGTCCGATGAATTGAGATTTTCAAGTCTCCTGCGCCGCTCAGCAGCAGCCCGACTCTCTTTTTTCCTTCATGGAACACGGCGCAATAGCTGTGTATCCATCCACATTTATACACGCGGCACAGTCCCCTCGCGCATGCGCAGTAGCCCGGTGCGGTGAGCGGCGAAGTGTACACATCTCTGTGGACACCTGGTTATCTCACCTACCAGACCCCACAATCTAGTATAAAAACGGATGCTGAGTTGGAGCGGCAGCTGTCTTAATCCCTACTGACTGTCCCTTCGCACAGATCTCGCTGATAACCGTTTGTTCGCCCATTAGGAGATTGTTGCAGGTAAGCTCTGCACACCGCGACAAAAATATTTTTTCGTGGCATCGGCCAAATTCCGCCCTGGCAACATTGCGGCCGAACCCTGCAGTTGCCTCTCTGACCTTGAAAAGGTTGCGCACCCCCTCCGATTCTTACTGTGGGTATTTTAATACTCATCACGACGCCTGGAACTCACCTCAACCTAATCAACTTTGCAAACATCTATACGATGTTCTCGACCAAGGTCTTTTTAATGTACAATAGACACCAAACTATAGTCTCCATGTTTTCTTTATTCAAACAATGCGTTAGACATTCGTATACATGGAGCACCCTGTAGTATACGTTTACGACCGCTAAATAATTTAAAATTGAATTTCTTTTCACGCTGTTTCTGTTTCATCAGTAGTTGGTGCTTAGGTCACATGAGCATAAAAAATCGGCTATATAATTGCTGGCAGGTCATTTTTATCATTCCAGGTCTTGGAAGAGGCTGGATTAAATGTCGTAGGGAGTTAAAACTACATATCAGCTATTATATTGCAGTTTTTCTAGTGGATCACGTCACCAAAACATCAACTTGGCGTCGCACTTGTCGCAGTCGTCGTTCCGTCGATGAAACCGAAACAGCATCAGAGAAGAAATTCAATTATAAATTATTTAGCGGTTGTAGGCACATACCAGTCGGTAATCCATGTATTCTAATGTATCATGCATTGTTTAACTCAATAAAACACACAATAAATTTAGGTGTCTACAGTCTTTAAAATTATGCAAAAAACATAACAAGCTTACCTGAATCGGTCTCTACCGCTTTCAAGCTGATACCACACCGGACCTAATAATCTTATCCCCGCCGTTTTCTTCGATGTTGAGTTCTTTCTCATTCGTGGGCCAGCGATCTACTGCCCATACCGCTCACTCTGAATCGCACATGCCCTCGCATTCGCACAACGCTCTCGTTTGTGAACTGGGACGAGTATCGGGCCAATACCATGGCGCCTTTTCCCGCTCTTCACTCATTCTGTCTTCCGAAAGGCCAGCGCTAAAGCAGTTGAATATAACCCCTGCGACAACTCCACGATTGTCAACGATTGTCATAGATGCATCTGACTGACCTGTGGCGTCGCGCAGATCACCGAACGCAAAGCTTTTTAAATCGCGGAAAGCGCCATAAAGATCTCGATTTTTCCGACGTATATTCATCTTGTCTGGGCATAGCAGATTCATCTCTAAAGTGAGGCCTGGCACGCTACATGAGATCGCCTTGGACAATTTGCAGGCCTGTAGCATCTTTGGCGCCTCTTTCGTGGCCTAGATGCAAGTCTCGTGGGGCCCCACCTCTCGCCGAGCTGTTTCTCACCTGTGAGCCGGCTGATGCTGCAGTTTATGTTATACGCACCTCAAGTGGGCACGTTCTTATACAACTTGGTCGTGCATCGTTACGCAAGGGAATGCGCAACAGAACGGAGTGTCTAGCGTTCCGTCCAGACGGAACATTTGCTGCTGCTGCAGTTCCGTCCAGACGGAATATTTACTGCAGCTAGAGTTCCGTCCATACAATAGACAGTTTTAGTTTCACGTACGTACACTGTAAACAAAAATATACCCAAAAGGGAGTAAAAAGGGTGGCAGCCACCCTTTTTACTCCATTTGTGAAAACATTTACTCCATGAGTGGGGAGTAAAAAGGTGGACTGTCCTCCATTTTACTCCCTGAGGGAATAAGGGAGTAAAAATGAGGATTTACCAGCATTTACTCGTCTAGAAAGGGAGTTAATTTTGCCAAATACTCCACCAGTGCCGAAATGGAGTAAAAAAACACCATTTTTTGCAATCCGCCCCGCTACCTAGCGTCTCGTCTGCTTCTGGTCAGTCGTCTGATAACGGAGGTGAGTGAAGACCGCTTGGTTACCATCGTCGCCGGATCTCTGCTGACTTCTGCTCCTTCAGGGGCGCCAGCCGCGGTACAAGATATCGGCTTGTCGCCGTTTTCCGCTACAGTACGGTACATAATTGAATTGCTCCTGTGAAGCCTCCAGTGCTCTAACCATACCTTGCTCAGCGGCGGTGGCGGAAGCAACAGCGGCACAGAGTAACTGCAAATCCTTCACTTTGCAGTTCTTGGCCAGGCTTGCAGCGATACACGTGGTGAACTAAAGTGGCAAGAGCGACGACGATCGGCCCCGCAAGATAACGACACAAGCAGCACCAGCCAAGAGCATATAAAAGGACAAGGCTCACCTGTGCCCCCCACACTTGCTCAGCGGCGGTGGCGGAAGCAACAGCGGCACAGAGTAACTGCAAATCCTTCACTTTGCAGTTCTTGGCCAGGCTTGCAGCGATACACGTGGTGAACTAAAGTGGCAAGGGCGACGACGATCGGCCCCGCAAGATAACGACACAAGCAGCACCAGCCAGGAGCATATAAAAGGACAAGGCTCACCTGTGCCCCCCACACTTGCTCAGCGGCGGTGGCGGAAGCAACAGCGGCACAGAGTAACTGCAAATCCTTCACTTTGCAGTTCTTGGCCAGGCTTGCAGCGATACACGTGGTGAACTAAAGTGGCAAGGGCGATGACGATCGTCCCCGCAAGATAACGACACAAGCAGCACCAGCCAGGAGCATATAAAAGGACAGGGCTCACCTGTGCCCCCCACACTTGCTCAGCGGCGGTGGCGGAAGCAACAGCGGCACAGAGTAACTGCAAATCCTTCACTTTGCAGTTCTTGGCCAGGCTTGCAGCGATACACGTGGTGAACTAAAGTGGCAAGGGCGACGACGATCGGCCCCGCAAGATAACGACACAAGCAGCACCAGCCAGGAGCATATAAAAGGACAAGGCTCACCTGTGCCCCCCACACTTGCTCAGCGGCGGTGGCGGAAGCAACAGCGGCACAGAGTAACTGCAAATCCTTCACTTTGCAGGTTGGTGTGCTTTCACTTATTGAAGTCATAAGAAACCTTCTGCCAAACGCCGCCGCCGCCGCTTGAGTCTGTGCTGTTGCTGTAGTTGTTTTCTACTGTGCCGCATGCTTTTCCATCGCGAGTGCTATGGGTGATCCTGTTTGTGATATATGCCTGGTTTGTAATCAGCCACTTCCAGCAGAGGGCTCGTCCCTTACCTGCTCAGAATGCCGATACGGTTACCACTTAGGCGCTTGTTCTAATACGACGAAAGCTGCCTACAAAGCAATGACAGATATCGATAAAAAAAGTTGGAAGTGTCAAACATGTGTAGTTTCAGCTGCTCGAGGCTCAAACATTGTAACAAAGGTACAGAAGGAGCAGTCTCTGACAGAAAGGATGCTAATGGAAATCAACAAAAAGCTCTGTGAACTACCGGAAATCAAACAGAAGTTAGATATCCTTTTCCAGGTAAAAGAGACAGTGGAAAGTATGGAAAAGTCTGTTCAGCATCTTTCAGATCAGTATGATGAAGTGCTGGCCAAAATGCAGCTTCAGTCCACTGAGATTGTCACTTTATCGAAAAGGGTTGAAAAGATTGAGGCACAGATTCAGTCAGAGAACACTAACACCGAAGTCTGCGAACTACGACAGCAAATAAACAGTCTGGAACAGTACAGCAGGCGGAATAACTTGGAAGTACATGGACTTGCGCAAACCAAAAATGAAAACTTGTTCCAAAAAATCAATGCTATAGCCCAGGACCTAGAGCTTCCTCAGTTGACTGAGCACGACGTTGAAGGCCTTCATAGACTGCCCGCTAAACGTGGCAAAACCCCGGCAGTTCTGGTTCGCTTTTCCTCACGTGTAATGAAGGACCAATGGATGGCAAAGAAGCAAAGTATGCGGGAAGCTGAATCCACAGTGTACTTTCTTGACAATTTAACAGCGCAGAACAAAAAGCTCATGTGGATGATGAGGACAAGGGCCACAGAAAAGCAGTACGAATATGCTTGGCACAGTAATGGAAAGCTTTTTGTACGCAAGTGCCAGGGTGAAACGGCAACACGGATCGCGTGTGTTGCTGACCTGGAAAATATCATCTGAGCAGGCACCGCCTCTACTTCGCCTTACTGATCAATTTTTTTCATAATTTTTCTTTGATGGCATCACAAACAAAGCCTCTTTACTACAATGCTTTATCTTTTAACTCTGCGGTGCGCAGTTGTCTTGTTCACGAAAATGACAGGATGTCAGTCTTTCATGTGAATATTAGAAGTCTAAAAAATAAGCACTTTGAAATGCAATCAGCTTTGGATTCCCTGAATCACAGATTTGATATACTAGCGTACACCGAAACATGGTTCACAAATCAAAATGATGTTATCTTCTTTCGTGGCTACAAGTTTGAAGGCGTGTTCAGAGAAAACCGTAGAGGAGGTGGCGTCGCATTGTATGTTAATGAAAACCTTGACTATGAAGTTTTATCAGATTTTTCTCTTGTCGATACCCACTACGAATCGGTTGCTATAAAATGTCATGGAACACTGATCGCTTGCATTTATCGGCCCCCATCTAGTGAAAGTACCGAATTTATCAAGTTTGTGCGTGACCTTCTTGAATATGCTTGTATCGTAAATATCCCTGTTGTTTTGGTTGGAGACTTTAACATTGATCTTTTGACAAACAGCTCCCCGCGACGTCTTTTTTGTGAAACCATTGATGCATTTCTCTGCACCAATGTTATTCAGTCACCAACAAGAATAACCTTAGAGAGGGACTCATTATTAGATTTATGTGTTACAAATCATGAGTTATCAAGAGTGCTATCAGGTGTGCTTACATTTGATTTGAGCGACCATCTGCCTATATTCTGTTTTTTTCCTCGGGCGATAAAAAAAAGGAAGCAAGTAGCAACTCCCCAGATAGTATATCGCAGTTTCAATCAAGAAAACTTAGCTAGGTTTAGATCCATGATGGAAAGCACTGCCTGGAGCGAAGTTTACAATGAGTTAAATCCTAGTATAGCGTACAATATCTTTCTTCAGTTAGTAAAAAGCAAATATGATACCGCATTTCCTTTGACAGTGGGAAAAACTCACAAAAAGTCTCGAAAGCCGTGGGTTACGAGAGAGTTATATCGACGAATTCAAACCCGTGACAGGCTTTTTGACAAATTCATCCAATCAAAAGATCCAGTCATACTTAAGGAATACAAAAAACTTAGAAATAAGTTAGGCTCTGATATTAAAAAAGCTAAGAAACAGTATTATCAGAATAAATTTTCAGCAGTCTCCAATTGCCCTAAGAAAATATGGGATTGTTTGAGCGACCTCATGGGAAGGGCGACAACCCATATTCCCAGCACATTAACATTCAATGGTGTTGAATAGAGTGGCGCTGCTTTGGCAGACAAGTTTAATGCTCATTTCCTATCCTCTGGCGAATCATCTCAGAAGCAGGATAGAAATCATGAAATTGCTCAGTATATTGCCTCTCCAATTGGTAGTTCCATATTCTTGAATCCTTGCAGCGAACATGAAGTATTCACATTTCTTAGAAGCCTAGACAAATCCACTGCGGCAGGCGCAGATGAAATTAAGGCCGAGCCTATTATTGCTGTTGCCGATCTAATTAGCTTGCCCTTGCAGCATATATGTAACAACGCGTTAGTTCAAGGTATTTTTCCAGATGGTATGAAAATTGCCAGAGTGGTTGTTTTACACAAAGGTGGCCCTTATGACAATATAAACAACTACAGACCTATATCTGTACTCCCTTTGTTTTCTAAACTGCTGGAATATTTGATCAAAATCAGACTGTGTAAGTTCTTTGACGACAGACAAATTTTTGTTAACGAACAGTTCGGATTTCGTGAGAAGTCAACAGAAATGGCATTGCTTAGTATAAAGGAAAAAATATTTTCTAATATGGATGACAAACAATTTACAGTTGGACTTTTTTTAGATTTCAGGAAGGCATTTGATTCAGTTAAGCATGATATTTTATTTTATAAGCTACCTTTTTACGGCATTCGAGGAGTTGCCTTAAATCTGATCCGTACTTATCTTTCCGGTCGCGTTCAGTATACATGTTTGAATGGTCATCAATCACAACCTGGTCAATTAATATACGGTGTCCCACAAGGGTCTATTTTGGGTCCAGTATTTTTCATTCTTTATATCAACGATATAATAGCCATCCCTCGAACTCCCACAATAATTTTATATGCAGATGATACCAGTGTATTTTTTTCTGGCATGCATCTTAGTAATATTCAGGCTGAGGCAAATGCATGGTTACAAGAATTGTCTTTATGGTTGAATATAAATAAACTAGAGTTAAATGTTAATAAAACAAAGCTTATTGTATTTAAGGCACGTAACAAGCCTGATAACAGTGAAATTAATCTTACATTCAAAAATAGCGTAATTGAGCGTGTTTCTTCCTACAAATTTTTAGGCATAATCTTTGAAGAACACTTGAGTTGGACCCTGCATATTAATAAGATTCATGCCAGCATATCAAGGTCATTATGTGTATTATATAAACTTCGAGACCTTGTTCCGAAATGGCTGAAGTGGCAGTTATATTATACCCTAATTCAATCACATCTTCATTATTGTTTACTTGTTTGGGGATCTACAACGAAAACTAACCTCACGAGGCTGATAACATTACAGAAAAAAGCAATACGATATGTCGAAAACCTTGCATACAATGATCATACAGGTTTGTACTTCACTAAGCATTCTATTCTAAAAGTCAATGAATTATTTGAGTTGAAACTGCTTTCTTATGTGTTTAACGATTTCAAACATCATCCCACTAAATATGTTCAATTAAACTCTAGTAGTGACGCGCCTTATAAATTAAGGCACGTCAGTTACAGAGTACCATTTGTAAGGACTAACTATGGAACCGAAATGCTTTCATATTTAATTCCCAGTCTTCTAAATAAACATATACAGGCCATAGAAATTATTCAGCAATCTGTTTCCCAAAAGTCATTCAATAGAAATGCTAAAGCTTACCTCCTTTCTCGCCCGAATGATTAAAATTCTTGATGTCCCTGTTTTTCCGTCAACTCTTTGAATTCTCGTGTTTTTCTTGTTGTGATGTGTCTTGTAAATATTTACTTTAATTATGTCATTGCAAAAGTGTGCACCTTCCTCCTACTTTTACCTTGTATAATTATGTGTTGTTTTTTCTAATGAGAGTGTATGAAGCTCTTGCTTCTTTTGCCGCTTGTCGTGAGCATTGTGTCGGGTGCTTGGGCCCCGTCAGGCAGAGTGCATCTGCCTTTTGCCCCTGCATCCGAGACCTTGTTGTCTAAATACAGATCTATCTATCTATCTATCTATCTATCTATCTATACCTAACTTTCCTTGGTTTGTGTCGCCACCCTGTTACAGCCCTCACTTAGGCCTAATTCTCACAGGCTTTTTTCAGTGTGGTCCTCGCAATGTGTTGCAGCAGATTATGTGTTGCATGAACAGGGAACTGTGATAGAACATAGTGTCAACGCTGAGCTCTTGATTGAGCTCATGAGGTCACATTTTCCCTCAGCCATGTTTAAAATCCAAGACTTAATGAAGTGACAATGAAGGCAAACACTGCCATTCCAAACTACCATCGGGTGTATTTTCATCTTTTCTGCTCTGGTTTTGGGCTAAATATAACGAGGTGCATGACCGTGAAAACTACCCAGCGCCTCCTTTTCATTTTTTAACTACTGATTATAAGGTTACATCCCAGTCAAAAATTCCTTCAGCCTATCGGTCTGAAGGCTGAAGGAACCCGTAATTTGGGCCTGTTGGTGATGGGTCTGTTGATGATGGGCCTGTTAGTGATGGACCTGTTAGTGATGGGCCTGTTAGTGATGGGCCTGATGGTGATGGACCTGTCGGTGTCAGACCTGTTGGTTCTATTGGCGTCGGCCTGTTGGCACAGATCCTGCTTGCAGGTATCGGGATAGTGTTAGGCCTAATGAGGGACGCCAGTCCTAATGGCGCACCATAGACAAGTTTTTTCATCACTCAGAAATGTGTGCTGCACATTGCGCATGATAACATAGCTCCTTCGATTAGTGCATCGCAAGCTGTTGCAAAAAGGCAGCGCCTGCTACTAATAATATTTTCCAATTAAGCTGGCCAAAAGGGTCTGTAATGCCCTACGATATATATACTGACAACCAGATTTAGGGCAAACGAAAGCTTTATTATAAAATAAAGAAACCTGTAGAGAGGAAGATGATCAGCAGTCAGAGCAGCAGAACCGAGGCGAGGCGCGAGACGAGAAGACCTGAGTAGCACCGCGGCAGAACACTGAGTCTGTTGGTGCTCTCAGGAGCATCTGCCAGGCACCAGGCTCCATCCAGAGCCCACTGCCTGCATAGACCTGCAGCAAACATGGAGAATTTCGCATTTGTACACATTAACAGCAATGAATCAAGGGATTTTAAATAGTTCATAACTTAAAACAAGCAGCTGAAAAACATAAAAATTATGTAGGCATGAATACACTCTTTTACAGCGAGCAGTGTCCAAAATCAGTAGATTTTCTATTTCTAGCCTTATAATTCGAAAAAAAAAAGAAATTGCTTGCGTGCAACATGAAATATATAGCACAATCTTCTGACAGTTCTAGCTTGTCTTCATTCCGAGTCAAATACCGCCAAAAGTTGAAATAATGTTCTCTGCCCTAATTCAAACAAACTTCAGAAATAAGAATAAATTTCACATACCAACAACTAGGCATACCTGACAGAACAAGGCAGCCTCCTCATGATCAAAAAATTATTTGTGTACTAAGAATTTCCTCAGGACAAGAATAACTGCAGACCCATTATGGCATCGTCAGGCAATGAAGTACAAAAATGACAAATTAGAAATGCTGACCTGTGCCTTACATGATATTGTCTGAAACCACACATCTATGCTTTGCACACTACCCTTTTCGGCACACTTACTGGGACTAGTATAAGTTTCTACTGTAAGCTAGCATCATCCTCTAAACTGTACCCATTTCACTATGTACCAGCCCCAATTTAATTAAGAATCATTCACTCACTCTACTATGGTATTTGATACACTATATGACTTAAGAACTCGCACAATCACCTTTCCATCATCCCTAGCAGAACCTATCACAGTGTCCTGCCCACCAGGCAGCTGGAGCTGGCAGTCCGCGGCGCTCTCCATCTCCTCGGCTGAGCATACTTTTTTGACAAGAAAAGGAAGTACACAAATATCAATGCACCTCAGCAGCACATATAAGCAAAAAGCAAACTGAGTTCAGTTTGACATTGTCGGCTATCAAGTAAATGAAAAAAATTAAGTATTTTGCTCTCAAGGTAACAGTGAAAGCTTTGCACAGTAGAACCTCGCTGCTGAGTTGATGGGTGCTGCATTTTCCTGGCTGCTACACATTGTAGTGGTCTAGATCTGGCATGATGATAATAGGGTTCCATGCATTATAAACCCTGCTGTTTGTTGCAATGTAACTTCGGCCACATTCCTACACAGTAATACTTGTGAAATAACACCCCATGCCAGCCTAAATGAGAAACGGTGGCGGTCATATGTTTACTTCTAAAGCGGCTTTACTTGGCCTGGCATGTCTAGCACCACTGTGTTAGGCAGACGGCATTCAGACAGACTGTGCCATCATCATCAACAGTGGTTGCACTTTTTTGAAGCAGTAGCTTCACTGCTACAGGTGCACGGCTGAGATTGCCATGCACGCAACATGACCTTCCAGTCTGCCACAAATAAAATAAACAAACAAATAAACCTCACAATCAGCGGGATTCAAACTCAGGTCCATTGGGCGAGAGCCAGGTCCGCTAACCACTAAGCTTCAGACCCACGGCGTGACAATTCAATAAAACTGGAGATATACAGGGTGTCCCAGCTAAAAGTAACCAAGCTTGTAAAAAAGAGGATGATCCCTAGCCGAGTGAGACCAACTGAGGGTTGTTGATAGTCACGTGTCCTAGTCTGCAGTATTTTTTTATTATACAAATGTGATTAATTAGCAAAGACTAATTAGCTAACTTTTTAATTATTGCTTTTAGGAAGAAAGTGTCAATGCAGGAGTTGTAGATCCCATAGAAAAATAATCGTTTGCCTTGTTTGCAGCTAAGTACCACTGATACAACTTTTTATCTGACTTAAAAGAAAGCCCGCGAAATACAAAAAGAACCACGTGATAGGGAAGCAGTTACAGCGCTCCCAAACGAGCGATCAAGCAACGACATCCGCTTATGTTTGCAACGCTGTCCCGAACAGCGTTTGGCGTCTTGAGGAGGTGGCGAGATATGCGCCAGGAACTGCTTATGCGTCATGGAAAGTGAGCGGGTGCTGCTTTTCAAGGAAGTGAAGCGCGGCTCGCATGGAGCGCTTTTTCACGCGTAACCTCGCCTCGAGTGATAGAAATGTGGCCGTGCCGCTAACTTGCACCGTCACGCGCTGAAGAAACGGTCGCCTTAGCGCCGATACGAGAGTTGCTGGCGTATATCTCTCAACGATCGCAAAACGCCGAACCCGTTCGGGACAACGTTGCAAAGATAAGCGAACATCTTTGCTTGGCCGGTCGTCTGGGAGCGATGAAACTGCTTCCCTATCACGAGGCTCTTTTTGTATTTCACGGGCTTTCTTTTAAGTCAAATAAAAGAAGTTGTATCAGTGGTACTTGGCTGCAAACACGGCAAACGGTTATTTTTCTAAGGGATCTACAACTCCTGCATTGACACTTTCTTCCTGTAGGCAATAATTAAAAAGTTAGCTAATTAGTCTCTGCTAATTAATCATGTTTGCATAACAAAAAAATACTACAGACTAGGACACGCGACTGGCAACAACCCTCAGTTGGTCTCACTCGGCTAGGGATCATCCTCTTTTTTACAAGCTTCGTTACTTTTAGCTGGGACACCCTGTATATGTGCTTCTTGTATACTAACTGCTAGGTTACACAGCCGCTCATGTAATATCATGGTAATTTGTGATTCCAGCGATTCATGACTGATCAGTGACAGGCGATTTCGAGAGGAGTTAGAAGAGGAATAACAAGAGGAAGACGAAGAATACAAAGAGGAAGATTAGCGCTCCACATGCAGAAAATCTAACACCACGGGTATAGCAAAGAATCAGCTGTGGTTTAGTTTTGGTTAAACCTGGTGAGAAGCAGTAGTTTCACGTAGCTACGTGCGGCAAAGTCCAAAGAAACAACAATCTTTAAACAAGCCGAGAAACTAGAAACAAACAAAGCTTTGCAAAGCGCAACCACATGAAGCTACCGCTTCTCGCCATGTTTAATCAGAGCTAAACCACAGCTAATTTTTTCTTCACCTATCCTTGTTTCTTTGTAATTGTGCTGCTAGTGTTAGTGTGGCTAGCGCGATTGATTTTGTCCTTCCGCACCTCATCACATCTTTTTGTGACTTCTGGATGCACACAGCAGTGGCAACAAAGAGGAAGAGGGCAAGCCACCGCTGAAACCAACCATTATGTTGGCTGTAGCGGCATTATACCCCTGTCACACTAGCAAATTTAATGTCATTCGAATCGAATGACATTAGCACCTAATGCCATTAATCGACTGCTACACGGGAACATGTAATGTCATTAGGTTCGAATGACATTCGCCATCGAATGAGTTAGGGGAACTCATTCGCATTCGATCTCGAACCGAATGCGTACTCTGGACACCAGATACGCAGCAGGAACAAGCGATGCGAAAAATAATGTGCACACTGCCAAACCTAGAAAGTGCATTTATTTAGTTCTGCTAAAAAAATTAATGTTAGTGTGAATCTGTTCACATCAGAGGCTGTCCTGGATAGCTTTTACTCTCGGTCTCAGCAGCCTACAGCAGCGGCCGAGCGTGAAGCAGCGTCTTTCCCGTGACCGTCGGTCATTTTGGGATGCGTGATTCTTGCTGGCTGGCGTGCCATGTTTGTTAAGGTCGAAGGTACTTAAAGACTTAACTGAGCAGTTCACCTTTTGGAAGTCATTTCCAATCTCCTCTCGTGTCCGCGCCCCGCCAAGTCAGCCATTTTGTTTGTTTACATTTATCGGATTTGTGGTCGACTTTTACTTGGCTTGGCTTTTGATGGCTAAAGTGGCGCAGAATGGCCGCAAATAATATTGTAAGCTTATAATGCTGCACACCAATGTTCTCACCCGCTTATGAAACACTGCACAACAATTTCAAACATTTTTTATGCGCGCTGATGTCGTTCAGTTGGACTATTTTTTTTTCACTGATCGTCGATGCCATCGTTTTCGAATGACATTACTTTTTGTCGTGTAGCACCGAAAGAGACCGAATGACATTCGATGCATCGAATGCCATTAGGCTCGAATGACATTAAATTTGCTAGTGTGACAGGGGTATTAGACATTCTCAGAAAGTATGTTTGCAACGATCGCAACAGCCACATAGCCCCGTCTCTACCAAAGTTTATAAAGAACGCACCAGAAAAGTTCTGGAATTACATAACCGGAAAATAGGCTGTTGTGTCACAGATATCAGTCAACAGTTCCATAATCACAGACCAGAGAGCCATTGCGCAGCATTTTAATACATATTTTCAAAGCGTGTTTTCGAATTCCAGTTCATGTACCCCAATAGTCGCACAGTTTCATGACACCGAAGTCAATTTTGTTTCTTATGCTGGGATATTTTCTATGCTACTGAACTTGAAAACCAAAAAAGCATGTGGCCCTGATAACATTCCTAACATTTTTCTGCGAAGATATGCCGAATCGGTTGCAAAGTTTTTGTATGTACTGTTTCAAGCATCCTTGCGAACTGGGAAATTGCCTGTTGACTGGAAGACCGCCCGAATCATCCCTGTACCTAAGAAAGGAGATCGTTTAATGCTGTCAAACTACCGCCCAATCTCCCTTATTTCATCTTGTTGTAAATTAATTGAACACGTCATTGCTGATCGCATAAATGAATTCCTAAATCGGCACTCCATTTTATCCAAATTTCAGCATGGTTTTCGTAAAGGATATTCAACAGTAACCCAATTAGTAACAATTGTTCACTCCATTGCATTAAGCTTAGACAATAATGGCCAAGTTGACCTAATATTTTTAGATTTTAGCAAGGCTTTTGACAAAGTACCTCATGATAAATTAATTCTAAAGCTTAAATCTATTGGCCTTCCTGAGATATTAGTTACCTGGATTTCAAACTATTTAACTAACCGTAAGCAGTATGTCTCGATTGATGGAGAGGAATCGGGCGCTCTTTCAGTCACTTCTGGAGTGCCTCAGGGGAGCGTACTTGGGCCTTTATTGTTCTTACTATATATTAATGACATCGTCGACACAACTGTTCCGGGCGTTGAGATTCGATTGTTTGCGGATGACTGCTTGCTGTACAGAGATATTACATGTTCAAATAACCAGATTGACCTAAACACTTCTCTAACTAACATCCTTACCTGGTGCCAGAAATGGGACATGGCTTTAAACAAAGAAAAAACAAACTTCCTTCGCGTGACACGTAAAAAAAATATTTTTGAGCACAGGTACCATCTCGGACAAACACCACTAAAGGAAGTTTCCAGTTTTAAATACCTGGGTGTAACATTAACTAACAATCTGTCCTGGAATTCACATGTGGAAAATATCTGTTCGTCCGCCTTTCGCAAACTCTATTTTTTTAAGAAATAAACTTTCCAAAGCTCCCCCTCAGGTTAAACTTCTCGCGTTTAACTCACTAATCAGGCCTAAGCTCGAATATGCATGCGTGGTGTGGGATCCTTATACTAATACTAATATTAAGAAAATTGAAAGAATCCAAAGAAAAGCCATAAGATTTATTTATTCTAAATTTTCACCTTTTGATTCTCCGTCTGAGCTAATGAAATCTAACCGTACCCAACCTCTTGAGATAAGAAGAAAAAATATTCGACGAGAATTTCTTTCCTTGCTCATAAATAACAAACTGGCTCTTGATCCTGCACCCTATTTATCGTTTTTAGCTACACGCATCACACGTCACCATCATCCCGGTTCACTTACCCCGTACTTTGCTAGAACTGACACTTTTAAATTTTCCTTTTTCCCGCGTACCATCAGTGAGTGGAATTCTCTGACATGATAAAATGTAAGCGCATAGTCATCCTGCATGCCTTTTTTTTGTTTTATTTTTAGTTTTTCTTTCTATTTTACTTGTTATTTCTTTTTATTTTACTTGTTACTCGTGTATCCGTGTTATCTTGTTCTGCTTGGATCTGCAAGACGATCTGCAGTATGAAATAAATAAATAAAAAATAAATTCAGGAGAAATGAGTAGTCCTCACCGGACGTATGAAAATGCAGCAGACAATGCTGCATGATTTTTTCAAGTGCCAGCACTGCAATAAATGTGTTTAGTTCTTCATTCCTGTCATTTTTCAATTTGTCCTACTTCCTGCCTCTAATGTTTCCTCGCTCTTGCATTTTTTTGTAGCAAGAGCTATTGGTGCTAGTGGTCACGCCGTGGTCACACCGCTTCTTGCGCCGTTGCCTAGCAACCGTTGCCAGATGGAGCCACACCATCTGGTGCAACGTCAGAGGAGGAGGAGAGCCAGAGATAGCAGCAGGCACAGCAAGAGACCTCCCAAGTCTACGTACGCATTCACTGGACACCCAGACATCACGCACAAGGGACCGGGAACAGGACTGCCCACGAGGCTGCTGGCGCGCAGCTAGAGGAAGACCGTCGGCATTGCCTTAACGTGAGCCGACCAACTCGGACCACCCTTATTGTTCTCCCATCCCGCTCATAATACCTGACTCTATCATCACACGCCTTTAACAAGAGCAGAGGGGTTTGTCGTGGGACTTTGTCCCAGACATTACTCCATTCATTCCTTCTGGACTTTCTCGCCCGGCCCAAGTTCTCGCTCACAAGGTGCGAGCCGGTGCAGCGTACACCCCGGACATCCCGAGTCAATGGCACCGAACCAGGATGGGCTGCACCAATTGCCCTGCTGACTCTGTTGATTTGCACCACCTGATCTGGACCTCTCCTGGCACTGCGAGCCTCTGCGCCTGCTACACCTCTGCCTACCACATCCAGACATACGAAGACTGGACGGCCCCCAGTACCGACGCCAAGCGCAAGCTCAGTGCCCTGCTAGACTTCATGTCAGAGATCGACACCCTCACCTTCACCTAACCAACCCACTTCCCCCTTAGGCCTCAGGTCATCCTTGTGATTGAAGATTTATGAATAAATGAGCAGCAGGAACACGTAGCGGCCTGTATAAGAGGGCGGTTCGTTGGAGCTGTTGTGGCCAGAGATGGAGAGCGAGTCGGAGAGGCTGAAACAAACCAGGCTTAGCTGTTGGAACGAAACAAGGCGAAGGCGACGAGACCGAGGAAGAACGCGCAAAACGTCTCAATGAGCGACGCCGTGAAGATGCAGCTCGACGAGTTCGCCTAGCCTCTGAAGGTCCATTACCTCTCGCTACGTATGTCTGGCATAGCTGAGCTAAGCCACAGCCAATTTTTTTTAGTCCCGTGAGGAGTACATCAGCAGGGTTATGCTGTATTAAAATTTGTAGAAACATTAATATGAGAAACACATCTCAGTGAAGAATTGATCGGCTGCTACACTAACACTGATGGCTAAAAAGATAACTGGTGAAATAATGAGAGCTAAGTGACAAGTGACCACCGTGGCCGAAGTGGCTCAGTGGTTATGACGCTTGGCTGCTGACCCAAATGACGCGAGTTCGATCCAGCTGCGGCAGTGGAATTTCAATGGAGGCGAAGTGTTAGAGGCCCGTGTGCTGTGCGATGTCAGTTCACGTTAAAGAACCTCAGCTGGTCGAAATTTCCGGAGCCCTCCACTACGGCGTCCCTCATAGCCCGAGTCGCTTTGGGACATTGAACCCCCATAAACGAGCCTTAAAGACACAGCAGAACACTGCGGAGCGAGAGCAGTTCAGAAAAATCGCATATCCTGCCAAAAATGAAAGGGGCAGTACAGCAAGCCTCATAGGCAATGCAAAAAGAAAAAAAAAGACGTCAGGTTCAATTAACTGCGCATCTGCTGAAGGACAGCAGGAACACTGTGCCAGAAAACTTTTCAACCTGTACACGGTACAACGCCTAACAACTTTGAATGTACCAGACGACCAGAATAATGCTAATATATTTTGTTAATTCACCAGAAAGGGGATGTCAATGATTTAAAAAGCTTTTAATTATTAGATAACTATGGGAAAGAAATATGAAGCTTAATGAAAAGGCTTGAAATGCAACTGAAGGCAGGACGGCAAGCTATCGAAAGGTATAGATGTAATCACACAGTAGAGTAGGAGAGCGAAACAAAGTAGAGATAAAAAGTACAGAAAGAAATGGGGCCTGGGAAGGGTATGTAACCAATTTCAAGAAAATGTAAATGTAGCCCATACAGTCAAAGTTAGGGGCACAGCAGAGATGGTGGAAGGATGAGACTAGAAGTTTCAGGGGATAAGGCGCCCTCAAGTGGCACAGGACAAGGTTAACAGGCGCTCATTGGACAAATCCTTTGTTTGCAGTGAACATTTTCTTAGGCCGATTTGATTATGAAAAATAAATAATGGCATGCATCACAATAAGGTTCACTCACCAAACTCGTCTGGCCCACTGCCACTCGCCCCATCGATGGATGTCATTGCCGGGGCCAGTTCTGTGAATTAGGTATAGTTAGAGTTTATGTCCTTACACCAAAATGCACATCAAAGGTAGGTATATTCACACAACGGATGAGGTCGCAAAAAGATCTATAGCATCACCTCAAGTAAAGGCAGTGTCCGCATGCTGAAAGCATTCACACATGAGATGAAAACAGCAGATCTTGTCCTAATAGAAAAAAAACACCCTCCTCTTTCCATCTGCAGACACCAATTGGTTGGCGTCAATTCGTGACGTCAAGCCACATAATGCACAGTTCACCCTCAAGATTTGCAATTCAGTCCACCGTGTGAATTCACCTTAAGATGACTTCCAAGAGCACTTACTTTAAGCTCTAAGATATACATGCATGGTGACACCTACAACATGCAATTTGATGAAGTAGCTTAGCTAAGAAAAAAGGGATGAGCAGCACACATGTGAGCTACTCAGGAACAAGAACCAGAGCTAATGTTTTAAACAGTTACTAGGCACATTACCATAGCATGAAAATGCGCACACACCTCTCAACTGGCATGTTATAAATACAAAACATTTCAGTAAACTATCTACACAACAATAGCACACCTTGAAAACATACACCACCTGGACTTTGTGTTTCCCAAATATAAGACATTCATTTTGTGCACAAAATTGCAACAAATAAACAAAGTAGCAGTGCCACCTAATTGGCCATTTAGAAACAAGGAGCAGAGGTATTATGAACAGCAGAGTTAGTTGTTGGGCTGGTTAGCATCACTGATTTAAGTTCATAGTTTTCCAGCCCTACGGAACACACACACATACATGAGCCGCCACGGCAGTTCAGTGGTTATGGTGCTCGGCTGCTGGCCTGTTAAGACACGGGTTCTATCCTGGCCGCGGTGGTTGCATTTCGATGGAGGCAAAATGCTAGAGGCCCGTAAATGCAAACTGCATGCAAGAGATCTAAAGAATGAGGACAGGTTCCAAACTTGTCACGCACTGCAGTGATTGTACAGAGATTTTCAAGTGTGAAGATCCTTAGCAGAAGCAAGCCACTTGTGAAGGGACAGAGACGCATCATATTAAAAAAGCTGGTTCACAATGTGCGAGCAATACTTCAGTTGTATCATATAACACAGAAATGATGTTTCTTTCATAGTTTTTATGATAAAGGTGTGATAAGTTTGTTTTTTTCCTGCTCCGCTGGTCTGAAGGCATTTAAGCAGTGTCTGCGCCGTTAAATAACCAGTTGTCAGTGAGTGCTGTGCTTTATCCTTCTTCCCAACTTCAGTAAAACGGCAAGTTGGTACATACTTGAAGAAAACAACAGCAACAGGCACAAGAGAGAAGATGGGACAGGTGCTGACTAGCAACTGAAGGTTTATTGAAAAGGAACACATAAAATATACTCTCTTCACAACCAAGAGCGTGCATGAGCTGCGCGAACAACACTGATAACCTGTCAACTTCAGTCATGGTGGTCAAGATTCAACAGTTCACAGCCACGAACGGCCATCCGTCCTAGTTAATGATTGTGAACTATTGTATCCTGACCACCATGACTGAAGTTGACAGGTTATCAGTGTTGTTTGCGCAGCTCATGCACTCTCCTGGTTGTTAGGAGAGTATATTTTATGCGTTCCTTTTCAATAAACCTTCAGTTGCTAGTCAGCACCTGTCTCATCTTCTCTCTTGTCCCTGTTGCTGCGCTGTTTTCTTCAAGTATCCTTCTTCCGTTCTTTGGTCATGCACCGTTGCACTGGAAAACTACAAATTTAAAGTACTGTCAACATTTGCCTGAACAATTTAGCACGTCTAAAATATACTTTTCTTCTGGTAGCCTCTAGCTGCTCACGATGATGGTCTCTTCTAATTCATGATGTGACAAGCAAAGCTGCATCCCTGCAAAAAAAAACAAAGAACCAAAAATTTCCTAATATAAGCATCCTGGTGGGCACACGTCTAATAACAAATCTTTTACAATCCTCAATGAACACAGACATTGGACAGCTCTGTACAAAGAACTTATGTCCAGTCATTTGGCTCAAACCAAAATAGTGAGAAAAAAATCCGCCCTTCCCTGGCAGCGCGAGCATATTTTAACAGCCTGAGCAACAAATTGTTCTGAAAGTGGCTAAAAAATGCATTCATTACATAAAAGACATCGACTATTCATGCCACCTAAAATTCCTCAAAAGCAAGCAAATAATGTACAGACAAAAATGCCCTTCCCTGGCACCGCGAGCATATTTTAACAGCCTGAGCAACAAATTGTTCTGAAAGTGGCTAAAAATGCATTCATTACATAAAACATATCGACTATCCATGCCACCTAATTTCCTCAAAAGCAAGCAAATAATTTACAAACAGAAATTCCCATTCCCGCACCGCACCGCCAGTGCTGCTGTCTCGCTTGAATCCTGCCTTACAAGCGGACCTACTGGTGTCAGCCATGGGGACGGCCATTCAATTGCTTAAACCCACAAGGGCTTTTGTAGATGAAGGCGTAGCCGGCTGGAGGTGGTTGCACATCACTCCCTTTGTCTTCCCTCAATTGTACCATGGCGGGTGGTCGACAAAGTAAACCGAGCGGAGAGGGCAGGCCCATCCTATAGTCTTTTTCAGCCTCACTGCTGTGCACAATTTGAAAGGCATAGTTGCTAACGGCCGATTCTTCCTGGGCTACATAAGCTAGATCACAAACTGATGATGGGTGCAGGGGTCAAGTAGATGCAGCTAGCACAGGAAAGGGCTAATTTGGGGAATATGGGAGAGGCTGTCGCCCTGCTGCGAGTATAGTCCGGCTGATGATGATGAAGGATGATTGAATACCAATGAATATTTCACTTTTCTTACCCTTGGTGCAAATCGCTGCACAGTCCCATAAATGTTGGTTATAAGAGTATACATCTGATTAAGAATGAGAGGGCAAAGACTACACTACTGACATGATGCAGCAGCGTCAGTGTTAAGTGAAAGAATAAATTCTGGTTCCTTGCTTACAATGTCGCTGGATCTATGCTATCTTCCAATAGAATGCATGAGAACTGGTGTAATGCCCTCGCACAAAGTGCCGACGTTAAGGAACATGCACAACATGTTCTTCCAGAGAACGAAAAATTCCAAAGTGGTGGTAATGACCATCGCTCATCACTGCTGGATCACTATGCCTCTGCGTCTTTAGTAATTTTCTAGAATCCGTGGGTAACTCTGGATGGTATGGCTTCAGCACTTTAAGCAGGGAATGCAGGTGAGAAGCAGGCAATTGGCTATTAATTGTCCACACGCGCAAGTCGTGCTCTAGACATTGAGTAGCGGAACCAGACTCAGGTGTCATCCTATCTTCAAAAACCACCAACTCCTCATTGTCACAAATCCGCGACAACTCTTACGTTGCACTTTCTATGTCAGGGATGCTGCTAGCGGTGCTAAAATCTGACAAGTGATAACTGCGGCTTTCAACTGCGTCCTCGACCGGCGCTGATAAAGAGGATAAAATAACATTATGCGATGAAAAGGCATCTTGAAACTGTTCTGCTCCTGTTGCGCACAATCTGCTGCCATGACCATTATCAAGACTGACAACTGCCAAACAGGGTAGCATTTCGTGATGCGTACCCGCAAAAGCCGCCTCTCACCATCGTGGGTACCCTTGACGAAAACAGTTTTCTAGTTCGTCGTGAACAGCCTCTGCTGTTCTTCGGCGTCGTTGCCGAAAGGACACCTCGATTAGCGAACACTTCATTATCTTCATGATACAACGAATGTAGCACTTTATCAAACTATCACGAAGGGCATGGGTAACATATATACACTACTGGCTTTGTGCCAACCAACACAGGTCATAGCACAACAATGCAAGTCTAGAAATCACTCACCATTGAGGTCATCCTCTGGGCAAGCCTTTGTTGTTTCAGCTGAATTCCAGTGAAACCACAACGAAACACAGCAGCGCGGGCACGACGACCGCCAAAAAACTGTACTAGAAGAACAAAAAACGTGAAAATCTTGCCATGACTGCCGCTGACACGCGGGTTCTCGGACCAGCGCGCGCCGCAGGATTGGCTCTCGGCGCGGCCGCGAGTAGCCGCGGTTTGGATTTTGATTGGATTGGATTGGATTGGATTTGGGGCTTATCTTTTTGTAACGGGCGGACATTAAACGAACGTCCTAGCCAACTTTGTGACGCTACGGCGAAGTCTGTCCCGCCGTGTCGTCACCACCACCTAACGCTTCAGTCCACTCCAATTTTCAAGGCGGCGCTTTGTTGTTTCGACCGCCCTGGCCTTGGTAATGGCTTCCTGGTTGTTCATTTCACTGTCGCCCGCACCGCCCTCTGCCGGCTTCTCTGTGTCAAAACCTAGCGCCTGCGGAAGGGTACATCCACTCGGTTGGCAGTGGTGGAGCGATCGACATGACAGCACCACATGCTCGATCGTCTCCTCTTCCTGTCCACACATCGTGCACAAGAAGACCGCGTTGTGATCTCCATGACCATTAGACTGCAGGGCGTCAGTGAAACCAGAACTAAATTTCTTCGGCAGTTTTAATTTTGTCTGCCTGTTTAATTAAAACAAAGTAATTCCAGCTGTTTAAAAATATTTCAGATAGAAATATATCTTTCTACCTTAGTGTCACCATTTGCATACGCACCACATGCAAACTTGCACTCGAAGTAAAAATTAATAAACTAATTAATACTCTCACGGTGAGGGGAAGTGATCTGGTACCGGCTTTTCTATTTGGGCTTCAGAAATAGCCAGAGAGGGCAGACAATTAGCCTATAGCATGAATGTTATAGCAATGCCATCGTATGTGGTTCAACATTTATTCATCATTTGACAATATTGCTGCAATGTGAAAAAACCGCTTTAGAGCAACGTTATCAGCAAGTTGCTTGGTAATATTGCAGCAACATTATCTAATGTTGAAGAATGTTAGCGCAACATAGTACAACATTGGCAATGTTGTGGCAACGTTGCAGTAACATACTGTGCTACTAGGGAAGCAGCGAGGCTCTATGGTGAGGCAGCTATGACATATAATGTTCACCAGCTGCTGCACCTTTCTAAGGCTACGCGCATGTTTGGCGCATTATGGGGTGTGTCCACGTTTCCTTTTGAAGATGGGATTGGCCGTGCACTGCGGCTTGTGTCAGCAGCCAAGCTGGTGCCTATGCAGGTCGCTGAACGGTGCATAATGCAGCAGTGCTATCGAAGCTTAGAAAGAAATTTGGAGCTCCCAGCTCATTTGGCTTTTGCCAAGAAAAATACTGGCGCTCAGCACACAAACAGCTACCAGACATGTGCTCTAGGTGTGCCACACCCTGTTCCTTCATTTCCCGAGCAGCTAAAAATGATTTTCAATTCACACTTTGGCTGCATTCCTGAGATGTCTAGGTACTTTCGAGCACAAATTGGCAGCATTGTTATACACAGTTCGGATTATTTGACTCCAAAAAAGACCTGCTCTTGTTATGTTAAAATGGTAGACGGCTGATATTGTTATGTACTTGGAATTTATGAGATTGCAGGCTGTATATGTTTTCACTCCCAAAGGCTTCTTGTTTCACCACTTGTATTTGATGTCCTACATATCATGCAGTGTTAGCACCCACCGGCTGATCAGAATAATTGTTTGCACTCCCTTGATGATGTGTCTCTGCAATGTGTTTTCTTCAGTAATAATAATGTTTCATACTTGTGTGAAGTGTCCAACCAGAAGGAAAGAGATTGATCTGGTAGTCATGTATGATGTGCAGTTCATGAAAGTAGTTTCAGTGTATTTTTATTTTTGTATTCCTTTAAGGTAGCTCTTCGGTGTGTTTACCTTTTTTCAAACTTGTGGCCATGAAATTCATTGCAGTTAGCAGCAATTACACCAATCTTCAGATTGTGACGGGAGGTTGCTCCATATTGTCACATTGTCAAAAGTTCGTCGTCAGTTATAAATTCAGCACGGCCACAAGCGGCAGGCATTGTCTTCGACGACCGCCAAGCACGCTTGTTGCTACACCGCTGCCGAGTCGTTCAGTTCTTTGTGGGTGTGAAAGAGCCCAACAGTGTTTTTTTGGAAGCCGTTTTGCTGTCTACCTGACTGCCAAACTGCAGCCATCACAACTACGTGACAATATTACACTAATCTCAAAGTTTCTTTTATTCTTGGAACATTTATGCTTCAAAGTATTTAGTGCAAATAATGCAAGAGAGAACACATTGCCATGTATGCTGACAAAGTCTGTTGATGGGATTTATATGCCATAAGTAGAGGCCGGATTTTTAGGCACCAAGAAGGCATGTTTTAGGCGCCAAAAATAGGTGGCTAAAATTTGATTTTAGGCACCTAAAAAGAAAAATAGGCACTATAAACTGCATCAAAATTGCACTTATCAGATCCGAACATCAGCACGCAATATCTGCCATAAAGTAAAAACAGCGGGAATGATTTGAGATCTTAACCATTGTGTGCGAACCTTAGAAGAACTCTTTTTAAAGCTGTCGTGAAGCTTTTCGTACAACACGCATGCTTCAGCAGAGCAAAAGAGATGGTTACAAAGCCTTTTAAAATGCGTTGGCATACCTGGAAACAAACAATTTGCTTGTCGTGCACAATAGTAAAACAAGAGGCCATGCATTTAGCAATTGACGCAAATGTGAATTTAAAGCATCCGACATGTGTTCAGAGTCATCCTCATAGGGATTAAACTTATCTATTGCAGGCATGCACGGTGCTTTAACATTAATAAATGTGTCGCCATTTGTGTAAACTGCGTTTTATAGTTAGTGGCTCCAAGTGTCGGAAGTCACGCGGACTTAAAATGGTGCTTGCTATTAGAAGGGTCTGGAAACCATAAGTACGAGATGCTAAAAATGCAGCCGCTTAGTGCTGTTGATGCTTTATATGCCGAAAATAATTATATAGTTCAGCACGGGCCTACGTACATCCACTGGGGATTCATAATAAATAAACACCGTTCATATAGTAATCACTGCTAAAGTCATGAAAGCAGTAGCACACAAGCAACGTCTCCATGTTGGTGGGCTCAAAATTGTGCCTCTTCTCACTGAGAACAAGCTTGTAAGCTGAAAAGGAACGCTCCGCACCAACAGATGTTACAGGATTGTGCTTGTAGGAAACCATTTCGATTGAAGGGTTGAGATAATATGACATAGGAGTGACGCCAAAAGAGTGATATTCATACAAGCATCAAACATTGTTTGAGTGCATGAATGTGTTCCGTATGCACGCAGGACTGGCACGGCTCTCAACTGTCCAGTGCGGCCTGCTCCAAGAAAACTGCCGCCAAAGGCTATTTGATTAGGATGACATGCAGATGAGGCACAAGGAATGATTATACGGCAGATTACCAATATGGCAAATTTTATCCAGTTAAACCAAACCAAACCAAACCAAACTTTATTTTATTTTACAAATGTGCATACAGTCTTTAGGATGAGCCACAGGCCAAAAGCTAAAGAAAATAGCTTGAAAATGCCTGTGGCTCATCTAAGAGCCATTACAAAATAATAAAATAAACACATGCATACAACGGTGGCAGATCGCATACGAGCACACTGTAGAAAGAATTTATAATATTTACGATTGAACTGATGGGTACACAGAGATGTAGTTTAAAACTAGAAAAAAACAATTAAAACTGAACAAATGCATTTGAAAGTTATACACTGCTGGGTTGATTACAAAGGAGAAAAGGACACCGATACATACACAAACTACAATATATGAAAAGAAGTTATGGAATATTATTTACAAAGTACACTTTTAAATCATGTGGTCGGAGGTTATACATGCTAAGCTGGTTAGATTCGTAGCTGTTTAGAACATTAGGTATAAGGAAGTTAAGTGCTTGTTTACCATAGTTAGTTCTAGCTCGTGGAAGTGTCCATTTTCCAGCCAGCTTTATCCAGCCAGCTTATGGAACAATTTGCAGTTGGTTTCAACTCGAACCCACTGGGAATTATGTGGAAGAAACTTACGTACTTCATGTACTTTCGAAAATGTAGCACCATCTGGTCAACTACCATTTTAACGGCCAGAGTTTACAAGCTGTAACTACAAAACGGCAGAAACAGGAAAAGGTCATTTCGATATTTTTGGCTGATGTGGTTGACATTGTCTACACAGTCGGCGTTGGAGTAGTGTTCACCACACCCAAGTGACGAAGTCATTTAATGTTGCCATGTGTGGGTTCAACTCGAAACCGAAATGGATTCGAAAACAAAGAGAACCTGAAAACAAAACCACAACGTATATCAGGGCCATTTTCTTCAAAATAGGGCATTTTTGGCACCAACGTTGGAAATCGGCATTTATAGGCGCTGACGCCCAAAATAGGCATTTATAGGCACCATCAAATGTGTATTAAACATGTCGTGAACGCCTAATTCATGCTCATATGTAAAAATGGTGCGCCTATGATGCCTTGAAAAAAATAGGCATTTGCCTAAAATCTGGTCTCTAGACATAAGGATATACCTGGCCTTGCAGCCTGATAGTATGATGCTTTGTCATCCTTGTTTTTTCATGTGTTTAAAATGTTTGCTGCTTTTAAGTGTAAAGAATAATGCACGTTCCTGTCCAACATTTATTACTCCCTCTGCTTTGTTGTTGTGGCCTAGTGTGTGTATAAATCATGTTTGTAGATCACATCACATCACATTATTTTCCTTAAAGACCCTTTTCCAGGGTGTTACATAAGGGGTGGGGTTTACAAAATGCAGGAATCAACAGTGCTTGAAAATGATGATGAACATGTTATGGCAGCAATATTATGGGGAAGGCCGTTGCAGTCAGCTGCTGCACGAGAAAGAAATGAGTTGGCAAAAACAGTGGTACGGCCTCGTGGACGCAAAACTTGAAGAGAATGACCGATGCGGTGGGACCTACGTTGTGGAAGTGCGCAAATGTATGGTTCTTGTTTTAGTGGTGAATAAAAGAACTTGTGAAACAGGACAAGACTGGCTATGCGACGGCGACTAGAAAGATTAGCTAGACCTGACTACGATTTGAGGGATGATATGCTGATGTCGTACTAGTATGAGGAGTGCATGAATCTGATAGCCCTGTTTTGAACAGATTCGGTAGCGTGTGTTAAATATTCTTGATAAGGGCTCCAGATGGGTGATGCGTATTCAAGTTTAGTTCTAATGAATGAGATGTACGCTTGTAGTCTTACGTGTTGTGGGGCTTCCCGTAGGTGACGTTTTAAGAAACCTAGTGTTTTATTAGCAGATGATATCAGGTTAGTCACGTGCAAACGCCAAGATAAATCATTAGAAATGGTGACTCCTAAGTATTTATGATCATGGAAGACAGTTGGGCTAGTTGGTGTGAATTCGTTAATGACTGCGACATTGCAACTAGCGTGGAAACACAAGGACAGCGACACAAGAAACCGACGGGACAGCACGCTAGACTTCAACTGACGTTTTAATGCACACATAACAGATTTTTACACTTCTATTCGGCGCATGCTCAGGACACTGTACCCCCGCCCCCTTCTCTTTATCACGGGTGGCCATTTGGCCGCACATTGCCGCAAATGCAAAGTCAAAACAACAGGCGGAAATGAAGAAAAATGCGTTCCACTCTTTAGCCACACGAGAGTGCTGAGGCGGCTTCATAGGCAGGGTGATAGGGAGATATTTGAAGCATTTTGCATTGATAAGGCAGGGGACAAGTGCGTGAGCACACCCTCAGTAGCCCTCACGAGAAAAGAGTTAATCTATCTGTCGAAAAACTTGCGCGTCAATTTGGTTTAAATCTTTACTGTTTGCTTGACAACCTGCTTCGTGATAAAGAGAAGGGGGCGGGGGTACAGTCTCCTGAGCATGCGCCGAATAGAAGTGTAAAAATCTGTTATGTGTGCATTAAAACGTCAGTTGAAGTCTAGCGTGCTGTCCCGTCGGTTTCTTGTGTCGCTGTCCTTGTGTTTCCACGCTAGTTGCAATGTCGCAGTCATTAACTAAGTATTTATATGACTGGACGAGGTCAACTGGGGAATTGCAGACTGTGTATTTGAAAACAAGAGGATTTCGACGGCGGTGAAAGGACATGCACTTGCATTTGTTAGAGTTGAGCATCATCATCCACTGGGAGCACCAGTCTTGCACATGGCGCAGGTCTGCCTGAAGGGATTCTTGGTCAGAATGGTTAGTCACTGAGCGATAAATGACGCATTCATTGGCGAATAAGCGGATGTGACAAGAGACATGCTGGGGTAAATCATTAATGTATATGAGGAATAACAAAGGACCGAGTACAGAACCCTGTGGGATGCCAGAGATTACTGGAAGCGGGTTGTAAAGTTGGTTATTAATGACGACGGACTGAGAGCTATGCGTGAGGAAAGCTTTAATCAATGCAATTATGTTCGGATGTAGGTTAAACTGGGAGAGTTTAAGAAGCAAGCGTTGATGAGGTACTTTGTCGAATGCCTTAGCGAAATCTAGGAAAATGGAGTCAGTTTGCAGGTTAGTATCAAGGTTGGCGTGAATATCATGTAGAAAAATGGCTAGTTGAGTTTCGCAGGAGCACCCCTTGCGAAATCCATGCTGTGATCGATGTAAGAAATTATTTGAACCAAAAATTGCATGATTTCAATCAATCAATCACCTTTATTTCCTTTGAGAAGGAGGAGTGCGGGACTAAAAGCTCGGGGAGCTTGACGAGGTCCCGACCCCTTACTGGTTGGCAAACAGCAAATGACATGTTCCATGATTTTGCACGGTACACTTGTTAATGAAATGGGGCGATAATTAAGAGGTGAATCAGTACTACCTGATTTGTGGACGGGAACGACCTTCTCCACTTCCCAGTCGTCTGGAATGGTACCTTCGGAGAGTGATTGCGAGAACAATCCCCAAAACCTCAAAGCCTCGAAACTGGCTGCATTTATTTTTGATGCAGCGTCACATGTTCCATGGGTGTATTCTGGGTACCAAAATTCTGTTACTGCTGTCAATTAAGTTGCCGTATACCCTACAGTGATATGAAGAATTTTTACGCAAATGCCTTTCAAAGAAGGTCCTCCAGCCAGTGGAGCTGGCCAGTTGGTGTGATGTGATGGTTAATCCCCATTGACTTAGTGTGACATATAACAGGGGGCTGGGAATTAACTGCATAGAGATCAGGAATCCAGCGTCAAGGAATATGTTTACTTGACATCGCGGTGCTAGGTGGCCGAGTTTAATGTTTTCAACGATACACATCGCCAGAGAGAGAGAGACTCTTTAATGAAATACAGGGAATTTAGCCGGCGTTTCAATATCGCTGGCATGCTACTCTGCGTAGGGAGGGGAATTTGGGAGATAAAGACTGAAGGAGAGCCGCACATGAGTTGTGCGGCTTCTCATGACAACACAGATGCGTCGAGGGGACTTCAGTGTACTCACTGCGCTTGGCTTCAACAGTCAATGCAAGTGCAGGGCGCTTTCCTGCTTGGTGAAAATTATTTAAATAGAAACGTCGCGCCGTGGCCTATATATAGAGCTATGGAAAAAAAAATATTTGCGCTGTCGTTCAGCGCGAGCAATTCGCTGCACGTCTTTGCCGCGCCTGTAGCGCTGTGCGCTGCATTCAGTCACCTTAATCCCCGACTGAAAGGTGCGCTGGCGTATGAATTCCGCGTGACTACGAAAATCGGTGCGGGCACGCGCCCCCGCGTAGAATATGGGCACTGGTTTCGTTGCCCGATCGAGGAAGCTCTGGACGATTGAGCATGCATGCAGCGTCTCCACCTTGCTGAAAGGATGATCGAGGATCGAGGGAAGGCTATACGTAGTAGAAAAGGTTAATTCCGACTGGCGCAGTTGGCGCAGTTGGTTAATTCCGACTGGCGACTGGCCCGCAGAGCTACTGCCCGTTTCCGCCGCTGTCACCGCTGTAAGAGTGAGCCTGAATGAGGATAAATAAACATGACGCCATTTTCGGGCTCCATTTCTGTGGGTAGTAAAAAATTTACTCCCTTTTCACTCCAAAATAACTCTCTTATATAAGGAAGTAAATAAAAAAACCATACATATGGAGTAAAAAAAACCTCCTTTTGGGTGTTGTCGTGAGTCAACTTGCAGTCGTTTGACCCCACGATGACCCCACCAAAAAAAAAGGATGACTGGCTGCGAAGTTGCTTGTGGAGCTCTTCCCACGCTCGGCTCGGTGCCAACGACCTTCCCTTCGAGAAGGAACCGACGACAGGGGAAGAAAGGGTGCCCCTCGTCTGAAAAAAACCCGGAACGAATCAGAGGAAGCCAGCGAAGCTGCGGCTGCGACGTCATCATGCCACACCTGTGTTCGATGGACGCGAGCTGCAAACAGTATGGTTGCCTCGCAGTGCGACAGAGATGCGGACTTAAGTTTCCTGCTCGCCAGTTCCCACGGGTGGGCTCTACAACAGGTGTCTTCGTTGGCTGTGTTGTGTAGTGCCGATCTTTCGTGTCACGATGAATTGCCGCCTGGCGAAAGGGCGGAGGCTTGGGCTATTTAACCTGCACCCATATTGAGCACGGACGCTCTGGGCCCTGGGTAAAAGGCTCATCCAGTCGCTCGACGTCATGAACTCTTAATTTTTGATTCCTTGCTCTTCTTTTGTAAATTTATGTAAAGAAGTGTCTTAGTTTCTTGCCATTAAACCTGCTTGTTTCCGTATTCCCCAACCTTCGAAGCTTCAGACTTTCCTCAGCCCGACGACTCAACACGCTACCAAATGGAGCCCGGGTTCGAGCTTTCCTGTGCGCCACAACAACTGGTGATCAGCGGTGGGATCTGAAGCTACAAGCGGCAACAACGGTCGGCCAGCGAGAGGGCAGCTGTCTCAGGACATGATCACATGTGTGGGTGAGTGGTTGGCTTTTCCTGTGATGTGAACTAGCTTCTAAAAGAGGGTTAAACTTTAGAACTGGTAGAGACCTGTGCTTAAATCCTAGAGGTTTGGTATTTTTGGCCTAGTGGTTTTGAAATTAGCCCAGACTCAGAGCTATCATGGACCTGCAGAAGCTGCAGAAGCCGGACCTGTTGCAGTTGTGTGAGGAATTGGGGATTGAGACAAAGGGTTTGTCACGAAAACCCGTGATCATTCAGGCAATTGCTGATTTGGGGGCAGATGATGAGGAGCTCAGTGAAGCATGGAGCCTCATCGAACAAAAAAGAAAGAGCGGGACGAAGAGCAGCTCAGACATCAGAAAGAGCAGGAGAATGAAGCAAAAAGAATGGAGCGGCAGATTGAGCTCCGTAAGTTAGAAATGGAGTTGAGCAAGAGGTCGGGCAATTGTCCCCAGCAAGTGGTACCTCTTCTCAGCAAGGAGACTGTGTTCAAGATGTCTAAACACATGCAGCCATATGTGGTATCAAAGGATATCGGTCTGTATCTTGCAAATTTTGAACGAACCTGCGAGAACCTCGCCTACAGTCAAGAGACTTGGTCTCAAAGGTTACTGACAGTTCTGCCCTGCGAGGCAGCGGAGGTTGTCGCGCGGCTCAGCAAGGAGGACGCGGACAACTACGAGAATGTCAAGGCTTGCCTTCTACGAAAGTATAGACTTAGCGCCGAAGCGTTCAGGCAAAGATTTCGGGGAGCTAAGAAGTCGAGGGACGAGAGCTATCCCGATTTCTTATACAATTTGAAAGTGAACTTGGTTGAGTGGCTAAAGAGTACGGAGTCATATAGTGACCGGGACGCTGTAGTTGAGAGAATTTTCTTGGAGCAGTTTTACAACTGCCTCCCTGAAGAGGAGAGAAATTGGCTAAGGGACCGGGACAACGTAGCGTCGGCGACGAAAGCTGCCGAACTCGTTGAGGAGTACGCTTCGCGCCGGCAGTTTAGCAGCACCACTAGAGTTGATAGGCCCCGTAATTTCGGAAGGAGTGCAAATTATCGTCCCGAGAGGCACTTTGCGAGCTCTACAGTCGAGAAGGAAGAAAGGAAGGTTCCTTCCGACAAACCTCAAAAACAGGACGACAGTGAGAAGGGTGCAAAAGTGGCCAAAGCACAGAAAGAAAAAGGCGCGTTTGAGGCTAGGAGGCCGCTCACTTGTTACAGATTCAGTGAGCCGGATCACATAGCAATGAACTGCTGAAAAGAAAAGGTGGCGTTCTCGTATGTCAGTGACTGCGATGAAAACATGAAGCTGCTCGAACCTTACGTGCATGACCTGGTAGTGAACGGGAAGCCATGCAAGGTGCTGCGCGACTCAGCCGCAACGATGGATGTTGTCTATCCGTCGTATGTGTCACCATCCGATTACACAGGCCAATGTTCATGGATCCGCCAGGTAGTGGACGAACAAAGCGTGTGCTTGCCTATAGCTACAGTGGTAATTGAGGGCCCTTTCGGTACGCTTACAACCGAAGCTGCAGTTTCAGGAAAGCTACCTAAATGCTATCCGTATTTCTTTTCAAACAAATATGATATGTTACTAAGGGAGAAGGGGATCCTTTTTGGAGACCGAGTTGTGCAGGCATTAACACGTTCGAAGGCGCGAGAACTACGGAGAACTGTTTCCCTACGGAGGAAGCAGCAGTGAAACTGGTGGAGGAAACGGATGAACAGGGTTCAGGAAATCGCGCTAGTGAGGCCCCCGAGACCGGTCAACCTGGTGGTGAGCTTAACGAACCGCAGAACGAGGAAATCATAGATAGTGCCCTTTTGCCGCCAGTATCAAGTAGTTTCACGACGCTCCTGAGCGGGAACCGAGAGGAGCTGGCTATGGAGCAAGCCAATGACCACCCAGACTTCGCGCACTTTTACGTGGGAAGCTCCCAGACACCCTTAGAGCGTGTGGGGGTAGCGGTCTCGGACTCGAAGGAGATGCCCTCGACTCAGCGTGGCAAACTCAGCGGAGACCAGCCACCAAGTGACAAGAGGTTTTTGGGCGTTCGGTGCCCAGCTTTCGCTGGTCGCAAGCCAGAGAATGGGTCGGAGCCAAAGGTTCACAAAACAAAACAAGGTTTATATAGCAAAGAGACGATACAGAGGATTTCACAATCACTAGTACAAACACATACAAAGTGATTAATTGAACAATGCAACACGTGCAAAGTTAAACTCGAGAGAGAATACACTTACAAAGGCCATATTGCACCTAAAGTGCACTAACACAAGAGAGAGAGGTAAACAAGCAAAACACAATTTGTTCACCGGGCACTGCGGCAGTCCGACGACCAGAGTTCCATGACGATGCCGTCCCGCAGACTGGCGACCGTTGCCTCGTTGGTCCGATGCTGGCCGAGTGGTGTTTTCCCGGGAGTCGAACGGGCGCGCTTCGACGAAGCTTAAACGGCGGTCCGGACTGACTGATAGCGGTCAACGTCCTTCTTTATAGGCTCGCTCTCCCGTCTGTTTGTTGTTCGCGCCCGAGTAGGCGCGCACATACACGCAGCATTGGCAGTGCTGTCTCCCTTTCCTCTTCTCACCGGCCGCGCGTCCCCATTGGTCAGAGGTCGGGGGTCGCATCTCGAAGTTTCGAGCGTGTTCTTGAGCGGCGCCGACGCAGACGGGCGAGGAGGACGTGTCTTAGTGCACGCAAGGCTACGCCCTTTCCCCCCCGTCAGCCGTAGAACCGACTCGTCTGTTCCAGAGAATTCGGCGTGGATGACTCATTCCTTCGGCGCACGCCATGGCGGTGGAGAGAGAGGCACGCGCTCGGCGGGGCTTTCTCTCTCTCCCGTTGGGCTCGCGCCGGCTAGACGCCGTGCGCGCGGCGGTTTTTTCTTTGTTTGTTTCTAAAATGCGCCGAATTTTGTGACACTGCCCCTTCCTTTAAGAATATTGTGTAACAATATTCACAAAACACAAAATTCGCGCGCACATGCATGCGCTCACAAAGTCAGTGGCGAATGCCAAAATACATACATCAATACTTGATGCTTTGAGATACATAACACAGTGCAATCGACAGAGTGCACTCCAAACTTCACAACACTTCAAAGCACGCCGCGTTTCGGCGGTACAATTCGCGCGCACATGCATGCGCTCACAAACTGCATGTGAAAATGCATACATCAATACCACGATGTTTTCACATACAAAACTCGATGCAATGTTCATAATGCACATAAAAACACACCGCGATTGGGCAGTACGTTAGCACAACATTGCAAACAGGAAGCACACAAGTATGAGGCATACTTTCTCCTATACTTCCAAGTTTGGCCTACACAGTTCACGGCGAACAGACTGGCCCTGTTCTAAAATTCGGGAGCACTCCTGGCTCTCTTTCCTAAGCGATTCTTTCGCTCTGTCAATGTCTGCCTCTTGGCTTTCTGCCCTGGGAAATTCCTTCATATCCCAAGCATACAAAAAGTTTTCGGGGCGGCATGCACATGCGAACAAGACAATCGACATGTTCCAAGGCACTTGCATCATAACGCAGAGGCTCACGATAAGAACCGGTGTGAACACACTCCTGGTCTCCTTCCTGAATTCGACAGTGCGGCAGGAAAACAGCCGAAGCAATGTGCCGATCAGCACGAGAATCGTTTCTAAAGTGTGTATTGCGCTGAGTTTGGCAGAAACTCCTGACACATTGTTTTCGCGTGTCCTTCTCTGGTTTTTCGTTCCTTCCTTCGGCGTTCGTGCTCCGCTGCGGCCACTCACTGGCTTATCCTCTAGCTTCTCGTAGCTGTTTGCTTTGTTCGAGCATGTTTCTTGCAAAGAGGGTGTCTCTTGCGCGGAACGTTCCTGCGCTACATTTTGCCGTTCTTCCGTCTTGGGTGATTCTTTTATTTCCTCCTTTCTTGCGCTAGCTCGCTCGCGCTTCCTTCGCCGCTTTTTTTCCTGTCGGTCACTGCGACGCTCTGACGTGCAGGATTCGCATTTTTCTCCCTCGCGGCTACCGTCTGGGTCCTTGGGAAATTTTGCCCCCTTGATGTTACCCAATATGAGGTCGTATATGGGGCGTTCCATGCAAAGTGCAGTCAGTTTACCGCTGTAGTAGGGAGTCTGCACCTGTACTCTAGCTTCTGGTAAGCGCTTAAAGGATCCGTCTACTAGCCGTACAAGGCTCTTCGTTCCAGTGAGATCCTTATCTCGAACCAAGCCTCGCTTTATGATGACCGCGCTGCTTCCTGTGTCTCGCAGCACTGAAATTCTTCGCGGCCCTACTTTCCCTTCCGAGACAGGCATCCTGTGCATTCCGGCTTCGGGTCGCGCGTTCACTACGGCGTTCACGACGGGCACCTTCTTGCCGTTCTTCAGCTCGACAAAGCCGTTTTCGTCTTCTTCCTCCAGGTGGTCACCTGAGGAGGCCCGCACGCACGATACCTGGGAAGCGGACTTGCCCGGGCTGGAACAAGCCGCGGCTTTGTGTCCCTTCTGGCCGCACTTAAAACAAGCTGTCGGGCTACCGTTCGCAGCGCTGTTGCGGCAGTTAGATGCGTAGTGGCCTGTCTTATTACACAGGTAGCACTTCGGTGGAGGCTTTGGGCTGGATCGAGTATCGCGGCTGTCGGATTTCTCTGCGCTTTCAGAATTTGCATTCTTAACTTTACTCAGGTTAGTTCCTCCTTGGGCTTCAAGAAATTGGTCGGCAAGTTCTAGCATTTCAGAGAGGGTCTTGGCCCTTCTCTCCTTGAGGTATAGCGCCAGGTTCGGGTGACAACTGCTCAGGAATTGTTCCTTGATCAGCAGCTCGCGGAGTGCACTGTACTCCTGTGCGATTTCCGACAGTTCCGTCCACCGATCAAAATAGTGGCTTAATCGCGCCACATATTGGGTTGCCGTTTCTCCGTCTGTGGGCTTTCCTGTCCGGAATTTGTCCCGAAATCCCTCGGTGGTGAGTCGGAATCTTTTAAGCAAAGCGGCTTTCACCTTGCCATAACTTGCTGCGTCTTCAGGAGACAGTCGCCCGAATACACCTAGTGCTTCGCCACTCAGACACGTGCTTAGAACGGTGGCGCGCGCACTGTCTGACCAATTCTGGCTCACTGCGATCCCTTCGAATCGCTTAAGGAACGCGTCGAGATCGTCCCTTCTTTCATCAAATTTTGGAAGCAACCTGCTGGCATCTATACGCAAGCTGCTACCTTCCTCTCTAGTGCTCTGAACTACAGCTGACTGATTCGCACCACGTTGCAGTTCCAGTTTCGCGGCAAGCAGCTTCATTTCGCGTTCAAATTCTCTTTCTTTTTCTTTCTCGGCTTCTTCTCGAGCCTTCTGCCTTTCCTTTTCAATTCTCTCTCTCTCTTTTTCGGCTTCTTCCCGAGCCCTCTCTCTTTCTTTCTCGGCCTTCTCTCTTTCCTGGTCCACCCATTTACGCAGTCCAGCTCCGGACATCCCCATCTGGAGACCGACCTCTACTAGCTCCTTTAGCTCCTTAAAGCTCATATTTGGAGACCGAACTCTACATTCAAGGCAATGAATACCTCTACACGGTGAACCTCACTAACCGCTTCCGCGCGGCACCTCACAATATCGCTCTGCTGCTAACACTCGTTTACGATTCGTAAACTCCTTCTGACTCTTTCTCCGTTCTCTGTGCTTACAAACACCAAACGTCCTGTCGCGGACGCCAGAATATATTGTCACCCAGACTTCGCGCACTTCTACGTGGGAAGCTCCCAGACACCCTTAGAGCGTGTGGGGGTAGCGGTCTCGGACTCGAAGGAGATGCCCTCGACTCAGCGTGGCAAACTCAGCGGAGACCAGCCACCAAGTGACAAGAGGTTTTTGGGCGTTCGGTGCCCAGCTTTCGCTGGTCGCAAGCCAGAGAATGGGTCGGAGCCAAAGGTTCACAAAACAAAACAAGGTTTATATAGCAAAGAGACGATACAGAGGATTTCACAATCACTAGTACAAACACATACAAAGTGATTAATTGAACAATGCAACACGTGCAAAGTTAAACTCGAGAGAGAATACACTTACAAAGGCCATATTGCACCTAAAGTGCACTAACACAAGAGAGAGAGGTAAACAAGCAAAACACAATTTGTTCACCGGGCACTGCGGCAGTCCGACGACCAGAGTTCCATGACGATGCCGTCCCGCAGACTGGCGACCGTTGCCTCGTTGGTCCGATGCTGGCCGAGTGGTGTTTTCCCGGGAGTCGAGCGGGCGCGCTTCGACGAAGCTTAAACGGCGGTCCGGACTGACTGATAGCGGTCAACGTCCTTCTTTATAGGCTCGCTCTCCCGTCTGTTTGTTGTTCGCGCCCGAGTAGGCGCGCACATACACGCAGCATTGGCAGTGCTGTCTCCCTTTCCTCTTCTCACCGGCCGCGCGTCCCCATTGGTCAGAGGTCGGGGGTCGCATCTCGAAGTTTCGAGCGTGTTCTTGAGCGGCGCCGACGCAGACGGGCGAGGAGGACGTGTCTTAGTGCACGCAAGGCTACGCCCTTTCCCCCCCGTCAGCCGTAGAACCGACTCGTCTGTTCCAGAGAATTCGGCGTGGATGACTCATTCCTTCGGCGCACGCCATGGCGGTGGAGAGAGAGGCACGCGCTCGGCGGGGCTTTCTCTCTCTCCCGTTGGGCTCGCGCCGGCTAGACGCCGTGCGCGCGGCGGTTTTTTCTTTGTTTGTTTCTAAAATGCGCCGAATTTTGTGACACCAGACAATACAAGAGATCAGAGAGCACCACAGAACAAATAAGAGAGCAAAGGGGAATATTGCTTTCCAAATGAGAGGCGCTGTGCTTTATCGTGTATACACGGATAAGCGGGGAGAGGAGCGAGACCAGTTAGTCGTTCAGTAGAAGTACCGACAAGACTTACTTCGAATTTCTCACGGAAATTCGTGGTCATGCCACGTGGTGTCACCCACAGTTCGACGCACTTATACGTGGGAAGCTCCCAGACACCCTTAGAGCGTGTGGTGGTAGCGGTCTCGGACTCAAAAGAGATGCCCTCGACTCAGCGTGGCAAGCTCAGCGGAGACCAGCTACCGAGTGACAAGAGGTTTTTGGGCGTTTGGTGCCCAGCTTTCGCCGGTCGCAAGCCAGAGAATGGGTCGGAGCCAAAGGTTTACAAAAACAAAACAAGGTTTATACAGCGATGAGACGATACAGAGGATTTCACAATCACTAGTACAAACAGATACAAAGTGATTAATAAAACAATGCAACGCGTGCAAAGTTAAACTCGAGAGAGAATACAATACAGAGGCAATATTGCACCTAAAGTGCACTAACACAAGAGAGAGAGGTAAACAAACAAAACACAATTTGTTCACCGGGCACTGCGGCAGTCCGATGACCAGAGGTCCACGATGATGCCGTCCCGCTGACTGGTGAACGTTGCCTCGTTGGTCCGATGCTGGCCGAGTGGTGTTTTCCCGGGAGTCGAACGGGCGCGCTTCGATGAAGCTTAAACGGCGGTCCGGGCTGACTTGACAGCTGTCAACGTCCTTCTTTTATAGGCTCGCTCTCACGTCTGTTTGTTCTACGCGCCAAAGTAGGCGCGCACATACACGCAGCATCTCCCGTGTAGTTTCCCTTCCTTTCTCTCGCCGGCCTCGCGTCCTCATTGGTGAAAGTCTGGAGACGTTTCGCGAAGGTTCGAGCGTGTTCTGGCGTGCGCCGTCGCCGACGGGCGAGGGGGACGTTTCTTAGTGCACGCAAGGCTACGCCCTTTTCCCCCCGTCAGCTGTAGAAGCAACTCGAATGTTCCAGAGAAATCTTTGGCATGGATGACTCATTCCCTCGGCGCACGCCGTTTCGGTGAGCGGTGGTGGAGGGGAGAGGTAGCAACGCGCACAGCGGGGGTTTTCCTTCTCTCCCGTACGGCTTGCACCGGCGAGACGCCGTGCGCGCGGCGGTTTTTCTTTGTTTGCTTCTAAAATGCGCCGAATTTTGTGACAGCTGGGACTCCGGAAAACAAAGCAGAGGCTTTTGCAAGAGCGTTTTGTGAGGTCGTACGACACGTGCCAGCGGGTCGGAAAGGCGCAAGATAAGTGGAAAGCACCGATGGCGTTAGTCCCAATCATTACCTAGCCGTTTGACCCGTTGGTGATAGATGTAGTTAGGCCACTTCCCGTGACAGAGACAGGGTGTCGTTATATCCTCACCATGTTACGCCCTGCACGAAGTTTCCAAAGGCTGTCGCGCTACGCGAGGTGACGTCAGAGAGCGTCGTGGATTCACTGTTAACAGTCTTTGCTCGAGTCGGATTTCCTTCCGAGATCCAAAGTGATCAAGGCGGTGTATTCACAAGTGCCCTCACTACCTCATTTCTAGAGCGGTGCGGCATTAAGATAGTGCATAGCTCAATCCATTATCCGCAGAGCAACAACGTAGAAAGGTGGCATTCTGTTCTAAAACGTGTGCTTAGGGGACTATGCTACGAAAACAAACGCGACTGGGACGCATGCCTACCTGCAGCGCTTTTCGCTTTGCGGTCAGTGCCGCATGAATCCACAGGATTTAGCCCCGCCGAGTTGGTGTACGGAAGGTCACTGCGCTCACCTTTGCCAATGGTACCCGAAGCAAAGGAAGGGCGCGGGAAGACCCGACAGTAGTAGAGTTCGTCTTGACTCTGCTGGATCGTCTACATAACACTATAGAACTCGTGGAGGCCTGCATGATGTCAGCCCAGGCTCGTTCGAAGGTCTGTTATGATCGGACAGCTCGTCAACGGATGTTTTGCATCGGTGACAGAGTAAAGTTGCTGAGAGCTTCAAGGCAAAATAGGCTCGAAGTGCAGTGGGAAGGGCCTGCAGAAGTAGTTGCCAAGCTCTCTAACACCAGTTACGTAGTGAAAACCCCAGGAAAGCGTAAAGAAGTGCGGATTTACCATTGCAACCTAATGAAGCCTTACGTACAGAGAGAAGCAGCGGTAAATCTAACGCTTAACCTTCCTGAGGAGATGGAAGACAACCTTATCTGTCTAAGTGGAGAGGAAAGCAGCGCGCAGGGACTTCTCAAAAGGACTAAGCAGAGAGGAGAACTAAAAGAAAATCAGTTGTCTTATCTCGGCGAACTCATAGCAGAGTTTGATGACTGCTTCGTAGACAGGCCAGGAAGGACTGATTTGATTGAGCACGATATCGAGTTAACCTCTGAGAGGCCAGTGCGGTCAAGGTGCTATTGACTCTCTCCTAGGCAGAGAGATATCCTTGATAGGGAGGTAAAGCGCATGCTGGAGTTAGGAGTAATCAAGCCCTCCGAAAGCGAATACGCTTCGCCTATGATCTTGGTGGAAGCTCCGGGTAAAGACCCAAGACCGGTAGTAGACTATCGGAAGTTAAATACTCTCACCAAGGATCAAGTGTACCCTATTCCCAATATCGAGGAGAGAGTGGAACAGGTCAGCCGAGCAGCCTATGTAACCACGCTAGACCTTACTCGAGGGTACTGGCAAGTGCCGCTCACTGAGCGCGCCAGCAGATGCGCAGCTTTCGTCACTCCAACGGGAAGCTATCAACCAACAATGATGAGCTTCGGGCTCAAAAATGCTCCCTTTTGTTTTTTCCCGCCTCATGGATAGGGTTCTGAAGGGCTGTGAAGCATTTGCGGTGCCCTACTTGGATGACATTGCTGTCTTCTCAGATTCATGGGCGGACCATGTATCGCATCTGAGAGCAGTGCTAAGCCGTTTGCGTCAAGCTGGGCTCACTGTAAAGGCCGAGAAGTGTTACCTTGCGAGAGCAACAGTGGACTATTTGGGTCACAACGTAGGCCAAGGTTTCAGGAAACCCAGTGAGGTTACGATCTCGGCGGTGGCAGACTACCCGCGGCCTAGAACAAAGACGACAATCGGGCATTCATAGGGTACACGGGATATTAAAATCAATACATCCGTGATTATTCAGCTTTGGCAAGCCCCCTGACCGATGCTCTCCGCAGGACAGAGCCGACAAATGTAGTCTGGGACGAAAAAAAGGAAGCGTCGTTCTTAAACTTGAAGGCAGCACTGATTAGCCGCCCGATATTGCGAGCTCCTGATTACGACCGAGAATTCACGGTCCAGTGTGATGCCAGTGATCGAGGGCTAGGTGCAGTTCTCTGCCAGAGGGATGACAACGGCAACGAACATCCCGTGCTCTACCTAAGCCGAAAACTCAGCTCTCTAGAGATGGCGTACTGCGCGTCGGAAAAAGAGTGCGCTTGCATTGTTTGGGCTATCCAGAAATTACAATGCTACCTCGGAGGCTCCAAATTCGTCGTAGAGACAGACCATTGTCCCATTTCGTGGCTGCAAACTCCGACATCAAAGAACAGTTGCCTTCTCAGGTGGAGCCTGATTCTACAGCAGTATCATTTTGAGATAAGGTACAAGAAGGGGAAATTAAATGGAAACGCGGACGCACTTAGCCGTTCTTTCTAAGCAGTCCGGGGTGCTCTTCATGTAACCAAAATTGCTACTCAGTTTTTTTTTCGTGCGTTTTTGAGTGTGAACGTGTATCGTAGCAGGTTTGGTTTTCTTGGCTTACGTGGGTCCTGAGAAGTTGCAGTGTGGGCTTTTCTCAATGGCTATTTAACCAGATTGTAGCTCCCTCTTTTGAAACTGGTTTGCTCGGAGGGAAGTTGAGTGCTTGCTTGGGCATGTGGTTTCAGTTTTAGAGACGACCCAAAAGAGTTTGGTTGACGTCAGAGAAAACAAAATTGCAAGCGGCAGAGGGCTTCTGCAATACTCCTGGAAGCGATTATCCTAAGTTGCCTCTTCGTGCAGCAGCGGTGATTTCTACCCGCCGAGACTCGTCTGGCGGGGGAGGAAGCTGTCGTGATTCAACTTGCGGTCGTTTGACCCCACGATGACCCCACCAAAAAAAAAAGGATGACTGGCTGCGAAGTTGCTTCTGGAGCTCTTCCCACGCTCCGCTCGGTGCCAACGACCTTCCCTTCGAGAAGCAACCGACGACAGGGGAAGAAAGGGTGCCCCTCGTCTGAAAAAAACCCGAAACGAATCAGAGGAAGCCAGCGAAGCTGCGGCTGCGACATCATCATGCCACACCTGTGTTCGATGGACGCGAGCTGCAAACAGTATGGTTGCCTCGCAGTACAACAGAGCTGCGGACTTACGTTTCCTGCTCGCCAGTTCCCACGGGTGGGCTCTACAACAGGTGTCTTCGTTGGCTGTGTTGTGTAGTGCCGATCTTTTGTGTCACGATGAATTGCCGCCTGGCGAAAGGGCGGAGGCTTGGGCTATTTAACCTGCGCCCATAGTGAGCACGGACGCTCTGGGCCCTGGGTAAAAGGCTCATCCAGTCGCTCGACGTCATGAACTCTTAATTTTTGATTCCTTGCTCTTCTTTTGTAAATTTATGTAAAGAAGTGTCTTAGTTTCTTGCCATTAAACCTGCTTGTTTTCGTATTCCCCAACCTTCGAAGCTTCAGACTTTCTTCAGCCCGACGACTCAACACGCTACCAAATGGAGCCCGGGTTCGAGCTTTCCTGTGCGCCACAACAGTGTGCGTTAGAGGACAAGCCATTTACTCCCTTTTGGGTGTTTTTTTTTTGCTAAGAGTGTAGAAGCTTCACGTAAGTAGAGCGCTTACGGGTCACCAGTGCGCATGCGAAGAACGTGAATTGTCTGCGTGTGTCGCACGGACGTACGTGAGATTCGGAACTTTGCGTGGCGTTCTTCACGTTGCTTGCGTTCGTGGCGTTGGCAAGATGGCGGCGCCCTCCCCGCCCGTTTCGCAATGATAACAGCTTCGTCGCTAATCCCTCGACGTGGTATCGTGCTGTAAACTGCTGTATTTGCCTTCAGTTGCTCCATTCTTGCTCTCGCATGAAGTTTTAGGTGAGAACTAGCTTTTGTTTTCCACATAGCAATCCGTTTCAGCAGCTGCCAAGCCTGACGGAGAAGCGTCTGTGGTCGTCATAGCAACGAGTGTGCCGACGGTCTCGCGAGAGCACACGAAGCTCAAAACCTCGCTGGATATCGCGAGACCCTCGGCACAGTCAGCGGGAAAAGCAAAACGGTGCACGTTTTGACTCCATACGCACACGTCGTCAACATGAGTGGGACACCAGCGCGCCTTCGCTTCTCGAAAAGCAATGATTTAAATATGCCGCGGGACGTAAAGGAATGCAATCCCTTTAAAGATAACATGCAACATACAGTTCGGTGGATTGAAATCGCTCAACGTTTCTCAGAAGAAAGGGGGAAAGTATTTAGCGCCCGCAGTGTCGCTTGGCCTGGCTCCGCTCCAAGCAGCTGGACTAAACAAAATTAGTTTTCTTTATCTGTACTAGATGGCGCGGCCCAACATGCTAGCGCATTTTTTAGGCTCTATGGCAGATCTACACAGTTTGCGTCCTGTACGCGTAGCTAAAACTGTACGAAGCGACACGAGCGCACGCTACGTAGACTGGTCACGTTTACGTGCGTGAAGGTTCTACGTACGTAAACCTAAAACTGTCTATGGTCCGTACTGTCAATACTGTACAAAATGAGTGATTTATACCCACACAAAGCATTTCTTTGCCTCTGGAGTAACCAGTTGACAAAGCTGCACCCAGGTGTTCTCTCTACGCATGTATACGGCACGAAAATATCTGTCCGCGTGCTGCGTTCAGTTATATCCTCGAAGGTATAACTTCCGTGCACGCATGCAGGATCGGGAAAATGAAACTGTTAGAAGCAGAGTGCAGAAACTCTTCGCGAAGTGATGTGAAGCCCTGTCGCTGTTTGTGCTGCAAGATGACGTAGCGCGAAAAAGACTAAGACGTACACAAACGGTCAACAAGCATTATGCAAACGCACCAACAAACCCAAGTCAAAACTCGTTCTATTTCTGTGGCTCTGTGGGCTCGGTGACTGCACCTCAGCGCAGCCATCTAATCCGCTAATCTTTGCGATGCAGACGATCAACCAGCTGTTCGTCAGCCTACTGTTGCCTACCTTAGCAAGCATTCTTTCGGGTGCGTCGTTTGACTGCGCACCACCATGCTCCAGTGACGAGCCGGGACGCTACCGCTTGCCGCTCGTCAGCTGCCCGCCCCGGATGACTGCTGCTACAACAGAGGAACAGTGGCTGCCGGCGCCAAAGGAATCTTGGACGGCCGCATCATCACGGACATCAACAGCTTCGCCCCATATAAAAGCACCCCCGCCACCGGCACCGTTCTGTGGGCTCGGTGACTGCACCTCAGCGCAGCCATCTAATCCGCTAATCTTTGCGATGCAGGTTAGTAAATCATATGCCTTATTTGCCAAAAGATCAAGCAATTATGTTCTCGTACAGTTCCCGAGCCCACAGTGCTGTGTTGCCATTGCCGCCGAGTGTGCCACTGTTGTTCATTCTTTGCTATTGTTATCTGGAGATATCGAAACTAACCCTGGTCCTAACGACAACAGTGCAGTACTCGCGGAACTCCAGAAACTAACCGCAGGCCAAACCCAACTAATAGCCGAAGTACAAGGACTGAAATCCCAGCTCACTACTACGGATAAAACCATAACCGATTTAAGCAATCGTATGGCCGACCTGGAAACACACTACCAAGCACTACTTCCCCTCCGAAACGACATTGAAAAGATGCAGGCTGACACAAGCAACATGGCGCGTATAATCTAGGAACTAGAAACCCGCATAGATGACGCTGAAAACAGATCACGCCGTAACAATCTCATCTTCTATGGTATCCCTGACACTACTGATAGCGAAACGTGGGCAGAATCTGAAAAACTAATCATTGATGTTTGCCGTAATAACCTTGAAATAACTGTGGAACCTCACGAAATAGAAAGAGCTCATCGCCTCGATCGTCACTCACAAGATAAAAATCGTCCCATAATCGTGAAATTCACAAGTAGCAAAACTAAAGAATCCCTCCTATCAAATGGGCGAAATCTGAAAGACACGGTTTATAGTGTTGGAGAGGACTTCTCGCATGCTGTTCGTCACTCGCGAAAACAACTTGTTGCATTTGCTAAAGCCAGGTCTGCCAAATTTTCCTTGCGATTTAAAACACTTCACATTGGCTCGAACCGTTATATTTTTGACACTTCATCTAACACCGTAAAGACTCGCGTAGCAATCGTCCCTTCACCCTACACCAATAAAACGCCAGCGCGCGACACCCTCAAATGTTCCCTCAAATGTTCTCTCGTTTTCCGTGATATTCACTAACATCCGCAGCTTCCTCTCAAAGCGTGAACTCATATCCAACGTAATTTCGTCATCCAGGAGCAATATACTCATACTAACTGAAACTTGGTTAAACAGTAACGTGTCCGACGCTGAAGTTTTAACTGACTTACCCGAATTCAACGTCTACCGAAACGATCGAAAAGACTCACGGGGGGGCGGTGTTCTTGTTGCAATTCACCGAGGTATGTCATGCTCTATTGCACACGTCACATCTGATATGGAATCATTATGGCTAATTATTCGCACTCCCCCTGTAACAGTACTTCTTGGCGTTTGTTATAGGCCCCCGCAGTCAAATCCAAACTTCTGTCGACATCTGAATGATACTATAAATCATCTTATTGTTAAATACCCAAATGCGCGCATTCTCCTTTTCGGGGACTTCAATTATCCGGACAATGATTGGCAGAGTTTAGGCACTTCCTCATTAACATGCAATACAGAGGCCAAGAACTTCATTGATGTCTGTTTAAATTTTAACCTCACACAGTTAGTCTCGGAACCTACTCGCGTCACGCATGCAACCGCAAATACCCTTGACCTAATACTAACTAATAGCCCTGAGTACCTATCATCCATTAGTTATCTTCCTGAAATCAGCGACCATAAAATCTTACATGCTCTATTTTCATTTACCCCAGCTCAGAAGCACCCATCCAGAAAAACAATAAATCTTTACGATAAAGGGAATTACGATGCAATAACTGAAGACCTTAACATGTTTTTTTCAGAGTACCAATCCACATTCGACACTCACTCTGTTCACGAAAATTGGTTGATATTCAAAAATAAGTTAAATATGCTCTCTAATATGTTTATCCCCAGGGTATCTTTCCAAAATAACCGCAATAAGCCATGGTTTACTAAGCATCTAAAACGTCTAGAAAACAAGAAGAAACGCCTGTTTCGTACAGCCAAACACACTGATAATCAAGCCACTTGGGAAAAATACCTTGCATCTGAGAAATCATACTTACTTGCAGTTCGTAGCGCCAGGCGCTCATTTTATCACACTGACTTACCGAAGCTACTAATCAGCAATCCTAGACAATTCTGGCAGGTTTTAAATCCTCAGCACACTCATGATATTACACTCACTAACGACTTGCACGAAGCGGTTACTGACCATGAATGCGCAGAAATATTTAATAACGCATTTGCATCTGTTTTCACGAGTGAATTTGACATGCCTTCACAGTTACCATCGCTCAACACAGAAGCCATCATGCCAGCTATCACATTCTTCGCAGATGGTATCGCTTCCATAATTGATAACATTAAACTCTCATCATCAGCTGGTATGGACATGATTAATACAAAACTGCTTAAAAATGTGAAATCAACATGTGCAGCCTACTTTGATTTTTTCGCAATCGCTCTCTTCAGGGATCATTCCAGATGACTGGAAAACGGGGAAGGTCGTTCCAGTCCACAAATCAGGTAACAGAGACTCCCCCATGAATTATCGCCCCATTTCATTAACTAGCGTACCCTGCAAAATCATGGAACATGTCATCTACTCTCAAATTATAAATTTCTTAGACTCAAATGATTTCTTCCATTCTTCACAACATGGGTTTCGTAAGGGCCTCTCTTGTGAAACCCAATTAGCGTTGTTCCTTCACGACTTGCACACTAATCTTGACCGTAACAAACAGACTGATGCCATATTTCTAGATTTTGCGAAAGCTTTTGATAAAATTCCCCACCGTCGTTTATTAGTGAAACTTGCACAGCTGAACTTACATCCTAACATACTACAGTGGATTGAGCAGTTTCTCACTAATCGTTCTCAATCAGTGTTTGCTAACGGCCACCTGTCTAACAGCCTCCCGGTTACATCAGGCGTTCCGCAAGGATCTGTACTCGGTCCATTACTCTTTTTAATATATATTAATGATTTACCTGACCACGTTTCCTGCAGTATTCGAATGTTTGCTGACGACTGTGTTATTTACCGCACTATTAATAACTCCAGTGATCAACTTAGTCTTCAAACCGATCTTAACAGCGTACTTAATTGGTGTAACAACTGGCTCATGTCCCTAAATCCTAATAAATGCAAACTCTTATCCTTCTCTCGTCGCCATAGCCCGCATCGCTTCCAATATTCCATTTCTAACACCTCGATTAATTCAGTATCATCTTATAAGTATCTAGGAGTCACCTTGTCTTGTGATTTATCTTGGCGCACCCATATTGGCAACATCATTTCAGCATCGAATAAAACACTTGGTTTTCTCAAGCGCCATCTCCGCCTTGCCCCTCAACACGTAAAGTTACTCGCATATAAATCGCTCATCAGACCAAAATGAGAATATGCCTCTGCCATATGGAGCCCGCACCAAACTTATTTAATTAATGCATTAGAAGCTGTCCAAAACCGTGCCACTCGATTCATCCACTCTGCATACTTATATGACGTCAGCATTTCTTCATTGAAAGCATAATCAGGACTACCGCCCCTTTCGTTCCGTCGTCGCATTTCAAGTCTCACCCTTTATCACAAATTATTTCATTCTTCCCTCAATCGGTCACCGTATATCACAGCAGCCGCACGCATATCTCACCGCACCAGTCATCCCCTACAAGTTGCCCGGCCGCCATCGCATACTGCCACCTTTTCCGCTTCATTTTTCTTTCGAGCAGCAACGGACTCGAACGGCCTACCCCCTGACATCGTCAACATCGCTTCATCCTCTACTTTTCAAGAACATGTAACCGATCACCTTCAGTGCTGAATAATATTCGCTGTTTTGTTTGCTCATTTCATTAAAATCCCACCCCTTATGTAATACCCCCGATACAAGGGGGCCTTTAAGGTAAATAAACTGAACTGAAAAATATTTCTCACTGTCTGCTTAGAAAATAAAATGATGCAGCAGAATATCCTGTCACACATTAGAGGGAACAGGATTGCCACTTTTTAAAATAAACATCCAAAAGTCTTCAAGCAAACTTGTTTCCCAATCCCTAACGCCAGCTTTAATTCCGTCTTGACATATATCTTGTGGCAGATAATGCTGGCCGGAACTGTATTGTGTCAGATACAGTTCCGTCTGGACGGAACCCCATCGCTACATGCAGTTTCGTCTGGACGGAACTTTAGCACAAATTGTAGTTCCGTTTAGACGGATCTCTAGCGCAAATTGTAGTTCCGTCTGGACGGAACTCTAGCCACAGCCGCAACAGAAACATAGACACAAGGACAGGCGTGGTGCTTGCGGCCGTCCTTGTGCTCGTAAAGACCACGGTCGAAGAGCTGACTGGTATTGAGCGTTAAACTGTAGTGATTAATACACGATTTTAATATCTGCAATGCAGATATATGCATTAATTTCAATATCTCCAATGCAAATATTAAAATCAGTTTCCTACAATTGTGCTGGAGAAAGAGCCAAACTGCGCAGAAGTCTTCTGCTTGAGTCATGACGCAGGAGAATGCTAATTGTCCTCTCCTAACCCCTCCCTCTTCTTACATCCACGGTTTACGTTCCTTGACCCTGCGGTTGACCATATCGGCTATTTAGCGTTGAAATGTAGCGATTAATACGCGACTTTAGCATCTGCAATGCGCGGTGTATGTAACAAAAAGCACCAGGTGTCGTTGCAACTATATACAAGTACAAGTTAATACAACTATATACAAGTGTCGTCGAGTGAGCTCTAATTATGGGCGTCCTGGAATTTCGCTTTGCACTACTTGAACACAAATGCCTGGAAGTTTATTGCTTTCTATTGTTAATGCCCACGTAATTCCACTACCACTCATGCCCATGTAGTCACTGTATGCGCTTGCAATAATACATGTACCTGTCAAGCAAAACAGCCTCTTTATAATCTTCTCTATATACCCATTGAGGGCGCGCGCTTTCTTGTAGCGGCCCATATTTGTGGCCTCTCTCCGATGGGGCAGTTTTCATAAAAAGCGCGAATTCATACGGCATCACTCAACCTCCGAACACGCGCAGCTCTTTTGCCTCGACACGCCAGATGATCTCCCGAGCAGCGACGACAAAACGGAAAGCTGGACAATAATCTGCGAGAAGACTCCCATGCGCGTTGTTGAAGAATGTAGAAACCTAGAACGAGAATAACTCTAACCGGCAGATTAACTTGTTATCCAACCTTACAAACACTACAATCGCCGTTTCCTCTTCTTTTCCTCATCTTTATTTCTTTCAAGCGGCAGCTTAGAGGCCGAACTAGAAAGGCGCGCGAGCTGTCGCACACCATGTCGGGTTGCGAGATAAGCAAACTGGAACGTGTTTTCCGTGCGCACGTGAGACCGCAGCCACGAGCGGAAAGCGGCGAAACGGGCCCGTCATGAGTGCGCACTCTCCTGATCCGCCATACACAGGCGACAGACAAGTAAAATCGAGCTGCGCTTCAGCTGTCGTCAGCCCCCGCAAACATACCAAGAACCTCGGATCCCGCGGCTAACGCTTCGCGACGCTGGCGTCAGTCAAAGCCACGATGTCGAGAGTTCGTGTTAAGCGCGCTGACGGCGGCACGTCGGGGGAGGAGAGCATCGAAGCATGACGGCCAGTAAATAAAATCCAGCCTCTAATAGGCCCTTTTACATTAAACTCTCCAAATCTAGTGCTTCTTCAGTGTTTAATATATCCTTGTAAAACTACATTCACATACACCTATCCGCTAATAACTGCTGAGCACCAATCATCATTACATACCCTCTATGTAAAAATCACTTAAAAAAGACAACTTGAGCGCATTCAGCTGCGTGAGTACATTCACCTAACGTTATCTGGCGCGTTGATGTGACACAGTAACCGAAACGCGCAGGAAAGGGAACAGACGGCTTTCGGATTAAAACGCAGGCCCTGAGAGCAATAGAACTTCACCTCAGGGCTAAACACCACAGAGACGCAGCGAGAGACCAGTCATGTAGGTGTGCATCCTGAGAACACATTGCCACATTCCGCGATCGTACAGTTTCTTCATATTACCTTGAGGAAAAGCTGGCGCCACCGTCTATGCGAGTTTCTTCGCTCAATCCACCGAGCTTCATCCACCGCAGGAATTCCGAGAAGACGAGGTTTCTTATTTAGCTTTGCTAGTGTTGGGCCGAGAGCACGGACTGTACCAATGAATTGGCAGTTGCGCCGCGATGCTCCCCTCTATGTGCACATTAAATCATTTCGATGCTGCGTTCACTTCAATACACTTAACTCAAGTTAAAGTTTGGTGTTAGGCTGGAATGGAAACATTGAAAGCATTTCTGCCAGGTTTGCCTCTAGAAGAGTCGTACATTTACGGTTGAAACCAGGTTTTATGCCCATGTATAGTCAGGTCAAGTAACAAGTTTTCTACCCGGCATTCCTGCGCCTCTCTATTCCTGCGCGTCTCCGGAGGGCCACTATCTCCGGCGATATCTTTCCTTTGTGGGACCCTGGACGCGCTCGAACAAGAGGCTGTATGGCGCCAGAAATCGTCGGGGGTCAAGGCTCATTATGGGTCTGAAAGGTGGCAGCCTGGCGGTCATCTTTATTCCGACGTCAACAAGCACTCAACTGGTCAAGCACACACCCACAAGAGTGACAGTGGCCCAGACCGGAGGTGAAAATTCCCCTACCGGTGGGAAAATTCGGCGGAAGACAGAGAATGCTGGTGTCGGCGGCGCTGAGGAAGGCGATGGAGAGGCTCCAGCCTGGAAAGAAGGATCGTCCGAATGGGCGGGAAAAAGCGCAGAAAACTAGTCAATGGGGTGACAAGGAAAGCCCGAGACCGCACCGTTGGGAGTCGGTCCTCCCAACTAGACACTTACAGTCTCAAGTGTGAACCGAGCATTAAATTATTAGGTGTTGTCTTTGACTCTCACTTAAGCTTCATTCCCCATGTTAATTATTTGCAAACGAAAATTCTTGCATCTACCACCAAGCTCCTTAATTGGTTCCATTGCCATTTTCGTGTTTCTCCTTCTCATATGCGCCAAATTTATCAAGAAGTTATTCTTCCTACAATTACCTATGCCGCCTCAGCTTGGTGGTTTCATTGCACCCTTTCTCTGCTAAGAGATCGCGTTTTATCGCTTCAACGCATTCCCCTTCTGGCTCTTACTGGTGCCTATAATACTACGCGAACCGCTGTTCTTCATGTTCTTGCAAACGTTCTTCCTTTGCCTATTTATCTAGACCAGTTATGCGCAGAGTTTATGCTTTTCACGTTACGTCAATCCGTAGTGTACGGCAATACTTTTTATGACCATCTCAAATTCAACCTTTATTTGATCCCTGGTCAGACCATCCCTGATTGAAATTCAAATTTTCTTTTGTTCAACTTAGTTCCCAACAAGCTGTATTCTTTTCTTGTCAACGTACCCTGGATATTTACCCTGATGGGTCTTTCACTCCTCGCTCAGCTTTTGCTGCATTTGTCGTTCTTAGCTCAACACAAAATATAGTACATGTTCATCGTCTCTCTTTAGAACCACCCTCGAGCGCCTATGCCGTTGAGCTTGCAGCCTTTCATTCTGCTGTTCTTTATGCTATTCACAACCCTCCCTCTACGCCTGTTCATTTTTACACTGATTCTCTATCTCTGCTTTCAGCCCTGTCTTCAGTTACTTCTTACAATACGACTATTATTGCCATTAAGAAAGATCTCCATCGTTTGTCTTCTCTAGCCCCTTTTCTTTTATTTCATATCCGGGGTCTTTCCGGAATTTTCAGTAAGGAGTTAGCCGACCAAGCTGCTGGTAGTGCCGGGCAGTTTGGAAGTTTACATATTTCTACCCTTTCACGTCATTGCGTGCGTTCCCGTTTACATCATTCTTCACTTCTTTTATGGAGCAGTTTTTGGCGCGAGAATAATGGTGGCACTGAATTATTCAATTGGATCCCTGATACACTTAATATTCCCCCTATTCGTCTACCCGGGAATCCTCTAATTACATTACTTACTAGACATGGCAGATTTTCGTTCTATTTTAAAATATTTGGCCTGTCTCCGTCTTCAACTTGTTCCTGTGGATTGTTATGTGAAAACCTCCGTCATTACTTCCGGGACTGTTCCGTTACTGCTGCTTTAGTTCCTCGTTTAAAATCTCTTTGCTCATCGGACATCACACCATCTGTTAACCCCTCCCTTCTCCGAGACCCTGCTGCTTGTGCTCTTCTCCTTCAAATGGTTCACCTCATAAGTAGTAAAATTCCAAATTATTCACGCTGATTTCTCTCTTTCCTCTAATTTCTCTTCCCCAAGCTCTGCACAGAAGAGAGCCCCGTGCTCCTTTATTGAGCATAGGCGATTTCGTCGTGGCGTGACTGTGACTGTGCCTTGACTGTGTGACTGTGACTTCGCTTTTGTCTTGTTTGGTGGGTTTTCTCTTTTTATTATTATTTATTCCGCGGACTGCACGTTGTGCATTGGCTGTCTGCCTGCGACTAACCTTTACTGTGATGAGCCTTTTGTTTTCTCTTCTTTTGAGTTTTTTTACTGCTCTGTTTTTCGCTTACATTTTTTTTGTTCTTTGTAACATGAAGTTCTTCATTTATTTTGTATTGGCGTTAAGCCTGGCAAAGCTTTGCTGACCCAGGCATCTTCTCTCTTTCTTTTATGTTTTTTTTACCTTTTTTGAGAGGACCAATAAAAGGGTAAAAGGGTAAAAAGGTGTCCCCAGGCGACCTAGCCTTCAGAGCGAAGCTGAGCCTCAGCGAACGAACAAGGTCAACTCCACAGTTCCTCCATTCCTCCTGACGAAGACTCCGGCGCCAGCGCAGCGGCATGTAAGCTTGGGCAACCCAGCCTCTGCATCATGTACTCGTTGACATGCCATTTTGAATATATTCGTTTTGTTACAGCTGAGTCTAGCGGTGTCTTTGCCACTCCACCCGTGTGGTCCCGCTCAGTATGTGCGGTCATCAAACCATGATGGATGAAGTGTAGCGCAGCCAGCTTCCCCTCTAGTTACATGAGGAAACTCCAAGGCCGCGACCTCTCCCGGAGGCTAAGCCAGACAAGCGATGACGCAGCATACTCGGACCGTCCGAGAAGGCAAGGACGGTACAGGAGTTGCACTCATCAACGTGCGCTCTCTTCGAATTGCTGTCACTACGAGCTTTATCCACTTTACTATGACCAATACAACGAAATGCGAAAATGTTTGATTCAAACAACCCGCATTGTATGCCGACATTTTCAAAACGCAACACGATGACAAATCTGAACCGCCGCGGCTGCCTATGCGAAAAGGTTTCCGTGTATACGAACATTGTTTCATACGTTAAGCGCGCTGCCGGGCCACAAGTGTGATATATGGCGCTAAAAGCTGCTGAAAACAATATCACTAAAACAAATATGGAGCTTGTAATAAGGGAGTAATTACTCATTGGCATCCACCCAAGCGCAGCCATACGGCTACAAAGGAAAGCTGTACAGCTTTCTCAGAAACTTCGCAGTTAAAGAAAGATTCGTCCTGGTCCGGGGTTCGAAGCCGAGACCACCGCTTCACCGGAGCAGTCGCTCTAACAACTGAGCCAACCGGGACGGCAAGCTTATGGTAGGGCGAGAGCGAATTGATCAGTAACTCGAAGTGGGAACTGTGTTGGTCAAATGTTTAGGGGATTCCCCACCTGCTCCGCCTTCGGGGATCCCCCTAAACATTTGACCAACACTGTTCCCACTTCGAGTTATTGATCAGTTCGCTCCCGCCCTACCATATGCTTGCCGTCTCGGTTGGCTCAGTTGGTAGAGCGACTGCTCCGGTGAAGCGGTGGCCCCGGGTTCGAACCCCGGACCAGGTCGGATCTTTCTTTAACTGCGAAGTTTCTGAGAAAGCTGTACAGCTGTCCTTTGTAGCCGTATGGCTCCGCTTGGGTGGATGCCAATGAGTAATTACTCCCTTATTACAAATTCTACTCCACCTTGGGGGATTCCACTAAACATTTGACCAAATATGGAGCCTTTAAAGGAGTATAGACACCGAACGTTTGGGTGCGTGTTTTCTTCTTTATAATGAGGCGTAAGGCATTATTATACACGGATTACCTCGTGGTATCTTCGTACTACCCCTAAATAATCGATGCGTCTACATTCGTTGTCATTCCGGCTCTTGAAGCTGGTTTCAGCACTGTAGCGAATTAAAACGATGAAATGTAGAAGAACTTGCTGGGCGAGTTGGTGCATAGCTTTCTTGGGATGGCGTTGCGCACACGAACAAACATACACAGGAAGGAGCAGAAGACAGAAGAGCGCAAACTATTAACTAGATTTATTGTTTTCGCAACATAATATATATGCAGCGTTCACACGTGCAAAACAGAATAGGGAGAGGGAAGAAAGAGGGAAAAAAAGGAGTGGGGGAAGGGGATAGCAAGTCAGGCCTGCATAGATCAGCAAAAGCCACGGATAAAATTCATTCCCTATCATATAATGTGACGGAGGTATCGCTGATACAATTGTCGCCTTTTTCTCTGATGTGGAATGCTTCTAAATGTTCGCGGGCTATTTTGCTTTTACTCTTGCCCAGAATCTTGATGTATTTGAGCATCGGCTCACAACCACAGCATGAAATGCAATGGGCAGGCAAGTTCGCCCCGTCTCTCTTTCTTACAGAAAGGGCATGCTCCCCTGCGCGCTCATTAATGCAGCGTCCAGTTTGGCCGACATACACGCGTCCACACTTCAGCGGGATTCGATAGACCACGCCCGTGGCACATTGGACGTACTGTTCAGCATGTTTTATTGCACATGCGCTCCGTGGGGCTCCTTCCTCGGTTATCCTGGGGCATAACCCAGCAAGCTTTTTTGGGGCCGAAAAAACCACCGGAACACCATGCCTGTTTGCCACTTTTTTTAAATTGTCGGCGACTTTGTGCATGTATGGAAGCACCGTCGGCTTTGTACTGCGCAAGCGCTCAAGGTCACAGCTGCGCTTGCCTTTCTTTGTCTTCTGGAGAAGGTTCTCGGCTACCGCTGTGATGAGCGAGCAGGGGAATCCGGCTGAAAGAAGCCTGGTGATCTGATTATGGAAGCTGGAATGCATTTCATGGCTGCATGACTTGGTTAAGGCTGATTCTAGGCACGAGTTTGCAATTGCTCTTTTCACAATCTTTGAATGTGCCGAATGAAATGGAAGTAGTGCTTTCTGTGCTCGAGGAGCGTATTTTCAACAGACATGCTGCGAGCCAACCTCCAATTTAATGTCTAAAAACTCCAATGAACCGTTGGTTGGGAGTTTATGCGTGAAAACCAAGCCTTTGCCATTTTGTCCAAAAAGAGTTAAAACACTGCTAACTGAATCAGTGCAGGTCAGCGTTCTTTGTTTCGAAAAACGAATTAAAAAATCGTCAACATATCTAAAACACTTAAGAATACCGTGGTTAGTAAGCTCTACATTCAAGGAACGGTCAATAGCAGCTAAATATTTCGCAGAGGATCGGGGCGACACAGGATCCAATGCAAATGCCTTGTCTTTGAATGTAAAAACTGTCTTTAAAAGAGATAAAGGTGGCTTGCAAATAAAATTCCAGCAGGGACATGAAGCTATCTACAGAAACCCCAGCCGAGTTTTGGAACGCTATTTCACCAGAACTCTCAATGCATTCTTTGACAGCCACGAACAATTCATTATGAGGCACTGAATAAAATAAATCTTCCTCATCAATAGAAAAGGCGTAGCCAATATTAGCAGTGGAATCCAAGAATCCTACTAATTCAGCGGAGTTTTTTGTCGCAAAAGGGTCAGCAATCAGTAAAGCACGAAGATGTTTTTGCAGAAACTGGCGAATTAACATCTGCCATGAACCCTTCTCGCTTACAAAGTTCTAAACGGCAGAGAGTCCTTGTGTATTTTTGCCGCGAAGAAAACTGACAGCGCTTTCTTTTTGATGTTGATTATCGAGCTTGCAAGCTTACACAAATTAGATTTTTGCATAGCGCTGAAGCCTTGCTTTTGATCCTAGTGGCACTTGGCTTGACGCGTACGAAGTTCTTAGCGATAGCTTGCGCCGCTTTCTCATTGAACGAATCTTCTTTTAGGACAAGAATCCTCCATTCTTGTCGGCTTCAAGTAACCGCAGGTTGTTATGCCTGAAGAAGGTAACTACGCTTCTAGCTGGGTCTTTGATATGCTTCGTGGAAGCCGTGGAAACAGTTTTTGTTAGAGCCTCCACTCCTTCCAGGAGGCACCTCTCCAGATCCTCTCTGCTGCCCTTGCTTGAAATACGTCGCTGTTGCGAAGGCAATAAATCTAGTTGATAGTTCGCGCTCTTTCTGTCTTCTGCTCCTTCCTGTGTATGTTTGTTCGTGTGCGCAACGCCAGCCCAAAAAGATAAAACGATGAAGCAGCGATTATATCGCATTTATCCATGCTTCACGTCACCTGTAACCTATCTGACGTCACAGCCATTGGTCGGATGTTGAAACTGAAGCAGCATATCAGAAAAATTCGGCTATAAATTATTTGTCAGTTGTAGGCAGATGCCAAATGGTAATCCTGCAAAGTAGTGGCTTCTGTATCTTAATAGCGAAGAAAACATGCCATCAAAATTAGGTGTCTATAATCCTTTAAGGAAATGAAAACTATATTTATGCGCATGATCCAATAATAAGCTGCTGAGGTTCATGCTACAATTTTTTGTAATCATGAGTTTCACAGAGCGGCAGCACAACTTTGATGTCGTTTCGACCGCACTTGTAGATTTCGCTGGCAGTATGCTTTGGCACGCGTTTGGTCGCTTCTTACACGATTATTTACAATCGCGGACAGAAGTAACTGACCTATACCTCCAGCCTATACTTCTGCCGCACTGCGCGAGTCTCGACACCAGGACTGCATCGTCATGCGGCGCCGGCATGCAGCGCTGCTTGGTTGAGGGAAGGAGGGAGTAAGGGGGGGGGGGTTCACTTACTTTTGTCCCAGAGAGGACGTGAATCTTCCTTGAACTGCTGTTGCCACGGCAACACATGTCGTGTCACTGTGCGTGTTCGGTGACGATGATGCCGGTAACTTTAGACGAACCCCAGCACCAACCCGTGTTAATAAGCGCTGACCAGCTTCTGCAGGCCCGGGATCACTGAAGGCAATCGTGGATAAGCTCCCTATAACGGGTATTCACTGTACAAACAGCCACTACTATTCATTCTACAAAAAGGGAGGATACATGGAAAGTGAGGAAACTAGAAAAGTGACGAAATATGTGGTAACGGCAGACAAAAGATCAAAATTTTAAACTTTGCTTTTATTGGAGACACACACGATGTCGGGGAAAACGTTAGCATATGCTATCCCTTCAAGTACATTTCAGCATGCAGAATTAAAAGCGTGTAAAATATTTTTTCGGGCTTTAGAAGCAGCCGCCGTCTTGGAAAAGCGCTCTGGCTGCAGAAAAGAGCCTTCGTGTCCAGGAGCTCAGTCTACTCCCTGTCCGTCGGTTCGTCTCGTCCGCCACAATGCTCTGGTAAGGTCTGCTCACCATGCAACGAACTGCCTCGAGCCGCTCGCGACGCCGCTGCAGGAGCTCTGCGCTCGACAGCGTCTTAGCTGAGGTGTCCATGGGCTGCTGCAGGTCGGTGCTGTCGAGGCATGCGATCGTGGAGATATGGAACGTGAGTTTCTGGCGCCTTTAGTGGAGGCGTGCATGCATAAATTGAAATTCCTCGTACTTCAAAGCGAAAAAATATCTGCAAGGGCGCCGCACTGTAGATGCACAAGAAAATGAATACATTTAAAATGAAGCTTTTAGAATGGTGACGGAATCTAATAAATTTTAGGCTTCTCGCTGCATTAGAGAAATGCGAAGGAGCTCAGTGGTGACATCACGGATGGTGAGATGTCAATGTTCATCTTCCTCAGGCATTTGCTCTCGCAAATTTGCGCCTGCGGTGCTTCAGCGGTGCAGTGACACCGTAGATGGCGTCTGTTTATACTGAAGACATTTTGCTCTCTCTCCGAACACTAAAGTAGAACCACTTCTGTTCTGCTTGCAGGTTCGTTTTGCCTTTAATGCATTCGTTCCAAAATCGAGAGGTAGTAGCGCTCTGCGCAGTCAGCGCAAAACTGAACCGTGGATTTCCCGCCTATCGGGCTTTTTACAACCCTGGTTCCAATATATTCTTAAATTATTAGCCTGATAAAGCAGCAGCAGCGCCAAAAGCGGACAATAGCTGTGCCACCGCGATGTGGTCACGTATTCGAAAACGTGTGTTCCACTTTGACCTCCCCTATGACGTTTCAAATTGCGACGACCAAGCGGATCACAGACCTTATGAACTCTTAGAATTAACTGCGTGTGGCCCAGCATCAGCGAACACAGATCCGTGCACTTCCTTGTGAAGGGCATAGCCACAGTTATTCCGGGGTTGAGATAAGACCTCTACTTACCAGTTCAGTTACAAAATGTCATGCAACGCTTCCTGCGGCTTCACTCGTCAGTGTAGCATGAAGATGATGTATTCCAAATGTAGAGGACCACACAAAATTTTCAGCACCGCTTGAGCGGGGGTTTCGCATGCTTGCAGCATGGAATTTTAATGGGCTGGCACAAGCTGAATGTTAACTTGACGGACGATGTAATCTAGTGTGCTAGTATTGGCAGTAATCATCATCATCAACCTGACTACTCCCACTGCAAGGCAAAAGCCTCTCCCATGTCTCTCCAATTAACGCTGTCCTTTGCCAGTTGCGGCTGCCGTATCCCCACAAATTTTTTAATCTTATAGGCCTATCTAACTTTCTGGCACCCCCTGCTACGTTTGCCTTTTCTTGAAATCCACTCCGTTACCCTTCAGAACCCCCGGTTATCTTGCCTTCGCATTACATGCCCTGCCCAAGCCAAATTCTTTCTCTTGATTTTGACTATAGGATGTCATTAACCAGCCTTTGTTCCCTCAACCACTCGGTCCGCTTCCGATCTCTTAACGTTGCGCCTATCATTTTTCTTTCCATAGCTGGCTGTGTTGTCCTGAACTTATGCTGAACCCTTTTCTTTAGACTTCAGGTTTCTGCCCCGTGTGTGAGTACCGGTAAGATACAGGCACCGGTATGATACGAAATCAGTGTACTAACTTTATTATTGTCATGTTATGCGCACAGGAAAAGGGCCTTTTGCTCTTGATAATATCAGATAACAAACTAGCGCCTCATTTAAGTGCATGAGACGGGCGAGAGCTACGTGCGAGTCATCCTACAAGGTCAGGCATAAAACCCGGATTTGCTGAACATTCGTGGGCCCTGCGGTGCTGAATCCTCTATCCTGCGCATGCCGATTGCAGGAGCATGGCACTCTGTGTGTGTGGTTCCTGTCTTGGGAACAGTCGCGGAAGAAAAATAGGGCAGGCCTTATGCGCATTTCGCGCCAATTATTCGAGTATACCAAAACTTAAGAACATAATAAATTATAGATTTAATTCGTTTAAATAATCGAATAGGAGGATATGTGATTCGGTAACCGAAATCTTCGAATATTTGCACACCCCACCAGGAACCAATATTGATGTTTGGTTTTAGGTTGCCATTATCCTCTTCGCATTTAATTTAACGTTGTTTGTATATAGAACAAAGGGATTAAACGCATGAGAAACAATTCAAGAAAGTCACGCCAGTACTGACGACTTATTGTGGATCGTGGCTATATAGTTCGCCACATTCTTTTCTAGAGCGCTCGAATGGCTCGCTGCGGTGGATGTTAGCGACACCTGCCGCCGTTTCCACTGCCGACAGATTTCTAAGGCAGGAAATATGCGCGATCCATTACGAAAGCTCATGGATGGTAGGGCATTCAGTACAGCCCGAGGCGACGTTTGAATGAAGCCAACGCATTCTGCAGCGAGCAGTTCCGAGTGCGTGAGACAAATGAGTGAAGCACTGCACAAACACAGTAGCGAATAGGAAAGTCAGCGTGTTTTCTTACGGGCTGCTCCGGGTGCTTGGACTCTGGCTGCGTTCGTATTTCTTCGTCGGCCGCAGGGAGGGCGGAGAGCCACCCACTGATCCAGTCTCTTTGACGACTTGCCAGCTAAGCGAGAAAGACGTAGCCAAAGAGGAAAGTTGTCCAGCCATGAAGGGAGCATAAATACTATATTCAGCTAATTCAGGACTTCTTATTAAAAATTTCCTCGAAAGAAAAAAAAGAAACGCAACATGGGTACCATACATTTCACTACTGTAAAAACAGTACGCGAGGAATCTCAACATGGGTACCATACATTTCACTACTGTAAACACAGTACGCGAGGAATCTTGTGAACAGCAAGGGGCGTCGCCTTCGTCGTTGTAATACACCGTAGCGGAGTACTTCCTCGTTCTGCGGTCTCTCAGAGTGAATGTTGCGCATGGGGACCTGCGGGCTGTGGGGTTGCTCGGGTCAAGACCCAAAGCGTTAAAGTTAGTTTAGCCAATTGGTTTAGCCATGATCAGCGTGGAGTAGGGTGTGGTGCAGGTTGTGTTTGTTTTATTCGGCGACACCCGGCTGGATCGTCTGCAAGAGATTGTTGAGAGATAGCTAGAGGTGAAACATGTAAATGTATTTGCTTGGCTTGGCCATGGTAAACATTTGCGGATACATGAATGAATGAATGAATGAATGAATGAATGAATGAATGAATGAATGAATGAATGAATGAATGAATGAATTTCCATCTCAAGGATTCCATATTAATAAAGTAAAACTGCAGCAAAAGCTTTTAGCGAAATTTTCAAGTTGAGGAATAAGAATTTCTTTGAATTCAATTCACTCTCGATTTTTTGGCGCACCTTTCACACACACAGATGCCAGGAAACAGACCTGCTTCTCTTCCACGGTGGGCAAACAATCTTTAAACCGACCGGACAAATTCAGGGGTAGTTTATTAATTGCAGATCACAAAAAAAATATGCCACATCGAACATAATTTGTGCGTGAAAAATAGTCTACCGGCGGAAAACTACCGGCCACGCAACGCGTTGGTTCTCTCACACAGCACCAAAGTATCCCTTATTCACTTTGTAGGAGCTAGTATCGCTGACACGAGGGCACAGTGTAATAGCTTAGCCTGATGACATGCGTCGCTGCTACGAAGAAGCTTCGCTTGGGAAGTTCTGCCCATGCTTCACTGAGACATCCGCACATTCGGTTTCGGTCATTCTTCATTAATGAGATTCTGCGCCGAAAGCAGCCTGAAAGGGCAACTGCACGAAATTTAGAATTCCGCGATATCCAAGGATTCAAATCTACACCGGCTCTAGGTAAATCATGCCGTGTTTTTACGCTAGCATTTTAAAATAGTGACGTAATCGAGCATTGAATTTTGCGCTTCTCCTAAAAGCAACGTAGTCGTGCGGAGAAGACCGATGTGGCGTCACGCAAGGTACAATTTCAAATTACCGCTGCCGTCAGCCACACCTGCCGTTCCTCTTCAGATAATACCACGGTGTAAGAATATTTTAGGTGAGAGAACAGCGCGGAGGCGACGCTTCCCGGGGAGAGGAGAGTTGAGTTCTAGTGAGAAGAGCCCTCGAGAGGTGGCGCGCGAAACTAGCGCCCGCCGCGCCCGCCTCTGCGCCTGCTCTTGTGATCGCGCGCACGTGTGTTTGCGCGTCGATCTGTTTGGTTGTTTAGTGTACTGGTATGCTGCGCGATGGGGAAGTGCTTTGTACCTTACTGCAACACAGGCTATAAGTCCTGTAAAGAGAAGTTATCGCTTTTTACGCCGCCGCACGACCAAGCCAAGCTCGACGCATGGAGACGGGCGATCCCTCGCAAAGACCGGGTACTGCAGCGCACGGACCGTGTCTGTGAAAAACATTTCGCTCCTCACTTCATACTGAAAAATGCCGCTGACCTTAGGGTGTGCCCAAAGCTGACGCATTGTCATGTCAATCCCTCACATATGCTCAAAATACGTGTGAACCTTCCCACGCAAGTTTTCAGCCACTCAGTTGCTAAGGGAATATCTTTCTATGCACGGAGAGGCGCACCTCGGCTTGACAATGTCGAGCCAACTGTGAAGTTTACCCTCTTGATGAACAACCTTTTTGACGCCCTCAATCGTCGCTTTCCCGCAGAAGGCCTCACACTTGGATGCAAAGATTTCCATGTTCTCGAGTCTGCGTCTACGTGGCTAGATAACTGGGAGCAGGAAGTTGTGAGGGGTGACATTCACAAAGTTCTTTTCTTAACACAATCTACAGCCGAAGGCTTGCGTGTTACCCTTAACTCTGTTCAGGAATTGTCAATGTTTCTTCTGAAGGAGTGCGATTTCAAGTATGTTCTGACAGCGAAAATGAATCGGGACCCCTTGGAGTGTTTTTTTCGGTATTATAATACAAGCGGGCGGCCAAAATGATCATCCCACATATCCAACATTCCTACAGCTTTAGCGCATGCTTTCTCTTTATTCATTATTGAGGCCACCACAGTTCGGCAACTGTGTAGCTTCCGAGAAAGAGCAATCTGCTTTTCTCACGCTCAATGTCTTTAGAGAGGTGTTTAAATCAGGAGCCATTCAGCACACCGATAAAATGCATAACCTCAAGCAGAAGCTGGATGGCCTTATCAGTGAGGAAACTTGAGAGTGTGATGATGTGTTTGAGCATGACTATTCCAATGGTTCGGTTATTGACTGCATTGTGTACAATGTCACAGGATTTGTGTCACGAAAGCTTGGCACTCATACATCCTCTACAGTTTGTAAGGAGGCTCTGGTCGGACAGAAGGGCATATTTCAAAGCTACCTGAAGCCGACTTGGTAAACTGTCAAACAAAAGGAAGGCTCATGCATCCGCTGCTTCATCTTTTTCAAAAGGCTGAGGAGCACTTCGCAAAACATGCCGGCGAAAGAGATGTATATGATCGCACGACTGACCCTGTGCTAGAAAACTTCAACTTCACATTTCCATGTGTCGCTCACAAAGAAGAAATGCTTGCTAAGCTGTTACACTATTATGTGTGCCTGCGAATGCGCCAGTATTGCCGACAGCTAAAGAACAAGAATGTAAAGAAAAGACAAGACTTGCGAAATTGGCGAAACTTGTATGATTTCTTTTATCCGGGACGAGCGCAATGTGTAATATAGTGCTTATTTGTACTGCATATGTGACTAACCTTTGTTTTGTGTGTGTGTGGCGTGATGTACACTGTCACACTTCCCAATGTAGTGCTTCTGTTTTGCAAATAAATGAAATTTATGATGTCAACGCCTTTTTGCCATCCACACAAATGTATGCATTCTTCTCATGAACAACACTATAAACTGTATGTATCTTAACGTAGGAATACTAAAGCGTTCAGACAGTATCGAATCTAGTTGCCAATACCACGCCAACACAGCACACAGCCGACACAGCAGAATAAGGTTGCAAGGGTTATCACAGTTTATTAGCAGTTTTCTGGGCTGAAATGTTGCAACTGTTTCCTGTGAATTCCATTTACTTTGACGCTTATCGCCAAATTGGACGTTATTGCCATGACGGGCCACTCGTGAGCGGTAGAATATAAACTCGGTGTATAACAGTAGCTACGCTTGACCGCCTACGACGAGTGACTGGGGTAAGCGAAAACATTGCAGATGTTTATTGATGCGATAGACAGTATCAAAGAAACTACCTAACGCATGCTCCGACATCGGCCGGACGAACGGGACCTAGCCCCCCAACTCGCTGTTTCGCCTTCGCTGCACATAAAACCGAACGCTAGGGGCTAACATGAAGCTGTTAAGTGATGCTATTTATTTTACTGGACGATTTGCTTTGGCCTCGCAACAATGACGTTGCGAGACCAAGTTGGTTTCTTATTTACCGTGACTTCGCCCACACAGCGACCGGGCACTACCGGGTCTGAGTTGGTAGCGCCATCTATTGGAGAGCTTGAGAAGCAGAGGTTTGTCGCGAAGCGGAGAGCGGCGGCGTCGTCTCACTTGAAATATTCTTACACCGTGGATAATACCAAACAAGGCTTGGCGAACTTTGGCTTCGGCGGCATTGATTTTTTTTTTCCTTCAAAGCAAGCGTTTATGCGTTGGAAATATACCGGTACCTTCGATTACGTCATCTTGCGACCCCCCCCTTGGCACTGTTTGCTGCGGAGAAGACTGAAGGCCGTCGCGATTTTATTTGGCGATTGCGTCACCATTTCAAATGCTAGCCCAAAAAAAGTTCGCATGCTTTACCTGCACGTTTCGCACATTCGACCCCTTTAAGCTCGTCGATTTCTAAAACATATGCAGTTGCCCTTTAAAAGCATAGCTGCCTGTGTGCGTCGAGGACTTTTTCCGTCGACATTTTCGATTCTCAATTGTCGAACGTATAAAGAGGCTCTCTTTCTCGAGCTTTAAACGCCACGCCAGAAGCACATCAACGCCAATTCCCGCTTGCTTTTCCTGCGTACACTCCGACCCCCCCTCCCTTCGCGCCCTCTGCTGCCGAAACTGGGTGGAGTTCGAGCCAGTTCTTGCGGCAAAGAATCTCTAAGAACGCGCAAGTCAAAGGTACATAGCAGGGCCGAACCGTTAAAGTCTCCGGCAAATGACTGACCTTCCGCCACTGAAGGAAGAACTGCCCGACGGATGGCGCTGCCGCACGGAAAGGGTGTCCAAGGTTGAAGCGGCGGCCCCTCCGGAGGGGCCCGCGACTGCAGAGTCTTCCTCGCCGCAGCTCTTAGCGCTGGAAGCGCCCTCCCCGCCTGTGGGCACGCCACCTCTGGGGGAAGAAGAATAGGGAACATGAATTGGAAGTGCTCCGAAAATAAACGCGACAACATTGCCGGAACCCTGTGCCAAGCCTCACAATTTGTTGGCTCTGTAATGGAAGCTGCAGATGCCTGCACCCAATCGTGACAACGCACTACATTCGTATGCAACGTGTCGCTGTGCAGCAGGCCCTGGTCAGACATAAAAGCTAATCACCTATTAAGGCGAAAGCCTTTAATTGCTCATTCTCCTGTCCGTCCGGCGTTACATCCAGCGCCGGGGGTGACTCATCGATAAGCGCAGCTGACGTCATCAAACGGATGACGGGTGTCCACCAAGATATGTGAGACAATTACTGCGTAATTTCCTTTCCTCAAATACAATTTTTAATTTCTTCATTACAGCCCCTTCTCTTTCACTTCCTTTTCTTCCCTTCCTCTACAAACGGATGACGGGTGTCCACCGAGATATGTGAAACAGTTACTGCGCAATTTTCTTTCCTCAAATACAATTTTCATCATTACGGCTCCTCTTCTTTCACTCTCACTTGCTCACTTCCTGTGCGGTGCGGTTCGGGTGTCCACCGAGATGACAGAATTACTGCGCCATTTCCTTTTCTCAATAAGCGTTGCGTTCAAAGGGCAAGGCATCGCGCCGAACGTGTGGTGGCGTTCCGTGGAATTCCTGGCAGCGCCACAACACGCAGTCGCGTTCCACTCCTAAACGCGAAGCTTAAGCGGCATTAATTAGCAGTTGATTAGTATTTAGTCATTACTTAGTAATTAGTCATTACTTAGTAATTAGTCATTACTTAGTAATTAGTCATTACTTAGTAATTAGTCATTACTTAATAATTAGTCATTGCTTAATAATTAGTCATTGCTTAATAATTAGTCATTGCTTAGTAATTAGTCATTCCTTAGTAATTAGTCATTAATTATGTGTGACGTCATTTAGTTGTGACGCCACCAGTACCACAGGGGCAAAGTGGTGCGGAAAACGCTTTCGCCTCTACGCACTTTAGAAAGTCAAAGTGCCCCCTCAATTTTTTTTATATGACAGACGTCCATTTGCGTCAGCGACTCAGTAATTAAAAGCCAGAAGTAGAAGAGAGTTTCCAATCGGTGTTACATTTCTTGATTTGGTTTGAATGGCTCAAAGGCTGCATAAAGGAAAAATATCTTAGCTAACGTGTTGGATACGCATGAGGGGATACGAAAACAATGCTGGCGAAATTTGAAGGGCCAGGAGACTAAGAACAATCTAGGGGTCCTGCGTTTCCTCTTGCACGCTACAGAAGGCCTGAAACGTTAAACGACTTCTACACCAGTGCCGACAAAGGCGAGATAAAGCGTGGTTGTAAAATGACAGATTATGCGCTAACCGAGGAAGCCAATGGGAATCTGCTTTCTGTTGGCGCTGCAGCCAAGTTCATACAACTATAACGTTCCTGTCGATAACATTCGTAGTGGTGAAGTAGGTTTATGGTTTATAGGAGTTTAATGTCCCAAAGCGACTCAGGCTATGAGGGACGCCGCAGTGAAGGGCTCCGGAAATTTCGACCACCTGGAGTTCTTTAACGTGTACTCACATCCTCACATCGCACAGTATACGGGCCTCTAGAATTTCGCGTTGATCGAAATACGACCGCCGTGGCCGGGATCGAATCTTCGTCTTTCGGGTCAGCAGCCGAGCGCCACAACCACTGAGCCACCGCGGCGGCAGAAGTCAAGTATTCCTAGCAGTTTCATACAAGGAAGTAAACACTTGTGCAATGTTTAACTTTTATTCTGAAGTTTTCCTGCACACTTGCTAAACCAGGATAACGATAAGCAGCATAAGGAAAAAACAATAAAACGCCGCGGGCGCGTGATTAACCAAACGAGAAACTTTTTCGTCGTGAGCTGGAAGCGTTAACTCTTGACTACGGCTAGCAGGATCAACTTTTCTTTTACATAGGTGCGTGCGTTGCAGTTGGGCTATAGCAGTACAGGTTTTATGGCAGCCCTGTAATTGGAAAATCTAGTAATCTGCATACGATAAGTAATTAAGAGATCAAGGTCGCTTTACTCCTCGCCAAAGCAAATGTTGGCAACAATTTACTGGTAAAGGAAAGGCGGCTGCAATCGTCGCAATCTTCATGGGCAACTGAATAAGGGAAAGGATGATAGAGTGCATGAGAAGTTGCGGCGAGAAACAGACGCTGTAGTATCGGGCTGCGGCTTAATATTGACAACGTGTGGCTCTTCGATGTGCAGCTACATCATACAGCCCACAGGTGTTATTGGAATTCATCTTCACTGAAATCCGGCTGCCGCGGCCGAGCTGAAATTATAAAGAGACGACGCATGCACGAGTTTATACAGAAAAATAAAAAATAAAGAATTCTTTCAGAGGAAGCCGTAAAGACTACGTTGTATGCTTGGTGGACTCTCAGGACGACACCATCCAGTTTTTTTTTTCTTGAAAATTCAGCGCTACTCTTTCTTTCATGCGAGCACACAGACATGACAGAACAGGCGCGGTCCTGTCAGGACTGTGTTGGCTCCTTTGAAAAAAAAATATCGCTGCTGGCCGTGAAGCATGTTTTATCACCCACTTTTTGTTCTTAGTAAAAATCAGTTCCCCTCTTTCTGGCTATGTTGATGTCTCTCAGGCAGAAATAACAACACTTATTCTTGATAAAATTAGATAAGAAAATTTTTCCACCCCTCGATTTAAACTCGACGTCAGGACTGAAAACGACTCTATGATCACCGCTTGGAAGTGAACAGCCGTGTTACCTCAGGGATCCGCCGCACGAAGAAAAGAATCAATTTGGCCTGAGTGTCCCCGTTTTGTGCGAAACGTTCCTTCTGCTTGAACCGTTTTGGATTTTGTGCATTTATTGTGCGCACCTTGAGTTTACTATGCCTTTTTTTTTTCGTTTCAGGTGCGCTTTTACGCCAACATTTTGTGCGCTTGCTCTTCATTTCGCCTTATCGTAGTTTTTTGCTTGCACTGTTTTGCGCATTTTATTTTTCCTGGGCACCAAAGCTGTGAAAATTATTGAGCTACCTCCCCGCTGTAATGGCCCTGAGGGCGAATATTGTATATACCGTCTCTGCCAAAAGTAACGAGGCAACAGAGCTTGCTTCTCTGGTGTCTGGTGGAACCCTTAGCGCCACTAAAGACTGTGAGGTCTCGAAAGATGAGAAGAGTTCTCCTTTCCATTCACAGATTCAGAGCTGAAGCAGTGTCATGAGTGCCCCTCTGCGCCGTAACAAAGAAACCTCGTTGCCTGGGTACTTTTGGAGAATACTGTACATATTACGGTTGTTTAGCGAAGATGAACCAAAATTTAAAAAAAAATAGGCATTCTAAGACATCGGGATAGCTTCTGCGGCACAGTATTGCCAGTGTTAATACAGTGTTGTAATACAGGAGCGTTGTAATACAGGATAATTATGTCAGTCTGTGAGCTGGTTAAGTGAGTTCAAATAATTCACTTTACTGCAGATTGGCGCCTCGTTGAATGTTCCAGATGGTGCTTGCGGGTTATGTGACGAATGCTGTTTAATGCTCAATAAACTAGGCATAAAGTCGCACCAGTTGTGGATCGACGAATGCAGCTGATGTCTGCCTGGATCTCCTAGTTTTGCTCCTGTAACCTCAGCTTTCCCGATGAAGCAGTTTGTTTTTAAACTGTTCGCTTCTCTTCCAACGCGGCTTCTGTCTCCCATGGAGGAAAATATAACGGAGTTTAACTCACTATCACGGCTGGCGCTGGCAGCCGAACAGTCTCCATAAAAGTAAGCGCAAACAGCGACGGCACTTGACTGCGTCAAATGCGACCCTTGTAAAGCTGAGATCTGGGCGAGTTGGTATGCATTCATACTGGTTAACAGTCGTTGTCCCGCCTTTTTGCGCTGTTCACCAGTATGAATGCGACCCTTGGCCGTTTCGCTTTGAATGCGAGAAGGTTGAAAGAGGGGACCTTTTAACAGCCTCTTCTCAGTATTAAGTTCTGGCTCTGGTAATGCTTGGCAACAGATCATGTCTTGGCAAGAGATTTCACAGGAAGCGGTTGCAAAACTGCCACACACACAAAAAAAAAGTAGACGTGAAAATGTAGAGGGGTCTCAAAGACAAACGCGCGCCCAAGCAAAGTTTGCTGTTTATAGCCTTGTATATTCTTTCCTTCTCGAAAGAATATTAAAAAGATGGTATGTGAGTGATCAAACAAGTGGGTCAAACGATTTCGTGAAGCTAGCTGCCAAATGGAGTAAGCCATGCCTTTTAAGTAACAAGGCGCGCTAAATTACAAAGTTGACGTTTGAAATCCATGTGCTGCGAAAGCCAATCTTAATGCAGTGCCACTCACAATGCCACCAGCAGTCCGGGGCGGCAGCCGGCAACGTTACAAAGGCCTATTGCGCACAAACAGATGTTAAGAAGTCGTCAAAGTTCAATAATTTCGGCTTCTGGTTTTTAGGGGTTTAACGTCCCTAAGCGATTCAGGCTATGAGGGACGCCGTAGTGAAGGCCTCCGGAAATTTCGACCACCTGAGGTTCTTTAAAGTGCACTGACATCGCACATTACACGGGCCCCTAAAATTTCGCCTCCATCGAAACTGAACCGCTGCGGCCAGGATCGAACCTGCGTTTTTCAGACCAGCATCCGAGCGCCATAACCACTGAGCCAGATCGGCGGCTGAACTTCAATAAGACCAAACCAGACAACTTGCCCATGGCTGAAAGAAGGCTGCTCTTTGGTGTCGGAAGACACTTGAAAGTACACTGGCGGCTCGCCGAGGTCCCATCCGTTGGCAGAGCTGCTTGCTCCGGTAATGGAGCTCGTACGGACGTCTGGCACCTGTTCCACTGCGTTAATCAGCACCGTGAAAACTTTTCTACGGCAACAGCGTAATAATGACGCGCTAAGTATTGCAGGCTGCTGGATGTTGCCTCTGTGCAGTAGTATAGTAAAAAAAGAAGAGCCAAGGAATTGGCTGAAACATTTGAAACGTTTCATGAGACTGATGTACAGGTTAGGACAAAAGTACCCTAGTATTCTATTAGTCATCAGCCAGATGGGTGGTGAGCGTCTGAGAAAAGGCGTGTTTATTGACCCAGCAGCATCATTTGAACATTTACGCACTATATGCTTGCATGAACTTAGGCATCCGAACCGCTTACTGTGGGTATAGCTATGCATTTTTTGTTTAGATACGAAGTTTTGAACTCTAGCAGACAAAAAGAATCCACGTTAATTACAGCAACTCTTCCTTAGCTGTGCACACCTCTGAGTACATAATATTGACGTGCTGATCGGCTGGAATTCGAGCTATAAATAAGTAATTTTTTAACCTGCATGGGCCATACTTTCGGCTACAACACGACATTTTGTTTATTTTCCGGCATAAAATAAATAACTCATTTGACAGTAGAGGTTTCAAAAAATATGCACGTACATTTCAATGAGCTAAATAGAATCCAAAGGAAGAATCACATAAAATATGGAACTCGAACATTTTACTGACCTAAATGGGTCGATTCAATGTTGCTGTCCGACACCTCTACGTTGTCTTTTCGAGTCTTTCTGCACAAGGAGACGTAAAAAAAGAAGCAAGTTTAAATGGTGCTTGAGAATGCAACTGTGCTAGCCACTGGGAATTCTGGAGCTTACAGGTTGAGCACAGAAAAATCTTCGGTGTCAATGTACTTCAGCATGTCGAAGCAGAAGAAGAAGATCTGTAAGAAGCGAAAAGGATGTAACAATTGTTGCTGCCGGAATGAAAATGGATTTTAAAAGCAGGGTAGTTTATGAATGGCAGTTCAGTCGGAGTAACTACCGTGAATGGGGATCATAGCAATAAATTCCAGGCACTAATGTGGGCTCCATGTCATGTAGAACGGTATAAAAACATAACTCAAAACAAGCGAAACAAAATATCACGTTTTAAAAACTGGTAAACCCTTGAGAAAAAATATAAGTGACGCAGTATTTTAGGCAGTGATCCTAGTTCCGCATGGTTCCAATAATATCTGGTAAAAAGTGCACAGTGGCCCTGAAAGCTAGCAGAAAATTTTGCAGCTTTCAAAATCCAGACAAATATGCAAATGCAAGCGGAACGGTGTACTGGGATTAAATTTGCTTGAAACTTGAAATATATCTGTGGAGGCGCTATTCACACATTAAATCAGAGGAGGCGCTCAATACGTTGCGCCAAAGGAATGATGCAGACGACTATACCAAGTGGACTCTAGATAATCGCTATATCACGAACTTTTGCCGCTTTTTAAGCGAGGCTTGTTTGCACTCCTTTTTATAACTTTCTTTCCTTTTTCATTATGCCTGATGGCAAACAGCTCGAATAAAAAAAAAGAATGATGCTTAGTGGAAGTTTGTGGAGCGTTTACTTACCCATACATGGGACGGTATTTATATGGGCTAATGTCATGGGTAAAACGTTTCGCAGTGTTTGGTAAAGGTGAATGTTGTTAGCTGCGACATCGATTACATAAATAAGTTCCCGCATCGGAAAGCTCAGAAACACCTACCTCTTCGCTCTTGTTAACCCGGCTGGGCAAGTCATGGCTTGAATAAAAATAAAAAAAAATAAAATCGATAATAAGTCATTAAAAGCACTGAGTGCATTGTAAATTTGCATGAATTGATCCCATCGGCTCGTGCTAAAGCATAGCGCAACACTTGCCAAAACAAGAACCAGTCATATGCGACCGTGAGGTAGGCGATCTCGGCAGCAGACAGGTTCTGGTGGATCTCGCCGTCCGCCCAGAGCGAGAGGCGAAGCATCGCTATAAACAGCGGCGTGCGGTCCCAGCCACAGATGCAGTGCACCAGGAGGCCAGATGTACCTGCACGAGGGAGCGGCCTGAACATGGTGGGCGTCGGACAGCATGCAGGTATTACATTTTTACGAAAGGCGCAATTTCAGCTTCTCATGCTAAGCTGTGAAAGACCGGAATACATGTCAGTGCCTGAGTGGTCGTATTAAACTCCCGGTCTTGACGGGCAAAACTTTTCTGGAACTTGTTTGAGTTATTTCAACGCGCTTCTCCGATAGAATCCCGATGCATCTGACATAATCGGGCATGGGACACGCTTAGAATCGTCAGGCTTCGGACAGAATCAGAAATTGTGTACAAGACTCTTCTCATCTCGAGCCTTCAGTGACTCTCCTCTCCATTCAGGACCGGCGAATAGATTTCATCCTTGACGAAAAAGTAAACCACTATTAAAAGCTTTCCTTTGTACGTAAACAAGAAGCTAATCACGAAGTGAAATTATAAGCTGAAGAATTTTGATCCCTCTAGCTTTTTAGATGACGTTAAACATTCAAACCCGATTTTGTCCGGCGTTGTAATTCTTCAGCGAGGTGACACTGGACGACGCAGACCATGCACCTTTTTTTTAAGTTTTATCCTGCTCTAACAATACTGTCCTGAGAAACTTAGTTATAACGAAGCAATTACTCATTGCATCCACCTAATCGCCGCCATACGGATACAAAGAAATGCTGTACAACTTTCATCAAAAACGTTCACAGATGATTATGATAGTCGGTAAAGCAATGTTTGAGCGCAGCTCTTCACACGATACCTGCCACGGCTGGCAGGTAACATGTTAAGCTGCTAGCCACCCTCCGGGATGTTCCCATGCCAGCTACCTTCCCAGCAGCACAGCTAATGGGCCCAATACTGGAAACCTAATGGCCAATCCCGGTCCTACAGAGGACCAGAGTGATGCCTTTCATTTACAATATTGGTCCGATCACCTGTGCTGCTTGTGTTCCAGGTGTCGTTTCGCACCGCTTCTAGCTGTCACCTGTCAGGTGAAAGCCACCTTCCAGTTGGCTGTCACCCTCCCGTTGGCGTTTTGCTCTGCTACGTCGAAAACGCGTTACGCAGACGACTTGGCCGACAACGACTACGACGCGGACCGCAGGAACGGGCGCCTAAGAGCTGCGCTTGAAGAAAAACTCGCCCTGGTTCGAGGATCAAACCCGGGACCCGACATAGCAGGATCGTTATCTGTTTATACCAGAAGCGTGCATGGCCCTGCCACAGTCTCACCGCGTGTGGCCTGAACTGGTGCTGAAGGCCGGTGTGGTGCACCGCCCCCTCGCACAAGAAGGACGAAATTTTTGTTTGGAGTCAGTGAAATGTGTTTTTAGTGAGAATAGTCCTCTCTCCTGTTTAAATGTAATGTTTTGTGCGCATTTGAGGTAATCATCTCGTTCAGTCTTGCATGATGGACATAACCTGGAAAATGCCAGTTCCCACCGTCGCAGTTTGCTGAGTATGGCGCAGTCAGCACATGGCCGTAGCTCTGCCACTTGAAACACCGTCGAAGGTTTGGTATATATGGTGGGACATGAATCTTTGTGGGGCCTACTTCAGTCGAGTCAGTTAGTTATATGGGGTTTTATGGCGCATAAGCAACTATGGCCATCATGCGCCAAACACAAGGTTAGATGATGTTATGTCAAGTGTACAGAGGTTACATTATAATAGATTTAAAACTTTGGCTTTCTTTAGAAACTTACAAACAAGTGAAAACTCGACAAGTGTTTGCTCGCCTAAAAGCAATGCGGGATGAAATGGAATGTGTTCATTGTAAAATACCGTAAAAAATTTTTTACTAAGTTCTTCGAGACGCGAACAAGAAATTAAAATGTGATTTACCGTGAGCTCCTCACCACACATTTCACACACAGGCTTGTCTTTTTTTGTTAATAAGAAGTTATGGGTGATGTGTGTGTGACCTATGCGTAAACGACATAAAATTACTGCGATAGAACGCTCTTTATGGCGGCATGATTTCCATTCTTTTAAAATGGGCTTTATGGTATGCAGCTTGTTGTGTCCTTCATTTTGCCAAGAATCTTGCCACTTGGCTCTCAGTTCGCTACGTACTAACTTCATGTAATCCCTAGGAGGCAAATTCACATGTTTTATTTCCATGGTTCTAGTTTGTGCAGCACACATGTCGGCTCTCTGATTGTCCCTAATGCCAATGTGACTGGGAACCCAGCAGAATTTTATAACATGTTTTTGTGTTGTGACCTTTACTATATTGTGTATGATGCTTCCAATCAGTGGCTCCGTGGCATTTTTGGAGTTTAATGCTGTAACGACGCTCAGTGAATCTGTATAAATGATGCTGTTTTTGACGTTTTCATTTGTTATTTTCTGTACTGCAACACTAATAGCATAACACTCCGCGGTGAAAACTGTAGCACATGAAGGCAGTCGTACTGCATTTCCATTTTTCTCTTGTATTACTGCGCTTCCTACATGAGCATGAGTTTTTGACCCATCAGTATAAAAGGCAGTATAATTTCTGTATTTTTGTTGTAGTGCTAGATATTCTTGTATTATATGGTCGTGTGGTGTACAGGTTTTCCTGGGGCGTGTTAGTGTGACGTCACACACTGTGGGGAGAGTACCACGGTGGTAGCGCTTCGTGTCTTGGGGCAATATTTTTGATTTCGTTTAGTATGTTCAGAGTTTGACATTTTTCTTCGAAGTGCAAGAGCAACGGCTTAATCGCATGGGGCTTGTTGAAGAGTATTCGGGATGGGCATTTCGTGACAATTGGGTAACAGATGTTTGGGCTGAGAAAGGATTTTGAGGATGTATGTACAAGTTAGTGCAGTTCTTCGATCTTTTAAGGAAGGTTCATTAGTTTCCACATACAGACTTGCTATTGGTGAAGTTCTGTAAGCACCGGAAGACAACCTTAAACCAAGATTGTGGACAGGATCCAGTCGTTTTATGTAGGACGGTCTTGCTGAGCCATATACTATGGACCCTTAGTCTAACTTAGAGCGAACCAGAGAACGATATATATGTAACAGGGAAGCTCTATCAGACCCCCAGCGTTTTTTTTGATAACATTTTCAGCACATTGAGGGCCTGGGAAGCTTTTTTCTTTAAGCTGTTTATATGTGGCAAGAAAGTGAGCTTTTTATCGAAAGTTATCCCTAGGAATTTATGCTCTTGTTTGACAGGTAGTGGGGGTTTGGTTTAAATATAGTGTGGGGTCGGCCTGTACAGTCGAGTCAGGCAGTATACTTGGAACTGAAGGGGAGAATTGGGTTTTTTGTAGGTAGGTAGTCGGAAGGAGACGAGACGCAACAGACGAGTTTTCTTACCACTCTGGTACAAACGCGATGTATAGAAATGCAAACATCGGAGCAGTTGGGCAACACGCTGTTCGCATTTCTCTTTTATCGTGGCAGCATACCATGGCTATAGCCCGAAGCAGGCGACTCAGGGTAGTAGTTAGCCACACAAGCTTATCTGGAACCTCCAAAAATAAAATTAAAGTAAAAACAGAGGAGTAGAGAGGAAAGTTCTGAAAGGGACAACACGAAAGTGTAAGGGAAGAGGTCAGGAAAAAATTGATTGCCGATTTCGCCTAGTGGCGTCATCCTGTAGGTGTCATCTAAGAAGCGGGGCCAAAATGGTCGTCCGGAACGGCAGAAGCGGGGGCTTAAAACTTCACGAATAGAGCTCACCATCGAAAACGACTTTCAGCAAGTACTTCAAATAGTTCTTCGTCAGCTGCAACAAGTCCCACTCCTGCAAATGATCAAACAACGATGATGCAAGACATGCTGTTGAATTCTGCTGCAAATATAAGGAGAATACAATGCGACACCATGATATCAATGCAGAAGCGTCCGCGTACGGCGCTTTTTTCAACTAGGAAGGCTTTCAAGAAGCTTTTACACATCGTCATCATAGAAAAAAAAGATTACTTAATGCACGCCAACTCGATTATGCGCTCTGAGAAGGAGACGGGGGAGGAGGGGTGCGATTTTCCGATGCCATCGTCGCAGTGGCAATAGCAATCGCGCACCCATCGGCTGCAGTTTCAAATTGATGGTCCACCGGAGTGTTGCAAGCCGCCATGACGATCGAGATGCAAGACTTCGTAAGTGCTTCTTTGTTTAACATCTCTGCTTTTCGGTTGCACAGCTTTGGGAAACGCTTGAATTTCGGTTTTATTTACTTCAACATCAAAAAGAAGCTCCGGCTATGAGGGATGCCGTAGTGGAGGGCTGCGGTTTATTTCGACCACCTGAGGTTCTTTAACGTACGCTGTCATCCAACAGTGCATGGGTCTCCAGCGTTTCACCTCCATCGAAATGCGACCGCCTCGGCCGGGAGCGAACCCGTGTCCTTCGGGTCAGCAGCCGAACATCATAACATCAGAGCCACCGCTGCGGCTCGATTGTATTTTTTGCGCTCTAACTCAAAGGGCGATACTGTAGTCTTGGTAAACATACCAGGGCCAGGAATTGCCAACTAAAGTAAAATTCTTCATTCAGTACTCAAGCAATACTTGTTGCTGAGCTAGTCGGTGCATAGTTCTACGTACAAACGTTAGCGGAAAATACGAGACATTCACAAGAAAGGTGGTCAAGACAACGTGCTACTGACAACTGATTCCTTTATTGACAGAAACACACAATATATAAGCACACCGTCATAACACTTATCAGCTGCAGCAAACGTCAGAATGATGTAAAGGGTGATAAAAGCGATAAAAGACAAACACTAAAAACACGACGTAGCTAAAAACGATAAAGGGGGCGGAAGAACGTTAAAAGGCAAGACACGTGGTGGATAAGGCCAACGAAACATGATGGATGGGATCCGAAAGTGAAAGTCAGGTTCAGTGAACGACAATAATATAAGCAAAATTATTATTCGAAGTTAGTACTCTAGGAGGTCTCATGGTTAAAAAACCGTCAGGGGGACCTTCTAAAACAAAATAGGTAGCTTAAACAAATACTAAGACAGTGGTTGCTAGTTACAAACAACGATAAAAGACAATCATAAAATCGCGTATTTACAAATGAAAGCAAGAAGAATTAAACAGAAAAAGTGGATCAAGGAACGGAAAAAAAATAAATCAGGGTACACAGCGTTAGTCCATAATTTGCAATTCTAAAAAGTTTGTAACACGATGGAAAAAAATAAAACTGTTACATGATGATTAATTTCGTAGGGTAAAGCGTTCCATATTCTTATACCAGCGAATATTGCAGACAATTTTCCATAATTAGTTCGAAATTCCTGAAGGCTAAGGTTAAGGCACCCAGAAAGCTTAGTTTCATTAGCACTGTAAAAATAGTTGTTGGAGAAGACTTGAAGTTCTAAGATAGATAATTCAATAAATAACTGATACTTTTAATTTATGTAATTGGCGAAGTGGTAAAATATGTAGACTGGAGTAAAGTGGTAATGAAAGGCAGCAAAATGGGCTTTATGTCATTAATCGAAGAGCTTGATTTTAGAGACGTTGGAGAGGATCTGACAGGATAACAAAGCGGAAATGCATTAAAAACGTGAAAAAATTCAGAAAAAAGCGCGTGAGACAAGAAAACCCTTTAAAAAGGCTTTCTGCACTGAACACGTCAGATTACATTGGGAAAAAGGCACCTGTACACGTGCTCGTACTTAGGAAAATGCTGAAGGCTTTTTAGAAAGGTTTTTCGAAATACGAGCACGTGCACAGGTGCTTTTTTCTCAATGTAATTTGAAGTGTTCAGTGCACAAAGCGTGTTTAGAAGAGTTTTGTCTCACATGCTTTTTTTCTGCATTGTTTACGTTTTTAATGCATTTTCGTTTTGTTACTTTGTCGAATCCCATCCATCATGTTTCTTTGGCCCCATACAACACGTGTCTTGCTTTTCAATGTTCTTCCGCCGCCTTTATCATTTTTAGCTGCGTCGTATTTTTAGTGTGTATCTTTTAACGCTTTTATAACCCTTTAGATCATTCTGACGTTTGCTGCAGCTTGGTGCGACGGTGTGCCTATATATTACGTATTTCTTTCAATAAAAGAATCAGTTGTCAGTAGCGCGTTGTCTTGCCCACATTTCTTGTGAATGTCTCGTATTATGCGCTAACGTTTAGACGCATTAAGTACGCCTGGGCTCTACCTGGAGGTGACTGAGTGAATTGAGCCTAAACAACCTGGAATACATGACTAAATACCGAACCAAAAATAGGCAAGCTGGCAGAGGTCGCCCTGGTGTAGGCTCTGGCCGATGTTCGATTCAGGGTCAGATACCCCTGATTAAAACGGCCTCTGGACTGACTGATTTCCTCAATCGTTTGAACACCATTATGACTGGGCTTCCCATCTAGCAATCCCTGCGCGACCACTCTCTGAATAGTGTAAGCAGATGTACTGTCGAGGTTAAAACCCACCAGGACGTACGAAAAGCGAACAATGGGCTTTGTCCGCAAATGATCACTTTGTTTAACTACTAAACAATACAGCACGTGAATCAGACTCACCTCTACAAGTTTGGTCTCGAGACACCAACTAATAACGGAGCTGTCTGTCGGATTTCCGCCCTGCATGCTGCAGACTTTTTCTCCTGACAGTACGTAGTGCGAATTAAGGTTTTGTCTTCGCAACATGTATGGTGATAAAGGGACCTTCACGGGATTACCATCACCACGCCGATGGAAAGCACAACTCGCACCTCAAAGTTCCGGGAACGTCTGCGACTTCGCCTTTCCACATGCTGTGTATACCATGAGGCATGTAATGAACTCGCAGCTCTCGGACATACTTCACCTGGTGAAACGAAAATACCGTCTGCGTTGGCGCTCTTGGCCAAAGCTGTCCTTGCGCCTCCAGAATTCATCATCGCTACGCTACGCCTAGCAGTGATAGTCTAAACCGAATCGAGCAGTATTCATATTCTCAATTAGCTGTTTTCAATGTAACCAAACGCACTCAGAGAGCAATTTTCCTGGAAGCCGTAAAATTGGCAGCTCGTGGTTTGACATGGTCATGTGAAACAATTTCTTGATTTTATTAGAATTACGTGTCTTGAACCCATGCAGCTTTTGAAGAATATAAATGATTGCGCAACTAAGAAGGCTTACTTCGCTAATTCTGGTGACCAATATAAGGAGATACGTTTTAGCACGGCGGTAGCTGCATGGCTGCAAGCGTGCAAAGATCGTGTGAAAAGGGGAGCGAAAGGTGCACGTTGCCTATTAAGAGGAGCATCAAGCTGCACTGAGTCATCCGCCACTGTATATGCAAATTCGCCAGTTATAGTTTCTACCATTTTCTAATGCTGAGCAAACTGTTTTGCAAGAAGATGAATTTGCTCGCATGTGAAATCTGTAGAAGGTAATGAATTCTGGAAACCTGCCTATAACCTCTGCCAGCTTCTTTCAAGGTGAAATTATAACCTTAATCCGCCACATGCTGCTATTAAGTTGCTCTCACTCACATAGTCTTGCGTTTCAATGAACAAAAGTTTGGCCGCGTTTCTTTTTTCTGCACAAGCCTCACACTTAAAGGTGCACTGAAGAGGAATCTGAACTTGTCTTTTTGCCGCGGGAACGCGATCTACACGTTCCGAGCTTTCTTAGAGACCGATTTATTGCCCTGTGTGGCCGATTTCCCTAATTAAATCGAATTAACGTCCGGCTCCCGCCTTTTCTTTTTGAATTCTGCCTCGTACGATGGGCGGAGTCGACCAACGCGTGGAGTGCCTTTCACCCAGTCCCGTGGCGGCTTGCCGCTCTGCCATCGGCGGAGTAATACGTAGTAGTCCGTAGTAGGAAATAGTCCGCGCCGATTTTTATTTCTCGGGGCTTATTTTGCGGCTATATTATCCGCGAATGAAACTATTCATTCATGGAAACTTAAAAAAGAAAATAAATCGAAAGCAAAGCCTCCACGGAGCTGGCTGAAAGGTACTTCACGCGTTGGTCAACTCCGCCCATCGTACGAGGCAGAATTCAAAAATAAAGGCGGGAGCCGGACGTTAATTCGATTCAATTAGAGAAATCGGCCACACAGGACCATAAGTCGCAGTTTCTAAGAATGCTAGGAACGTGTAGATCGAGTTCCCGCGGCAAAAAAACAAGTTCAGAATCCTCTGCAGTGCACCTTTAAGGCTCCAATAAAAACGTGCTCCAACTTACCTTGTACGCTGCCCAGTTAATGCCGAGCTCCGAGGCGAACTGGTCCTCGGGAACTTCAAGCTCAACGTCTATAATGTTCTGCGCAGAGGGGTATCAGTGTATGTTTAGCACCAAATTTCGAATACATGATGCCATGGTTAGCTAGTAGCATTCTTTGGGTAGTCACTGCCAGCTAAAAGTTTTTACCCTTTTGCCCTGGAAAAACACCGGGAGAGCGTACAGTGGTAAACGTCCAACTTGGATACAGTAAGGTGCGTAGTCATAGAGCGAAACAATAGTTTCGACACCACGGTCCCGAGCCCAAACGGACTGGACCAGCCCACGCACTCCCTAGTCCGTGCGCCGCATGTGTATTTCCATTTAACTTCTTGTACCCACTTATCACTCCGTTCCATAACTCTTCTCAGTTACTGTGCTTCTCTATTATAACCGCCACCATTTCGTCACGAGGCTGTCGCCCTGCTTAGCGAAGGGGCAAAGCACAAGTGAGAAAGCAGGCGCCGTATCAAATAGCTTGAGAGCGAGCTTTTATTATGGCACGAAAAAACCAACAGTGCTTGTGTTTTTTTTTTTTTGAAAAAAAAAGAGAAAGCAGCATCATGATTTTCAAGAAAAAGCCCCCGGGACACTTGCTCACGTGCTCTACTAATCACGTGCTCTACTAATGTTACCAGACCACACAACACACTAATTTCACGTGACACAAGCATACTGTCGTTTGCATACATTGACCTCTCACGGACATGCACTTGGCTACTCGCTTAATGTTGTGTTGTGTTGGGTTTAATGGCGCATAGGCAGCTAAGGCCATCATGTGCCAAGCATAAGGTATAGGAAATCTTTTCCGTGGGATTTAATAAATATCTGGAAAGTGCTCAGTGGTGTAAAGGGCCTAAAAAGTTCAACTACCTAGTAATAACGGAGAAAACGAGGTTTAGGAATGGATAAACTTTAAAAAGGTCAGGAAGCCTCAGCAGCCATCCTTGGCTGGGCAAGAATGTCGAGGACTCCAAGCAATCAAATAAAAAATCTCAGCCTTTTTTCTCGTGAATAAGGAAGTGGCTGAGGGACATCATGCGAAGCCACGGGTCATGATTTATATCTTGTTCAGAAAACCTGCTTCTGTTAAAAACTTGAAAACAAGACATGTCCACAATTCCATTATCGCCTATGAGGCTACTCGCTTAATAACTACTCGCTTAATCAGTGCCTCTCTAATCACACACGCACTTATTAGCATACAGTTGTAAGCTGCCACATTGTGGGAAAGGCCACGAGACATGCATATAAAAACCTCGCTTTTACCAAGCCGTACGAACGCGCCTGCATGGCCTAGGGATAGCGTGTCTAACTCGCAATGCAAGGGTGAGGGTTGTGGCCCTCACCCTTGAAGCACGAACCACCTTTGCAGGCTGAGTGCTCGAAACTATTTTTGGCCCCGAAAGGTCGCAGCGGGGTTTGCGGAGCCTCCTCCAAGCGCACACCCCTGAGGAAGCCGGGCGCCGGGCCGGGCCGGGGGTGGCTTGTACCCATTTTACCGGTGGGTGACCGGCGGTGGGTTTCGAACCAACCACCGCCCGCAGCCGAAGCGGACGCCGAGGCCACTAGGCCACGACTAGGTTCGATTCCCCACTAATTACCCCATTTTCTTTTCAACGCTTTTCATTTACTTCATAATAAGGGAGTAATTACTCATTGACATCCACCCGAGCGCTGCCTTACGGCTACAAAGGAAATCTGTACAGCTTTCTCCTAAACATTTCACCATTTACTTCATATACTTGCATGCCGTAGCCGTAATGAAGCTTGAGTCATGATACGACTTTGTAATCGCCGCTCCACGTGTGACGTCAAGCCTTTTTGACCAATCCAGAGTTTTGCGACTTAGCGCCGGACGGCATTTTGTTCTGCTGAACAGGAGCTTTGAAACAATTGGTTTAAAACAACCATGCTTGCACTGTCACTCGTTTCAGCTTGCAAGAGAGGCAAATCGTGGAATCATAGATCTCGGTCCACAACCGGCGTCCGGGGCTGCGAATGTTGCCAAGGGCGGGTGAGTGTTCAGTATTGTTTTCTGGCAATTATTTCCTGCCTTTTTCTTCAGCTTCATACAGCTGTCATTTTTAGAAGAACACTCGATACACATAAATGCAGTTAATGCTTTTTAGGGGGATAAACGGCCACATGATTAGCAAAACGTAAACATAACCGAAAATTGCAAATTTACAAGCTGCCTTGTGACAGCTGTTCAGTGCTGAAGTGTATTCCCAAGGATGATAAAAGAAAACTGGGTGTCTCTTGCGTGTATTCCGTTGGCTTTCTAGATAACATGACCCCTAGGAACTGCATATATAAGGGTGAGTGTAGGATAGTAATAAAGAAGAAAATTGCTATACCACAGTGCTCCGCCTTACGCCAGGATAGCCCATGGTGAGTTACACGCAACAAGCAGTTACAAAGACAAGCAGTTACATAAAGGCGGCCGGTAAAGCTACTAAAAATTCCGCCTTCTTTCTGCTCCTCGGCAAAGAAGTAACCGCAACTTCTGTCCTCCTAGACTACTTTGATCATGGTCATACGAGCGCTTCTAGCGAGCTAGTCTCGCAGCGAAGGTTCACCTTGATAGCAAATTTATAGTTAAGGCACTCTACACCAACGCCATTTGCCCAAAAGAGTGCCCCCTCCTCCACACAGCTGTGGTTTTAAAACGGACCTCCATTCTGACATCACGAACGCTTCGGGTAAGTAAAGTTGCCAAGTTGCAAAGCAAGAGTCTAAAGACCTGGTTCCAGCGGAAGACAATGCCTTCTGCGTTGTAGTCCTTAGTCTTGAACTCTTCAAAAAAGTCGCAACCTGGAAAGAAGTGGTGTGAACAGATGCTCACTGACAGCTTATAGTCAGCTCAAGCAATAAGTTTCCTAAAGAGGAAAGCGCACACAGGGAAGGCTGTCATGCAGTGAATAATTTTGCTTCGTCTATAGAAGCAGACTTTGGCTCTTATAATTTCATCGGGCCCGTTTATTCCGAATAAAGTAATACAAAAATAGAGAAAAACAGAACTTGCAGAGAGAAATAGCCTGGCTAACACACCTTAACTTTTAGAAGCTTGCTTTTCATACAGCGAAGAAATGAAACGATGAAAATGCCAGCCGACAGCCGCCTAGTGGGAAAAACCCAAACGGAGACCGCTGCGCTAGAAGCTCAGGCATTAAACCGTCCATGCGAGAGCCTAATTGACACAGAATGATTAACCTCAGGCAATCAATATGTATTGCAATCCCATGTTCTGGGGAGAATCCTTAAAGATGGAGTAAATTTTTATTAAGAGAGCCATTACTCGACGTCCAACCGAGCGCAGCCATACGGCTGCAAATGAAGGCAATGCAGCTATCACAGAACCTTGGCAGTTTAAGAAAAATTCCTCCTCCTCGGAGATTGGAACCCGGTACAACCGCCAATCCAAAATATTCGCTCTACCACCTGACGTTTCGCATGTGTACAAGATCAAGACCAGTACCAGCAAATAAAAAGCAAGCAGCACACTCTAAATTCTGAGGAAAAGTTTACGAAAAAACGCAGGGAAAAGTAGAGCGTGCCTCCCTCCCAAAGATGTGGCTAGCTAAGAACATCATAATGCATAACTGGAATGTGCGGGCCTGTTATTGCTCACAAAGCAAACAATCAAGGGCCCGCAGACGTTTGAGGAAACATGGCGAGGTACGTACTAGGGCTGCCTATGGTATGGCTTTAATCGAGTAAAAGGTAACAATGCTTGTTCGCGCGCTTTTACGTCATAGTGCAAAAGCATTTCATATGTCGCCGTGTCGAGAAATGTGTTACCTGAGCACGAAAGATGAAGGACTAGCATGGCTACTTCATGAATAAAGCTTAAGTATGTATTGGCTTCGGAATAAACTTTGACAACTTCGCGATAAATTTTGTGCTGTATGCGCACGAGCTTACTGGTGTGAAAGTGCCGAATTTTTGTGTGACAAGTGCCAAAAGCGCTATGGCTGAAGGTGTTTGTCTTCTCGAGATGGGGTGGGAGACCCTTACTCATGCATTTCAACCCAGATAAGCCGAAAACAAGGCCAGGGAAATGACCTTTGTATCACCGTTGGGTAACAGGCGGCAAAACAAGAGTGTCAAAACGGCGTAGTTACACGGGAGTAGGTCCGTACCGATCGGGCCGGTCGAAAGAAAACCTTTCACTGGGACGGTTTTAGAATCGGCCACATATCACTTTGCTTGTTTCTCAAAGGAAAAAAAAAATTCCGAATATTCAAGGTCGTTTTAATTATGGGTGGAGTAGAGTGACAGCGGACGAGAGATCACTGACTATTGGCGAATTACGTTTTCCTCTGCGTGCTTCAGCCATGAGCCACGTCATCTCATAAAAAGGTTGTCAACATTCTAGTGCTCTGTTTGACATTTTCGATGGCACGAGTGTACCTACCTGGGTAGGGGAGCTTGAAGATGGTGAAGTCGCGGTACCTGTTCCACTTGTCAACCTTTTCAGAGGAGCTAACTCTGCGGCAAGCAATAAATAAAACCCCTGTGGACAGAGTTTCCCAACAAACGCAGGAATATTCTGCTTCACCCGTGAAACAAGCGGGCCGAGCTTGGTTCCGCAGGAGAAGATGCTTACTTAAATAACCGAAATTTTTTGGTGAAGGGTATGTTATCAAACGCTGCAGAGAGGCAGCAGAACAGGGCCAGCTCAGATTGAGCACAAAAAGATTTTAAGTGCCCCAATTAATACTTGCTTTCAACAAAATTAGTGTCATGTTGACAAGAAAACTGTAGCGCTGGCATGAATTTGCGGCAGACAAGGAAACTAAGTTCTTGTAGCAGTGCAAGCGACCATTTAATGACAGGTGTCAAAGAGAGAGCACGAGTTCGTAATTTAGAGATAAAAGCAGGACAAAATTTGCTCCCTAACTGGGATTTGAATATCTAAGGCGTACCTTCTCCCGTTTTAAGGCAGCTTTACAATTCTCAGCAGAATAGCAGTGTCGAACGAGGACGTTAAGCCTGAATGGACTTTTCAGTGCTGCACACAATCCAGTTATAAGCCTTCGAGTGACCGTTCCTATTCCCGGTGGAATCACTGATTGGTTTAGTTTATGGGGTTTAAAGGCCGAAAGTGACTAGGGCTATGAGGAACGCAGTATTAGATGGTTCCGGACTCCAGCTCCGAACGCGACAGTCGTCCCACTTTACCCTTAGGCCCCAGACCATCCTTGTCAAAGATGAATGAATGAATGAATATTGGCTGCGTCGCAGTTCGCCAGATGGCGTAGCCTGTCAAATGGGATGCTCTTCTCTCCTCGCCGAAAATTCTTTTGCAGCCGACTGCTATTTTTTTTCTTTGCAGATTTCGGGTGACCCAGACAAGTTTCGATATTTAACTACTTATGTTAAACCTTGAGGCCAGCGTCTGGGAGCAAATAGTCCAGTAGTTTGAGCAGGAAAATGTTTTGCAACTTGGACGAATAAAAGCAGAACATGCTTTATATATACTATTCGCATTCAAGATTGGTCGCCCACGCATTTTGAGCAGTTATTCCCTCGCAGGTAACTCACTTTTTCGCGCCTTCGACATGAACAACTCTTTAGACCTCCACAACTCTGGCTACCAATGTTCGGAACTTTAACTCACCGTTCACAAGGTCGATACTATTGTCATAGCCCCCATGCAGCAGCGCCTAAATTACGTCGTTAATCAAAATTATGTGGTGTAGTTCGTCACTCGTCAGAACACGCGCTGGCTTATCTTGCACAGTACACAGTAGACAGCACACAGAGCTCAAGCGAGCAGCCATAACTAACTTTCGCTCCACTTTGCGCATTCACCTGCGACCATTACTGATCCGGAGGTCCGTGGTCACGAAAACAATTGTGCACCATTCACGATAGCTACTGCAACGTAAGGGAAATGCACCGGACATAACAAAACTCATGACGAAATATGTGAGTTTAGGCAACGTCCCTAAAAAACCAAGAGGGCCTGAATTAAGTCATAATTACCAGATGCCTATTACAAGACGTGACACGACTCCATTCTGATAAAGCTAGTTAAATGTGGAAAATTGTAACGTACAATGTCCCAAACGCGAAATATAAAAACTTTTTTGCGCACGCGTATGTCTCCTCTGGCATAAAGGCAGGCTTATTTCTCGCTAGAGTTTACGTCACAGCGCAATAAAGATAAGAACAGGGGCAAAGGTGAGGAATGTTGAAGTGGAAGGAACTCTGGTCGTCGTGTGCGAGTTCCCAACTCGGTTCTCTGCATCATTTTGAATGAAATAACATGTCGATGTGAAATGCAAATGTGCGAAAGCTTTTCTGACTAAGCGGAACGGAGCCTCCGCACTCCTGCTCGGTCATTTTCGTGGAATTTCAGTGTGCTTATGACGGCTACAGATTACGACCTCAATTGGCCACGGTGACAATGCGTGTGTTGTATTGTGTTGAGTTTAATGGCACATAGGCAGCTAAGGCCATCATGTGCCAAGCACTAGGTATGGAAAATGTTCTGTGGGATTTAATAAAAATGTGGAAGCTCTCAGTGGTGTAAAGGGCCTAATAAGTTTAACTACCTATTAATAACGGAGAAAACGAGATTGAAAAATGGCTAATGGTAAAAACTTTAAAACGGTCAGGTAGCCTCAGCGGCCATCCTTGGCTGGGCAAGGATGTCGAGGATCCCAACCAGTCAAATAAAAGCCTCAGCCTTTTCCTCATGAATGAGGAAGTGGCTGAGGGACATCACGTGAAGCTATGGGTCATGATTTATATTTTGTTGAGAAAACCTGCTTCAGTTAAAAACTTTAAACACAAGATATGTCCACAATTGCATTATCGCCTATGAGTAGCGCTGGGTGGAAAGGAATGGTTTGCTTATAAAACAGAGAAAGGACTTTCTCCTCAGTTTTTGGAGTTTCGAACATGAGAATAAAATGTGGTTGACTGTTAGTTCACCTCCACATGTACACACTGGTTTGTCTTCTTTCGTCAGCAGAAAGTTGTGTGTAAGGTGACTGTGACCTATACGGAGACGGCAGATAATGACTTCTTTAAAATGTTCCTGGTGTACACATGACTTCCATTCTCCTAAACCTGGCTTTACCAAATGTAGTTTATTGTTTATTTCACTGTTCCAAGCAGATTGCCATTTTTGACTTGCTTTAAGATTTACTAAGTTTATGCAGTCTCGATACGGCACATTTACATTTTTAATTTGCTTGTCACGAGCTTGGGCGGCGGACAAATCTGCTCTCTCGTTGCCTTTTATTCCCAGATGACTCGGGACGCAACATAGTTTTATGTTCTGTCCTTTAGCTGTGGATGTTACTATGTTGTGTATGATGTCACCGAGTACAGGAGTGATAGCATTTTGAGAGTGGAGAGCTGTAAGTACACTTAAGGAGTCTGTAAATAATACTGTGTGCGAGGTTCTCGTTGACTATTTTTTCTGTGGCAACACATACGGCGTAGCATTCGGCAGTGAAAACAGATGCACACTGTGGAAGTCTTACTGTTTCTTCCCAATTCCCCCGTACTACCGCGCTTCCTACATAAACATCTGTTTTTGAACCATCAGTATAAAATTCTGAAAAGCTACTGTAATTTTCTTTCACTGCAAAAAATTCTTGTATGATATGCTCTTGTGGAGTTTTCTTTTTACGGAACTGTGCAAGTGTGAAATCGCAGATTACAGGAAAATTGTACCATGGAGGTAGTGGGTCTCGTCTTCGGGCAACGTCAGGTAGTGTGTCCTGCATATCGAGATTTTGGCACATCTCTTCAAAACGCAAGAGCAGTGGCCTGGTAGCTTGTGGTTTGTTTGCAAATACTATTCCAGAAGGACATTTTGTTACAACCGGATAGCAGATGTGTTCTGGTAGTGACCGTACTTTAAGGGCATATGCACACATTAGAGCGGTTCTTTTAATTTCCAGTGAGGGTTCATTTGTTTCTACATAGAGGCTTACTATGGGGGATGTCCTGTATGCACCGCATGAGAGGCGCAGGCCTGAGTTATGTACTGGATCTAATTTTTTTAGGCATGATGGTCTTGCTGAGCCGTACACAATGCACCCATAATCTAAGGAGGAACGTACCAACTAGCGATATATGTGCAGAAGACATGTTCTATTAGACCCCCAATGTTTCCTTGAGAGCACTTTGAGTATGCTTAAAGATTGCGAGGCTTTCTTTTTTAGTGTGTTTATGTGCGGTAGGAATGTAAGCCTTCTGTCGAATGTTATGCCTAAAAATTTATGTTCTCCTTTTAATGGCAGTATATTTTTGTTCAAATGTAGGGTAGGGTCGTTCTGCAAGCCTCTTTTTAGCGTGAAAAGAATCGCTACTGTTTTCTGTGGGGAAAACTTGAAACCATTTCTATCTGCCCATATCGCTAGTCTGTTTAATGTTAGTTGTATTTGTCTCTCACAGGTTGATAAGCTGGGGGATGTGAATGCAATCTGAAGGTCATTGACATAGACTGAATACATAGTGGACAATGCTGGATCACTTTTTGGAACTCGCTCCGGACTGCAGGCTGCGCGCGAGGGCTCAGGTGGTAGCTAGGGCTACCACCCGAGCCGCGCGCCACACACGCACACACGTGGACTCCAGGGCCCCCAACATCGAGTCCTGTTTGCGTTCATCAACGAAATCGGCCTGTAATTTTTCCTCTAATTTATGTCGAAGGGTGAATTTTCAGAGTAAAAATAAAGTGCTAGACCAACACAGGATCAAAAAGATGCATCTAGCCAGCGCACTGACGAGAGCATTCCACGTTGTGTTCTATTTTGGTAGCCTGCCGTGATAACGAAGTGAAAGAAAAAGCCGCAGCAGAGCACTCACTTCAGGCTGAACTTTTCCTTCTTCCCTTCGAGCATCAAGTCGCAAATTTGGCCCACGGAGAGTTCTCGGAGCAATAGGATGTCCTCCCTTCGCAGTTCGCTGTGCCGCGACGAATCACTGAAAAAACACGACCAACCGATTAGAGCAACATGCAGCAGGTACGCTTTAAACAGGACGTGGCCTTCAGAAAATAGACATTTTTGATGAATTTATTGAAAATTTGCGCGTATTAGGTTTTTATGACTATTCCGAAAAAATCTCAGGATTGCATCTCAGCAACTTTTTTTACAATTTATTTTATGCTGAACTTTGTTACAAGCATGCACACTTGACAGAATGTAGCACAAGCTTGACATATTCAAGAGCGTAAAATGCTGGACTAGTTGGTTCATAATGCACAGAAGGTAGAACCAGCGAAAACGGACGCAGGGCAAGACAGAGGAGGCACACGCACAACATCGCTGGAACACCCGCGGAACCGCGTCCCTTTGCGCGGGTTCCACCATTGATACAGTGATTGCATTTTTAAATGTGTTCTACAGAGAACCATGACATGCATCGATTTTTTTCGCAAAACACAAATTTTTACGTTTCAATTTTCGCGGTGCAGCTGCCGTAAACCAGCCAAGATTGACGGCAGAATTTTGTGCGAAGAATTCGTAATTTATATAGAATTCGTAACGTCTTCACCTGCTGAGTAGTATAGTAGCTCAAATATAAACGCGATCTAAGTAAACCGAAGATTATTAAGGCACAGCGCCGTCAAAAGTACACAGCCAAGGAGGTTTGCTTGCGAGGCCTTCAGGGCGCCTAGTTATGCATACCCAGTCACCGTAATATTTTTTAATAATAATTTTTTTTAATAATTTTTTTAATAATTTTTTTAGAGTCCTCAATCCTTCCAAGCTTTGAATTGTTGCATGTTCTAGGGAGTACCGCTAAACACCTTAGAAGCGAACCCCTTGGGCTGTATACTTTTGACGGGGGCTGTACGTTGTTGGTAGAGTTGGTGAGTGAACATTATGAAGGAACACTGTGCTAAAGGAAAGGGAGAGAAGATGATGAATGTTTATGGCGCAAGGACATGTAGCCAAAGTGCACCATAGCACAAGGTTCTTTCTTCTGCTCAAGGTGAAGTCAAAGACCCATTTCCCAAGCATTTCACCCTGATTGAGCCGAGCACCAGGCCAGCGGAACCTTGTACCCATTGTATAACCGGTGGGTACCCGGCGGCACTGGGGATCGAACCCCGCGCCTCCCGCATGCGAGACGGATGTTCAAACGCCTAGGCTACCGCTGCGGTGAACGGGTTTGAAGTTTTTTTCTTTACCGTTTATTTAGCGCTGTGTTCCTTCAACAGGTTCAGAAACCAAAGAGTCTCGAAGAAATCAGTTCCACAAAGCGAGCAACAAGCGATAAAAACAATAATGAGAAAAGAGCCTTGAGAGGTGGGCGCGACATCTCTTATAGTGCTCATCGGCTGTGTCTTTTTTGCACGTTAAACCCCTTCAGCTCCGTGTAGCCGGACGTTTCAGGCTATCGACAGTGACCGGGGAACTCAACTGCGCATCCACGACGTCCACAGCGTGGTTTGCATTGTCGATCAGGCCACTTTACACAGACACGCGACCAGCGGAGCCGTGAAGAGCTAGCCCTACGCTCCATGACTGCCACCACGATAAATTTACTCGCAGCAGCCCGCAGAGAATTCTTACCACTCTCGGCGGTTTGCGACTTCCGCTTCCGGCTGCCATAACGGTGCAAAGTTTTGGGCTTCTGTCTGAGGAAGCGTCACTCCACGATAGTCCGAACCGAAAGCAACGCGATACGAACAAAGGAAGCTCCCCAAGGGCAATAACAGACGCCACTCCATCGGCTCCAGTGCAAGCTCCGCCAGTCTTTAAGGGTCTACAGGTAAACTCCCAAGGGACTACAGGTAACGAAATAAGACAGCCATGGCTTGCTAGTGTCAGATTATCCAGTACATGAAACCTAGACAGACAGCTGATAAATTTCGCGACCAGCACCATACCACGTCTGGACAGCATTTTCAAAGATTTCGCGTTGTTAGGCGCACCATCGGAAACCTAGAAGATGCATTTCTCAGAATTCCTTATTCGTTCGCACAAAATAAAGGGCACTGCAGTTAGAACGGTGCTCTTCCTTACGCCCTAGCCAATGGCGAGACGCTTTCCTTCGTCGGAGTGCTCGGTTCGTCCAGAACAGGTCCAGCTTCGGCGACGGCAACATCAGAACTGCTCACATCATCTGTACAGAAGAGAAATGCGCTTTCGAAACTTGCGTCGCACATTTATATATTGTACAGTGAGCTAAAATCAGTTTTTTGAGACAGATGTTGCGCACACTACTTTGAATTTTTGATAGCGGGAACGGGAAATAATTGCTACTGATGGATGAAAAAGCGACAAGGTTTACAAAACTAAATTTTTTTTTTCAGCAGACAATGCAACAGCCGTGCATAAGCACCTATTATCATGCATGATGGCGATTTCATGAGTCTCATAGTTCAGCTTTTTGAGCCTCCGGTATGTTCACTCCACACTAGACCGAAGAGGCAAGTTGCTCTGCGTATAATATGTATAATACGCAATAGTCACACTCACAGCGGAAATTAAATTTACGAAAACCGATCGAGGGATGCAGTGCGTAAGGGTACACAACTAATCGCTCACCGACTCGGGGAGTGAGAGAGCATTCTCATGTAAGAAACAGCGAGGCTGTGAAGCGTGAGCGTCCCAGATTGCTACCCGACACCAAAGGAGAAAGCTGACTTGCCCGGTTCGGCTTCCAGCGTGGATGACTGCTCAGATTCTCTCCTTTCTCGGTCCCAAATGCCTGAAATTGATCAAGCAGATAATTTTTGTAGCCGAATGAAATGATGCACAAATAGGTAAAAATTTTATTTCACTTTGGAAAAACCCTAAATAGTTAAAGCGACTCAAGTACACAATAGCGATGCATGAGAACGTTGTCAAAGCGTATTGTGAGCTTGTACTATGCAAAAGGAGCGGCGGAAAATTGCGCTTCTTGTAGCCATGATCTCCCGGTGGGGCTTAGTGTCATGTTTTATGCGCTATCACAGAAGCTTTGACCTCAGAAGTACCATCGCAAAACGACAACGGAGAAGAATGAAGGAGGACGACAAGGACAGAAGCGATGAACTGAACTTCATTTGGGAAGGAACTAGTGCACCGTATTTATACAGTTTCCTGTAAGGGACCATGACGCACAACCAGAGCAAGACAATTTAGATAAGACAATGACTCGGGATATAAATAGTGGCTCAAGCAAGCAAAACCTACACAGCTCTTTACTATAACGCATCAAGTAAAGAAATTAAGGAATGCGAAGATGAACAGCCAGCAAGGAAAACGCCATAAACCATAAGTTATAAAATCATGATGTTGAAAGCTTAAAACTATAAAAGGTATAAAAAGTGAAAGGCGAAGAAGTAACACGGCAAGAAACGAAAAAGCAAAAAGGATCAGTGAAGATTAGAGCGAAGTTTTTGTGCACAGATTAACTGATTGAAGTGGGCAAAAGGGACTAAAATGAGAACAAACATGGTGGGAGGGCTGCACAGCTAATGCCTCGAATTTCGTGTCAGATAGACAGGTTATTTTTCTGAAAATGAAACAGAAGGCTCGCTTATGCACTTGTCCTTCAACGATAGTATGTTGACTGCCTCAATGATTTCCACCGGGTCTCGTGTTTATATTTCTCGTTATTGCTTGAGTTGTTTTTTCAAATTAGGGTAAACTGCCTGTTTTCACAACTTTGCAATCCCTGCAATGGATACCAATATCGCGGCACTTTTGAACAGTTGCGTTGTAGTCATACTCTTTTAGTCTCGTTTAAACAACGTCCTGTCTGACTAATTTATTTATTTATTTTACCCTCAGGGGAAAGCATTACAGAGGGGAGTGGGTAATACATAACACTGCAAAAATACAAACAACAGCAGAGAACAATAAATTGTCAAAACAGAGAAGTTAGAATAAGTGATAAACACAATATATCATTCAACAGAAGCGGTAACAGCAGTCCGAAACAATACAGGGTCAGGAATTGTGGCGACTGAAGAAGGAAGGTGGTTCCAGTCATATGACGTGTGAGGAATAAAAGAATCCGAGAATGTTTTAGTTTTGCATGCAGAAATGTCTACTTTATGTATGATCTATGCGGCGTGAAATATATGAAGGGGGAAGAAGTAACTCGCAGCGAATGGACTCATGATTAAATATTTTGTGAAAAAGACAAGCGTGCAATTTTGCGTCGTGATGCAAGCGAAGTTAGGCCCAATGTAGCCTTCATAGCCGTTACGCTTGACGTACGCCGGAAGTCAGAGAAGAAAGCGCGCTGATTTGTGTTGTACCATTTCCAGTTGGTCGAGCAAACTCTTAACACCAGGGTCCCAGACTGATGACGCATATTCTAGTTGTGAACGTACGAGTGTGGTATAGAGTAGAAGTTTGATGTTAGTCGGCGCTGCGTGAAAGTTCTGTCTCAGATATCCCAGCATGCGACTAGCTTTGTTAGTGATGTGCTCATGTGCGCATGCCAGCTGAGGTTAGACGTAATATGAATTCCGAGGTACTTATATTTTGTAACTGAATCGAGTAGCACACCATTAAGAGTATATACGGGAAGATCGCTATTAACACGAGAAGTGCGCATAAGTTTGCACTTTTCAGCATTCAAAGTCATATTCCAAGTTTTGCACCATGTTGAGATAATGTTAAGGTCAGATTGAATCATGTGCTTGTCGTTATCATTTGTTATTTCCCGAAAAAGGACGCAGTCATCGGCGAAAAGATGTACAGAAGAAGAAAGATTGCTGGGTAAGTCGTTGATAAATATAAGAAAAAGCAGGGGACCCAAGACGGTGCCTTGGGGAACCCAGGAAAGAACAGGGTGAACGGCGGAATTAACATTATTGACGGCAACAAACTGCTTTCGATGAGTAAGGAAAACTTCGATCCATTTTAAAATGTTAGTGTCTAAACCTACCATGCGCAGTTTTAGTAACAAAAGATGATGGGAAACCTTATCAAATGCCTTCGCGAAATCTAGGAAGAAGCTGTCGGCGATCGAGTGACGGTCTAAAATTGCGTTAAGTTTGTGTGTGAATAAGAGTGAATAAGTATGTGAATATATTGCTTTCTACAGTACAAAGGAATGGAATAGACAACTGAATCCATGCACTCCACGAAACTGTTGGTTTTTGTAGTAGTTCATTGACCCATTTGAAAAGCAGGGAAAGTCGCTCAGGAGCGCTTAAGGCGTCTTCAACGCCAACTCTTTTCCCAATTTTCTCCATACTGTGCGAAATGCAATGCAAGTAGGGCATAACGGCTACCTTCTTATTAGACAGCCTAGCAGTCGTAGGTGCAGAGCCTTGCTGTTTTGATTTCTTGAGCATTGCTTCTGCGACAGAGGCAAAAACCTTTGTAGGGTAACTAGCTTTTGCCAATCTTTATATTTCAGCTGAAAAACTGGTTTCAACTTCGTGATCACGAGATTTCATTACCACGTTTCTAAAATTTCCTTGGACTTCTGTCCTTGGAAATTCCTTGGATTTCTTTTTACCAACTTAGAGTGGGCGGAGTCAAACTGGAGAATCGGTTTACTGCCTCTTGGCTTCAGACCAGCAAAGGTGATTCATCTTGAAATGAAGACCCAATTCCAAAAATGTCAAAAACCCATTATTCGGCAGTTCATGCGTCAAAGTTAATGGTGATAAGCATTCTGAGACACAGAAAAATGTCCGAGACTTCAACTTGAAAGGTACCCTGACTGCAACCAAGAAGCGCAAAAAAAGTAATCTACAAATCGAAAAATCTTGTCACTTATGTGCCCTAAACGCGACGGTTCACTTCTTTGTCAAGTGTAGCCAAATATAGGTAACTAATAACGGGGCATTGAGCGAACAAATACAGATATCTTGCTTTTGGAGGAAAATATCTTCCCATTTCGGAAAAGTTGATTTTATATAGGCTGCAAAAACGTTCCAGGAAACCTACTAAGATGCGACATTAATTTTGAAAAGACCCTGGACCAAATTTGTCAATGCAATCTTGGATGCAGAAAGAAGCCAGCCGTCATGCCCTACTTGCATCGCATTTCGCACAGCATGAACAAGATTCGGAAACGAGTTGGCGTTGAAGTCGCCTTCAGTGCTCCTGACCGACTTTCCCTCCTTTGTAAACGGGTCAATGAAGTACAACAACGAACCAGTGAACGTGATATTAGGCACCAACAGAGTTTCGTGGAGTGTACGGATTCAGTTGTATATTCCAGTCCTTTGTGTCGTGGAAAGCAACATATATGTCAGACAGGATGTTTTTTAAACGAAATACTAAAAGAGCATGACTACAACGGCACTTTTGAAAAGTGCCGCCACACTGGTATTCAATGCCGGGACTGTAAAGCTCTGAAAACAGGCTGTTGGCCCTCAATTTGAAAATAAACTCAAGTAACAGCGAGGAATAGAAGCACGAAGCCCCGTGAAATCACTGAGGCAGTCAACATAATCTTGAAGAAGTGCATAAGCAAGCCTTCAGTTTCGGTTTCAGAAAAAATTGACAGAAATTCTGACAGAAATTCAAGGCATTAGCCGTGCTGTCCTCCCACCATGTCTGTTTTTCGCAATTTCCTCACTTTTGCGCACTTCCATAATTTAATCTGCACATAAAAACTTGGCTTTAATCTTCACTGGCCCTTTTAGTTTTTAGTTTTTTTGCCGTGCTACTTCTTGGCCTTTCATCTTTTTATTCCTTTTATCGTTCCCAGCTTTCAAAATCGCGTTTTTATCAACGTTGGTTCACGGCGTGTTCCTTGTTGACCGTTAATCTTCGCATTCCTTAATTTCTTTACTTGATATCTTGCAGTAAAGAGCTGTGTAGGTTTATGCGTGCTTGTGCCACTCTTTTTGTATCCTGATTCGTTATTTAAATGGTCTTGCTCTGCTTGTGCGTCATGGCCCCTGACAGGAAACTACAAATACGTTGCACTTGTTTCTCCCCAATTGAAGTTGAAAGTTCAGCGCTTCTGTCCGTGTCATCCTCTATTCTTGTCCATCGTCCTTTAGCGTTGGTTCTTCTGAGGTCATGGCTTACCAACCTGCCCAATGATAAGTGTTACAGAAGTCTTGTAGGAGCAAAAAGCTGGCCTAGGGCGCAGCGTCACTCTTTGGTCAGTGAGGGTTGTGACGTCACAAGGCCACATCACATGCTGCCGGTGTGAAGGCGAGCCGGATGGCAGTTTCCAGCTGCGCCCGGACGTCATTGATTGGTTGGCGTGAAGTGTGATGTCATGCACAACCTGGACTTGTGCGGGACTTGTCGGCAAATGCGCTTGGTTATGGGCGGCGATGAAGCCCTAAGCTATCGCACTGACAGCCGAAATAAAGTTAAGTGTCGCGCTATTTTTTTTAATTTCCCATAAATGGTACCGGCCATTCTTTCAGTGTTTTTTCTTCATATCCACTGTTTTGTGAGAGCACCGGGGGCAGACTTCGTTCTAAAGAAATAGCATTTCTTTAGAGTCTGTAACATCATACATATGCATTGGCGTTTATATCACTGATCTCTTCATATTGAGCACATAATCAACAACGCTAATCGCAAGCTAGGATACTTACGTCACAATTTTTTCAACGTTCCTTCTTTGAAACTTCTGCTATATAAAACACTAATTCGCTCCAAACTGGAGTATGAAACTCTAGTCTGGGATCGTCCTTATGACCGTCATATTACTGCTCTTGAGGTCGAGTCAAAATTCCTCATCGCACAACCGCACTGCAACCGCACAGCAAGCATAACTACTAGGAAATCATTACTAAATCATAAGCATAAGTACTAGGAATTGCTGTCACATCATCGAAAAGTGTCTCGCATCGCATTATTTCACAAGTTGTACCATCGTCTCGCAGTGTGCGGTCGCCTTATCCCAGAGCCGTTTTATATACCCATCGTAATGGGATCCGCCTCTGAGGGGTACGCTAAATAAATTAATGAAATAGATGTGTACGATAGCTCTCCGCGCCTGCTTCAGCGAAGGCCAGCACTCATGCGCGACCTAAGGTTCCCATGTACTGAGCCCAGCCTATAGAAGCCGCGTCGACGACGTGCCGCAAGAGCGGGCAGCATTCCTCCGAGCAGGACACTGCGAACGACAACCTTCTCATCGTGATCGTAGCTTGACGTTTGTTGACATGAAATGAACATCCAGAACGGTCAGTTCTATCACTCCCAGCAGAACATAGAGATAGCGGAATTATAGCAAATCTAGCCAGATACGTTGCATAGTCGACATTTTTCTAGACTACTACACAAGCCGTCGTACATGCTTGTTCGATTAAAGTAAGAGGCGGCATGTCATCCACTACGCTTGTTCTACGGTTGAAATTAGCGTTAAATCTGCTGTTGAAATGTAAAGGAACCTTATCCGCACCCACTACGCTGAATTTATGGTGCAGAACCGCTGAAAAGGTAGGTGCCAAATGAAATGTAAGCGGACGCGACGCGTACGCCATTGCGGGTTTCAAAGGCGCAGGTGCCATCTTAATTGGCCCAAGAAAGTGGTGCAAACAGGAACGGGTCATCGTTAAGTGTTCTTTTTATACGTTAATTATAGACTAGGTGACACCGGGAGCTGTGTATTTGGGTCAGTAGGCCGCGCGAACGCACCCGTCGCCAAACAATTGGACTAGAATGCTGGGAGCTCAAGGCAAAGACTGTGCCAGGTGGCGTTGCTCACGTTGCAGGCAGTCGAAAGAGTACAGCTGCAGAACACATTAGTGGAGGGAAGGGGGCTGTCTCCCATGGAGGAATATTTACCTTCAAAAAACACAGTCGCTGCCATTTTAGTAGGCTTCACTGAACTTCAGTTCCCGTTTTATTTTCCTACCATTTCTATTTCTGAAGCGAAAGCTTCACTACGGGGCCCCGTGCTTCGACCTCCGGGTGCCTAGTTTCGACCTTCAGCTGAGTTAGAGGTCAAACCACGAAAAAGAGAAAAAGAAATGGAATCAATATCCATGACTGGGTGTCGATTCTGCGGCTGCGCGAGAAGATCTCCTTTAAGGGCCGCTCAGCCAGACCACTAGGCTACCGCCGCAGTCAACACGCCTCGTGTTAAACTGCACCACACTCTCGCGCTGTGCATTGGTGTCGTCTTCATTAACTCCCATCTGCTCCGTCCCACGGCACTGCCTGCTCACCGTCGTCTTCTACGTAGAATAAATCCCTCCTTTCGCTCCGATTCGGATGTAGTAACCATCCTCTGCAGTTCTAATTAAAGGAAGTGCGCATAACTGGCTCCCTGGGTCACTGGACGCCTGAGTTGCGCCGCTTTAAGGTACGTGGGGTGGTTAGAGAGATGTTGGCTACATGCGTTAACGCTGACAACGTTGCGGCAGACACGCGGCACTGCAGCAATAGGCAGCAGCGTTCATTGGGCGAGCAAACTCTCGCGATCAACCATTAACGGCCACGTGCCAAGGTAGCAGGGTGGGCGCTCTGCCTATCCAGTTTCCGGAATGCACTCAACGTTACAGACGCCATGCCGCGTATAGTTGCCAGATACGCCATAGCTTTCGCTCTCTGAGGAGTTGAACTGCACCTAATTTTTCTAACGACAACGACCATATAGAGAAGAATGTTAGCGTGCTTTCGTGTCTGATGAGCCTCTTCCCTGCAGCAGATTTCATAACTTCACTCTTACAGTTTAAAAGCGGTGTTCATTGTACGTTTCCCTATTTGAGAAGCATTGATAAAACCGAAGTATCTTTTTGCATCGTGTGCTTGCTCCGCATCTATTATCACTGCATCAGGGCTGGTGAATATTGCTTCTTTAAAATACAGGCCGCCGCGGTGGCTGAGTGGTTATGGTGCTGAGCTGCTGGCCCGAAAAACACGGGCTCGATCCCGGTCGCGGCAGTCGGATTTCGATGGAGGCGAATTGTTAGAGGCCCGTGTGCTGTGCGATGTCAGTGCAAGTTAAACAACCTCATTTGTATGAAATTATCCGGAGCTCTCCACTACGGCGTCCCTTATAGCCTTAGTCGCTTTAGTAAGTTAAACCCCATAAAACCGTTTTTAAATACTAGGAACCATGATTTTTACTGCAGTAATTTCTACGGGATGAGCGTGGTCTAACTAGACTGCAAGGGCCATTCTAATACCCGTATCCTAAAACCTATATTATGTTTTACACAAGGTGGCTGTAGGGCCATGCCAAGTTCAAATTTGTCACTTAGGTTTCCAGCTTCAAGCTCCTTGTCGAAACATTGGCGAGCGGACTGCTTCGAACCTTGTTAATTTTGTTTCGGTTGAAGTACCTGCAGAGAAAAGGACAACACACTGCGGCATGAAGCCATCTTGGTAAAACAATTGAAAATAATTACTTCGCCATACATTCCAGTAACTTTTAATTTTGGTTTCGTTTGGGTTTATAGTGTTTCATATCCCAAAGAAACTCAGGCTATGAGAGACGCCGTAGTGAAAGGGCTCCGAAAATTTTTACCACTTGTTCTTTAACGTGCCCTGACATCGCACAGTACACGGGCATCTAGAATTTCGCCTCCATAGAAATTCGACCGCCGCGGCCGGGATCGAAACCATGCATTTCGGGTGAGTAGCCGAGCACCATAACCACTGAGCCACTGCGGCGGCTCCATTAGCAGCTTTTGGGGGCTCAAATAGTTCATTCAAGGGATGTAAAGTACACACATGCACGAGACGCAACGAAGCTAAAACAAGTCGCGAAGTTAATAGTGCAGTATGAAGCCTTAAAGTGAGTCCCGAAGAAGAATAAGTTCGAAAAGAAATTCTAAAGGTGGGAAATAATTGTGGCAATGAATTTCTTAAGGTAACAGTTGCTCAGTTCTCGCAAGCGAGTGGTGAAAGAATCTTATTCATGACTTGAGAAGCAAAGATTCTAGGAACAAATTCCAGATAGTCTGGAACAATATAAATGGTAAGTGAAGGGTGCAACGTTCTGATAATGTTATCACGATTATCCGAGATAGTCCGGAAGTGTCCAGTTTTACACCAAGAAATCCACAGTGGTCAAAACGTCCTACGGTATGAGAGCTTAAAGAATGTGTTCACGGATTTAAAACTTTGTGTAGAATGCACAACTTAGATTAAGCGGGAGTGATTCCGTATTGGTAATGGTATGTGGGGTCCAAAAGCTACATATGGATTATGACATACGCCAGAGTGGAAGGGTTCGGATTAATTTACACTACCTGTAGTTCTTTAAGGCGTGCTGAAATTTCACAGCTTACGGGCGTTTTAGCAATTCCCTTTCATCGAAATGCGGCTTTTGCGACAGGGGATTCGATCCCGGGGACTTAGTATCAGCAGCGGCACGCTATACCCACTGAGCATTGCAGCAGGTTGCGGGATTCATTCGACGCCATTTTACAGCACTGCCTTTTAGCTGACAGCTTGCAAATGTCCCTAGCAACGCAAGTGCGAACAAAACAGCACGGCAGAGTTTTTAGTGCCCCCTCCGGTTCTGTTCGCAATACCGCACTCTGCGATAATCAACAGAGCGATGGTATCACCGATATCAAAAAGCTGAAATACTTCGCGCACCCAAGAAGTCCTGCAAAGTTCGCCAGTAGATCTCCAGTCCACCAGAAAGCGTCGCTGACCTGCATATGTGCTGAACAGACAAAGAAGGAAAGGTGATTGAAGCATCCTGCTCACCTCCCTCAAGAGGGTAACGGCGCCTTATGCATCTGTACAGTACGTTGTTTACCCGCGTGGGAGCTAGTCAATTAGGCGAGAGGCTTTCAGTTTTCTACAGTTTGCTAAAAAAGCTTGCGGGGTTGTAACAGGGGGGATAAAATACGTTCACCCCGCTTAACCGCGGTTGACATATTTCAAAACCGCTGGACCCCACCTCATAATCGCAAGCGAACTCCAACCACGGCGGGCCTTGCTCTGAGGGAACAAATCAACGACACTCTAGCTCACACAAACAGACATTTATTATTACAACAATAACGCCAGCTGGCATCAAAATACGCTAAGGAATCCAGGTCGTCCGACTCATCAATAAGGTTACGAGCGAATGTTCGCCCACGCTAGGGCAGGGTATATTCCGCGGCCGGACGCTACGAGATGCGGAAGAACGTTCCTCCCCGCGAGGCCTCGCACCGCTGGCGGAGAGCGGAGCTCCGCGCCTGAACGTCAGCGTGCGTCCAGTTTCCTAGCCGAAGAGAAAGTGTTGTATTGTGCGCGCGCGCGCGCAGCAGTCACGCCTTCTGGGGTACTCGTGTCACTGCGACACCGGCGCTCTCCCTTGTTAGTTAAGGTAACTAACTAGGAAGGGTGCATCGCGGGGAAGCAAGCCCTAAAGGGGACGAAGCGGGCGAGGTCCCAACTAACTTAACTGGACTGGAAAAGCTGACAGTGGCAGTTCGACTCTTGTGGGTGCGTGTATATTTGGCTAGGTCACAGGGCTGTTCGAGAAATTTTTCTTCAACTATTTTTAATGTGTACCTTCGGTGGATTAATAGCCGGTACACCTAACGTTAGTCTAACGCTGCCGGTAGCCAGCAACAATCCCAACCTCTGCATCTAACTGGTTTTCCAGGCACACAGACAGGCTTCAGTAAGATGCACTGAAAGGCAAGTTGGTTCATCGCACGAGGAATAAAAAAAAAACTGGGCAGAAAGGGGAGAAGCCAACGACACAGGCTCTAGTCCTTGGTGCGAAACCCCAGTAAGGCCTAATGGGGGGGGATTTGAAAGAACCGAGTGTATGGACGTAGGCAGTGCAGTGATTTGTGCCACGTGGCGGCTGGAGATGTCGAACAATGCCGAGGAATGCTACTGCAACTGCCAAGCTGGGGAAAAGAAAAATCCGCTACTGTTCACCGACCACCGTCAGGAAAAACTGAGAGCGAGTAAAAGGAATGAAAGGGAAGCCAACCAAGGCAGTTGACCAGGGTTCTGTGAGCCTGTGCAGTCGCGAAAGTACCAGGACGGAAAAGGAGCCAACCTAGTTCCTGCGATGTTTTACGAGCTCAACCTGCGGCCGTCACAAAACTACGACGATACACAACCGATTACTAACGTAACTGTGCGCATTTCCCTTCTTTTACGTCGGTAACTATGCCAAGAACCTTCGTGAAGGCTTTTGGCGCCTTTGGTCTTACTGATGCATTACGTCGAAACCGATCACACTTGCGCTGTCCGACTCACCAAGGAGAATCTAGTCTAGGTGGACCTGAGCGATAACGGATGTTTGGGCCAGGGAGTAGGAGCCCTCACGAATAATACTACATAGCCATATGACTAGCTTGGCGCGTAGGGCGCACTAAGACAGCATGGGATGAAGGAACAAAGTTGAGTGGAGGTGGAAGGAGGAAGTGGTACCGCAGTGGAGCTATATCGTGAGATCGGCGGATAAGAACAAAATGCAAAAAACACCAGTGATCTGTCAGTGTGCAGCCACTCACGGTCGCCAACCCACAAGTTTTGAACAGGACTTGTACGAACTGGGAATAGGCTCTTACTGATACTACAGCACGGGCGATATGGATATAAAGGGAGATTGCCTCAAATAAGCTTATATTTACAGTTTGGTTGCCATAGGTTTCATATCGTAGAGCTGATCGTTGGCGGTATGGAAGCGCTCGTAGTTTTTATCTCTCGGAGTGTTAACTCTGTCCTCCGATAAGAAGTGTAATGCTATGCATTTAATTTGTTCGCAGAGTAGCAGGCACGCCACGGAAACAACCTTCTAGGCATTATTTTTTGGTAGAGCGGTTGGTAGAGCGACTGCTCCGGTGAAGCGGTGGTCCCGGGTTCGAACCCCGGACCAGGACGAATTTTTCTTTAACTCCGAAGTTTCTGAGAAAGCTGTATAGCTTTCCTTTGTAGCCGTATGGCTGTGCTTGGGTGGATGCCAATGAGGAACTAGTCCCTCATTTTTTATTTACGTTTACATAAACCTTGAAATGAAGGCTTTCTTGCACTTCAGTCTGATTGTGGTTGAAATATTAAAGATTGGTACCAGCAAACTTGCGCCCAGAAGGAGAGCGACAAAGCCCGTTCAGCTACTACATGGGAAGCGTTTTTTGCCCTTCACCGTCCCAGACGCTGTACAGGTAGCGGCAATGCAGAAGTCAAGTTGCACGCCTAGGTGCTTTTTCTTTTGTTCTAAACAGCTTTCCTCTAGATAAGTAATAACCGCGAGACTAATCAGCTGCAAGGAAGGAATGAGAAAAATTGGTGTTGCGTGAGAGTATTTTTCTTCATTATTGCCGCTACCTGTACATACAGAGGTGCGCATAACTATCTCACGGATTTTGCTGAGATTGGTACGCCTAGCAATGATTTCTTTTAGAAAAATTGAGCAATCCGTATAGAGTACCTGCGCTGTTTTTCTGATGCAAGTGTTCGCAGTAAATAGTGTGTGAAAAAACACTGAGCTTACCCAAGTAGCGTTTTTATATTGCCTTTGAGTAATTTTTGTTTTCTGGGTTTCGCACGTTAGTCGTTTCCACGAGAAGAATCAGCATTTGCTTGGTCCCTAGAGTGGTCATTTCCTTCACTCGTCAAAGAACGCTACAGTTTCGCAACAAAAACGGCGCTTTTTACACAACTGTGCACATGTCTATTAAGGTTATCAGTGGTACATCGCGTATCAGAAGACTGACTTCTATGCCTAGACAGTATCGGTCAAGTATGTATTTTTGTCGAGAAATGGAGAGTCTCAAGAGGGCCATGTGGTGTACCTGTACATGGGACTTTGCTGTTTTTCGGCCGCAGCTGAGTGCTTGTGGGATAATCACCAAAATAATAGTTTGTTGAATCCAGTGCTGCATGGATTTTCTTTTTCTCGTAGCAAGTCTGAGCCTTACTGCCATAAAATCTTAGCGAGGTTCACCGCCGGTGGTTTGATTCTTTTTTTAGTACTCATCTGCTAGCAGCTTTCTCAAGACCGTCGACCACATTAGCTACGTTGTCACGCCCCCGAAAATTTTTAACCATGGCATTGCTATTACGGAGGTCCACTCACTCGGTGCAGCATGCATCTGTGTAGGCCAAGGGCTGAACCACACGACAGCACTTTCACAAGCTTCGTGGATAACAGACTCCCACTCATTAGTGTAAAATGCATGACTCACATGCGCAGCTATTTCACTTCCACTGCTTTACCCACCCCGCATTTTTTTTAATAGCCGCAGTGTCAGATAGCGAAGAAGGATCTAAAGCAGCGTGAGTGCCCATTGCAGCGCGCGTGGAAATTATTAGTGGTTTATTTAATAAAATAAGTACGGAAGTAAAAAGATGTTGCTAGCCGCGGCATCTGCCGTCGCTACCTGAAGCACCTGAGCTGCGGCTAGTGGGAATAAAAGAACAGGAAGAGGACAGGAAGAGGGAAAGAAAGAGGAGCGATAGGAAGAAAGGATAGGAGTAGGGCGGCAAGATACACCAGTTACAAATACAAAATATATGCCGCGCGGTATTAACGCATTTCATGAAAGATCGGTGCGCACACATACTTAGAACCTTCGTGCATACCGTGGCGTGGGATGCTAGCGCAGCTTTACGCCAGTGTGCCAAAAGCGAAAGGGTATGCCATAAGAGATCCATTGCGCCTATGCTTGCTGACCGAGCGCATGCTCAAGCACAAGCACTGCGTAGTACCTTTCCGTCGTACAAGATGACCGGAACAGCAAAGCGCGTGTGGGCCCTCGCCGAGCGAGCCCTCGCCATGTGCCCTCGGAGTTTTCGCGTGCGAAGCGTATGAGCCGCCCTGCAAAATGAAGCGTTCATGGAGGCATAAGTATGACAACGTGGCCGGTCACGTGAGCCTACAGATAAAAATATAATGTGCGGAAGGGCGGAGTGTCGGCCGGAGTAACAGGCTCCGGTATGATACTCCACACTGGTGGGGAATACAAGAACAAAGGATAGAAGCAGAGTGAAAGTGAAGATGGAAGGCGAGCGTTGAGAAACACCTTGCGTTACCCGTGTTAGCGGTGTCCCCAGAAAAAAAAACTGCGGGACACTTAAGCTTCGTCATAAGGGAATGACGAAACAGTGTTAACGGTTATATGTTACTTTTTTAAATAACATCACTTTCTAATGACACATTCATTAGTATACATTAGGAGGCATACTAGACCGCGTGAAACACCACAAGACACACAAGGTCCTGCATTAACCAGTTGAACGAGTACACCTCAATGTCTAGGGGTAGCTTTTTCCCGACTCGCAAAGCCAGGGTCATGGGTTCGATTCCCAAGAAATTACCCAAAATTTTATTATCGACGGAATGAATTTAGTTTACACCCTTATATGTCATACATTTGAGCGATGCTATGACCTCACACTCACAATTTAGACAGTTTAAATCGTTTTCATTCCACAGCTCAACGTGTGACGTCAAAACTGTATCGACAAAACGTGAGTTAGTGCGATAATTCGCACAGATTTTCCTCCCAACGTCCGCTCTAAAGCAGTCGCGTTAAAATGGTCTGGGCGATATGAAAGCTCTGTGGCCCCAGAAGCCTTCAACGAGCTTTCAGCCGGGGGGGGGGGGGGGGGGGGGCGGGACGGACCACTAGTTCCTAATGCAGTGTGTATACCTACAGTGCACCGGTAGTGGCAACTAGCATGCGGTGGCCGTCATATAGAAATAGAAGGGTGCGCGGCGCGTACTATCCCAAATTGCCCACTCGCCTACAGTGGTGGCCCGAACGGGAAAGCGTCCGCGGCGAAGGAAGCTTCGACACGACTCGCCGAAATGTTGTGTTTGTCCATAAAAACGGCAGGAAGTGGACAGGGCGGACGTAAAACCGGACTGACCTATATGGGGTATGTCTGCGCGCCCACTTCATTGAGCCCCCCCCCCCCCCCCCCCCCCCCCTACTGAGGCCTCTATAACCAGGTAGTATACTCTATACGAGACCGAATCTGACTCATGGCTACAGGGCAGATGGTGCATCCAGCTTCAACACGCAGCATTTGATGAGGGCTCACTTCATGGAGTGCAGTAAAGATGCGCGTATAGCTTTCAATCATTATCGTGCGGCTCAGTGCGGTGCCCTTCAATGTATGGCGTATCACGGCTCGCTCAGCTCTTATAACGCGGAAACACATGGTGAAAGCGCATGGTGAAAGCGCATGGTGAAAGCGCATGGTGAAAGCGCATGGTGAAAGCGCATGGTGAAAGCGCATGGTGAAAGCGCATGGTTTTGCAAACTGTGTGCCCAGATGATCTTGAGCGCGAGGAGCAGGACCGGCGTTCAACCGCACCACTGAGTCATTATTGCCTTCGAACAATTAGGGCCTACAGAAGCAGTGGGACTTCGCACAAGCTCCTCTTTTGTCCTGACACTAGATCACTTCACCCTTAATGTCGCAGCTTCCACAGCTCTGCAGCTGGCGCAGGTCGACCTTACCTAGTGAGTTGGCACGCTCCGCTTGCTACCACGCAAAGCTACGGATATGGAATGCTGCTCAGTTTATATTTCCTCTTGGATCGCGAAATTTCGATGTCATCTTTATCGAACGTGAAACACATAGCTCGAGATGCATATTTTTTCTGAGAAGACGCGGAAATGAGTAACTGCGCCAATAGCACTACGTTGCAAAAGAAGCAAGTCGTAGTTGAAGAAACAACAGATATGGCTCACTCGCCTGTCAGCAGTACTGCCTTCGGGGCTGCCGATCGGACGGGCCAGAGATACGATGCGGTTGGGGTAGGTGGGGCTCAAGGACCCCTTTTCATTGTCAATCACCTGTGTAAATGTAAAACGTGCATGAGCTGGTAAGACGTAGTTATTCGATGCTCCATCTGCTGGCCTATCATCTTACTGCTCTGCCTGTCGTCACCACTACGCGACATTATGCACAACAGCAAATGACAAGGAAGGCCGTCCTTGCGCTCTTTGGTTCAGGTAAGAACAGCTACGCGCGCCACTTGAAAAGGGCAGACCAGTATGATCAACGCCAATCTTCCTTTTTTTTTTGCTTACAAAACACCTCCAGTGACCCACCGTGAAACTTTTGCAAGGTAGAATATCACAAACAAGCACACATAATATACATTACACTAAGCAGGTGATGCAATGCTATAAGTACTACAGTTGAGCCCTGTTATAACGAACTCTTACTTATTACGAATCAGGGTGGTGCTGCCGTCAAAATATCCAATAAGGCTATGGCATTGCGGCTCAGATACCTCGAAGAACCGTGACGGCGCAATTCGATTAGAACGAACAAAGTGGCGCCGCAAATTCGGCCGCACACTAGGAAATTCGGCGCATGCGGTAAACGCGGAGTTTGCAGAACGCTTCCGAGCACTCATGACACCCGTACTCGGAAAGAATATGGGGACCTAAAAATGCAGTAGGAAAGGAGAGACACTGCTGACAAAACGCCAAACCAAATGGTGCCGTCAAAAACGAATCCCTTGAAAGGCGACACCTACGCTAGTGGAAGCCGCCGCAAACTTTCGGGTTAACGTTTTTTCTATGTGCGAGAATGATGGGTTGAGACCGGCGGCTGTCGTTTCACCTTTGCAAGTCTAGCAAACTGCGATACTTTGGAAGATATACGCCTCTGTATGCTACAGGTCATGCAGAAAGGCCTGCATAATGCGTAACTTTTGTAAATCGAGGAGTGTACAACCAGGAATCGGTGTCGTAAGGGCGATGCACGATGTCTCGTGAAGTGGCCTCAGTTCAACCATTACAGAGCGAAAAAAAATAGGAGCTCCTGCTCGGGCTGGACAACTTTGTGATGCACCAAGTGTTGCCTTCTCTGACATCACCATGCTCTTCTCCACACCGAATTGAAAGTGCAACATTCAGCCACCGGACATGGGTGTCATTCACGTACTCAAGATGTCCTAGCACTACCGCTGGCGCTACATACAGCGCATGCTGATAGCAACGACACCCCAGGTGGAGACGTTCCGGTTCGGATATTTTTGTTCGCTGCTACTGAAATGATCAACTGAAGCTGTATGGACGGGAATGACGGCGTAGGGCATCGAAAATAGTTACCGGGAAAGCATGGGTTACGGGCCAAGAAATGACTAAAGACGCTGTTGGACATGCCGCATGATTAGACAGATGCGGATTTGTAACAATCCTTTGTTGATGCACAGACAGCCGGACTTTATTTCGCCTCGGATGACTTTGTGAGGCGGATCACGACGCCAGCATTGCAAAGTGATTCAGTGACGAAGCCATTGCGAGCACGCCGCGACTGCCCAGATTGTGAAGATTAGGAGGCCGACCGGCCACCGGTTGCCATGAACCCTTTAACTGCGATTACTTAAACCGCGTTCTTAAAGCAGCTTCTTGTTTGGCATGAGTGCCAAACGTACGTACGACCACTTTGAAGAGATGAGAAACTGACGCGCATAATGAACTTTTCGAAAGAAACAAACTGCAGCCTCACTAAACTTCGTCTTTCTGGCTGTAAAACGAAAAGTCCACTTACTGCGAACCACGGGTACAACGAATGCATTCCGCGCAACCACCAGGTTCAAAATAAGTGGGCTCAACTGTACTACATGAGCTGTGCGAGCAAGACAACGAGGGAAAAAAGTTGTAGCAGAAAAGTTGCAGAAAAAGACACCAACCAGACGCAGAAGAGAAAAAAAAACATTTCAAAATACAACGCTATTTTAGGGATACACGAACTTTGGAAATTAGTGTGTTTCGTTCTATTTATTGCTGAGAAATACAGAACAGGAAATACAGCAATAATTTAAACAGGAAGTCTTACAAAGCCGCCGAAAAGGATGTGGGACGGTGCCACTAGCCATTCGCGCAGGAAGTCACGTATGGTTTGTGGAAAGAAAGAACTATTTGAAGATGAAGGTGACTGCGATCGCTTCGGCCGATGAAGACTAAGATATTTTCTGCAAGGGTGACCATTTAGTTTCTGAAGAAAGTACCGGGGAAGGAAGGTTTGGTTTATGGGGGTTTAACGTTTAAAGGTCACTCAGGGTATGAGGAACGTCTTAGTCAAGGACTCCGGAAATTTCAACCACCTGGCGTTCATTAACCTGCACTTTCATCGCACAGTACACGGGCCTCTAGAATTTCGCCTCCATAGAAATTCGACCGCCGCGGCCGGGATCGAACCCGCGTCTTTCGGGTCAGCACCCGAGCGCCATAACCACTGACCCACCGCGGCGGCCCCGGGGGAGAAAAGAGTGAGCCAGCTGTGCTCATGAATTGTGTCCAACCTCTGTAACTGTGGAACAGCCAGCACTTTATTCCAATAGGTTTAGCCTGCAATGAACACATATTTTGTGGTTCCCTACCGAGCTGTTGGAACATACCACTTTATCAACTACCTGACGAAAGTAACTGAACTAGTATTGCGCTTCGCTAGCCTGTGCACTCGACTTTAGGCGGCATGACACAAACGAAGGTCTATGATGCCGCGAAACTCCGCATCACAGTGAAGAGGCATGAATAGCAGGCAGCGGCAGAAAGTTAGGTGGGCGGATGAGATTAAGAATTTTGCGGAGATAGGGTGGCCGAAGTTGGCACAGGACAGGGCTAATAGGTGAGACATGGGAGAGGCCTTTGGCCTACAGTGGGCGTTGGCAGGCTGATGATGATGAGTTGTCACACTATTACTGAGCATCTATCTGCATACGAAGCGTGCGCAAATAATTACATTAAGAAAACCTGCAAGCCACTTTCGCGGGGGGGAAAATGAAGAAAATACGTTGCCATCTTTTAGCGTATCTACCAATACGAGAACCGCAAGTTTCACCCACTTGTCGAGGGCCATCTAAAAACGACCACCATTCGTGAACACCAAAGGGGAATTTATATAATTCTCCGGCACTCGACTAAGCGCTGTGCAGGGCTGAGAAAAAACCCCTGACGTTTGAAGAGAAAGCCGAAGGAAAAATCCGGAATATGCTGGATACCTATAGTTTCCTGCACCGTTGTTCTGTACAATGACCGAATCAGTGAAATCATTGCAAATGCCTGCATTCGGAGAAGAAATATATATATGTGTGTGTAATTGGGAAAATGGAGAGCCTAAATCAGATTGTTAGAAGCATGTACACCGCCCGTCAAAAGTTTACAGCCCAAGGGGTTTGCTTGTGAGGCCTGCAACATGCCCCGTTATGGATCCTCAGTGACCGTAATCTCTTGAAAGAAGAATGGCTTTGCGCCCTCAATCCTCCCAAGGTTTGGACTGCTTGATGTACTAGGGAGCCACGCTAAATAGCTTAGAAACAAACACCTTGGGCTGTATACTTTTGACGGGGAGTGCACGTTGGGTTATATAGTTGCAGCAGCGAAGAAGCGACAAATTTTGGTGCACAGCTTAGAATAACGAAAAGGATGAGTTCAACTTTTCAGCGCGGCATCCGAAAAAATGTCAGGAGGAGAATTTTATATTCGCAAACTGGAAAATAAAACATTGCATAGTTGGTAGAAGAATACTTCATTAACACTTCTTTTTGGGCAAGTTGGTTCATATTTGAAAACTTTAAAAGGGCGCAAACACACACGACCACAAAGTACAAGAGACGAGACACAAGCGCCGAAGAAGAGGCTTTCTTTGCGGCAACTAAAAAAAGAATTCAGCAGAGAGGCCTACCGAAGGAACAAAGTGGCTGCTCAGCCTGATAAATGGCATCCAACGTTGCCCAATCATGAGCATTCATCACTCGATTCACCACGTACCTGAAATTCTTTTGTTTCTTACCTTCACTACATAATCTTTAGAAAACAGGTCCACGCACTTCTGTTGGATTTCAGCATACACCCTGGTCTGGAGAGGACGCAACAATGAACCATGGTTAAAACACTCCTCTTCACCACATCGCGAACATGTTCATCCTAAAAAGCACGGGTCTCCAAACTACGGCCAGCCGGTCACATTGGGCCCACAGAGTTGTTTTTACCAGGCCACGGCACAACCCCCCCCTCTTTGTATGAACCCCTGCCCTCCGCGACCCCGAGGCCTGGCATCGCGCATATATCGCGTAGGGGTTGTTATTAAGAATTATCCTTTGTTATTCGTATGCGCCCGTGTAAGCTGATCTGTCTTTAGTTCGCTCATGCTCACCAATCGCACCTGCAACCTTAACGTGACCGCCGCGGTTAACGACAGACGCCTGCGCGTGCGTGAGGACGAGGCAGAACGTGGTCCTCAATGCAGATGCCTGGGATACTAACAGATTCCTGGGGACCCATCAAATAGGGTTCGTGATCATGTTGTGAGCCTGGAGAACAAGGATCATAACGAAAGACCAAGGGACACAGCGAGCTTGTGCTGTGTTTATCTCCGTTTTTTTTCTGTTTATCACTCCAGACACGCAGCTATCACTCCTTGTTCACTACGCGAGACATGCTATCATTTAACGGCACGTTGTACTGGGGCGAGTTGGAAGTAGTTAATCTTAAAGACCAGCGCAAAACAGACAAAGGACTAACGAAAGACCGTGTCGTCATCTATTTCGTTGGTCCTTTGTTTTGCGCTGGTCTTCAATATGAACCAGCTATCACTTGAATGCGCGTCTACAAGATGCAAAAGCATCGCACTATCCTGTATAGGTCTATTCGCGACAATTAAGCTGCCTTATTTAAGCGGTTACGAGCATTTTTAACTATACCGCGGTACAGAATGACGCTGATTCTGAATCCAGCGCTACTGCCGAGCGCACGTGTTGCTATCCACTGTTCCTTCAGGAGCGAGAATGCGCCCTGATAAACAGAGCGCAGTGCTGTTGCAAATAAGCGATAATATATTCAGCACATGTAGCATCCGGTAGAAGTGCAAAAATAATGTTAGCTATCTCCGCAACAAACGCCTCAAATAAGAAAAGTGTACTGTTCAGGCAACTTTTCCTACTAAAAATCTACCAACCCGCGCAGCCAAAAGCTCGACGAAATCTTCTGATCAGGCTACGCGCATGCGACGACGGCGATGCAGTTGCTGTGGAAACGTGTTTCTGAATGCGCTGCTTCGGTCCGCAACTCATTTGCATGCTCCGAAAGAAAGCCGTTTGAACACCTCTCGGTCTTTGGTTTTAGAGTGTTCCACCCGGCACCAATTTTTTTTTGGTTTGCAATGAATTAAGACACGCGCTTTTGACGACCGAGAGGGAAGACGTGGGCATGCTGACCGATTGTTTAACCGGCGATTTCGTTCTGACGGATACCCCAGTAAGCACAAGAGGCCTTATTAAAAATGCGCTGCCATCCCTTACGTATCCGAAACAATATCTCATCCTCGAAGCTATGTCGCCAGGAAGGGCCTCCTGTATAGTATCAGTGCGTGTAACATAACATGGTTTGCAACGTGGCCTTTCTGGACGCTTGTTTCTATACTCGCCGTGATGCGCCGGCACTTCTGTGGTGCGGTGGCAAAAATTTGTTCACCCCTTTCAAATGATGGGTCACTAGTAATTGTCAGTTTATTTGTTCATTCTCTGACAGCACGCATGTCCTGCGCATGTCCTGAGCAAGCAAAACAAGAACCTGCGCTTGCTCTGCTTTTCTTTATCTGTATTTCTTTGAAGCGACAGCTTCGAGGCCAAACTCTAAAAATGGGGACGCGCTGTCGCACGCCATGCTGGGTTCTCGAGACAAGCAAACTGCAACGTGCTTTCTATACGAGCGTAAGACTTCAGCCGCGAGCGAAGTGAGGCGGTCAGCTGCAGGGGATATACAAGACAAATCGAACCGAGCTCCAGATATTCGTCTCCCACCGCAAACATGCCGAGCAGTATCTCGGCTCCAGTGGCCAAAGCTTCTCAGCGCTGGAATACACTGATGTCAGTCTAAGCCACGCTCTTGAGCATTCGTGTTGGGCGCACTGACGGCGGTACTGTGCGATGTCAGTGCATTAAAAAAAAATATGCCGATGTCGTCGAAATTATCCGGAGCCCTCTACTACGGCGTCCCGCATAGCCGTAGTCGCTTAGGGACGTCCAACCCCATAAAACCAAGCCTAATCTCAACAATATGCTTACATACTGCAGTGCATGCTCATGGCCACTGCGTCTCCCACCGCAGTGGCCATGAGCATGCACTGCGTCACCCCTTGTCCATGTGAAGTGGCGACGTTTTTTATGCTAGTTTCACCGTGAACAAGAAGCATCTACTCGGTTCGAAATGTCGCTTTACTGACTCGGCACAGTGACTGTGTTGCTTTATTAGCCACTGCCACGCGTCAAGCTGCAGAGCCAGCTTGATCCTGCCAAGCGCTGAACGATGCTGACGAGAAATGCTTTCTACCAGTTAGTAGGAACTAAAGTATATTGGCGGACGTTAAGGAATTAAGAGCTGCAACTGAACACACCTACATAACGGGACGACATGGTGCATGGAGCAAATACCAGGAGACTCGGCAGAATAGAATGTATCATGTAGATAATAGGATGCTTAGAATAAGCGCCTAGAGAGTATTCCGTGTCTGGGGCGCCATCCCGGAAAAGGTTGGCAGTGGTCTACAAAGCACCAGCGCAAAAAAACTCGGGAGGCGCTTTGGAGCGTGTTAATGTGTAGGCCCTAGCAAGCAGGCGACCGCTGCAAGTAGAGATTGGTGGAGGGCTCTCTTACCTTTTCGGGGTCGCTCGTCGTGTTGTCGAAGACGCTGCTGGCAACGATGGCGACGAGTTCCGTAACGTCGTTGGGTTGAACAAGTTCGGCCATTTTCTTGTCGGTCACTAAAGCCGCTGGCTTCGAACAACCCGCTGCGGGCAGAGCGGAGGCGGCTATCGCAGAATGAACTCGGGCTACGCCTCTTTTTGTGTGACCAGTCACGTGACGCTCCCACCGCTTTGCAGGGCGATGAAGCAGAAGGGCGCACTGGCGAATGTCACGCAGCTTTCTACGAACCGATAATTTGGGTCTTCGCCAGTGCAAGCGACAAGCTTGCAGCAGTAGTACTTTCACGCTCAGCTGACAGTTTTTTTTTATCACTGTCGCTTGTTGGGCTTATTCGGCGTTCGCAGGTTGCAACGCAACGCAGCTTACCTACCACACAGTGGGCAGGCGAGCAGCCTACCACAAAACCAGCTGCCGCACTAAAAACTAATATTAACAGCACAGTCATCGTCTTTCCATGCCTAATCTTCTATATTTCCACTTTCAAACTACAGCCTAACCTGTGCGATTCTGTCGATATAAAATATCAAGCCAACAACAACACTTGCACTGTTGCGTGTGAGCGAGTGTAGCGATTTTTTGAAAACGTAGCTCAAAAAAGACATGGGCGACGCAGACGTAGACGGAACACGCGCTAAATTAAACTTTATTTTAGAAAAAGCCACCACGTCGAATACACAGGAGCGGTCACCACTGTCAGTCAATGAGCATGCGCAAAAATCACAATCAAAACAACAGCGCGTGGAAACTAGGAAAAGCACGGTGCCAGGGAGGGGGGGGGGGGGGGGGGACAAAGGACCAAAAAGAAGACAACGCCTACTCAAACTTAATCACTGTTCAAGTTCGATTTTTTCAAGATTGTAGTAAAAATTCAAAGCCCTACAAATAGCGTGGCTAAAATGCAGAAATAAAAAAAAACAGATCGAGTAAAAAGACAAAGATAAAGGAGTGTACAAGGCTCCTAGGCAGAACAAACACGACATTTAAAACTATTCGGAGTAACGCGAAAAATAAAAGGAAAATGAAACCGAGTGTACAAGGCTGCACGCTAAGACAAACACGTGGGTAAGAGAGCGGGAATCCCAATGGGGAATCAGAAGTAGTTATGAAGAATGAGCATGACAAGGGAAGTAAACGCGAACATAATTATGCAGAAAGCAAACAGGAGGTATAAAACTATGCCTTGGAAAATAAAATGAAAACGAAAAACAGAAAAGAAAGAAAGATAAGAAACACAAAAACACGAGTGTACAAGGCTCCGCGCTAAACAAAGCTGTGGGGTGGAAAGGGCGAAGTGACTATGGGCGAATTATGAGGAAGGAGAATAACAAGGGGAGTAAAAGCTAACCAAGCTACTGTTGCAACGTGTAGCAAGTTCACGTCCAACAGCAGATGGCACAAAGCTATAAAATCAGAAGCAAATGAAAAAGCTTTCCGGACGCTTTATCAACGACTGCACAGAAAGAGTTATAGGCGCCGTTAAAAACGCACGTCAAAAAATTCCCAACAAAGCTCCACGCACTTTCTTCGCCACAAGCGAGTCACTCGAGCAACTTCGAGACGATACAGCTTGCGATTCGTCGAGCACCTTTCATGCATTTTCCCCGCGCGCATCCGTACGGTGTTACAGGTGTCGTTCACAGAACAGGCTTGTGGCCGATCGCACACGGCACGCTCGACACGAAAGACGCTGGTTCGATCCCAGCCGCGGCGGTTCATTTTCAATGGAGGCGAAATTCTAGAGGCGCGTGTACTGTGCGATATTAGTGCACGTTTAAGAACCCTAGGTGGTCTAAATTTCTGGAGCCCTTCAATACGGCATCCCTCATAGTCTGAGTCGCTTTGGGACGTTAAACCACCATAAGTCATAAAACCTAAGCCGTACGCAGCACGCACACACGTGCACGCGCACACACGCATGCTTGCTTGTGGACACGAGGCACTTGACGGCATGAGGTGTCTCACTGTTCCGACAGCGAGCTGTGAGTTGCGAAAAAAATGCTGCTTTTACGGGCAACATTCCTTGCTACGCGCAACGCAATTAAAACGAAGCAGAGCTCCTCGTAACCAATTACAGTCGTCATCCGCTGTCATGGTTTAAAGGATTCTTGCTGTTCTCGTGTTCGCCGCAAAGCGTGCAGGACCCAACGGAAAACAAATTTATGCGCCTGAAAACGTGCCTTACAGTTGAATTTGTAATACATTTCACAGTTTGGCCACAGCGCCAAAAGTGCCAGATGCTATTTTATTTTGGCGAGTACATTAATAAATTATTGTCATGCTTTTAAAACTTTTTAAACTATGTAAGTATTTTTTAAACTATGTAAATAAATTAATTTTATACAGGGATTAATTGATTTGTAGGAATATTTCGTAATTTTTTGCTTTATGCTCTTCTGCTGAGGGTGAAGAGGAATAATTTTGAAGTTTTTGAACAACTTAATGGTGCAAGCGAGAAGCAACTAACTGCCAGTTGGCGAACCTGTCAGAGAAATGTCAGTGTGGTATCAGCGGGCTTGTCGGTGAATATCACGTTATTTGCACTGCTCACGGCATGAGCTAGGTCTGGGGCGGCAGTTTGCAGGAGCATACCAAGTGTTGCATGTCGCAAGTGTTGCAACTGAGGATGTGACCGGTTTCCCTGGCACACATTCAGCGCTGTAGGAACACTGTAGTGACATGGAAACCATAGCGGTGCTGTCGTCACGCGTCACGGCAGTCACTGTTCTTGGGGCCCTGCAGATTTATAGAGAACAATCGTCGTGTGAATATATTTGTAATAGGAGTTATCAAAAAGCGCTTAGATAATTGGTGGCACAAAAGCTGGGAGATGACGTAAGCCTAAAAGTGCAGGATAAAAATTGTATTTAACGAAAATGGGGAATTGATAACACCGTTGAGTTTGAAGGAATGCTGACAGAAATATCAAGAAAAAAAAAGCCGAACATGGCGGCAACTGCCACCCGTTTAAAAGGGGACGCCCCTCTCTTCCATTTATCCGTCCATGGTGGTGAGTATGTCTTGCCGCGGGTCACGTTCGTTTACAGGCCACTTGGGATGTGTGTTGCTAGGGTGGGACAATAATGCTATTCTGACACTCAGAGTACAAGATGCTAAGGCGTGAAAGACGCATCCACTTTGATATCGCTCATTGCTAGGAAAAATGAATTAAGAAAGTGATTCGTTCTTTTAATTAGCACACCCATTTGACGACTTGCAAAAATCAGCTGTGCATGAACGAGAAACAGGCTCAACGCTGGCGCAGCCTACACGATTGGAAAACAAATTTCCGGCAATACTGGGCTACTGCTCGCCGCATAGAGTTAGGCTGGCCGCGAGCCGGTGAGTTAGTTTGTTTGCGATGATTACAGTAAAGTGAGCACAGCTTTTTTTTTTTAGAAATTTCTCCAGTGTAAAATTCTTTGTAAACCTTTCTAGCTTATCGTCGGAGAAACGTAAACGGCGGAGAGCACTGCGCGGATAGCCGCGGTGAAGCAAAAACACCCAAGTGGGGGGCATCCGAGCACTCCTAATCTCACTGAGGTGCATTCATGTGACGGCACAACGCACGTTCGGCATTTTATTCGGCTGCGCAGTTTTCAGACTAAAAAGAGAGCTCAGCACTAACAACTGTAGAGTTGTGGACAAAAGACTGCGGATGCGAATCTACGAAAAAAAAATTATACGTGGCATTGCTACGCAGTCAGCTGGTGATTAATCGAATTGATAAAGCACTCGTTCTAGTTCATGCTTCTATGCTTTTTATTAAGCTGATCAGCCCGATCGCCTAGAAATAATTTTTTCGCGATATCCAGCAATTTTTCGTCCATGTCTGCACGTGGATACTCGTGATATTCAACAAACAGATTCGGCGCTTAATTTCACCTCTCTTGTAATAAAGAGCCTGCATTGCGATAATTTCTCCGAACTAGACATTATCATGATATCTGTTCTTCGTAAAGAGCAGATAAATGCTTAATTCTTTGCAACTGCGCTGACATTTAGCTGACTATATGCGTGCGTTCCCGTCAGGGACGAAATTCTGGAACTCATGTTATCCTACAGCGAATTTGCATACTGAGAACGTTGTGAACCGAAAACTTTATCCGACAAACCATTCACATCATGCTTCAACGACGTCGCCCGACGAACCGCACCAAGATGACGCACGCGTCGTCCCTGATCGGCGGTCGGTGCGGTGGCAGCTCTCAAAAGTCTGACCACGGGGTCACTGCTACTTATGGAGCCCATCATTTTCCTGATGTAGCCTTTTTTGAAAGTCCACCCACGGTGGGCTTGACAGGTGGTCGAATGGTCGGCGAGCAGTCCTCGCCACGCATAAAATATATCACAATGCTGTACTGTCCACTGGATTTCAAAAACGTCAGACGAATTGCCGTCGCCTTCTTGGCAGATGGTTCAGTCGTTACTAAAAGCAGCGAGAAGGCGGCAGAAGCACTCCCGTAGGCGTACCGAGTTTTTTATATTTGCATAGTTTTTTTAAATGAAATACATTCTGCGTTATGAAATACGATTAAAGCCCGTCCTTTGAGGCTTGCTGAGCTGCGGCCGGTGGGGACGAAAGGGACAGTGAGAAGATTTTGAGAAGTGTACACTATAAATGCAAATTAGCTTACATGGGAGTAACGAGGGACTAAGATGTCTTCTAGCACACTCCCTTTATGGGCATGGTACTCCATCCAGGGCCTGTGGAAGACTTCCGTCGCTAAAGAAAGGAATGCTTAGGGCTGGCTACGGAAACATATTTCCTCTTCAGAACGTGGGAACGCAGTTACGAACATTTCAACACAGGTTTCAGTCTCTTCCGGCACTGCGCTTAAAAGCCTCCTCCGATTGCTAGCTGCACTAAGTTAGCATGCTTTGCGGTGGGAATATGCCTCCGTTACGGGAGTAAGCATTACATATATTTAGTGATCGAAATCTACCCCAAGAGGGGGCATCATGCCGTTCCCCTAAAAGGGGGTGCTCTAGAGGTCCGTTTATTCCCCCTTTACTCCCATATAGGCTAATTCCTGTTTAGAGTGCAGAGAACAGCGATAGCGCGAAAGGATGGGAGAAAGCTATCAACACTATTTTAGAAAATGTAAAAAGTGAAGTAGGCGCCGCTCGCACACCAATGTCCTAGCCAGGGGGGTGTTTCGGTGTCAGAACCCGCCCCAAAATTTTCTGAGCGCTGCATACCACCCCCCCCCCCCCTCCTCCCTTACGATTTTACGGTCAGGGAGGTGAACGAACGATTTTAAGTAATGTTCAGATTACAGAATTTTCATGCATTGCCCCGACCATATTTTAATAGCGCTCTTTTTCCTCGCCCGACAGTTCCGTGTTGAATTTCAAACAGGAACCCTTATTTTTGTGTTTCAGAAAGTATTCAGGAATTTTGTGGTGCATTTGAATTCTCTGTTCATTCTCGAAAAGACTGATGTACGTAGTAGGGGCTCTATAATAAGAACCAGAAATCATTGCAGGAAGAGTCACTCGTCGCCATCGCACGACGCATGGCACTCCTCTAAATTGTAGGCACAGTTCACCCAATTAAACATAGCTTTTCATGTCAGCCTACTTTTTCATCCTTTGCATTGTCCTCAAATGATCATAAACTACTGCGAAAATAAAAAGTGCTTTTTTTGTTTAAAGCGACTCTTCGGCCAGGCGCAGGTTCACATGCTTGGCGTATAAGTTAGACAAAGGCCATTCGTTCGCAGTTGCTGACTTTGTTGTAGAGCAGAAGCTTTTGAGTTGTTTTATATGTGAAAAATATTTCGAATACCATGATTTTTCATACGAGTGTTTTTTAGGACAGAATGAATGTTCTTTACGAATCAAGTCATCAGAGTCCTGTATGCACTCTTATTTTTGTCTAACTATTGCAGTGAACGAAACAACTAACCCTTAGGCTTTATTAAAGGAGAAAAAATGAATAAGAAATGTTTTGGGCGCAGGCTCTCTTTCTTTCTATTTTTTTTAACGGCAGCGTATAACACCCATCCCCCCCCCCCCCCCCCCTACCCGAAAAAAAATTTGTGGCTATGCCATTAGTTCAAGCATTGTTCGAAAAGTAAATGCGGTGAAAGAATTGCGGTGCGCGTATAGCACTGCGTTTCTTCCGCTGCGTGCTTTGTGCACGCATGCGTTTCAAGTTTTCTTCACTGTTCGGTTGACGTGTGTGTGTGACTCTCAAGCATGTTTGTTTTGTTTTCGCTGCAGCGTAAATGCGGTTCTAACGAAAAGACACCGCTCAGCGACGAAAACATCACCACGTTTTCAGCGTTCGTTGAGCAGTTTCAACCGCACGCGCTTAGCTGTTTTCTTCTGGATTGGTTTTGAAAATTTCCACGTTGCGCATATGTGCTGGACAACCATACCCTCTTGTTACGTGCATGGCTTCGCCCAACATGATCGTTTATTCGCCGCATTGACTTAACGCCCACGGATGCTTCAAGCACCATCGCCAATGCAGTGAGACGACCCTTTCGCTTGTAATTCACGTTCATAACCTCTGCAGCAGAGCTTTCGGAGCCACGCAAGCAATGCAGGTATTGCGAGGTGAAGAGGATACGCGGACGGTCCGCTGCGGTCCGTGGCGTTCGTATGAATGCTCGACGTCCGGAAGGGCTTGCGGATGCGTTGTCATGTGACACGGATACTTGCGGACCATCCACGGTCTGGTCCGCTCTCCCGAACTCACCTTCACTGCTTATCGTGGTGCCTTTGCAGGTGCATCCGAGGAATTTTGAGCAGCCACGAACATAGCAGTGCTCAAAGTTGGCCCATTTGCTCACAGCAGTAACGTAAAAAATACTGAGCGCCTGCTTCTCCTAATAGGAATTAGTATCAACTCGTTAAAACAAAAAACTCCCGTTGCACTCAAATCGATAGATTTCATGGTTCTTATCGAAATAAAAATGCCGATTCCTGCTGTGATGAAGCTCCTGTGAAGGAGGGTGTTTGGGTGGATGGCGAAAATAGATATATGTGGAAATCGTCTGTTGGTGGGTACAGTAAGAAAAACTGGCAGTTACGCACGTGCCTGGAATCGACAACTTTAAGGATGAGATGATGATTGCGTGGACAACCACTGCCAGAAATGACGGAACGACGACTGCACCTATTCGTTTACCTACGCGAGTGTGTATGCGAACAGTCGTGAGGCCAATGATGCAGTAAAGGTTAATGAACGCACATTACCCACAATGGATTCTGGTTGTTGCTTATAGTAGTCTCCTAATTTTTAACCTTCCTCAAGTTAATCTTCTTGGAGAAACTTATAAGCACTAGAGCTTACAGGATAGGGTATACAGACATTATTTCAAACCAGCCTGAGTGAACGATTCTACTTCTTAAGCGGGAAGCAAGATTGCTTCTATGACCCGGTTCCAAGCTGTCACCTGGCGTAGTAGGCACTCCTGAGAACAAAAAGCTTGCCAGACAGACAGGGACTAATAACGGCAAACTAATCTACCATGTTCCGTTTGTGTTTACTAACCTTTTTTTTCTGGTGCAAGTTTGTGATAAGAAAAATTAAAGGAAGCCAAAAAGCAATTCTTCCACATTGGCCTAGTTTTGTGATGATATTTTGTTGTTCTGTGAAGCACGTTTTTATTTATCATTATGTGTTCACTGCACCGGATTTCTTTGTGCTGACATATTTTGGGACTGATTATTTATGCGTATGGTTCAGTCCGTCCAAGTCGTTTGATTTGCTTTGCTGAAATAATTTTTTCAGCAAAAGAATGCGAAGGTGTGCTAACGGGAAACTGTGAGCTCGTCAGGACTTGTGCCGCTTTATTACGCGGTTGCCTTTTCGTTTGCTAAAGAAAACAAACTTCAACCATCGACAAATGTAGACATTAAATGCCATTCCTATATATTAATGCGAATGAATAAATCTCCAGATTTGAGGTAGCTCCTTATTTCATATTATGATTGCTCTGCAGCGTACAGAAAGAAAATTAATTGAAAACTTGAAAAAAATAAAAATGGTAAAATTACGTAAAATGACCTTTGTTCGCTCAAGTAATGTTGCTGGCCGCCTTGTCACGTGCTGAAGACCACTTAAAATTACGCGATACCGCATAATGTGTAAATGGTTAACAAATTGGGAACAGGGCTAATAATTGTCGTTTGGCCTCTGTGTAAACAACAATTCTGACTGCGAACTTCGGGTTTTAAAATGATTAGGATTTGAACGCTTCTGAAATATGCACTCCTTACAAACTTGTGCTAGCTGCGCGTTTGTTGTGCCGCCATCATAGCTAACTCGGTTTTCAATGAAACGGACGATTCGGCTACAGCTGTGTTATTGTTTCGCATGTCGACCGCAACTGTTTACTTCTTTTTCAAGCAATGCGCAAAGGTCAGGTGGACATGGTACAGCTGTCCGTAACATACCCAACAATTCTGGACAAAAGCATTTTTGATCGGGAAACAGTTTATGAACCTATATTTTTCATGTATAGTAAGATTTCCCTTCAACAATCAATATGTCCGCAGATCACCCGACGGCAGCCTTGTATTTTTTTGCAGTTAACGTTCTTAATATCGTAAAAAACACTCCCCAATGGTTTTTAATGGTAGTCTTAACTACTCGATGCGAGTGATGGACAAAATATGAAAGAAAAATTTTGCTACACATCGGAATAATTTACCATTGCGTTCAAAGTTTTCATAACAGCACCTAGCAGTTTTCCAATATTCAAAATTTTTGTCCAAGAATGGTGGACATGCTTCTCTGCCGCGAAGGAGAGTAAGGAGTATAATAATTTTTTTTTTACGCCTGCGTTCATCCTCTGACGGCGCGGTTGAGGTGTGCATATAGAGTGTGACGGCAATGTTCACTTTCGTCTCCTCAGAACCTGCACGTGAAAGAGTACAAAACACAGGTGCTGATTCACCTAGATGGAGGCGAAATGCTATAGGCCCGCTTTGGAACTTTAAACCCCACAAACCGAACAAAACAAACTGAATCACCTAGGGTTGGTGAATTCCAAGCGCTTACAAGCTGTACATGCCGGAACATAGTCACTTAGAAAGTAAAAGCCTATGAAACGGACACTCGTTGGAACGCTATGGTAGCGCGTCGATCGTCACGCGGGCGGGCTGCTTGAGAAGTAGCCGGAACGGCTAGAGAGCCACCACGGCCAAGTTTCCCGCTGCTTTCTAACAGCGGTCTTAGCAGTGACTGTTGTGTTTCCGGTAGTTCGTAGAACGAGTGCAAGTCGCTTATACATATTGTTACGAAGAAGACGACGCTGGCAGTGGCGCGGGACGGAGCGCTCGCGCTAGGCCAGCGGCCATTAAAATCATCTCTTGTTCATGGTTCATCACGCCTCATTCTTCGGCTGGCCGCCACGTTACATTTGGTGTGAGGTGCTGGGGTCCCTTCATCGCCATCCTGGTCCCGGAGCTTCGGTGTCCTGCGCCTGCCGTGCACGTCGGCTGTGAGTGCCTGGTCCGCGCCGCCCGGCCATGCCCCAGCCCGCCCGACCTGAACCGACCTCGCCGCTCACCCCAGCCCCGTCCCCGCCCGGACCACAAGACACGACGACCTGAGACCCGGCCGACCCAGGACTCAAGACCCACACGTGAAGACACTGCCCCCCTGCCCCTGCCGTCCGGTACGTCCAAGGACCTCGGCCGTCAGCTCCTCGTACCCTCCGGCTCGGATGCTTCGTGGACCGGAACTCATCCTTTGATCATCTCATTCACTGTGGTGGTCAGCACTTCACCACATTGCCACTTCTCTCTAACCTGGACCTGGAAGCCCATCACCGTTTCGTCCATCCCTTCATCGACGTCGTCTTCTTTTTACGATCGGGACCATCGCTCGGTGGCCCCGGGTAATGTTACGAAGAAGACGACGCTGGCAGTGGCGCGGGACGGAGCGCTCGCGCTAGGCCAGCGGCCATTAAAATCATCTCTTGTTCATGGTTCATCACGCTTCATTCTTCGGCTGGCCGCCACGTTACAATATGCACGCTGTGAATTCGGATATGTGATCAACTGACTTTATAGGTGACTCAGCCGTGCAGGCCAAGAAATTGATATTAGTGCCGTTGAGAAATTTGTTCTGTGCCCGCCGCGCTCCGCAAATGAGGAATCACGAGCGGGTAAAACTGCGTGCCACTGTTCAATGTGCGTGATTTCGCCCTTTTTTCTTCGCTTTATCCAAGTACAGCCTCCGTTATCAACAGCAGTTTGATACTAGCCGAGTTAGTTTTTTTTTTTTTTTTGGGGGGGGGGGGGTGACTTTCCAGCTCAGCATCGCCTTCTTAATTAAGCGGGAGGAGTGTAGTGCAATTCCTAGTGCTGCCATGTTTCCCCTCCTTCCAATTTGTCGAAGCATTCCCTGGCCTAGTACTCGGCTTATGTGCAACGAAATGCACAGCAAAACGAGTCCTTGACCCTATTTCTATGAAACCAAAATATTTAAGTCATAGCACTCTTTGGCCAACCTGTCTTGCCGCTTTAAAAACAGATCGTCAACAGAAAAAAAAAAGAGGACGCCGACTTCCAATCATATTGATTCGTAATTACTGCACGCAAGCCATGCATGCAGGGAAACACAAGTGAACGTATTTCCGCTAAGCTGTTCTACACAATGGACACAGACGCCTTCCCTTTCCCTTTGTCAGTGAAAGCGATCTGTGCTATAATGACGCATGTCATAGTCCTGTGAGAGCAGCGAAGCAGTGGCCTAGGCGGATGTGTGGGGAAAGGGGATTCAACCTTTCTTATCTGGTGCAAAGCAGTGAAATAGAACTGTGCTTCGCCCTTCATCGTTTTCAGTGAAAATTTTCCGCTCCAGAAGGAGGCCATTTCAGGCCCATCGATTGTAAATAGTGGAAAATACTGCGTCTGGATTCTATGACAGAATAACATGCTCAAGTCGATCACGTGAGGGCACAGTGGTGACGCCCGATAAATTAGCGCATTGGTCTCACTGTCGCATATAAAGGCGCGTGCGGCAAGGAGTGGGGTGGAAAACTCTGGGGATCGGGGTCTGCTGCTCAGCTTGCCCAATGGGGGGTTTTGGCCAAATCGCTTTTCGTTGCCACATCGCTGCCTCGCACTTTTCAGTCGAAGCTGCGTTTGATGCTTTCGTTGGATGCTTGCGCGACTGCTTGGCCGAGTTCCGGTGCTATGGCTTTTCCCTGCCTTAGTCATGACGTGAGAAACGTATAATATGCGATCAATGTCGCCACTCAGCAAAAAAATCGGCGACAAGCACTGAGTGCTGGGAGGGCGGGAGGGGGGGGGGGGGGGAGTGATATCTTGTAACCTCAACGCTTGTGGGCATTATATGATTTTAACTATGCGGTTTAACGTCCGTCGTCGGTATGCTTTTTTATTGCACGTGAAGCGCTAGTGTGCGTGCTTTTGTATTGGCTAGGATATAAAATCAATCCACACGTGTCGCTTGCTTAAATATGTGAGGGGCACTTTTTGCTTGGCCTCTTCAACGTTACAGCATCGATCATTCGTGTTCAGGGCCTCGTGCTACCTGTCAGGCATGATGTATGGCGCGGCCTTTAGCGACGCAGCGGGTCACGCCTGTGTTTGCCCAAGCGTAGAAGGACGAGTTAGAGGATAGCAAAAAATAAAACAAAAACAACCCACTGAGTACCTTTCCGCGAATGCGGCTGGCTGCTCGAGGGTGTAAATCAAGCAAGCGAGAAGGGAGTATCTCAGCACATGGGATTCAAGTATTTAGTGCCATTCACAACTAAAAATTGCAACCTTCGCCCGCAAATTTGCTGCCTACGCTTAACTTTCGCAGCTGTCTTCACAATTCCACTCGCTACTAATTTCGATGTGACGATTTGACACGGCATAAGGATTGGGACATAACAACGATATTAATTTGTTTCGGTAACAGCGCAAAAATACTTGATATACCTTTGTTTTTACATTATCGGACTAAGCACCTAATGTATAGCCTAAATTTAGCCAGCTTGAAGGAAGCTTGTGCTTAAGCACTCATACCATAGTCCGCGAACTCCAAATTGTATATTGGTAGGTGGACTCATTGCATTGCTCTCTGCTGTGTTGTAAAAGATGGGCATTTGTAGCGGCGTCATCACGAGCTACTCCTCGAAAGTTATTCTTGCGGCAGTTTTGTTTGCTTGTTTGTACGTCGGTTCAGCTCACTTCGACCCGTGTGGCATGAAGGCAGGTAAGCTCATTTTGACTTTTTTTCTAATGTTTATCACAGATGTTCGACCCCAATTGGTCACTTTGTCGTCAAGTTGTCATAGCCTAGTCGGAAACAGCTCGTTTACTAGAATGCTTAATGTTCAAATCCTATCTGAGCACCAAAACTGGAGAAAAAGCAGGATTCTAGATTCCTAACGCTGACGCTTTAAATAATGAATGTATACTACACTCTATGATGGTCCAACAAGAAAAAATATGTACATTCTGGGATGCGAAGCAAATGTCGCACGTTTTTCAGATTTACAAGGCAAATAGCACTACGTGTGCAAATTTTCAACTGGTAAATAAAATGCGCCATGTTTAGAGAAAATCATAATAGACTGATTCCTGTGTATTTGTGCATGAGGACCTAACACGTTGATACCGGCTACATTTCTTTGTTAGTCTGAAAGAATGCCTAAAAGGGTATTTAAAAAATGCTTACTTAAGAAACGAATAACACGGCACTTAAACAACTTCTTTTCTTTCAGTAACAAATGGATAATTTAGGAACCTTAGCTTTGCTGCCGCTTTAAACTGCTGGGCGTTACGTTCGCTCCCCCGAGCGTTTCTAAGCTGCTCCGTGGCCGGATATTTAGCAACCATTACAAATATTTCTGGGAACGGGAATAAATTATGTTATCCTCGTTTTTCTTACGTCATTTGCTTTCTTAATTTCTGCTTTTCGTTTCTCATGCTCCGGTATGCTTGCTGAATATTTCGGATAAGGCATACAAAAAACAATGCGCTTAGCTCCACTGGGCCCAAATCTCATTCGGCGAACACACCTGCGAAATTTGCGCCTTTCACAGCATTAGTTCGCAAGAAACTCGAATATGCGTCTCCAATATGGATTCCGCATCACTCTTACCTAATAAATAAAGTCAAACCTCTTCAAAACAAAGCGCCCGGTTCATCTCAAATAACTACTCACGGACACCAAGTGTAACGGAAATAAGATCTCGTAACTTATCACTTCTCAAGAAACGCAGGTAGCGTCAGTTCTTGTTCTCTTTTAACATGTTTTATGTACGCATTCATTGTTTCTTGCGCTGCACATTGTTCCAGCCTATCAAGTATTTTGGAGATTAGATTCACTGCACAAAGTACAGCTATCACTCTTAGAAAAAAAGGACTAACAGGCGGCGAGAGGTTAGTCTTTTTGGGGACTAACTTACCTGTCACTGGCAATTGTCCTTTTCAGGACTAACTGGAAAGGGGCTAACTGTTGGGCCCCTTCGAAAGGGTGCAACAGTTTGTCCCCGGGAGCAGACATTTAATGAAAAAATGCAAACGACGCGTGATTTCCAGCGTAATTTAGAGCAGAATAGTTCCCGACAGAACTTCACACATATAACAACGATAAAGGAAACAGAAATAAACATACATGAAAACACCAGGATTTGAAACCGACAACCTTTGGAATATGAGCCGAGCGCGGATACAACTACGCCACCACAGCGGACGGTCTATAGCAGAAAATAAAAGCCTTATAGGCGAAACACACACATTGTCGGTACCTCTCAAATTGTTATCAAACATATTGCTGTTTAGAGCACAGTACAGTGATTTTGGTGTCATATGCTTTTTAAACAACCTGCGGTAAGCTTTAATGCGCACGCACAATGGTCTAAATCGCGTTTTGGCCAAAAAAAGAAGTGCTGAACAGTGTATACGCGTACATTACGGCCGGTACTTCACAACCACAACATTTGTTTTCTTTTCGTTTCTTTTTTTGCTTATAAGGTGGTCTTACTTCTTGCAATTGGCAGCTACACATTACAGCCTGTTGAAAACAAATATAGAAGGCGATGGTTCACCTCGTTTTTTGTTACTGGCGGACAGCGGTGACAGGGAATTGACTGCTTGCCGCTCTCCGGTTCGCTAAGTGTCGCCGATACCTGCACAGTATCACATAAGCTCGTAAACGAACGGCAACGATATGAAACTACGTGTACTTGCTCAACCCTAACCTTTACAACTCACATTCGACACGTACTGAAGCCCGTAGTATTTGTTTATGCACTTGCACAGCAGCCAGCCGTTTCGGTGGCACGAAGCCTTTTCTCACTCAAAAGGGTATCCGCTTCGTCACCGGCAGCGGCGGTGTTCTCACTGGCCTTAGACCACGCCCTGCGCTTCAAAAATCGAGTACTATTGCAGTGAGGGTCTTCTCGCGCGATTCTCTCGTGCTGCTATGCTGCGATTCGCCCCCCGTTAGTCTCTTTCTTGGCAGTTAGTCCGTTGAGTTTGCGCACGGCGCGCATTTTTGGCAAGAGGAGTGTCGTGTGCAAATTTAGGGACTAAAGAGCCCTTTTGAGGACTAAAGTTGTCTTTACTCACCCCTGAGCCGGTTTTTTTCTCAGAGTGTAATGTTTGCCAGAGCCAACCCTTTCTATCACTCACCATTTCTTTTCGTTATTTCTACTGAAATCCGCTCGCGTTAAACAAGGCGTCTGTCATTGGCGATTCCATATATTTGTTGACAGCATAAAGTGCTTCCTGAGGCAGTGAACGTTGCAGAAGTGGGATATGAGTTTATTTCATGTGCGGATTATCTGAATTTTTGGTGCTTTGTATCCATTTTTAGCACATATGCTAAGCCTTTATTGTACCCGCCCCCTCCCCAGTGTCATGACTGCTTGGGTTTTTATGTTAATTGAAGCGACAAATAAATATACATTCCTTTTCACTACATACAACCTGTTTACTGAAGGGGCAGAATGAGAACAGCTTTAAGCCAATATATTCAAGGAACTTGTTTCCCACTCAGAAACTCCAAAATATGCCACATTTTTGCCATAAGTAAGGTTTTAAAGAAATCTGGGGATAAAAGACCGCCTGTGTACACTCAGCATTTATAGATTGCGGACAAAACACTTCATCCATTAGAAGCGTGAGCAGTCATGTTGACAGCGTACGTAGCCTGTGCTCACAGAAACCATGAGCAAACATGCTATGAAGTATGGAGGGCTGAAAAACTAACACGTCTTAAAATGTCACACACAGAGACGAAATATAATTGGTTATTCATGTTCACGAGCAGCTACCCGGGTGAGTTAGTGAGGAGCATCTCAGCACCCCCTCTATTTAAGGACTTTGTCCTTTCACGTACCTCAGAAGAAAAACTACAGAAAAGTTTGAGGACTGAAAAGGCAACGATGAACGGCTTGTTTAATTAATAAAGAAAACAGCTCTATGTATTGCAATAGAAACACGATTACTAGGTGAGAAAAAACAGTCAGTACAAGGAAGTGCATTTATGAAAGCCAAGCGATAATAGGAGATCTGGGCTGCAAGGCACCAATCAGCAGGTGAATAAAAATTAGGGCCTCTGGCTGGCTCGTTGGAATCATGAGGAGCACGTTACCCACATCCCTTAAAAGATATGCAGGCAGCGTATTGTGCCTTCGTTCACCTGCACGATCGTCACATTGTGGTTAGTGGAAAAGTTTAAATTTGAACTAAGGGCAACGTAGCGAAATAGAAAAAGAAATGGAAAGATGAAAAATTATTGGTGTAACGTTACGTAAGTCAGGAAAGGAGAATTGGCTTCAGGAAGGCCTAATATGCGGATAAATACAGCTGATGGCCTGTCAGGGAAACGGAACGGATTTAAGACAAAGTAACCACACCCCTGAGGAGCGAGAGTAAAGGGGAGGGGGGGGGGGGTTATATAAGGAAATTCTCTGAGATTTGGTTACCGCAAGGCAGATAAATGGAGGAGTTCCGTCGGAGAGGCCCTTGTCCGTGGCATACATTAGGTAGCGCCTACCTACTCAGTGGAACTGATTCATCAATGCACTTCTTTCCAAGAGGAAAGTCCACAAACGTTTCCATAAGCTTTGTTTTTTTTGCATCCCGAAGTTGCGCGCCATTCGGCACTATTAACTTTCAACTCCAAAATTTTGAAAATGCTGGGGTGAAACACAGGAAGCATTGTAATTCAGTAAGGAATGCGAGAAGATGTATTATCATTAAGTGAGTAGAATTGTTGAGTTGTAAGTTGCCTTACTCCGAAATAAATCATCATACCCTTAGAACATGAGAGCCAGGCGAATTGTGAGGATGTGACAGCCTTCGCTCCTCTGAGATAAAACCAAGCCGAATCTGTAATAAGAACATCGTGGTCTGGCAACATCATTAGTTTAGCATTTACTGAAAAAATATCTTTTCAGAAAGAAGAAAAACTCCGTGTGGGGCTTATTTGTTGTGCTCGAGATTCTTTCGGACTTAGCGTTGGTGGTCCAAAGACATATAATTCCGTGAACTGTTGAAAACTTGCCATCCAGAAGACCACTTAAAACATGATGAAGGTGGTCGGCCGCATAGGGAGTCGCTGTGCCCCTCTATATTACGTTTTCGGCTGCGTTGTTACATGCGCTGTTGGTTTGCAATGCATCTCTTTCTGCCTTTCTTTAAAGTTCAGTCGTGAGTTCAGCGCTGTATGTCGCTTCTTTTTACTTTGACCGGACTTGTGCAATACAGCTTCTACAGTAGTGGTTAGTCGCATGTCACTGGTCATCCCAGGTTCAGTATTCGAGCTGGAAGTCCAACCATGTTCCAGAAGAAACGTTTTTGCCCACACAAAATGCTTATCGCGTTATATTTGACGACTACTGCGGTTAGGTTAGTGCACCTTAAATCCGTTTTAATATGCAATATGCGAATGAAAATTTCATACATATGTCCACTTGTGTTTTGTGAGTGAACGCTAGAGATCAGGCATCTTGCGGTAAAACGATAAAGTTGGCACGGATATATATTTATGCTGCCTTACTTACTGCGCAGCCTTCTGCAAGACAAAGCTGCGGTCGGAAACAAAAACTTGGACTGTAAAGATTCCGCGCCCGTTACTACCTCGTGTCCATCGCCAAAGAGACGGACACTAAACATTCTCATGTGCGAACCGCTTTTACACGTTGATGTGCTTTGGATGTGTGTTTTTTTCAATGTTTTCCAACTGTTGGTACGCAGCTGATAAATGGTATGACTTGGTCAAGTTGCGCTCCTTTGAAGCGTGAAACTAAGTGATCGAAGGGCATTACTACGGCGTGCGTTAGCTTGTGGGCGCGACCGTAGCCTCTTGTTCCGATGAACGCGTCAGCACCTAAATGAAACAAAGTGCGTGTAACGCATCGCTATGACGGAGAATGCCGCTAGACGTTAATGGTTAAGATTCTGCGCAGCGAGTAGGATTTCACAAACGCAGCTCCTAGGGCACCACTGCTTGATGAAGATCGCACCCGCAAGCCGTTTCAGAGAGAAAAGTTGGCTCTGGATGTGTTACTAGCCGGGCCAGCATCAATTTAGCACCTTTTATGAGTCAAAGTTCACCAAAACTCAACAACCACCAACATTCTCTTTGTGCATAAATAGCGTGGGCTCCGTTTAACGGAGGCGCGGCTTCAGTCAATGCGTTTTAAAGGAAACGAGAGCAATGATAACTGCCGGCTATTTTGCCTTTCTTAACTACGATTTTTGAGAGTATCTTCAGTCGTACCTGGAGCGCCCACACAAAACTACTTGTGAATCCCACATACATATGCTTGTATTTCTAAGCACTAAGTGAGGCACTCTTGGTGCAACGCGATGTATCTTTTTTGAAAAAGTAGCCAGGCAACGGGGTATGTCGCTTAGCCTTGTAGGGGAGCGCTTATCTAACACCTTCCGCTATAAATCTGCGTAAGGTAAGTAGAATCCTTGCCCTCACCTTTGGAGACCTTTTGACAGTTTAGAGTGCCATAGGGGCTCCACTTTCCATGTCCATGTTCCCTGGTCAATATCGAAAAAGACAGTATGTGCGCATTTTAACTGCTGGTATTTATTTTTCTATTTGAAGATTAATGGAACGCGCAGTATGGCAGGAAATTTTTTGCGGGAAACATTGTCGTTAGCTTGGCAAGTGTTTGGCATAACGCTGTTAATGCTGTATGACGGAGATTTTACGGTGCCGCACAGACTTGCGGTACAGAGTTCTGAGCAGGAAAAAGTAAAACACGCTGAAGTTTGCATTATTTAGAACAGGAAACTGAGCAGCTCTATGGGCGGCCTATTTTCAGGGAAGCAACATTTTATGTTTCACTGATTTATTTATTTATGTAAAATGCTTATAGAGAAGCGCTACGGAGAAGAGCGGGTTAAGAAGGGAATATTGTAATACACTGCAATGCGTTGCATGCGATGTCAGAACTTTCTACACATAGAAAAAAACAGTGGAATGGCAGTTGTTGCAGAGGAAGGACAGGAAGGACAGGCATATAAATAAAGCAGTGATACAGCAATAAGCCAAGACAATTGATGTTCTATGTGGTATTGGGAAATTTTTTATGACAACAATCCCTGTGCACGAGGTGGAATGCAGGCAGTTCCCCTAATGAATGACATTCGGAAGCTGCAGATAGGTGTGTGTACTTTTGTGTAAGGGTTTTGGAGAGTGCACTGGCAGTGTTACGATTCTCTACAAGCAGAAAACATCGTAAACAGGGGTAATGTCGCATGACACAAGGACATGTTGGGCTGCCGGGACATGCCTAGACCGGATAGCTTTCTGCACGTACAGCAAAAATGGTGCTGATCGTGAATTTCATTGCACTTTTCTTGCTTTGGTTTTGTGGGGCTGTAAAGATTACCTAGAAACTTTCTGCCACAGTTTATGCGATGCTAAATGCGCGTTTTGATATATATTGTCACGTTTTAGTGACGGCAGTCCAGCGGTCAGGAAGACACCAGAAATACTTGCAAACGAAGCTCTTTATTAGGGCTGACTTGCGCCCTCAAACGAACTGAATCACTCGGTGGCGGCGTAAGCAACAAGCGTGCTCGTCAATTGTCGATCTACGAATGTCCGCCGCTCGCGGCATCGCTCAATTTAAAGCCCGCAAGGAAACTTCCAGATAGCAGGACAAGATCATCTACAGTAATCTGGAAAAACCTAGATGCAGCCTTTCATGGCTGCGATCAATCGAGATTAGACTGGTCGCTTCTCGCGTCACGAACAAAAATGATAACAGCCCTTTCCTGCAGCCTTGAGCGTGAACGAACAAACACTACAATGATACGTGGCATTACCCCCCTTCCAAAAAAAAGCATCGTCTCGATGCTTTAAAATGAAATTAAACACGTAGAATGCTTCCAGAACTTAGAGTCCTTTAGCGTTCCTAATAAGGTGTAAGAGCAGCGGTAAAAGCTTCAAGTCTGGCCGTGTCGTCGTCGTCGTCGGTGTTGTCGTCGGTGTAGTCGTAGTTTTTGTCGTAGTTTTTGTCGTCGTATTTGTCGTCGTATTTGTCGTCGTATTTGTCGTCGTATTTGTCGTCGTATTTGTCGTCGTATTTGTCGTCGTATTTGTCGTCGTATTTGTCGTCGTAGGGATCGTCGTCGTCGTAGGGATCGTCGTCGTCATAGGGATCGTCGTCGTCGTAGGGATCGTCGTCGTCGTAGGGGTCGTCGTCGTCGTAGGGGTCGTCGTCGTAGGGGTCGTCGTCGTAGGGGTCGTCGTCGTAGTTGAGGCATGGTCTTGCGTTTTCGTCGATGGAGGATATTTGTCCTTGCTCTCAGAAGCAATCTCACCTCCAGAGGCTGCTTTATTCAGTTTAACCTTCGGGGGCTGGGGGAGCGTCCACGCACTGCGTAGCCTTGGCTAGGAGATACATAGCGCGGTGACGATGGCGACGGGGAACGTGTAAGGCGGCAGGGCGATGAGTTTTCTTCCCAACGCAAAAACTCCTCGATTTCGGCTGCTCGCTGGCCGGGTCGGGGTCGTGGGGCGTCGTGAGAAAACCCTCGGATGCCCATTCTCCTGTATGGGCAGTACCGGAGAATGTGACCGGCTTCGCCGCAGTGGAAGCATAGTGGGCGGCACTGGTCGGGTGTTCTCCACTCGTCGCATTTCCTCGGCCGTGTACGACGCTCGTAGGACGGGCGAGTTGGGGCGAGAGGGCGGCGCTCCAGCGCAGCTGGCTAAGGGCGATAGGGGCTTGGGTCCCGTCGTCGAGGTACAGGACGGCGCACTGCTGCGGCGTAAGTCATGGCTGGAGGATCCAGAGGCTGCGTGGTAGACTGGAGTCAGGTGCTCCGGTGAATAACTCAAAGGGCTGGCGTGACGACTTGCAGGGGTTGTCCGGTACCTGGAAGGCTACCCAGCACCTCCACCAGATGTCACGTTTTAGTGACGGCAGTCCAGCGGTCAGGAAGACACCAGAAATACTTGCAAACGAAGCTCTTTATTAGGGCTGACTTGCGCCCTCAAACGAACTGAATCACTCGGTGGCGGCGTAAGCAACAAGCGTGCTCGTCAATTGTCGATCTACGAATGTCCGCCGCTCGCGGCATAGCTCAATTTAAAGCCCGCAAGGAAACTTCCAGATAGCAGGACAAGATCATCTACAGTAATCTGGAAAAACCTAGATGCAGCCTTTCATGGCTGCGATCAATCGAGATTAGACTGGTCGCTTCTCGCGTCACGAACAAAAATGATAACAGCCCTTTCCTGCAGCCTTGAGCGTGAACGAACAAACACTACAATGATACGTGGCAATATATATATATATATATATATATATATATATATATATATATATATATATATATATATATATATATATATATATATATATATATATATATATATATATATATATATATAAGCAAACAAGGGAAGGGGAATAAGGGGCTCGTTATAAATATGACAGAAGCCAACAGCCACAGAAACCAAGGGGCACAGGGGATTTTTTTTTCATTATTTTGTGGTGTTGATCAATTTAGAATATCACTGTGTATGTTATCGCTTAAAGATAATTGATTAGAAAAGCAGAAGAAAAAACAACCACATGCCGCCGGTGGGATCCGAAGCCACGACCTCCGAATTACGCGTCCGGTGCTCTACCTCTGAGCTACGGCGACGGCTGTCAATTCTTCTGCTTTCGGGGGTATTTATGTTTACAAGTAACCTAACCTTGAGAGTGTTCATCAGTGCCACCCACTTTCATCAGCGGCGGACGTAGAACGTCCTGAGTTACCGCAGGTGTGACGTAGAACGTCATCGAACGGAGAGGGTGGAAGCTGTGTGAGAACCCTCTTATGCTTCCTAAGGCATCAAGGCTGCCAGAATCGAGGCCCTCGCTAAGCAATTAAGCAAACAAGGGAAGGGGTTGAGGGGCTCGTTATAAATATGACAGAAGCCAACAGCCACAGAAACCAAGGGGCACAGGGGATTTTTTTTTTTATTTTGTGGTGTTGATCAATTTAGAATATCACTGTGTATGTTATCGCTTAAAGATAATTGATTAGAAAAGCAGAAGAAAAAACAACCACATGCCGCCGGTGGGATGCGAACCCACGACATCCGAATTACGCGTCCGGTGCTGTACCTCTGAGCTACGGCGACGGCTGTCAATTCTTCTGCTTTCGGGGGTATTTATGTTTACAAGTAACCTAACCTTGAGAGTGTTGATCAGCGCCACCCACTTTCATAAGCGGCGGACGTAGAACGTCCTGAGTTACCGCAGGTGTGACGTAGAACGTCATCGAACGGAGAGGGTGGAAGCTGTGTGAGAACCCTCTTATGCTTCCTAAGGCATCAAGGCTGCCAGAATCGAGGCCCTCGCTAAGCAATTAAGCAAACAAGGGAAGGGGATGAGGGGCTCGTTATAAATATGACAGAAGCCAACAGCCACAGAAACCAAGGGGCACAGGGGATTTTTTTATTTATTTTGTGGTGTTGATCAATTTAGAATAGCACTGTGTATGGTATCGCTTAAAGATAATTGATTAGAAAAGCAGAAGAAAAAACAACCACATGCCGCCGGTGGGATCCGAGCCCACGACCTCCGAATTACGCGTCCGGTGCTCTACCTCTGAGCTACGGCGACGGCTGTCAATTCTTCTGCTTTCGGGGGTATTTATGTTTACAAGTAACCTAACCTTGAGAGTGTTCATCAGCGCCACCCACTTTCATAAGCGGCGGACGTAGAACGTCCTGAGTTACCGCAGGTGTGACGTAGAACGTCATCGAACGGAGAGGGTGGAAGCTGTGTGAGAACCCTCTTATGCTTCCTAAGGCATCAAGGCTGCCAGAATCGAGGCCCTCGCTAAGCAATTAAGCAAACAAGGGAAGGGGAATGAGGGGCTCGTTATAAATATGACAGAAGCCCACAGCCACAGAAACCAAGGGGCACAGGGGATTTTTTTTTTATTTATTTTGTGGTGTTGATCAATTTAGAATATCACTGTGTATGTTATCGCTTAAAGATAATTGATTAGAAAAGCAGAAGAAAAAACAACCACATGCCGCCGGTGGGATCCGAACCCACGACCTCCGAATTACGCGTCCGGTGCTCTACCTCTGAGGTACGGCGACGGCTGTCAATTCTGCTTTCGGGGGTATTTATGTTTACAAGTAACCTAACCTTGAGAGTGTTCATCAGCGCCACCCACTTTCATAAGCGGCGGACGTAGAACGTCCTGAGTTACCGCAGGTGTGACGTAGAACGTCATCGAACGGAGAGGGTGGAAGCTGTGTGAGAACCATCTTATGCTTCCTAAGGCATCAAGGCTGCCAGAATCGAGGCCCTCGCTAAGCAATTAAGCAAACAAGGGAAGGGGTTGAGGGGCTCGTTATAAATATGACAGAAGCCAACAGCCACAGAAACCAAGGGGCACAGGGAATTTTTTTTATTTATTTTGTGGTGTTGATCAATTTAGAATATCACTGTGTATGTTATCGCTTAAAGATAATTGATTAGAAAAGCAGAAGAAAAAACAACCACATGCCGCCGGTGGGATCCGAACCCACGACCTCCGAATTACGCGTCCGGTGCTCTACCTCTGAGCTACGGCGACGGCTGTCAATTCTTCTGCTTTCGGGGGTATTTATGTTTACAAGTAACCTAACCTTGAGAGTGTTCATCAGCGCCACCCACTTTCATAAGCGGCGGACGTAGAACGTCCTGAGTTACCGCAGGTGTGACGTAGAACGTCATCGAACGGAGAGGGTGGAAGCTGTGTGAGAACCCTCTTATGCTTCCTAAGGCATCATGGCTGCCAGAATCGAGGCCCTCGCTAAGCAATTAAGCAAACAAGGGAAGGGGTTGAGGGGCTCGTTATAAATATGACAGAAGCCAACAGCCACAGAAACCAAGGGGCACAGGGGATTTTTTTTATTTATTTTGTGGTGTTGATCAATTTAGAATAGCACTGCGTATGGTATCGCTTAAAGATAATTGATTAGAAAAGCAGAAGAAAAAACAACCACATGCCGCCGGTGGGATCCGAAGCCACGACCTCCGAATTACGCGTCCGGTGCTCTACCTCTGAGCTACGGCGACGGCTGTCAATTCTTCTGCTTTCGGGGGTATTTATGTTTACAAGTAACCTAACCTTGAGAGTGTTCATCAGCGCCACCCACTTTCATCAGCGGCGGACGTAGAACGTCCTGAGTTACCGCAGGTGTGACGTAGAACGTCATCGAACGCAGAGGGTGGAAGCTGTGAGAGAACCCTCTTATGCTTCCTAAGGCATCAAGGCTGCCAGAATCGAGGCCCTCGCTAAGCAATTAAGCAAACAAGGGAAGGGGAATGAGGGGCTCGTTATAAATATGACAGAAGCCAACAGCCACAGAAACCAAGGGGCACAGGGTTCGGATCGTGGGTTCGGATCCCACCGGCGGCATGTGGTTGTTTTTTCTTCTGCTTTTCTAATCAATTATCTTTAAGCGATAACATACACAGTGATATTCTAAATTGATCAACACCACAAAATAAATAAAAAAAAATCCCCTGTGCCCCTTGGTTTCTGTGGCTTCTGTCATATATATATATATATATATATATATATATATATATATATATATATATATATATATATATATATATATATATATATATATATATATATATATATATATATATATATATATATATATATATATATATATATAAAGGAAACATATTTATCTGACTGAATGTTTCGATCACAAGACCGATTTCAAGAAAACGATCGGTTTTCCGATCGAAACGTCCAGTCATATAGGTTTCCTTTATACATCGTTACATACTCCTATAAGCAGAGTACTTCATGGTCTCGCAACGTACACGCACACACACTATATATATATATATATATATATATATATATATATATATATATATATATATATATATATATATATATATATATATATATATATATATATATATTGTGAGACAGGAGACAGAGCGCAGGATGGAGCGAGCTTTAACGGCACCCGCAAGTATGGCGACCAACCCTTCGAAGAAGAAGATGATCGATGATGATGGATATGTACAGATGAAGACGAAGGTCGCATGTTGTGCTTACACTTTCTCCCCTCGCGTACGAAAGCGACCGGCCCGGGCGCAGATTAGAGCACAGTAGGGCGACGGGCAAAGGGTTTGAGGCGTGAAACATGAACAATCTCGGCACCTTGGCAACGACGATCGTTAACAGGATGAACAGGGGCAACGCGATAGTTCACCGGGGACGTTTGTTCGAGTACAGTATACGGACCAATATAACGGGTCAAAAATTTTTCACACAATCCCGCGGTACGCACTGGAGTCCACATCCGTACCTCATCACCAGGGTGAAAAAATATGGCACGGTAGGAGAGATCATAGGTGTTTTTCCGGGAGGCTTGGGAGGCGTCGGTATTCAGGCGGGCAATGGCACGGCAGTAGGCAAGACGAGAAGTAAACTGTTCGTGAGAGGGTCTGGAAGAGGTTGAGGGGGCGGAGAAGAAAGACGCTTCGAGGGTGAAGGTAGGTTGACGTCCATACACAAGGAAGAATGGGGAGAAGTTGGTGGTTCTTTGCACGGCACTATTGTATGCAAAGGTAACGAAGGGAAGCATGGTGTCCCAGTTGGTGTGGTCGGGCTGGATGTAGGTGGCTAGCATATCGGACAGCGTGCGATGAAAGCGCTCTGTGAGCCCATTGGTCTGAGGGTGATAAGCTGAAGAGGTTTTGTGCACGGTTCTGGAGGCGTGAAGAACTTCGGCAAGGATGCTGGAGAGGAAGGACTTGCCGCGGTCACTAATAAGGACACGAGGAGCTCCATGGCGCAGAAGGATGGCGTTCAGGAAGAAGTGGGCGATCTCTGAAGCAGAGCCGGAAGGAACAGGGGCCGTTTCAGCGTATCTAGTTAAGTGGTCGATGGCAGTGACGATCCAACGGTTGCCCTTTGGTGTTAATGGTAAGGGACCGTAGAGGTCAATCCCAACGACTTCAAAAGGGGAGAAAGTACAGGGGAGAGGCTGTAGAAGGCCCGCAGGGGCAGACGTGCTCCGTTTACGACGTTGGCAAGAGATGAAAGACGCAATATATTTTCCAACAGCGGTTGAGAGGCCAGGCCAAAAGAAACGGCGCTTGATGCGGTCATAAGTTTTCTGAAAGCCTAAGTGGCCAGCCGAGGTATCATCATGAAAGGCCTGCAAAACTTCTCGGCGAAGAGAACGGGGTACGACAGGCACCCATGAGTCACCGAAGGGGCTGTAATTGTGCCAAAGAAGGATGTTGTCGACTAGCTTGAAAGAGTTAAGTTGGCGACGTAGGCGGGCATTCGGTGGCCGCGTAGCACCGCTCAGACGGTCGATAAGAGTCCGGCAGTAAAGGTGGGCCCGCAGCGCTGAGGCGAGATCGCCAAGACTGGGAGCTGGCATCAAGTCAATGGGTGCGGCGGTCAAGGTTGAAATAGCCGTCGAAGGGGTAGTTTGGCAGTTTGAGGATGCGGACGACACGGGTTGCGGAAGCGGAGGTTGGGTTTGGGCGAGGGGACAACGAGAGAGCGCATCGGCGTCCTGGTGTTTCTTGCCCGATTTATAGGTGACGGTAAAGTCATATTCCTGGAGACGGAGAATCCAGCGGCCGAGGCGGCCGGACAAGTTTTTCTGCGAGGACAACCAGCACAGGGCATGATGGTCAGTGACAACTGTGAACTGGCGGCCGTACAAATAAGGGCGAAATTTCTGAATGGCCCAGACAACAGCGAGGCACTCTTGCTCAGTTATAGTGTAGTTCTGCTCCGCTGCAGTCAGTGTACGACTGGCGTAGGCGATGACTTGCTCGCACGAAGAGTGCTGCCGCTGCAGAAGAACTGCACCAATGCCGTGTCCACTGGCGTCCGTGTGTAAAATCGTTGGAGCATTATCGTCGAAATGTGCCAGTATCGGATCAGATGTGAGAGCCTTCTTTAAGGTAGTAAAAGCGACCTCACATGCCTCAGACCAAACAAACGGCTGGTCAGCGCAGATGAGCTTATGCAAAGGGGCCGCAATAGAGGCAAAGTTGCGTATGAAGCGCCGGAAGTATGACGCTAGCCCCAGAAAACTGCGCAGGTCTTTGACGCGCGATGGGCGAGGAAAATGCAAAACTGCAGCCACTTTGTCGGGATCAGGCTTTACACCCTTCTGGCCAACGACGTGACCGAGTACCTTGATAGAAGTGGAAGCAAAGCAACATTTCTTGGTGTTTAACTGTAGGCCGGCCTCAGAAAGTGCGCTTAATACTTCATCGAGACGAACTAGGTGTTCAGAAAAAGTCGAAGAAAAAATGACTATGTCGTCGAGGTAGCATAGGCACGTTTTCCACTTCAGGCCTCGGAGAACGGTGTCGATCATGCGCTCGAACGTGGCCGGAGCATTGCATAGGCCGAACGGCATAACGTTGAATTCGTATAATCCGTCGGGAGTGGCGAAAGCCGTTTTTTCCTTGTCGGCCTCATGCATAGGTATTTGCCAGAATCCGGATCTTAGGTCGAGACTAGAGAAAAATTGTGCACCTTGGAGATAGTCGAGGGCGTCATCAATCCGAGGCAGCGGATAAACATCTTTTCTAGTGATCTTGTTAAGGGCGCGATAGTCAACACAAAAGCGTACTGAGCCATCCTTCTTTTGAACCAGCACAACAGGCGAAGACCAAGGACTCGAAGAAGGTCGTATGATGTGGCGCTTGAGCATGTCGGCTACGTTATCTTGAATAACCTTGCGCTCACTAGAAGACACACGATACGGGCGACGGCGAATTATGCCCGAACCATCTGTGTAGATGCGATGCTTAGCTGCGGTGGTTTGGCTCAAGGTTGTTGCCTGGGTATCGAAGGAAGCGGCATGCTTGGTCAAGACGGCAAGCAATTCATCTTTTTGAGTCGGGGTGAGACCGGGGCTGATAGCAGCTGAAATAGATGCAGAGGCTTGATGGGGCAGAGGAAAGAGAGAAGCTTGATGGGGCAGAGGAAAGAACGGCCACAGGTTGAGTGGTATCCACAGAAGCGATGGCTGTATATATATATATATATATATATATATATATATAAACGTAATTCGGTTGACACACGGTAGAAAAAACAACAACTTTATTCTAACGTTTCGACCAGGGTCTGGCCTTCGTCAGAGTGATGGGGTACAGGCAAAAGACACAGTTTATAAGGGAATGTACGCGGGGAGGGAACATTCTGATTGGCGCATCGCAGCGGCAAACACCTCAGTATGAATCGCCAGTGAATGATAAATGTAGTAAAGAAAGCAAAGTCAAAAATTACTAAATCATCGTGGAGTATAACTGCAATGACATTGTGAAAAAAATGTAAATAATACAAAAATGTTTTGGTCGTAGCTGAAATGCACAAGAAAAGGCGAACAGCAACAACAACAAAATAATAAAAAAATATATATAATAAAATCATCAGACACGAGGACACGGGTGAATACCACTTTTGATTAAACAACGCCTCTTGTGAAAGGGTATGGTACTAAGATGCGGTGCTATTTCAGAGATAAGCCATTTACTAAAAAAGAAGAAAGCGGCGCTAACAGTAAAAAGAGGACGAAAATGATCAGTGTAGATGAAACACGGCATGATACTATGAAGTGTTGCGGTTATGATGATAGACAAGTCAGCTTCCCAACATTTTCATTGAGACCGCAAGAAACAGTATTAAATTTGTGTATAAAAAATGATTCACGAACTTCGCGTTCATGATGGGTCTTGAAGCCTGATTCCAGTAAAGTTACTTGAATTTTTTCGAAAGGGTGCTTAGTGTTGTTCACATGTTTAGAGATAGGAAGGCTAGGCACTGTCTTGCAATGAGCTTTGTGATTATTGAAACGATATCTGAATGGTGTTTCTGTTTGGCCAATATACTGAATTTTACAGACTGAGCATTCGAGCATGTAGATTACGTTGCTGGTATCACATGAGTAGTTTCCCCGAATTTTCACTTTGAAGTTCGATGCAGTGCTGGAAGCCGTTACTGATGTCATCATCTGTGAGCAGACTTTGCAACGTGATTTATTACATGGATGACAGCCGATCGACATACTTGTGCTTGTTTTAGACGAAGTGAGAATGTCACTGAGGTTTTTGCCACGGCGATAGACGACCCGGGGAGCTTGTTGAAAAATGTGTTTGAGCCGATCACTTTGCATGAGAATGACATGGTGTTTTTTCAAAATGCCCGCGACGTTTGGAACCGATGCTGAGTGGGTTAGTACCAGGTTGATATGGGAGTGATGGGATGGTTGGTGCTTTGCTTTGAGGAGTGCCTCACGGTCAAGAAGGCCTGCGCGTTCTACAGCGTCGTTTATTAATTGCGCAGGATATTTTCGTTTAGTCAGGGCGTTTCGGAGGTTAGTACAGTTTCTTTCGAAGTCGCGCTCGTCAGAACATATCCGTTTAAAGCGGACGGCTTGTCCATATGGGATGCTAGTCTTCCAGTGTTTAAGGTGGCTGATTTCGAAATGTAAGTATTGTGGTCTGTCACTGGGTTTGCGGTATAAATCTGTGCTAAGTTTGCCATTCTTTATTGAAACTGTTACATCTAGAAAACTAATTGTGGTTGCCGAGTAAGAATGAGAGAAAGTAATGGCCTCATGCGCGTTATTAAAACTAGAGATGAATGATAAAAGTTCAGCTTCACCATGCTCCCAGATAAGAAAAATGTCGTCAATGAATCTTTTGTAGTAGAAGGGTTTAAATGGGTGCGTAGCAAGAAACTTGTCTTCTAATACACCCATAAATATGTTGGCGTAGTTGGGACCGATCCGTGTGCCCATCGATGTCCCGTTTATCTGGACATAATGTCTATTATCAAATTCGAAGTTGTTAAGTTCGAGTATTAATTTCAAAAGTATGGCTAGCGTGGGACCATCCACGTTAGAATCAAAGTCTTGCTTCTCAAAAGCCTCCACAGCTGACCGGATGCCGTCTAAATGGGGAATGTTAGTATAAAGCGACGCAACATCAAGGGTTACAAGCAAAGCACCATGGGGGATGCTGATGTCGGCTATCTCGGCTAAGAAGTGTGTTGTGTCCTTTATGAAGGACTGAAATGTTGCAGGAATTTTGTTGATAAGGGTGTCAACGTAGCTTGACAGTCTTTCAGTCACGGTTCCTATTCCGGAAATGATCGGTCTGCCAGGGTTGTTCGGTTTGTGAATTTTGGGCAATAAGTAAAACCTGCCTGGTACAGGGCTTAGTGGAATTATTGAATTTACTGTACTTTTATCAAGTTTGTTGCTGAGAATGAGATCGGACAAAGTTTTTTCCAAATCAGTTTTAAACTGAGCAGTTGGATCGCTGTCTAGGAGACGGTAAAATGAAGTATCTGCAAGCTGCCTATCGGCTTCAGCGACATAATCGGTTTTGTTCATCACCACGATGGCACCACCCTTGTCAGCCGGCTTGATAACAATGTCAGTTTGAGAAGCTAGTCTTTTTATTGCTGCGGTTTCTTTTCCGGAAAGGTTGCGACGGAAATTCTTTTTAGTGTTGTATGCCTCTAGCACATCCTTTTGAACTGCCTTAATGTAGATGTCAAGGCAGTTTTCTCTCTGAGTAGGGGGGGTCCAGTGATTTTGCGACGGCAAATTTTCATCTCGTTTCGGATCTTGGGGACGGTCATGGAAGTATTCTTTCATGGAAGTATATATATATATATATATATATATATATATATATATATATATATATATATATATATATATATATATATGGAAGTATATATATATATATATATATATATATATATATATATATCGTGTATACGAGATTACTGAATATGTGTTATATGTGTCCACATATACCATACGCGCCCACATATGCCATATCTGTCTCAGACACGTGATTAGTGGAAGAGAATGTCTGGGCTGGAATTAAAAATGTAATGTATAAAAGAGCAGCCATACATGTTAGGAAAGTAAAAAAGTAAAAAGTAATTAAAGATATCATTTGGAAACTAAATTCGAACCACCATCCAACAGATCCACAGCTGCGTACCTTAACAACTACACCACGACTCCTTTTAGAGCGCAGCTCTTTGGCGCCCGTTCCTGCGTTTCGCTGCGTCACCGTTGTCCTTCGTAACCAGCAGTGGACACCTTAATCGCGCTTTATGCTGCGAAACGAATAGAGCGGGAGCTTGGAAAGCACAAGGAAGGCGCATAACTGCCCTCTTAGAACAGTGGACACCTCAGTCGTGCTTCATGCTACGTGGCAGTAGTGACAGATCTGCGCTACACGCGTTGGCATTGACAACGTTGTACCAGAAACGCGACACAGCCATAGGCCGTCGGCGTTCATTGTGCTCATTGCCGTTGACAACGTTCTACACTCCGATCATTTTAAGGAAAGAAGTGCGCATAACTGACTCCCTGGGTCAGTGGACGCCTGAATCTTGCTTATAGGTAGTACGTGGGGTGATGACAGAGAGATGTGGGCTGCAAGCGTTAGCGCTGACAACGGTGAGCGAACTCTCGCGATCAACCATTGGCTGCCACCTGCTAGGGTGGCAGGATGTGTGCGCTGCCTATGAAGTGTCCAAAACGCACTCAACGTTACAGGCCCCAAGCCGCTTATAGGGCTGTTCGTGGAGAGCTTCTGGAGGAAGGAATATGTGTGAAAAATAACAAGTTGTCTGTAACTGTACATATATGTCTTGCTCGACTTCTTTCCCTCAATCTATCGAAAAGCTGAAACAGCTGATGAGCTGCCCTCATATGTCGCATTAGAAAGTATCGTAATCGTCGGCAATTTTCTTCTATATTGCTTATTTCCATGCCACACGGGCAAACTTGTTGGCGGTAAGTGCTTCCTGCCTTCTTTTTTGCGCTAATTCGCGTGGTGCCACAGACAAAATTTCAATGGCATTAGCCTTACTGTCATTGGTGAACTACTGAGTTCACAACTGATTTGCTCGAGCAATGCGTACTCTCTCCCTCATTCCACGGGCAGAAAAACATGCAACCTTGTTAGTAATGACTTCTTGACCAGTAGCAAATGGTTAATTCATAATCTTCAGTCAGATAAAGCATCTCTACCGTATTTTCTATGCTAAGGGCGCCATTTTTGCCAGCACGTCTGACAGATACTCTCAGCTTGTGTGCTGGCACGCGAGTCTATGGCTACCTTTTGAACTTGCCAAGCGAAAACAGCGGCATTTTCTGAAAAATGATTTTTATATTGCATTTCAACAAGATTCCTGGGATATCGTGCTTATTATTCATGTGAAATATTTTACTACCTTGCAAGCGTTATCGCCATCGCGACTCTCATATAATTACATTGAATCTGGACGCTAAGGACTAACTCAAAAAATACATTTAGCATACCCAAGGCGTTCTAGCGGAGACGTATGCCAGTTTTACGTACGGAACTGCGCATGCGCAGAAGCAACTGCGTGGCCGGGTATGACCACTGAGCGTGCGCAACAGGCGTACTTAAAACCGGTATACGTCTCTGCTAGTTCGTCTCCGATAAGTAAAATCTCTAATAATGCCATTAACAAAATAAGGCCTTAAGCATTTACTGCCATTTATTGCGCGCGTGAAGCACGGGTATGGCAGCCAGGACTCCTTTTTTTTCTTTATTGTCAAACTGGGCAACGAAGAATAGCGACATATCAAAGACACATTTGGACACAAAGCGCTGCACAATCATTGAAAGAGAAAATAAAATTTGGGTAGCCTCATTTTTGCCATAGCAATTTTAGCCGAACAGCATTTAATGTTTAGAAGTGTAAATACCCTGTTTTTACCGCATTTATTTCAGGTATCGTGACTTCATCTCGGAGCAACGCACTAATAACGAAGATCTTCAACAGATGTGGTACGCGTCTGGTGCTAGAGGCCGACATCAACTCTACTCAGGCTATAAAGGCGAGTGCTCTGACAAAAAAACTGCAAGAGTTTTAGCTCGGTTAAACCGATTATAGCGCGAAAACGCGGGCAGTATTAGTGGACAAAGAACACGCGGTGTGCAATGAACAGCGCGATATTGGGCTGCAGTTAAACAGGAATGGTGTTGGGCTGCGGTGATAGCCTAGTCCGGCAAGGATAGTTCTGTTAATTTTTCTTTTAAGTTTGTGCCACGTATCGCCTACCTAGGTGCTCTGTAAATAGTTTTTGTGCGCGCACACACACACGCACACACACACACGCACACGCACGCGCACGCACGCGCGCACGCACGCGCACGCACGCACGCACGCACGAACGCACGCACACGCACGCACGCACGAACGCACGCACGCGCGCACACACACACACACGCACGCACACACACACACACACACACACACACGCACACACACGCACACACGCACACGCACACGCACACGCACACGCACACACACACACACACACATACACACGCGCACATGCACACACGCACACGCACGCTTATGAATTTCGAGCGCACTCTACGTTACAAACCAGCGGTGATACGTAATTGGCGTAAACTGAAGTAGCGCTCCTCGCGTGATGGTTGTGGGGTGCCATTTAGTCAGCGGAATTATACCTAATTCCCCGTGAGTCTTACTACGCCACCGCAAAGAATACTGGCAGTTGCAATTCTTGACTGAGTTTAACGAAGGCAATGGCTGTCTAGCACCACGGGAACACAAGCGCTATTAATTTCAAGACTCATAATTCTATAATTTTAGACTATGCATGCATTCTTGAGAGAATATAAACTGCAGAGTAAGAATCGCGTGTATGTTTTGTTACTATGTTTTCCTTAAAGCTTACTGTGTCTTATGTTCATGTAATTATTTTTGGAATCGCTAAATCTTTCGAACGCGTCATGGTATGCGCGCCGTGAAGAGCGCCACCCAGAAACACCAGCGAGGTGAAAACCAATGTGGGTAGATATGTTCGTTCTCTTACCTAAACCTATACACCTCCTCGACCTAAACATATCCTCGTCATTTGCGTGCGTGCCGTAGGCGTGTTGTGTTGATGAAGCGTTCCCAAAAGCCACAACACCGGGGAAGTATGCTTTGGAATACAATCGCGTTGAGGAAGGAACCAACAAGGTTTTATACGCTGTAATCATGTGAAACCTGAAAACCTCTCACGCTTCGACCTTCCACGTGTTCAGATTGCACGGACTGATAACTAGGATTTCTGTTATGTTTATCTAGAAAAGCCGAAAGGGGGCTCGTTTTCACTCTCTCGCAGATATTAACTCGACTGTGCTACGGGATCCGGATGTGTTACGTGTACCATACAGCAAGAGAAAAGGTACTTGCTTCTATTCTTGATTCTGTTGCTGTGAAAGTTTATCAACGTTCTCTCTCCGGGCAAACCTTTTGCATTTGTAATTTTGTGCGATTTTTCCGTCATTTTTAATACAAGCAGTTTTTGTCGCGATGCAAAGTGTGGTTCACTTCAAACTTATTCTTGCACTCACTGCGCTTTCGCAGTATTTATCAGCGCGATCCATCCAAGGCTCTTTTTGTCATGTGGCACCTGGACAAATCTAGGGGGTTATGTAAGCCAGGTAGGCTTGAATATCCTAGTGTCGATGCCGCCGCTGTTAGTGCCATGTCTTCAGGACATTGGAGAGCAGGGCGGCCGCTCTGCTGCACAAAGGCTGTTAGTTTTGAGAGATGTGGAAGAGAGTCTACCTGTGGCTCAATAGTGACTCGGGGGTCAGGGACGGTTTGTAGTCAGGACCGCACTCTCACCTCGTGCCATTGTCGCAGTGATGTGTCTATGTTAATATCTCGTCTAGTGCAGCTTTGAGCTTTAAATTTTCTTGTGAGTGCAGCGCTTTATAGCGGTTAGACTTAGTGTCGGCTGGAGTAAGGAAACAAGTGAGCAGAAAGTCACCCTGAAATGTCAACACTGTGCACTTTCTCTTCCACCGAGCATCGTTTTCATTATTCCGTGTTTTTCAGGACACCAAACCACTAAAAGAAAGGGCGATGAACTGCGTCGCTAACGTCGTTCTGTATGTCTACACAACGAAAAGGGTGAGTAATAACAACAAAAAAAGTAAGTTGTCGGCAACAGAACCAAATTTGTGTTCTTGTAAAAGAAGAGAATTGTTACGGCTCGTAAGCGCTATTTACTATTTGTGCCCTTGTTCTTAAGGTCAAGCACGAGCAAAAATTCCCTCATTCCCTAGTTTCTCCGCGACCTACTTTCTCCGACGCCTTCTTCTTCAGGAGTGTGGCGATACCCGCGAGTGAAAACACGGACACGACGGTATATGGGGAAGGGGTGTGTGTCGTTTGAAAGACCATGCTTGCACTCCCCATTCCTGCGCAACGGCACCCCCTTAAAATCAATTAATTTAGGATTTCTCTCAGTGTTTAAAGCAGCGGTACCCAGAGGCAAGACCTGTTATCGTTCTCTAGGGAATACCAAGTTCCTTCATCAGGACGACTGCTTCAGCCATGCCCAGCATTCCTGGGCATTATCTTTTTCGTCACCACGGGAAAACTGATTCGTAATGATTGGCCTCCGAGACAATTTTTTCCTGCAAAATATGTGCGGTGCAAAAAAAAAACAAAATGCCTGAAGATGATAGCAATAGAATGTGATTTTAAAAACATTTATTTCAACACAATTGCTTTGTATGAACATTGCTAAAATACCACCAGCCACACAAAAAGATGAAAATTAGCCATATTACATTTCGGAGAGACTAGATAACACGATAAAGATTAAGAGTTATCAATGCCGCATTAATGTATTTAAGCATTAGTTTTTTCCTAACTCAATTCTGGACTGGAATAAACTTCCGAATGATGTGGTTTATGCACCTGGTTTCCAAAGTGCTGTTGAAATGATAATCTGATATATTTCTTCCAGGTCTCGTGTGTTTGCCAGCGTTTTGCCGATGTGTTATCACTCACACTACTTGTGAACTCATTTAGTCTTCTTTTAGTATCTTGTGTTATCCTTAAGGGAAAAACAAAATAGCGCACACGAGAAGACGGGACAAGCGAGGAGACACTGACAAGCGCTGTGTCTCCTCGCTTGTGCTGTCTTCTCGTGTGCGCTATTTTTTTCCCCTTAAGTATGGCTTACCAACATGGCCAAGCCTCATCTCTCCTGTGTTATCCTTGCTGATATGTTTCCGAATATCTTCTTTGCATGTGTTATTGTATGTTGGTTTATTGGTTTGGTTTACTCGGGTTTAACATCCCAAAGCGACTCAGGCTATGAGGGACGCCGTAGTGAAAGACTCCGGAAATTTCGACCACCTGGGGTTCTTTAACATGCACTGACATCGCACAGTACACGGGCCTCTAGAATTTCGCCTCCACCGAAATTCAACCGCCGCGGCCAGGTCCGAACCCGCGTCTTTCGGGTCAGCAGCCTAGTGCCATAACCGCTGAGCCACTTCGGCGGGTTTTGTGTTATTGTATGCAGTAATATCCCTCCTATAATAATGCCTCATGGGCGCTGTAGGTACTTGCAATGAATAAATAAATAAATAAAAACAGGATTGTCAAGATAATGCATTCATACAAAAAATACTAAAAACCGTGTGGGGCTTACAAAATACTTCATGTATGTTTATAAACTAGGCACTACAGTTTGAAAATACAGCTCCAAAACCCCAGGTGGTCGAAAATTCCGGAGCCCTTCCCTGCGGCGTCTCTCATAGCCTGAGTCGCTTTGGTACGTTAAACCGCAATAAACCAAACCAAACCAAAACCAAACCAAACAGCTCCAAATCTTTCTGAGCTAAATTTTTTTTTGTCAAATTCGAAAAAAAAACAGAACATGTTTACTGCATTCGAATCGGAGCGAAAGGAGGAATTTGTTCTACGTAGAAGACGACGGTGAGCAGGCAGTGCTGCGGGACGGAGCAGATGGAAGTTGATGAAGACGACGCTCTCCGATGCACAGCGCGAGAGTGTGGCGCAGTTTAACACGAGGCGCGTTGGCTGCGTTGACATCTATCTCGGCGGAAAATTGGAAAGTTTCAGACATGGAGCAGATGAGAACTCTAAGCCGTGATGTCGTCCTGTCTCTTGCTGAAGGTGTTGAGGTTAGTGATGTTCCGCATCAGCTGACTGTGTGCGGCATTCAGAGCCTTGTTCTAATTCCGGGCAGACCACCTCTGTGTTTACGTTGCAACCGTGTTGGCCACATTCGTCGGTACTGTCGTACGCCGCGGTGTGACGACTGCCGGCGTTTCGGCCACACGGCGGGGGAGTGCGTCGTGACGTATGCTGACAAGCTGCGGCATCGCGTGCGGCCCCCTGACGATCGACGCTCTACAGGAGCACATCATGGACGTTACAGAAGTACTTGACGCGACTGGGGACTTTCCAGCCGCCGTTGTAGCTGAGCCTTTGAGTGTCAGTGCGCCGGTTGTTCCCTAAAATGCTGCCGCGGAGTGTAAAGAGCCGGCGGATGACCATGCAGCGCCGCCTCGGTGTGAGGCGTCGGATTCTGGTGCTGGTGGAGAACCAGTCGCCGTCCTTGAGGCCCCTACGGATACCACATCGGACACTTCGCCTCCTCCTGTCAATGCTGGCCAGCAGCTTCCTGATCAAGGCCTTCTTCCAGCGGATGCTGACCCTGGTTCCGCAGACGAGCCGCTTCAGAAGCGCCGTGCGTCCTGCGCTTCCGAAACGAGTGGCGATGAGGACCCGGTGCGCAGCACTCATCGCCGTCGGCGTCGCGCGTCGAGGCACAAGGAGCAGTGCCGACGTTCGCGGTCCAGGAGGCCTGGCGGTGGTTCTCAGGCGGCTTCGCCGTCTACCGACAGGAACAGGGAACTGTGGGCATAATTAGTTACAGTCATCATGGCTGCTTCCGCAGAGTTAGTATTCGCAACACTGAATGTACGTGGCCTTATGTCTCGCCAGAGGCAGGTGCAACTCCGCCGACTCTTCTGCAGCAGGCACCTTGATGTTATCGCCGTCCAGGAGACGAAAATTGAAAGTGAGGAGGATACTGAGGTGGCCCTGCAGCCCTTTTTATCAGAATATAATGTCCTCGTAACGCATGCTGTGGGATTGTCGGCGGGTTGCTGGTTGTTTCTGCGCAAGACACTCCCCAGTTCGGGTTTGACCTATAATGTCGATAATGAGGGCCGGTTGGTATGCTGCGATTTTCTCCTCTATGGAAAGTCATGGCGACTAATGAATGTCTATGCATTTAATGCTGTATCACAGCGCATTACTCATTAAAATTTCACCAGCGCTGCGACTAGGAACAAGAACAGAGAAGGAAGGCAAGGACAAGCGCTTGTCCTTGTCTTCCTTCTCTGTTCTTGTTCCTAGTCGCAGCGCTGGTAAAATTTTAAAGATGTACCAACTAGCTCAAACCACCATTTTGCTCCAGCGCATTACTCTTTTTGAATGCATTGCCAGCTTACTGGACTGTGACCGCCACGCTGTGCTAATGGGTCACTTTAATTGTGTGTGCGACCCAGTTGATCGTGCCGGTCCTGATACACCCAGGGATAGGAGCGGTGAATTTTTGTCTCTTATGACGGAAGATGCAGGACTCATTGATACCGGAAGTTCATGTCCTGGTTTCCACTTATTCACACGCATTCAGGACCATTCTCACGCTCGTCTAGATCGAATTTATGCATCTTTTTCACTTGTCTCCAGAGGATTGGTCTGTGAGACTGTACCAGTTTTGTTCTCTGATCACTGCATGGTGGTTGCTCGCCTCGGAGGTAGTGCTTGTTCAAAATTTAGGCTGAAATGGGCGCTTTGGAAGCTGAACTCCTCAGTAATTAATGATGAAGATTTTGTCATTCGTGTCCGCTCGCAACTGGAATCCTGTCTCTCGAGCAAGATGCCGTTGTTCGCCGCTTGGGAACTGTTTAAGCAGGACGTGCGTGCTACAGCTATAGAAATTGGTTCCGTGCGGTCTTTTCACAGGAAACATCAGGAGCAGACACTCAAGGAAAATTTGTACAATCTGTATGAACTGGAATGCGAAGCACCTGGCTTATATACGGATGAATTAGCTAGTATCAGAAGTGAGTTACAAAGGTTTGATGCAGAACGCTACCGGGGTGCCCGTGTTCGATCTCGGACCAAGCGTGATCTGCAATGTGAGCACCAGACACGACAGGCTTTGCTTGATGAGCGCTGTCATGCGACTGCAAAGTTTATTTCGGGGATGATGTCCAATGGCACACTAGTGTCCAGTACAAATGAGGTGATGACCGTATTTGTAGATTATTACACACACTTGTTTAGTGCTTCACCTTATGTGCATATTTCGGAAATTTTGACGTATTTCAGCACCTTAGTGAGCCCTTTATCGGAAGATGATTGTTCTTTTATTAGCGGCTCTTTCACGCTGGAGGAGGTGGAACATGCAATTGATCAGTTACCTATCTCAAAAACGCCTGGTCCTGACGGCATTTCAAGCGAATTTTACAAGGCTTTTAAATCTATTCTCACTCCTGTCCTGCTGCGGGTCTTCAAAGTGCGGCTCGATATAGGAGCCTTTCCTCAGTCTTTTACAAAAAGCCACACAGTCCTAATTCCGAAAACTACAGATGGAGAAAAACCGCGCTCCGTAGAAGGTTATAGGCCCATTGCATTGGCAAATGTGGATTACAAAATTTTTGCTAAAGTCTTGTCAAATCGCCTGCAATTCGCAATGTCGGTACTCATTCGATCTCACCAGACTTGTGGTTTGAGAGGCCGCTCCATACAAAGTAATGTTCACACTGCGCGGACAATACTTGAATATTCCTCCAGCTGTCATGAGCAGCTTGCCCTGCTTCAGATTGACCTTGCGAAAGCATTTGACCGCGTTCGCCGTTCATTTCTGTTTTCACTTCTAGAGCGAGCAAACGTGGGTTCTACTGTACTTAAAGGGGTTTAACTTTGCTACAGCAACTGTTCAACACGATTAATGATTAATGGCCAGCTCTCGAACCCTGTGCCAATCCGCTCTTCCGTGAAGCAAGGCTGTCCGATGTCTCCTCTGCTTTTTGCTCTTTACCTGGAACCACTTTGTTTGAGTGTTTCGCGTAACAGTAACATCCATGGGTTCCCTGTTTTGGGTAATGAAGTCAAATTGCTAGCATATGCTGACGACCTTGCATTTTTCTGCATTGACAAGCCCAGCATTGATGATGTGTTGTCCACAATAGATCGATTCGGCATCGTTTCTGGTGCTCAAATGAATCGCTCCAAAAGTTCTGGCCTATGGTTTGGTTCATGGGGCACAACTCCACCTCTGTACGCTGGCACAGAATGGTCTTGTGTGCCTCCTAAATATATTGATGTTCCGCTTCATGCCTACAGATCCAGTGCCCATTACTGTAGAGAGCGAGTTCCGGCTGTTGAGCGTTATGCTCAGACGTTTGTACCGCATCGCCTCTAAATTTTTGCTCGAGCCCAGGCTTGCAACACCTTTCTGGCAACAAGGATTTATTACGTACTCCAGGTCCTTCACTGCGCCAGACATTACATACAGCGTTTCCACCGTATATTTGCGACGTTCATTTGGTCCTCCAAATTTGAGCCCATGCGGCGTGATAACCTTTTCAGGCCTGTTTGTGCAGGAGGCCTGGGCCTAGAGCACCTGTATGTGAGACAGTTGGTTGCCCGTTTCTTCTTTTTTCGTGCTTGTTCCCTTCCGATTATTAGAGCATTCTTGCAGGTTAACTTCATGACTCTACTTCCGAACTTAGTAGTTTCTTCCAATTTTACTGAACGACCCCGTTTACTAGGCTTTATGCAGGAAGTTTATCCCTCCGTGCGTTTTTTGACAGTTCGGTTTTCAAATGAGTACTTACATTCTGTTTCGCGCAAAAATCTGTACAGAGATTTGATATCGACGCTCTTCCCGCCCCCACTGTATCGTTCCGTTTACTTTGGGCTCATGGGTCATGATGATTTAAAGCGAGTGCGTAAAACGCCAATTTCTCCTTGCACCAAACATTTTTCTACAAATTACACACTGAAGCTCTACCTGTCAAGACGTGGCTCGATAGGAAAAACATTTTTGTGTCTTCTGTAAACTGTCGCTTGTGCAATGTGCCTGAAACAACTGAACATTGTTTTATAGACTGCTAAGACGCGATTTTGTTTTGGGATGTTTTGCAGAGGACACTACAGAAAGATTTTCTCCTAAATTCCTACAGTGTGCGCTACCTTGTCGTTTCCCAACATGACTCGAACCCCTTTGATATGATTCTTCTGATTGGACTTCATAGCCTTTGGAAAACGCGCATGCAAGACCGCAACGTTGAACCTGTTGTTTCACCCAGAATTCACTTTAGCCGAATGTTGCTGCAGATAACGGACATTTACGAAAAATTGGACTTTGTACCGGATTGGTTTCCTCTCCTGATGCGCTGTATATCCTTACCGGCCTTTTAGTTATAATATGTTACTATTATGTTTCTGCCACGTAGCGCCTACCAAGGTGCTCTGTAAATAGTTGTTTTTGTGTGTGTGTGTGTATACACACACACATATGTATATATGTACTTTCTAAACAAAACCATGTAAATAAATACCATGAAAGAAAAAAAAAGGCGACAGCCTAGTGGTCACGCTGAGCGGCCCTCAAAGGGGATCTGTTCACGCAGCCGCGAGTTCGAATCGCAGTCATGGATATTGATTCCATTTCTTTTTCTTGGTATGACCTCCAACTTAGCTGAAGGTGAAAACTAGCCACCTGGCGATAGAAGCATGATGTCCCGTAGTGAAGCTTTCACTTTCGAAAAGATCTTTTCACATCGCCCTTGATACAAACTCTTCATTCCTAGCAAAAAAACACCGAAGTTCAATGTAATATATGAAAGTTTAGCTTGATGAATGTGCTTTCTCACATTATTTAAGTCTTAGTTGAGAGCGGTTTTGAAGTAACCGAAAAGAAATTCCAGACACACAAGAAGTAGATTGGCACAACATTTTTGAGGATCTACTCACAGGAAAATTTAAAAAAGGTAATAAAATTCTTGAACGTGCTGCAGAATGCGTTGGTTTTCTAAGAAACTATTTTGGAAAACGTTTCGGATGATTAAGGGCCAGTTGGTAGAAATCCACAGCTTTCGCCAACTGTTTCGGGCAACTACGGAGCGTCATTCCTAGGTCGATGCCTTGATTTCTGCTGGGCCGGAACTGAATTGCTTTCTGGGTAGGTGGAAGTAAATCTTGCCTATATGATGTCGAGCATTTTGACTGTCACGGGTTTGGCGATTACGCGACGTCATCACCGAGTCCTGACATTGAGGGGGTGGCCGTTTGATGCCCGGCGTAGCCGGTAAGCAAACGTAGTGAATGAGACAGAGGCATGTTACGAGGTAACAACAGCCAAACAACGTTTATAGTTTCGATTGAAGAATGCGGCAGCTTTCACAGACACGTAATGTACATTTCTACAAAACAAATGTGGCAAAACACATAGCATTAAATACACTGAATTAAGTTATACATTGAATATGTCTACACAGGTCAGAACACAAGTGATAGTTCAATTAGCTACAGTCGATAAAAGTTCGGAAGGGGAAAGAACATGCAATTAACCGAGGAGCGCGGCTGCAGTCCATCCACAAACACTCAGTCAGTGCGGCCCCCGAAGGCGACGGTGCTTCCAGAGCAGCTAGCGGTTTCGAGGATGCGGTGCGGCGGCTCGGAGTCCCGGTAGTTCGCGGCGGCAGCGTCTTCACAGGCGAGCGGACTGAAGTTCGTTTCCGTACGGCCCCTTTTTAAAGTCCTCGGTCGTTAGCGGGCGAGGCACTCGCGGCGCCACAGAGTCGGAGTCGAAAAAGCAAACACCAAAAAGCGCAACAAGAGCACGTAGGCACCTACACTTTGACACTGCCTAGCCGCCATCTTGGAGGAGGAAAAATTAACGGACAACTAAAAAGAAGCCCTAGGCTTCGACTCCGGATTCAGTGACCTTGAAAAAGCAAAAAAGTAAAACACAACCAAAAAGGGAGTCACGTTCGCCCGCATCTTATTTCCTGCTAATGGCCAGCTCAAGGCTTCGGCAGTATCGGGGCCGACCTTGAGCCGGGAAAAAGTAAGAGATACACAAAGCAAGCAGCAGGTACGCCTCCGCTTGCGCAATGTGAGGGGGTTGTCTAACTGAAACAGCCTGCATATATTCGTGCTCTTACCGAGACACATGCAGGTTACACGGTCACAATATGTTATAGAAACGCGGACGCATCAGTTTTATACAAACAAAAGTAATTTACAGGCTGCCGCCACTTCTGTGACACTGACATCATTGTGACGCGTGAACCGGCACAAAGAAGTAACAGACAAGAAGAGGAAATCGAACTCACAGGCTGCCCACATTTAGTGCTGAGGTTGCGGAGTTTCTTCCTCGGAATCAAAATGTTAGGATATCATTGTCGGAATCACTGGTGCTTGATGCATCGAAAAAATTTTGCTGCAGATGTATACAAAACTACGCGGTGCGGGATTTTTATGAGCGCATGCAGTCCCCGCAGCTAACGCCGTACTGCGAGCACACAACGTCGGCACACTACGCGGCGGCTTATGACCAAGCACGTTTTGTGTCTGCCTTATCTCTCTTCCGCGAGACATCGGCGGGCAGGCGTGTGGTGTTGACAAAGCTTGGTAATAAAAGCGCAGTCGTCGAGCGAACTGAAGTGCGCAGTCTGTTGCTGGCCGGATTCAGTAACAGATATTCCGCATAGTTCGCGGCGATGCATTCGATTCGTACTAAATTCTGTTTTTAGTTACCGTTCATATACGATCTGGTTTTGGAAAAGTACTATCTGCACAGCTAGAGCGTAAACAGTGTTCCCGCTCTGAATCATCCTCCTTCAAACGCAGACCATCTGTTCGCCTGCCCAGGAGCCATCGCCTCTCCCCCTAATCCCGACCGCGTTCACCCCGCTGACAGGTGCGGCAGGCTCCCGCAGTTTATGCCTGCCTGCCTGCTTGCCTGTTTGTCTGCACCTGTCTGTTTCTGTGTCTGTAGTCTGTCAGTCTGTCTGAATGTCTGCCTGCCTACTTGTCCGTCCGTCTGCTGAAAGCCTTCCCGTTAGGCTCTGAAAGTAAGAACCCAAACCCAACGTTTAACTTCACTATGACTAAATGCTGTGAGAAAAAAAAAGGTACGACCAAACTACGAGTGCTGGTTTCCTCCCGGCGGTAGACAAAACTGTATTTGTAGCGCATCAGTCAGGTGCCGACGAGCAAGCCCTGATCCTAGCTCGTCCAAGCCATACCAAGCGCTCCACGTGAGAGACATATTGAAAGAGGGCAGACTTAAGGGCTTGGCAGGAAACAAGGCAGTGCCCCAGCGATGGTGTTAACGGGCTCTGTTACGAGGCCCGCTTCGCGAGTTCGTTTTTCATCGGTCGATTGCATGTGACAATCCCATTCTTGGAACTTTTTTACAGCGACAGCTGTTAAGCGCCCTTTCCTGGGTTGCGCGTCATAGTAGGGTGTTGTTGTCTGTCGTTGTCAGTAAGTCTGTAGTAGTCCGCCATAGTCGTCGGCTGAACCGGTGGGCAAGTTGCCATGGAAACCACTCGGAGTGTGGTTACTGTGCAAGGAGGAAGGTATCACGTCAGCAGATAAATGCGTGAGTGGTGGGTAGTTACCACAGGAACCATTCGGAGGGTGGTTGTGTGGAAGGAGGAAGGTATCGGGCGAGTGGACGAATTCTCAACCGGCGAATGGTTACCCCGATAGGAGAAGGGGGCGGCGAGAGCGTGAGAAGGACTAACTGGTCAGCGGTTGCCATGGAAACCACTCGGTGGGTGGTTACCCTGGAAGAGCGAGGAGGGTTACCATGGAAGGAGGATTCATGGCGAGGACATAGGAAGGCGTAACCAGAGGATGGTTACAACGGTAACCGTCCGGAATGAGGTTACCGTGGAAGGAGGAGGGTATGGCTAGAGCATGAGAAAGTGCAACAGGTACGTGGTAGCCTTGGAAACCAATCGTAGGGTAGTTACCCCAGAAGGAGAACGCGGGTTGCCGTGGAAAGAGTGTACGGCGAGAGAAGGAGGTTATGGCGAGAGTATAGAGAGGCATAGCATGGTAGCCTTCAGGAACGGGCTTGCCATGGAAGGAGGAGGAAGGGCGGAGGAATGTAGCACGGTCCATCCACAACAGCTGCTGTGAAACGCGCCGCCCGAGGAGAGGGTCATCGGCGGCGCTGCACTTTAGGATAGACGGACTGGAAAGAAGACCTAGACGAAATACGACTGTTGGTGGAATCCTAAAAGAGAGCGCCCTAGCAGTACACAGATGTGAGGTCGCTCTCACATTATCTACCACAGCATATCGCAAAGTGTGAATACCTGTCTCTGAATCTCGCGTTTACCTGCCGTAACCGTCTTGTCAATTTTTATTTCTTTTTCACTTTAGAGCCAGTACGGGAATTTTTCCAGACCAGTGGAGGAAATTGTCGATGATGTGAAGGTACGTATGCGCTAGGGCTGATTCAGTGCAAGATTGAAGAAAATATTTTTTTTTTTCTGAAGGAAGAGATGAAGCTTAAGATCACCTGCTAATCCTTTCACCCAGCCTCACGTACGTCCAGCGCCGCTGATTATGTTCTGCGTGTACAACATCATTGCTTAGACAGGTAACCTCGGTGAGATCACAAAGCCGCATGCCGTTTTCTCTGATCTCAAGGCAGGTCGAAAGAGCCGTTACGAATAGACGTGCACGTCCACAAGCTTCGCATGGTGGGGGAATGAGGGTCCCACGTTATTCGCTCCAATATCTGCAGGAGATGTGTACTCTGGCTGCGGCAACCTTCCTCCTGATAGAGTAAGGCTCTTGTGAAGCCACCCAAATAGCATATTGCTTTTTAATGAATATTTCTTCACGCGCTTTTCAGAAGGTTAGACGTAGAGCGGGCCGTATAATGTAATAACTTTCTTACAAAAGTATCGGAGAAGTTTCGATTGAAAAGATAATTCGATGGCCACTTCACACGCTTAACGATTTTACCTGAAATCTGGGGGCAATTTTGCCCAATTTTTGTGTTACTGCACAAGGCCTTTTAGTTATGGAATGTTCCGTGGGCGCCCGAGTGCCAAAATGTATTTTCAAATGCAGGCAATTTGCATTCTGCTAGGACGACCCATAGAACATTGCTCCAACGTGCACACCACATCCGCACTGCATGCAGGTATGTGTGGCAGACGACATGCCTACTGAACTCCCAGTGGCGTTGGCCATGCTCCGTAATCTTCGAAACACCGTTAGAATTCTCGGAAAATGATCGCCAACAGCGAGATGCACCCAACCAACTCTGGAAGCCGATGGCCGAGAGCTGCTTTTTCAACGACCAGCAATAACAGACGGCCAGCTCTCAGCATAGGAAAGGCTTCCAGGACCAGCGTTCCTGCAGGAGTGTCCCAGTAGCCGTATATATCATCATTTTGTGAATAAAAATGTTCGAACTGGATAATTCGGGGAAGAAATTCGACGACGAAAACTTGCCTGCGAATCGGTAGACCACATTAAGATGCCTGCCACACACTGAACTTGAACTGAAGCGCACATTCGTTCAATCAAAGCAGGCTCGATCGATCAACCGAGACGAAGTAGCGCTGGTTTATTTTAAGCCAGAGGAGCAATAGGAGGAGAGGTGTGCATGCGCAGTGCGGCCTTGTGGAAAAGCCGTAATGAGCAGATCTTAATGATCTCTTGGTTACGGACACATATGAAGAGGAAAACATTTTTCCTCACGAGTTGGGCCATCGAAGCATCGGAAAGACAGCCTGCTGTTTTCTGTATATAACATGCTTCAAAAGGTTCGCGTTCGGTTTCATCTAGACGCTGAAATAATACTTCTCAGTAAGACCGCGACCAGGCATTCAGCTGGAAGTGAACAGCGTAGAACGGAAGGACATGAACAGAAGAGAGGCGCTGACTTGCAACAATGCTGTATTCGGGAAAAACACAGGGTTCTCATACTATCTACCCCAAGACGTGTGAAACGTGTTGTTTTTTCCTTGGGGTAGATAATTTAAAAGCCTGTGTTTTTCTCGAATAAAGAATTGTTGAAAGTCAGCGCCTGTCTGCTTTCCATGTCCCTCTGTTCTGCGCTGTTCACCTTCAAAAGGATGACCAGCATGCCCAAGCAGCTATTGTGAGGCGTACAAGCGAGACGAGTTATAACCGGGTAAGTTCGGCAGTGGTTTTGGATAGGTGCAGGCTTTTATTTCTTTACTTATTGCGCAACTGTTTGCAGAAGCAGCCAGACATAGCGAATTGCATATATCTATAGGGACGTTCTCTCAAATGGACATCGCGTGTTTTCCCGTCGAAATATTCAAAACATCTGATGGAAGCTGGAAACCCCGGACAAATCAAGAATCCCTTGTAAACAAGAAAAAAATACACATGTCTCATTAAAACTAAGTCTGCTGAAGGCATGAAAGCATTCGAGAGTTACCGAAATCTAATCACCAAACTCGTTCTACCTGCAAAAAGGCACTATTTTGAAACTGAACAGAAGGACGCAGAGATGATGTTTGGAAGGCACTTAATTTAGTCCAGGATTCTAGGGCGCCACTTTTAATTTTGATCCAAAGGTCAGATATCTAAGGTACTGTTATGGTAATATTGAAGGTAATGGTCCATTCGTTCGATGCGCTGCAAAATCTTTCTTTTAAAATTTGTCCATCACCCGCATCGAGTAGTTAAGACTGCCATAGAAAACAAATTGTGCGCCTTTTGGCGATAGGAAAAACATTATGAGGAAAAAAATACAAGCCTACCGAAAGCAGGTCGAGGGATATATTTATTGTTATAGTAGAATCTTACAATATATTAAAAAATGGAGTTCAAAAGTCAATTCCCCTTGAAAAATTGGCTTCACCTTAATTTCTGGGCTATTGCTGCTCTTGGTACTGCATCAAAACGGCAACTAAATTTATAGAAGACGGGATAAAAAAAAACAAATAATAGAGCTAACTAATCCTTTTAACGGTTTTTTTTTCGCTCACTTCGTCACATTATTGCTACAGCCCTGACATAAGTTATATAAATGTCTCAAAAAACGAAACAACATTTTTTAGAGCCAGAATCGGATAGTGAAATTGCAGCCACATTATTTGACCATTCCTTGATGCGGGATATATTGATTTGAAACTGGTAAAATACGTCACTGATATACTAGCACCTTGCCTTCCCTGCATTTTCAATGTCTGTGTGTCGACAGGAATTTTTCGCTGAAGTTTGCAAATGGCTAAGGTACCAGTTGTTTCCAATGAAAGGCAATAGAAATACGTGTCCAGTTAACACCCTGTTTCGCTTATAACCGTGTTGCCAAACACATGCGAAGAATAATTCTAAAACGCCTGTCTGAATCTGTAGACCGTTTTAACCTGGTAAGTTCAGCCCAGTGTGGCTTTCGCAAAACGATTCGACAGAGCTTGCATTCCTGGCTTAAAAGAAATTCTATAAATTTTCCATTGATGCAACATGGTACTACAACTTTTTTCTGGACTTTTGGAAAGCCTTTTACCTCATTAATTACTACATTTTCCCTGAAAAATTCGTTTTGGGCCATTAGAGGGCAGGCACACAAATTATTACTGCCTATTTTTAATACTTTTCTCAGTTTGTCATGACTGAAGGAAAGCTTTCTGCTTTAAAATGAATAAAACAGGGGTCCCTCAGCAAAGGCTTTGGAAATTTTAGAAGCATACTCATTGAGACATTCCGCAGTGATAAAACAGCCGATTTCGTAATGTATACAAATAATACTAATTTATTCTTTTCAAGGAACTCGAATCTCTGGCTAGTCGAGCGAATAGCACATTGTTCAAAACTTAAAGGAAAAGCATGGTCAAACAAATTTCCTAAAATTAAACACTGATAATAGCAAGGTTGTTATATTTCATCCCCGCCACAGATATGTCCAGTTGCCGCTATATTCTTAAACATGGAAACTGAAATAGTAAAACCGTTCAGTTATTGGGAGTGTATTTCTCTGAAAACATGACATAGGAGGACCACCTCAACTACTTAAAAACTATCACAGCCGACATTAAGCGTTGTCATTCATATCTTTTCCCAACCTCCGTTAACACGCGCTTATACATTTCTTTATTTTCTTCTTTACTGAACTATGCGTTCCTTGTGTTGTCCGTAACAACAGTAGGGATCATTAACAAACTTACTGTCCTGCAAAAAAAAAGAGAGTAGTACGGGTGTCCTACCAAGTACTGTACTGTTTCCACACTGGAGATTTTTTTTAGAAAACATAACTTCATTCAGAATATATCCATGCACGATTAAAGACTGTGCCGGCTATATAAACAAGGATTAATTAGAAAGCAACGCTTTACCCTTCCTCACAAAGACACAAACTGCATATGTAGGCTGCCTGCAACCATAGAGTGTCACGAAGTCTACAACAAATTATGGGACACAAATATTCGGACCTTTATTGCATATGCCTCTGAAGAAAATATTCAGGGAAACAAACGCCGAAGTATTCGCACTCTCGGCCAAAGAATTGCTTGTCATGTTTGTATAATGATGTGATATTTTTACTTCGTCTCTGCTTGCTTTGCATTGCTTGCCTTTTCGCAAGCAGCGATGGCGTGCAGGTCAAGCATCTGCCTGATGTGGAAGAGGCCAAGGGTTCGGATCTCGATGCCGTGCAAATCTCCATCGGATTAAAAAAAAGACTCCGCGTGTCGGTGGAATTGCATAGTCAGGAATAGGGTGCGGCCTGATCTCGGTGGCTAGAAGCGATAACGCACTCCCTCACCAGAAAACAATTTCCCGCAGTTTCTTATATGATAAACCAGTTAACCCTCGGCCCTCAGTCCCCCGCGACTGCGGAGAAACTGACCAAGACGGCGGTCAGACCTGTGAAGAAGCGGAGGGTGCTAAGAATATCAGGCTCCGGGCAGGCTGCCATTACAAACTGAACCTGGCAAGGCTTTCGCTAGAAGCTTATCCAGTAAGACTACTTTAGCAGTGCTGTGCGAGGAACTAGCGGGTAATAAATGCGATGTCACCGGGATTTGTGAGTTCGAAAGGACAGATGAGGCGTAAGAGGCGATAAAGGGCGGGCACCTACTATGCTATCGTGGATTAACGGACAGACGGGAGCTAGGTGCGCGATTCCTCATCAATCAGGATATAGTTGGCAACATACTACAATTCTGTAGTACTGTCACGTAGTGGTGACTGCAGTCCGGGGAGCAGGTAGATAACTAAAGCGGTTCCAAACAAAACTCTTTATTTGGGCTGACGCGCCCGCAAAGAACTGAATTATTCGGCGGCGGCGTAGCAACAAGCGTGCTCGGCGGTCATCGAACATAATTCCCACCGCTCTTGGCCGTGCACAATTTAAGCTGACAACGAACTTTCGAGATGCGGCGTACAAAATAATCGCAACAGTCTGGGACAACACAGAATCACTTCAGCCTGGCCGCGTTCCATCGAGATAAATCTGGTCGCATCTTGCCTCATAAATAAAGCGATAAAGCAGCGTGCCGGCGGCTTTAAGCACAAACAAAAAAAAAACATTACAAAGCTTCGCGGACCATTAATGAAAGGGTGGCGGTTATAGTAATTAATCTCATTAAGAGGTGCAAACTGAAGGTGGTACAGGCCTACGCGCCTACACGCAGCCATGATGAACAGGTAATCGAAAACTTCTGTAAATACCTGGAATCGGAAATAAACAAAGTAAAGACACAGTACACTGTACCGATGGATGACTTCAATTCCAAGGGAGGGAAGAAGCAGGCGGAAGTCCAGGCAGTGGGCGACTGCGACAGAGGCTCTAGAAATAGCAAGGGGAGTTAAGAGTAGAGTTCACAGAGAGGAAGGATTTATGGATCATGAATACCTTCTTTTGCAAGCGGGAGTACAGGAAGTGGGCATGGAACAGCCCCAGTGGTGAGGCTAAAAATGAAATAGACTACATACTGTGCGCTCACCCTGGCATCGTGCAGGCAGTGTAGGTAATCGGAAAGCTACACTGCAGCGACCACAGGATGGTAAGGTCTCGAATTAGCCTAGACATGAATAGCGAGAGAGAGATACAGAGAGGGGGGAAGGCAGGGATGTTAACCAGAAAAGTAAGGGATGAATCTAGTGAGCCTGAAGCCCACCAGCGAGCTAGCGGTAAGAGAGAAAGTAGAGGAATTCCGGATCTCTTTGCAGAACAGATATCCGGCTTTAACTGAGGAAGACGACCTTAGTGTTCTAGCAATGAACGATTACCTCACAAGTATCACTACGGTGAGCAATAGAAGTCGGTAGTAGGATGGTTACACCGGACACAGCCAAGCTCTTTCAGGAGAGAAAAGACAAAATAAATTTCACCAAAGCATGAAAGTCGCTAACCCCAAAGCCAGAATAGGACTGGCAGAGCTATCAAAGCTTATCAATAAGCTCAGGGTAACCGACATAAGGAAGTTTATTATCGACAGAATAGAGAATGCTCAACAGAACGTAGGGAGCCTAAAAGCGATGAAGAGAAAACTAGGCATAGGCGAAAATCAGATGAGCCTTGAGATGAGTGAAGCCTCCTGGCGCGTCACAAGACTCAATTTGCTGCGGCTTTCAAAGCAGCTGTGAACACATTTCGTAATGGCCCTGAAGGTTGCGGATGTGATTATGGTATACCCTGACATGACCCACTCCCAAATAAGGCATGAACCACCCGAAATTTGACCTTGGAAGTGACCTTGGAATGACCTTTGACGAAATTGACTGCCGGTGAATCTGGGTGTGTTCAGGGAGATGACACGCTTGACCTAATCTCTAAATGGAATTGGCCCTCATAATCTCCTCAGTGATGCGATTCGCCGGGTACAGTTTGTCGTTGTGTCATGTATTGATTTGGCAATCTCGGAGGGAAGACCCCAAAAAGAGAGGCAGAACTGCAGCCTCTAGGTTAGCAAGTGTGTTTCTTCTAAGCGAAACATTAACGGCAGATTCCAGGAGCCCCTTCTATACAAGCAGCAGCGGAGTTGATACTGGAGCGCCAACCTGCTCTTGAGACGAGGAATGTGATATTTCGCTTGCGACTACTGTTGCTGTCCAGTTTTCGCATTCTTTTTCTGGCACTACTGGAGCAATCAAGTCAGCCATGTACAGGAAGCTGCTGTCATCGCATGTGAGCTGCAGCACGCCTAAAAAGAACAAGCGTCTCGATGTGGAATTACAGAAAGGCACGGAACACAACCGTTTTTGAACCGTGCCAGCACTACTGAATCCGACGAGGCACGAGCCTCAAAGCAGGAAAAATTCACCCAAAAGCGTCGCATCAAATTCGCAGGATTGAGGTCACCATAAACGCGACGAAAGCACCCGAGATACACTCGCGACGCAGCTCAGAAGCGACTGACCACAGGCGCTACCTGCTGCGACGAAGCGCCGGCGCGTCGGCATCTCTTAAACCGTGTCCTAGCAATCAGCGCGCGGAGCGGCAGCGTCTGGGACCACACTCGGGGTCTGTCACGATGAAAATCGTCATCATTGTTCAGGCCGCAAAATAGAGAAGCGCGCTCGAGACCGGCCGCGTTCAGGCGGCGCTTTTATGGAGCCATCGCAGACAATCAATTATAAAGGAAGGGAAAGCAGTGAAGTCACGTATTTCAAGGTAGCCTGTTTTGTTTCTTTGAATCATTGTACAGGACCTGGAATTCAGCGGCAACAGTTCACTTGAGCACGGTCAGCTTGCAGGTTTCATTCGTTTCAAACACGGTTCGGAGCGCTGCATTATAATAGCGCATGAGTACATTCATGTTTTTTGTTCATATTTCGTGCGCTTTGATCAAATTACAAAAAAACGACCTCATAGAAGATGCTTTCCACAAAAAACTGGATTGGTTGTGTCCCGTTATTCTCTTCAGCTTAAGTAAACACACATGAACCTAAAGTGAGTGTTAAAAATTTTGCATATTTAACCTTAATTCAGTGCTAATTAGGCGCAATTTAAAAAAACGTGCGTACAGGAACACCGCATGACGGGAAACAATACGTAGATGGTTTCAACCAGCTGTGGTGCACCAATTTTTTAAAATCTCCGGCTGAAGTTACGTGAAACACCTTGCACATTTTGATCCGTCACACCTGCTACATCACCAACCACATTTTTCTCTGCCGGCTAAAAAAATGCAGTTGAACTCTTTGCCTCTCTGGCATGAGTGCCACAGTGTCTGTTTTTTATTTACTTCGAAGCATTTCGTATTAGTAGCATTCCTATTAATTCAAGCTGAGCACAGGGGACGGGGGGGGGGGGGGTGCTGGCGGCGATGGCTCGACGTGTTGTCTGGAACAACATGATGATTGCAGAGCTTGAAAGCACTTGACTACAACAGCAATAAAATGCCTATAAACTTAGGTTGTGAGGTACTGTAGGTCAGTTTGGTGCTGCACCAAATGATTCATAAGCAACAAGCATCGCTTAGGTGACCAAAAGATTGCAATTTTCTTCTATTATGCAACTTCCGCGTGATACATTCCTTACGCATTAGTAACTCATATATGAAATGAAGAGCGCCGAGTCTAGAACATAAGCGGGACGCCACTCGCGTACTCTCTGTGCTCACTGCGATCTAAGAAAACGAGAGCTGTGGAACGGCAGGCGCGTTCTTAAACAACTATGGCATTCACTGCCGCGGTTGCGCTTCCTTTGGTAGCTTGCCAAGTTGGAGCCTCACAGAAAATGTTACATTTACAGCAGACTTCTTACTGTTATCTCACAATGGTGCTCCTACATACCATCATAAATGCAAGTCACGGTGATTTTAAAATCAGTAACCTCAAACTGGTTAAGGGTGGTTATCGACTTTACAGGTGAAATGTCCTTCGAGAGCCTAAGAACGTCTTCGATAGGCCCTTAATGCTATGCTATCTGTGCGCACACAGGTTTTGGTCAGGATGAATAAACAGCACCTGCCCCGTTGACTCAGTTCCTTCGATTTTATGCTGCTGATCCCAAGGTTGTGGGTTCGATTCCGGTCCTGGCCGCCATATTTTATTGCAGACAAAAACATAAAAACGATCATGTGCTGCATATCCTGTGTCAGCATATGCTAAACTACCCTGGTTTGTAATAAGGGAGTAATTACTCATTGACATCCACCCAGGCGCAGCCAAACGGCTTCAGCTGAGAAAGCTGTACAGCTTTCCTTTGTAGCCGTTTGGATCCGCCTATGGGGCTGTCAATGAGTAATTACTCCCTCATTACAATTATACTCCACTTTGAGGGACTTCCCTACACATTTGACCAACTGCCCTGGTTGTTCTAAATTATTCCGGAGCTCTGCATTAGGGCGTCCCTCAAAGTCCATGTCTCGTTGTCTCGTTGCGGGGTATTACACCCCACAACTGATTTTAATTTCGCAGGAGTATCGCTTACGAACAGATGGGACTGGTGCTCTAACATATATGACAGCCCATTAGCTCACCCTCGACTGTGTTCATATCCCTTCGTCCCTTCCCTCACGGCATGAGTCCAACGAGAGGAAACAAGCGACCGCATCTTTCCTTCGTAACTGCTCCTGGCTGGCACAGAGCGAAAAATTATCCTTTCGGGGCCACAAATATTAAAATGCTTCAAATATGCTATGCGGCTAGCCAGTCTCTCCTTTGAAACTGGGAAAATAAGACGCTAGTCTTGATAGTAGTTCAGGACTTTTACACAATGGGATTAATGATCCCACTTTTTCTTTCATTCAGTCAGCTTCATTGTAAACGATGAACACTGATATTCACTCGAACTCTGGTAGCGACGATACATTTCAGTGCGTTTTCTAGAAAATGCAGATCGCATAGCTTCAAGGAGTAGAAAGCAAAACCACTGCATCTATTGACCCTGTCCCCTTCATCTAAGGGCAGAATATCGCTGTATCCCGGTTGGTCACACATCATCGTCATGAATGCCTTACTGCGCCAAATGCTGACAAAGGCCTCTCGTGCCTTACGCGTCGTGCGAACTTCGCCGCCTAACGAATTAGAACGCCAGTTCAGAAGGCATCCTGAAACGACTTGATGGCGCTGCATTCTGGACGCCTGAGCAGTAGTAACTGCGTCAACAAGACGCCTCAGTATAGTTGCGGGAGGGCCATGGTTGCAGCCGAGGCGCAGCGTCGTGCTCTGATGTCCACGCATGCAAGAGGTCCGACCCACGCACATGCGGCCAACCGAACAGAGAACAAATGCTCTAGGGAGGCTGCCCGCGAATGTGCGGCAATACGAGATCTTCAGGAGCGTGCTACCACATTTCTCACATCAAAGCACTCTTTGCAACCCTCCCAACCAGAAACGTAATCATCACACGCTCATGTGTTGCAGTAACAATGAAAGTAAATGCAACAGGCGGAAAAGCACAATGTGAGCAGCTATACTAGGATACAACTAAAAAAAAGACAGCAGTTGCTAACTCTGGCCCACGGTCCGCGGCGTCCTGTATTCCTCCGCAGGCCAATCACAACAGTAAAATAAATTAGCTTTTTAATGTTTGACAACATTACAGCGATGTATCAAAATCCTGAGTGGATTTTGTTACTTGTGATAAGCTTCTTGTTCAGGTTACTAGAAAAGTTACAACCATGGTCTACTTTTTTGCCATGGAGGAATTCTGTGCGGCGGTCCTGAAAGTGGGCGGAGCTTCACTTGAGACTTAAGTTGCACCCGACTATAGTGTTCATCATCCGCATTAACACGGGTGTACTCAGCGTTTATTGTTTCTAAGGTTTTATGGTAGTGCTAAATTCAGACCCCGTTTTCCGTCCTTTTTTTTCTTATTGGGTGGTTAGTGTTCATCCCTGGAGTAATGCCGTATCCTCATGAACCAAGTAATTAAAAAAGAAATAAGGCTTAAATTCCAGACGCATCTTTTTACGATTTGCACCACTTCACTCTCCTCTTGGAATGGATGGTTAAAGGTACTAAAAGTCTCTATTTCAACCAATTTCTGCTGACAGTCCAAAGCTCTAGGTACGAAAAGTTAAACTTGCAAAATGCGTAGCCCCTCTCCTCAATGTCCCTTCCCCTCTCCCCACTAATATAGTGTCCTGCTTGCCATAAAGCGAGTTGTACGGGCAAAAGCAAACAGGTTGAACGAAACTCTACTGGAACTACAGCGCCGGTCAATGCCTGCCGCCGACAACACTAGTGATTTTCACACAAAGCATGATAACCTTGAAAAGAAGGATGGCTAAGTTGAGAAAAATCGACTACGGTTATTTGCTGGGGCCTGAGTACCACACAGCGCAGGGAGAGGTGTTCAATAGCCTCAACTTGCAAACACTATCTATCAAAAGAGTGGTCTGTGTCAGTTCACATGCACCTACGTACCGCCTGTCGAAAAAGTTAATAGTCCACCGCGCCGTTCAGACGAAAGGCGTGGAAGACTTTGGACCTTTGTAACGAGACGGTGCATCTCATTTAGATTTCGCCTTCTCTGCACACGTAGAACAGCACAACTAACTTCGAGACAAAAACCGGGCGATGGAAACCAATCTTAGCATAGTGGCCGAGTGCTTCCTAGCGCGGCTGAGCCTTAGCATTCTGCCGTGCACTCCACGTCGCTTCCCTCTGCCTTTATTACGTGAATCGGTCCCTCAGTAAACACCGATGCGGCCCCATTTGAGTCAGTGAAGGTACAATATGCGCTCATGCTTACGCGCGGCTGCCCTTGTGCCACCCGTCTACTGAATATATCACTCTGCCTTTAAAACGACGCTCTCCGTCCCAAATATTGTAGCTTTGACTCAAATAGAGACCATGAGTTCAATGTAACTACATCATCGGCAAGGTTGTTTCATTCTGTAATGGTTCTAGTGAATTAGGAATATTTATAGGGGTTATTTCTTGCTTAAAAAGCTTTTATTAAAGGGGAATGTCGCATGCATGTAGCATAACCAGTAGAATAACAAGTTAATAGCGATGTGTCAGTATTGTATTGCCTTTGAACAACTGGAAAAAGAATTGCAAGCGACAATTCCGATTCCTATGAGTAACGGAGGGTAAGCCACATTTTCTGAGAAGGCCAGTAGTGGAGTAGTGGCCATAAGAATTGCGGACAAATCTCGCTGGTGTTTTTTCATATCCTTTCTAATTTTTGGCAAGGCAACTGTCATCTCCGGCAAGGCCGTTGGCGCGAAGGTGCAGATCGAAGGTGAGATCGTCTGCTCGACAGATGGCGCACCATGTCTACGCACCTTCTCGACTCGCTTCTGTGAAAATTGTGCACGCCGCCGAGAGCAGTTTTCCGTCCATTCCGGAAAATCTAGGCAAGTACCGATTTTGAATCACTTATCAGATAACGTAGACCATATTTTGCTACTTTGTGAATGTTATTTCAGCTCGAATTGAGGTAGCAGATTTCGCAAAGGAATTTTTTAAAACCCGGCCCCCAAATATTCAAGACCCTGTAGCTGCATGCATGTCGAATACCCTTTTCTAAAGCCATGTTGAGCATCTTGCATGCTGTGGAAGTAAGTGATAAGGAGGTAATAATTTTGCATGCATTTTTTTCGCCAGATTTATGTAATGGTTTAATCGTGACAACCCGCCAATCATCCTCTAAAGTGCCTTTATCTAAGGATCTCTTAAATAGCGCACACCAGTACTGGAGCACCATTTTGCATAGTTTCCGAAAAGCATTTGGGATGTCATCTGGTTCTGGCCATTTCTTCATATCGAGATTTAATAATAAATTAGATACTCGATTTTCGGATACGTATGGTACCATCAGAGATAGGGGGCAAAGACAAACTGAATGGTGGGAGACGACCATTGTCTGCAGTGAAAACTGTTTTGTAGTGGTTATTAAAGGCAACACAGGTGCGTTGTCATCCCGTACATAATTGCTATTTGTTAAAAGCGTGTCACTACTGCGAGAACTGGGAGTAATTGTCCCCTAAAAGTTTTGAGGGGACGTACGTTTTAATGTATGATGGAAGCTGTGTACCAAAACACTTCTGTTTGTCATGTGCAAGCTGTTGTTTTAGCTTTTCCTTCACCTGTTCAGTAACTCGAGTTCTGCAAGAGATGGCTGATTTTGCTCCTTTCTTGAGGCGTTTTAGCATAAGCTGCAAATGCACTGTCCCTCTACTAATCCAGGGGTTGCGGTCACACGATATTTAGGCACAAAATGTTGAACACACTCATGCGCAACATTCTTGAAAATAAGCCACAAGTTAATAACGCTCCAAGCATTTTATTTGAAATCATCATAACAAAGTTCAAGCATATCAATAATTGATTCATTATCTGCCCTCCAAAAGTTTGGAAAACGGTGAGTCTTGCTTAGGTGGTGTAAAAAAATACTTTCTAATGAAAATAAGACTGCCTGGTGATCGGAGACACCAGTGACAACTTCGCAAGAAACATTGCTCGCAATGCTGCTACTTAAAAAAAAGCAGATCTAGGATGAATGATGAATCGTGCTGGATTCTTATCGACTCATTTACAGCTTGTATAAGATCAAAATTAAAGGCAAGATCTAACATTTCATCCTCAATGGCATTCAACGAGTGAGTAGAAAAATTGAACCAATCGATGTTCGGGAAATTGGAATCGCCCGCCATAATTAATCTGCCCTCTGATTTCAGATGACACGGCATCTATTCGTTTAAATGGCACAAGATAGCGACAGGAGAGTTAGGGTGTCTATAGATGGCTCCAAGGTTAAACTGTATATAATTAGCGTAAACTTTACAAAATATGTCTTCGAATCCAGTGACGTCATGTAATCTTATAAGTTGCAAAGATGTTTTAAATAGTATGCCCCCTCCCCTCTCGATGACGGGGCAATGGCCGGTTCGTGCAGCTGACTTGGTGTCTGGAGGATGCGCAAATGCAACAGTAAATCTTCCTTCAGCGCAACCAAGTGATGGCCGAACTTGAAGAGAGACCGCCAAGGCATGCACGAAAGAGGAGAATGGATTCAGCCTCCTGTCCGATGCGCTACTGCCAAGCCCACATTAAATAGACGCCCAGACGGCCACTGACAAGGAAAGGGTGGTTGTGCTCCCCGGTGTCCACAGCGCCTCTCAGAACCTGAAGAAAATAGCACAGAAAGCTGACGGGAAAGTCTTGTTCACGGCGCCCAACAAACGCAAGAAACTTTGCAAGCTTACAAGACCCTACGCTTCCTTCATCCGAAGATGCGGCATTAAACACCAAACCTCATATGTTTAGTGTGAGGAGGGAGTTGTGTATTGCTTCCCGCAGTCCTACGCAAAACATTATGCGGGGTATACCGGTAGTTGTCTCAACTACAGGCTGCGTGAGCACAGAAACAATGTTAGAACTTTTTCCGGAGGCTTCTTAGTCATTTACCGCAGAAAGTGCCTCATGACTAAATCAATGCCAAATCACCGGAAGGAGTCATGACCATCGTGACCAACTGTCTAGAGAAATCACAGAAGTCCAAAAATAGCTGTTAGTCTCTTTTTGTGTCCATGTCGTTGTTGCGCTTCACAACATGACACACCAGCACCAACTAGCCCAATCTTACGCACTTCAGAACTTCGTAAAAAATATTCGGCTCCACATAATCCTTGGTTAATAACTACCCTGCTAAACTATACGCGTGAAAAAGATAACATAAACCAGAAAGTAAGACACAGACCCTTCAACTACAGACTCAGATCCAGCTACACCATTTACAACAACATACCCAGCAGCCTACTCAAAGCAACTGAAAGAAAATATTTTGAACCTAAAATTAACCAGCTTGGTAATGACCGCTAAGAAAAATAGAAAGTATTCAATACTTTTTTGAACAGAACACATGATTTCTCCATTTCAAATATAATCATGCCAACAGGCACCGTCACGTCTATCTTTTTGAGATTGCAAATTTATAGTGATTTCTTCTGCAATATTATCTCGCTGCCAGTCTATGCTTGCCTTTCAGCTTAGCTTCGTTGTCCAGAATCATTTTTCTTATCTCCCGTAACCATCCAAAAAAATTAAAACCCGTATTTGGAATTGAATACAAGTGCAGAGCTCGACCGCCTTCACCCAACTAAAATTAAATTAATCCCCCATCCTATGTCGACCCTTTTTTTAATATCATTAACCTCATGATCGAAACAGGATTATTTCCTGCCCAGCTCAAGAAAGCTATGATTATTCCGGTTTTGAAGAAGGGTGACCGTCATTTTCTTTTATATCACCACCCCGTTGACATTTCCGCATTTTTTGAGCGAAGTGATGGCAAAATGCTTTGAGCTGCGCCTAATTACTTTTCAAGGTTTAATATAATGTCGCCGCATCAATTCAACTAAGCTTGAATTGGTCGCCTTCACTGAAAACATTAAAACCGCCATTGATAAGTGATGCTTTGCCGGTGCAGTATTTGTTGACCTAACCAATGCTCAAGATTCTAAAACCCGCTTACTATTACTAACTATACTCGAAGCTTTAGAGCTGCGAGGGCGCGGCTCTCAAACTTGTCAAAATTTACTTATCAGACAGAGAACAACCTGTGTCCATTTCTAATGTGCTCTTTAACTTGAATACAATTAATACAGGTTTGCATTAAGGTCTCATTTATCTGCCCAGTCCTGTTCTTAATTAATATTAATGATTTATCGAGCTGCCTTGCTAAATCTTAGCCTTTTGTCTACGGCGATGATACTAGTACATTAGCAACAAATAAATCAGTTCACTCATTGACAACACTGCCCACTCCTGATCTCAATAATAATTTACTCTGGTTTCGTTGCAGCTGCTTACAGAATAACAATTCTAAAAGCTATTTAGTCGTAAGGCTCAAGCATACATTCTATGGTTCTTTTAAATCCCTTTCTATTGAAATACCTCTCCATTGCTCTTTTCTTAGTGTCACACTTGACGCTAACCTTAAAAATTCAGGGGGCACTTTGACTGTCTAAAGTGCGCAGAGGCGAAAGCGTTTTCCGCACCACTTTCAGTGCTTCTGTGGCACTGGTGGCGTCACATGTAATTGAGTACTAATTACTAAGTGATGACAAATCACTAATTAATTGTTAATTACTGATGAATGCCTGAATACTAATTAACTGCTAATTAAGCTTAACCTTAAGCTTCGCCTTTAGGAGTGGAACGCGACAGCGTGTTGTAGCGCTGCCAGGGAGTCCACGGAACGCCACCACCCGTTCGGCGCGATGCCTCTCGCAACGCTGCCAGGGAGTCCATAGAACGCCATCGGCCATTCGGTTCTACGCCTCGCTCGTCGGTAAATTGGTTTTTGAGGAAAGGAAATGTATTTCTCTCTCATATCTCGGTGGACACCTAAACATCGCCGGAAGGGAAGGGAGGAGGATGGCAGTGAGCGAAGACACCGTATAGACGTGCCTTTGTTCATTCCAAACCATCGAGCTGGCATGGCGGAGTGGTTAGCATGCTCGTCTCGCACTCCGAAGACCGGGGTTCGATTTCCGAGCTCGACCAAATTCTTACTAGGTTTTATTTATTTATATTTCCTGACTAGAGAAGTTAATTAGGCTAATTGGTTATTTAAGCAATTAAATAAGCTCAGTCCCACTTACTTGGAGCATCACTATATGGTCCCTTCAATTGGTTGCATGATTACTAGCCAAAGTACAATTGGCCCCGTTTGAAATTGGCGCACTGTAAAGTCACGACCGTTTCGACCAACTGAAAAGCGTGACATTGTCTGTCGACAACTGCTGCTTACAACGATGAGACATTAAAGGCTTTCGCCTTAATACATTAATCACATCTCAAGCATAAACAAAAATTTGCTTCAGACATCAGAGCATTACTTAAAGCCATCCTTTTTTCAGGCTGCATAATTAACATATTACTACGCATTCATACATAGCCATTTTATTTACTGAATCACACCATGCGATACACCCATCGCATACTTACCCATCGTATCCTTACCCATGGGATATTTACTTACCCATGGGATACTTACCCATCGCATTTAAATCAACGAGTACATCTTGAAAATTAGGCACTTTGCATAATACCTTGCAGTTCAGACCGCCACAATGCGCTATCACTTCCTCACGACCACAATTTTTTATCAATCGCCTCATTGACGATCTGCAATCTCGCAATCCTACTCTATAAAGATGTGCACAATGTCACACCGTCAAATGTAATCAGCAGAGAGGCCGTCATCACTACTAACCAAACAAAATTAGCCGGGAATATTTTTTACTATCAGCCGTTTGCACAAACTATGGGAAGCATATGGCTTTTTTTTGCATATATCTTTACAAATTTGCGATAACCTGCTTTCTGGTGTCAAACACTCGCCATCACTGTTTCTTTTCAAAAACAAACTATTATCCGCATTATCACTTTTCTGTAACAGTACTACCAAACACATTTTTTACGTTCTATATCGGCTTGTTGGTATTTCACACCTCAGTTATTTCATGCGCGTGTCGTTAAGCATTATCAAATTGTGAAAAACTTTCGTGTATTTTATTCTAACGCCAACAGGCTCGTACAGAATTTTCTAACTTCTTTTTCTTCATTAGCAGCATAATATTCGCTGCTTTCGTTTCCGTATCGTTGTGTTTGCTGTTCCTCCAAAATCATTGCGGAAAAGTTTATAGATTCATAGGAGTTCCCCTTGCAGCTTTTAGCTCTGGGACCTCCTGTGCAGTTTATGTTATTGTTGTTGTTGTTGCCTTAAAAACGATGGCACATACGCACGGTGGGGATTGGCCACGGTTATGTAATACCCGTCTTTTATGTATAAGCATTCGTCTTCTTCTTTTAGGTGATTGCTTGGCAGTTTGCACGAAAGCGCATGTTCCGTAGTGAATTTTGTTATTTTCGTGGCACCTGCAATATGACTCCTTTATTGTGCACCATATTAGTTACCTTGAAATGACAAAGAAACGCAAAGCACACATACGTTGCTTACGCGTCTGAAACTTCATTAGAGGAGAAAGCGCGAGAAGCGCCACAACTCTACTGGCGCATTGCTTAAGATGTCTGCTGGGTCCTTTGGTCCTTCGAATGTTTTTTTTTTTTTGCGTCGTTATGCTGAGCATCAGGCAGAGTGCCTAAGTGATCTATTTAAACATGTCGGAACATATATTTAAATATGAAGGAAAGTAAATAAGTTGAATCGAGTTTAAATTATTATTAGCTTATGGGCTATACCAATCGGTGATCCAGAGCGAGTTTTCTTGCGCCGTAAAACCGAAAAGTGTGTTGAATGGGCGAGTTGGATTCTAATTCTGAAATGTTATTGGACCGGGGTGGATATCTTGCTCCTTAGCGAACTCGGAAAGCTACACCGGATGGCCGACTGGAATACCCCATTAGAGAGAAATGTCAACTGACTGGTGAAAAGTGCGCATTTCACGTATTTGCATGTATTAGGGGGAAAATTGCGTTACATTATTAAATTATTCACGTCTTTACGTTCCTGGTGAATGATGAAAGCCGCATGAGCTCTGCGTTACAATCTGTAAAGAGGACGTTTCGATTTCCTGTAACCAGTTACTGTACCTGCTGTACAGATCTATGGAAAAGCGTGTCCAGAATCCCATATTTCGCAACATCACTGCTTGAGTTCCTGCGCATTCTGGATTTCTCCCCTCAAGTAGACGCCGTTTTAGAACACGGCACATATACGGAACACTATCGCACAAATAAGGGTAAACTTGGATTCCCCCTCCCGCTATGGTAAGGATGCAATAAACCTTTACCAGCAGCCGACCGTTTTTCGAGATACATTGTTGCTTTCTTTACGTTATTCATTCAGGTTCTGGAGTCGCACTGGGAAGTGTATTGGGCCATTATTTTTCTTTCTTTATCTTAATAATATATCATCCCTGATGAACGAGAATGCGCCCGTTAGCTTGTTTGCTGGCACCGATTAAGTTTCGAAGCAATCTGCTCTCTTAACAGGCATGACATGCTGGCGAGCCTTCTTTAAGAATTGTTGATTTTTGGGCTCATTTCAGTACGAAGCTGATTGTTGACGCTTGCGCATTACTGGTGCTCAACGAGAAAAATTGGCAGCATTTGTTTATTTATTTTCTTCATGCTCGTACCGTTACTGCAGTATAGAATTGCACGTGACTGTCTGTAGAGCTGTTTGATTTTACCACTCACGAACTTCGCATACGGAAGGTAGGTAGAAAGGAATAAACATTTATTAGGAGGGAAGAAAAGGTGATTAGAGTAAAGCAGGCGCAGTGTTCAGTCCAAGACCCTCGTGGCTGTGGCCGATGCCGTGGCGATGGCGATGAGCGTATTCTGGGCTTCCATGGTGGTGCTGATTAGCCGCTCCTCCCACTTCTCTAAGGTCGCACTGGGCGGCTTAAGTTGATGTGGTATATGGGTGCATATCCATTAAGTATGAAGAATGTAGAGAGTTGCGCCTCACCGTGTTGGGTGGAGGCGGTGTAGATGGTAGAGGCTGGAAAAAGTATGTAACCGTGGTTCGAGGGCCAAAATTAGGGTGTTTGCAGATTGGCATGCCGCTCGCGGTCCATAACGCAAAATGTGTTCATGTTGCAAACTTCGAGATTGTTGACAAACGGACAGCCGTCCAACAACAAAATCAGTGAGATAGAAGCATTAACTAAACTCCATCGATTTAACAGTCTAAGAGATATTTTCACACACAAAAGAAGGAAAAAATTGCTTTTCAGAAGACAGTAACGACATATGGCAGCAGCATTTACTGGCCGCTTCAAGACGGCGCGCCATCCGTAAGCACCAGGAAAAAGGCTGCAGGGACTAGTCACCTTTTGAAGCTGAGAATTATATCCTGAAGACCACGATAGCAGCCACCAACATCAAGCGCAAGCTCGGCACGGCCAAGATCACCAACTAGCCGGCTTTCCGCAAGGATTGCGCGGACCTGGAAGGGGGGATTACTTCCATAGATGATTGGCGTCAACAGCTTAAAGACATCCAGAAGCGGTACACTCAGGAAGTAGATCGCACCGAGCAAACACCAGAGGTGGACCCTCGGCTCCTCAGGCTATGGGAGGCACGTCGAGTACTCACGAAGCGCTGGAAGAAGCAACGCTTTAACAGGAAGCTCAAGCTCAAGATCGCAGAAGTCACCAAGATAGCGGACGAGTACGGCACCCAACTGGCCAGGCAGAGCTGGCAGCAGTTCAGTAGCTCGCTGGACGGCACCCTCAGCACGGCCAAAACGTGGCGTATACTCAAGACCCTCCTCGACCCTACCCACACCAGGGCCGAAAGCGGGAAAGCTATCCGCAGACTCATCACTTCCAGGGAACGGAAGATGAACTGCTAGATAAGGCCAAAGAGAAATGCTACGGCACGACCTTGCCTGCAGCATACGCGAGACCATACCTGGGGAAACCGAACACCCACCTAGACAGGCCGATCACCAGGGAAGAAGTGTTCGCTGCCACAAAAGTATGCACGTGCAACACTGCGGCGGGAGCACACAAGATCCAGAACGCACTCATACGAAACCTCTGCGACGAGGCGGTCGACCAACTGACCACCTTCCTCAACGGGCACTAGGCCGCAAGAACGGTCCCTGAAGAGTGGAAGCATGCAGAGGTCGTAATGATCCCCAAACCGGGTAAGAAACTCCAGATCGAAAATCTCTGACCTATCTCCCTCACCTCCTGCCTAGGCAAGCTCTACGAGCGAGTCGTTACTCGGAGGCTCCAAAGCTACATGGAAGACGAATACCTGTACCCCCACAGTATGTTCGGCTTCCGAGCCCACCTCTCCACCCAGGAAATCCTCTTAGAACTCAAAGAGGAAGTCCTCAACAACATCCCGAGCGTAGGCGAGAACGCGGTTATGGCCCTCGACATTAAAGGGGCCTTTGACAACGTTAGCCACACGGCTGTAATGGAAGGACTCTACAACCTCCACTGCGGCGAGAAGATTTACAGCTACGTGAAGGCCTTTTTCTCCAACCCCACTGCAACGATTGGGCTCGGAGACCTTCGCAGCGCTAAATTTTCGGCCCCCAACAAAGGCACACCTGAAGGGTCCGTCATCTCGCCACTACTTTTCAACGTGGCCATGATCGGACTCGCGAGACAAGTCGAGATGATTGAAGGCATACAGCACGCAATATACGCTGATGACGTCACGGTCTGGGTTACCACTGGGTCGCTACCTGCGTAGAAAGAACGACTGCAAGCAGCGGCTACCTGCGTGGAAGAATATGTCAGTGCACGAGGCCTCGCCTGCTCCACCGAAAAATCCAAACTCGCGAGTCCACAATGGGAAACAGAAGGAAGGGTCCCTCAATGTCTCCCTGGAAGCACAGCTAATTTCCGAACGAGACAAGATACGAGTCTTGGGAATGTGGCTGCAGAGCAACCAGCGATGCGGCGATACGCTCGGCCTTCTCAAGCAATCGACCACGCAGGTCGCCAGAATGATCACGCGCGTGTCGCAGAAGCGGAGCGGCATGCGAGAGGGGGATACCCTGCGCCTGGTTCAGAGCCTGATGGTCAGTCGCGTGGGTTACGCCCTCCCGTACTTCAGCCTCAAGAAAGGAGAAGTGGATAGTGCAGATACCATACTCCGCAAAGCTTACAAGACAGCCCTGCATCTACCAATGAACACCTCCAACGCAAAACTACTGGCTCTTGGAATTCACAACACCTTCGAAGAGACCAAAGAAGCCCAACTGGTCACGCAGTTAGCCAGGCTCCAGCAGACTCCTACGGGGCGCTCGATTATTAGGCGACTGGGGCTAGGCGGAACTGCGGAAATCGAGAATCGTACTGCGAGCATACCGGACGCAATTCGCCAGACGCTAAAGGTTTGCTCCCTTCCCCGGAACATGGACCCGAACTTGCATGCTGCCCGTAGGGCAGCCCAGACGAGGTATGTACAACAAAATCTAGCTACGAAATCCACAACGGTGTACACGGACGCGGCTCCGTACACAGGAAGCTCACATAACAGCACAGTGGCGGCAGCTATTGATTCCAACTTAAACGAATTAGCTAGCGACTCAGTCAGGGATTGCACGGTGACCGAAGGAGAAAAGCTGGCCGTAGCTCTAGCGGCGGTAGCCGGTTATCGAAGCAACACGTCCCTTACCATCCTTACAGATTCGAGAGAAGCGTGCCGTAACTACATGAACGGCCGCATAGGTCGCGCCGCGCTCCGGCTCCTCCAGAGCGTGACCCCACCAAAAGTCACACATAGCGTTTACTGGGTGCCAGGACAGACCGACATAGCTGGGAACGAACGCGCCGACGAGGTAGCTCGAGGGTATACGAGCCGAGCTTACTCCCAATCGGTCGATCTACCCGACCGAGTCGGCCCTACGTACTCAGACATTCTCAACTACTATAAGGGGGTACGGATCCGCTATCCGCCACCTCATACTGATCTAAATCAACTAGAGACAGTGTATTGGCGAAGATTGCAGGCAGGAACATTCCCAAACCTGCATATCCTTAGCAAGATTTACCCGACGCAATATCGGGACACTTGCCCGTGGTGTGGCAGCAAACCATCGTTGTACCATATCACGTGGCAATGCAGTAAGAACGACAGCTTTCGTAAAGAATCGAGTACAGAACAGTGGGAGAGCCGGCTCTCCAGCGACGATCTGGGTTGCCAACAAGGTCTGATCCAGTACGCCCAACGAGCAGCGAAGCTCAGCGGAGCTCTGGAATAGGGGCACCAACCCTGTGAGAAGAATGAAGATGGACCTCTTCTTTCTCGTCTGCTACTAGCACCTTTCTAGAGCAATAAAAGTCTTTCCTGCCTGCCTGCCTGCCTGCCTGCCTGCCTGCCTGCCTGCCTGCCTGCCTGCCTGCCTGCCTGCCTGCCTGCCTGCCTGCCTGCCTGCCTGCCTGCCTGCCTGCCTGCCTGCCTGCCTGCCTGCCTGCCTGCCTGCCTGCCTGCCTGCCTGCCTGCCTGCCTGCCTGCCTGCCTGCCTGCCTGCCTGCCTGCCTGCCTGCCTGCCTGCCTGCCTGCCTGCCTGCCTGCCTGCCTGCCTGCCTGCCTGCCTGCCTGCCTGCCTGCCTGCCTGCCTGCCTGCCTGCCTGCCTGCCTGCCTGCCTGCCTGCCTGCCTGCCTGCCTGCCTGCCTGCCTGCCTGCCTGCCTGCCTGCCTGCCTGCCTGCCTGCCTGCCTGCCTGCCTGCCTGCCTGCCTGCCTGCCTGCCTGCCTGCCTGCCTGCCTGCCTGCCTGCCTGCCTGCCTGCCTGCCTGCCTGCCTGCCTGCCTGCCTGCCTGCCTGCCTGCCTGCCTGCCTGCCTGCCTGCCTGCCTGCCTGCCTGCCTGCCTGCCTGCCTGCCTGCCTGCCTGCCTGCCTGCCTGCCTGCCTGCCTGCCTGCCTGCCTGCCTGCCTGCCTGCCTGCCTGCCTGCCTGCCTGCCTGCCTGCCTGCCTGCCTGCCTGCCTGCCTGCCTGCCTGCCTGCCTGCCTGCCTGCCTGCCTGCCTGCCTGCCTGCCTGCCTGCCTGCCTGCCTGCCTGCCTGCCTGCCTGCCTGCCTGCCTGCCTGCCTGCCTGCCTGCCTGCCTGCCTGCCTGCCTGCCTGCCTGCCTGCCTGCCTGCCTGCCTGCCTGCCTGCCTGCCTGCCTGCCTGCCTGCCTGCCTGCCTGCCTGCCTGCCTGCCTGCCTGCCTGCCTGCCTGCCTGCCTGCCTGCCTGCCTGCCTGCCTGCCTGCCTGCCTGCCTGCCTGCCTGCCTGCCTGCCTGCCTGCCTGCCTGCCTGCCTGCCTGCCTGCCTGCCTGCCTGCCTGCCTGCCTGCCTGCCTGCCTGCCTGCCTGCCTGCCTGCCTGCCTGCCTGCCTGCCTGCCTGCCTGCCTGCCTGCCTGCCTGCCTGCCTGCCTGCCTGCCTGCCTGCCTGCCTGCCTGCCTGCCTGCCTGCCTGCCTGCCTGCCTGCCTGCCTGCCTGCCTGCCTGCCTGCCTGCCTGCCTGCCTGCCTGCCTGCCTGCCTGCCTGCCTGCCTGCCTGCCTGCCTGCCTGCCTGCCTGCCTGCCTGCCTGCCTGCCTGCCTGCCTGCCTGCCTGCCTGCCTGCCTGCCTGCCTGCCTGCCTGCCTGCCTGCCTGCCTGCCTGCCTGCCTGCCTGCCTGCCTGCCTGCCTGCCTGCCTGCCTGCCTGCCTGCCTGCCTGCCTGCCTGCCTGCCTGCCTGCCTGCCTGCCTGCCTGCCTGCCTGCCTGCCTGCCTGCCTGCCTGCCTGCCTGCCTGCCTGCCTGCCTGCCTGCCTGCCTGCCTGCCTGCCTGCCTGCCTGCCTGCCTGCCTGCCTGCCTGCCTGCCTGCCTGCCTGCCTGCCTGCCTGCCTGCCTGCCTGCCTGCCTGCCTGCCTGCCTGCCTGCCTGCCTGCCTGCCTGCCTGCCTGCCTGCCTGCCTGCCTGCCTGCCTGCCTGCCTGCCTGCCTGCCTGCCTGCCTGCCTGCCTGCCTGCCTGCCTGCCTGCCTGCCTGCCTGCCTGCCTGCCTGCCTGCCTGCCTGCCTGCCTGCCTGCCTGCCTGCCTGCCTGCCTGCCTGCCTGCCTGCCTGCCTGCCTGCCTGCCTGCCTGCCTGCCTGCCTGCCTGCCTGCCTGCCTGCCTGCCTGCCTGCCTGCCTGCCTGCCTGCCTGCCTGCCTGCCTGCCTGCCTGCCTGCCTGCCTGCCTGCCTGCCTGCCTGCCTGCCTGCCTGCCTGCCTGCCTGCCTGCCTGCCTGCCTGCCTGCCTGCCTGCCTGCCTGCCTGCCTGCCTGCCTGCCTGCCTGCCTGCCTGCCTGCCTGCCTGCCTGCCTGCCTGCCTGCCTGCCTGCCTGCCTGCCTGCCTGCCTGCCTGCCTGCCTGCCTGCCTGCCTGCCTGCCTGCCTGCCTGCCTGCCTGCCTGCCTGCCTGCCTGCCTGCCTGCCTGCCTGCCTGCCTGCCTGCCTGCCTGCCTGCCTGCCTGCCTGCCTGCCTGCCTGCCTGCCTGCCTGCCTGCCTGCCTGCCTGCCTGCCTGCCTGCCTGCCTGCCTGCCTGCCTGCCTGCCTGCCTGCCTGCCTGCCTGCCTGCCTGCCTGCCTGCCTGCCTGCCTGCCTGCCTGCCTGCCTGCCTGCCTGCCTGCCTGCCTGCCTGCCTGCCTGCCTGCCTGCCTGCCTGCCTGCCTGCCTGCCTGCCTGCCTGCCTGCCTGCCTGCCTGCCTGCCTGCCTGCCTGCCTGCCTGCCTGCCTGCCTGCCTGCCTGCCTGCCTGCCTGCCTGCCTGCCTGCCTGCCTGCCTGCCTGCCTGCCTGCCTGCCTGCCTGCCTGCCTGCCTGCCTGCCTGCCTGCCTGCCTGCCTGCCTGCCTGCCTTGAAACTGAAATTCCCGACTGTTATGACCTAACAGCTCTGTTTGTCTCCTACTTTGTACACTGGACTAGCGAATCATCACATATTTCCAATCTCTATACATGCTTACGCGCTCCAAAATTTATAGTTTTTAAAATGAAAACTTAGGACTGCCTGTACCTCTAAGATGTCAGCATGGAATGCCAGTAGCTAGCCCAAACTGGAACAAGTGCCTACAATATGGGACACGTACACTAAAAACAAAAAATAATGGACGTACAGGAGAGATAACTGACTAACATTATTATGGCAGCACCATGGCGTTCAGATGTAGGAAGTGAACAGGAAAATCAAGCTCGTCGTTTTTGCCTATAGAAAATTTCTAAATATAATTACATGCAACGTGTTAAATCGTACACAGGCAGAACTCTTCATACACGTCTAAACTCGTTCACATCAGCTGTCACAAAATTCGGTGCATTTTGTAAAACAAAACAGCGCCGCGCGGAAGCGATCTCGCCAGCGCGCGCCGCTAGAACTGGGGAGGAGATCCCAGAGAGCGCCTAACCTTGCGTGCGTTGCTGACCTCTCCACCATCGCTCACTGGCGCGGCGCCAAGGGAGTTACGTCGGCACACCTCGTTGATTCTTCCAGAATGTTACAGTAGTTTCCGCTCAACGCTGACGGAGAGGGCGTAGCCTTGAGCGTGGTAAGGGATGCCCTCTCCCCTTCACTCGTGCGCAGGCGGCGGCGCAACACAAGAAAGGTCTGAAGCATCTCGAAGCCAGTCTCCGCGCCTGACCAATGACAAAGAAGCTGCTCAAGACTGTGCACTGAGCAGTTTTTGTTTTTTCTGGTGCAGGGGGGGGGGGGGGGGGGGCAAGTTATTCTTCGAGAGTGAAGATGATGGACAAGTGAAAGGCCAAAATCTCAAGTAGACAGTGCATGGGAGAACCGACTGGCATTCCTGAATGTAACAACCCCTGTTTGCTGTATGACCTCGCACACAACAAAGAACCATTTATAATGGGAGATTGAATGAAACAAGTTTGATTTCAACGCCACATAGTCAGAATTGTGACTCACATTTTTTCCCACCCGCTACCAAATACTAATAATTAGAAACCGCATTGCGATTTTTAAAGAAGTCTTTCTGTGCTTTATCCGACATACTGATTCCAAGTGCGCTGTATCACAGACCCACTGGTCCTCACTGTCTGCTGACTTGTTTTTCACAGTTTTCAAGTCTTCTTTTGCTGACTTCTACTGCTGCCAAATTTATGTCGCTGTTTACTCTGCAGCCTAGCGCTTCAAGTCATTGCCTCTCCTATGGTCCAAGACAGGCCTCGTACTTGCTCTTTGTTTTCATTTTCTTCGGCCTGTTTAGCTGTATCTGAACTGTTTTGCATATTTTGGGAACTTCCTGAGTGGCATGTACTTTGTGGCCAGTTTCTTTGCCTCTTTCTTCATTGCGTGCTGATGGCGTTCATGTAGCCGACTACTCTAAGTATGATACTCCACCTGCGCACCGAGCCTTCATCTCCCTGTGGATAGCTTTTTCTGCGTCCCTATTGTCCGAAACCCCATACCTAAGAATATGCATGCATTTTTGGTGCATTCACTGCACTCTCCTATGTTACTTTCGTGAAGGAAATACCTATGTTATGCCTCTTTCAAACAGCCTGAAGCGTTTCGTATTAGCATTTCTTTCTGCGACCCAGATTGATTGGGAAGTGGGGCAACATACGACATTTTGTTCCTAATCGCACCTGAACAAGTGATCAAAATATCTTCATATTTGCATGGTCTAGTTCCTTTCTGGCTTCAAGGCTGACCAGATTGCTGCACCTGAGTAGAGAAAAAATATCGAAGTAAACCATGGTGAACGAGAAATCATTCAAGAAGGCACGAAATTCTGCACAGCACATTTTCCAAACTCTCCAGATTAGTCATTCCAGCATCCTAGATTAGCGCAAGTATTAAGATAAAAAAAATTTGTATTCATCTTACGGTAAACAAATTTTAGGAGTTTTCGCGCCTCGGATATTTAAGAGATAATTATGTTAACAGAAGGTGATATATGGGGCAAAATGCGATGTTTTGTTACTTAGCGCCCTCTTAGCTTTGAACCAGTGATCAAATTAATTTAATATCTGGGTGATCTGATCCCACACATGTCCACTACCGCTGATTTTAATGTGGACCATACTGCAGACTTTTTAAACAGAAAAAAAATAGTGAAGTGCTGCATGGTGATCGAGAAACTGTCGAAAAGGCGACAATTGCTACACACCACATTTTTCAGAACTGTGATGTTTAGTCAACATGGCGCGCTAGATTACCTCATGTGTTTAGTTATTTCAATTGTTTATTGGTCGTACCGTGTGCAAAGACTAAGAATTTTCCGCCTAAGTATCTGTATTTATGTATTATTCAATGTTTGTAACGGACGTCCTCTGTTGTCTTTTTCTTCATTTCTTTGGTTGCAAATGCTTGCTTCAGTTGATTGTTAGTTTTGTGTAATATCTTCTATGCATGTAAAATGTACACATTTTTTTATGTTCACGCCTGGGTACGCTATTTTGTTCACTTATTGCATGGGCCCGAAGTAGGAGCTTTCTAAGAGCCCAGATGCTTTTAACACCCTCTTTTGTATAACCTTCATCCAAAGTGATTAAACTGAAATTGAATCTTAACTGAAGTATGGATACGTATGGGGCAAAACATAGTATTGTGATGCTCTAGAGGGACTAATACACATGTAATAGCTTTATTGCGTGATCTTAAGCTCTACCCGTGTGTTCCCTCTCTCTAGGATAGTTTGAAAGTACAAAAAAATTAATGCCACTAACGCGCAGCAAACACGAAAAAGGCTGTGAAGAGACGACGCAGCGCCGCTGCCATATATCATCAAGCCTTTTCTGTTGCCAAATGCGCCCACCTCACAACAGTGTAGAAAATGAGAGGATATGAGAGGCAGAAACTGCATCAAATGACTTGCGAACTTCAGCGTCGCACTCTGTCGGATAGGCATGAAAAGTTTCTTGAGAACACATCCTGAAATTGCAGCAAGCGTTGCTCGGTCTAGCCTGTACAATCTCATTACAAAACCTCGTATTCACGCGCTTCGAATCGAACCAAATCGGTTGTCCATTCAACGCGGCTGGGCGAAAGAGCAAGAACTTTGACACTAAAACAGAAAAGCAGTGAAGAAGGCACCAAATAGAAAAAGATAATGTCGCCAGCGTTCACGCCGAGCCCGCCGATAGAGGAGTAAAATGTAAAGGGTCATGGAAGAGAACAGTTCCGGGCTCGGTCTGAGTACACTGTCTGCCATTCGATGGCCTATAAGAGCGTGAAGCCAACCTCGGTGTACTGATTGCAAGGATGTGAGATATGTTGATTTTGGAAGCCCATTTTTTCCCGCACATTGTCTCACTTTGCCCATGGGGTGGGGAAAAATGTGGTAATTTGAAGTTTTAACTTTCACTAAATTTCGGTGATCGGCGGCGACCGAACACCAGGTACTATGTTGTATTTGTATTGTGTTGTATTTTTCATATTGAGTGAGCGTGAAGTCAGGAGGCTCGGGAATAATTCAGAATTGTTGGTTTCTTGATATTCTTCAGTAAAACATAATGGCGGCGATTTGAAAATTTATGTCCCATTTTGGCCCCCTCCCCTCTCCCCATATGTCTCCAAACTGTTTCCGACGCTCAGCTACTTTTACCAGCAGTATGACGCGAGCGACTACTCCCGGTGTGAAGGCGCTTGCTGCCAGAGTAAAACGTCGCGACCGAAACCTTCCGAATTCACCTGCTGCCCAAAGGCAATGTTACCTAAGGAGTGTATGGGCAAGGAGGGGAGCGCTGCCATGAATGCCCTTTCAGTGGTCACGTGGTGTCGGTGATCTCAATGAAGGAGGCAAACACTTGGCTTTAGGGTGTGGTGCAGCCGTCGCTACAACTTCATGGTCCCGAAAGAAGGCAAAAGTCCCGGAGCTTACCTTGCCATATTGGTTTCTGACGTGTATATATCCTTTGCAGCTACTTTTGAGGATTAACCGCAGCAGTGGCCCAGTCGTTTGAGCATCCGCCTCGCATGCGGAAGGAGCGGGGTTCGATCCCCTGAGCCGCTGGGTACCCACCGATGGTACAATGAGTACAACCTTTCCCCTGCGTGGTGCTCGGCTTCTTTAGAGTGAAATCCGTGGGAAGTGGGTCTTTGACCCCACCTTGAGTAGACGAAAAAAACCGTGTTCCGTGGCGCTCTTTGGCTGGCCACAGATGCCCTTGCTCCATAAAAATTTATCTTAATCATGCTTTTTATTACTTTGCGTGCATTGGCTTTGTCCAGGCTCTCCCTTCCACCTCTAGCGCTTTCCTTTTCTCCCGCTATAAACGTGACGTTTTGTTTTTTCACGAAGGCGCCGGTTTACATCTCAGCCGAAAATTCCCGCATTCACCTGTTGCTCAGGTAGTTAAGAACTTCTTGTTGGGCGAGTTGGTGCATACTGTTGTAGTATTGCGCACAAAAGACACACACAGGAAAACACACGAGAGAGACTGAAAGAGCGCAAACTATCAACTGGTGTTTATTAGATTCAGTGCCGCTTTATAGGCAGTGTGCACACGTGCCTACAAAGAGGGGAAGGAGAGGATAAGGAGGCAAATCAAACCCTGCGCGACAAACCATCAGAAACGCTCCAAAAAATTCTTTTCCGCGTTGTACAGTGAAACGGATGTGTCACTCACACAGTTATCACCTCTTGCCTTGAGGTGATATGCCTCTAGAAGTTCACGGGAAACTTTGTCCTTGCTCCTGCCCAGAATTCTGATACTTTTTAGCAGTGGCTCACAACCGTTGCATGCAATGCAATGAGCAGGCAAATTAGCTCCTTCTTTGTTCCTAATTGAACGCTGATGCTCCCCTGCGCGTTCATTCACGCAGCGTCCTGTCTGGCCCACATACACGTGACCACACTTGAGCGGGTTGAGATGCACAACGCCCGTGGCGCATTTCACAAATTGTGCCGCATGCTTTATCTCGCATGCTCTTCGTCGAGCGCCTTCCGCGCTGATCCTTGGGCACAACCCGGCGAGCTTGCGCGGCGCCGAAAACACCACAAGGACGCCATGCCTATTCGCCACTTTTTTTTATGTTGTGGGCCACCTTGTGTATATACGGCACGACCGTAGTCTTTCTTCGTGGTAATCGCTCCTCGTTGTTGGCGCGGTTTCCTTTTTTTACCTTCCGAAGAAGGTTCTCAGCCACAGCTGAGATGAGCTCGCAGGGGAAGCCGGCTGAAAGCAGCCTTTTTATCTGATTATGTAAGCTAGTGTGCATTGCATGCGGGCATGACTTCGTCAGAGAAGATCCCAGGCACGAGCTAACAATAGCTCCCTTGACTATCTTCGAATGGGCAGAGTCATAGGGAAGAAGCCCTTTCTGCGCTCGCGGTGCGTAGTGCCAGCAGACGTGATGCAAACCTAGCTCTAGGGTGATATCTTAAAATTGCAGCGAACCATGGGTCCGAACTTCGTACGTAAAACTCAAACCCTTCCCATAGCGTTTAAAAGGAGTTAAAATGCTATCCACTGAATTAGTGGGGGTCAAGGATTTTTGTTTAGATAAAACAATTAGAAAATCGTCAACATATCTCAAAGCCTTAAGAACACCCTGGTTAGTAAACTCATAATTCAGGGATCGGTCAATAGCGGCTAAAAATATATTGCAAAGGGTCGGTGCGACGCAGGATCCAATGCAACTGCCTTGTCGTTGAATGTAACAGTCATCATTAAAAGAAATAAAAGTAGCTTGCAAATAAAATTCTAGCAAGGAAATGAAGCTGTCTGCTGGCACACCGGCTGAGTTTCGAAAACTTACTTCACCATTCCTTTCGATACACTCTCTGACGGCAACAAACAATTCATCATGAGGCACGGAATAAAACAAATCCTCCACATCTACAGAGAATGCGTAGCCAATAGGTGCGTTGGATTTCAAGAAACTAACAACATCACCGGAGGTCTTTGTGGCGAATGGGTCCTCAACTTGTAACCCACTCAGATGCTTCTGCAAATACTGGCTAATGAGGAACTGCCACGAACCCTTCTCAATAACGATTGTTCTGAACGGAACTGAGTCCTTGTGGGTCTTTGCGGTGAAGAAAACCGATAGCGCTCTCTTTCTACAATCAGTTATCGATCTTGCCAGCTTAGTTAATTGAAGATCACTGCACAGAGCCGCAGCCTTGCACTTGATTCTTGTTGCACTGGGCTTCACGCGTACAAAGTTCTTAGCGATCGCTTGGCCTGCCTTTTCGTTGAAATCATCTTGCCGTAAAACTACGAATCATCCAGTCTTATCAGCCTGTAGCAACCGTAAGTTGTTTTCCCTGAAGAACGCGACAACACTTCTGGTTGGGCCTTTGGTGTGCTTAGTGTTCACTGTTCTTGTAAGGGCTTCTACTCCTTCCAGAAGGCACCTTTCACGATCTTCTTGTTCAACCTTGCTTGAAACACGCCGGTTAAGTGCTAGCAGGTCGTGAGCTGGGACGGCAGGCTCGTAGCTGTACTTTGGACCCTTGCTGAGTACACAAGCAACTTCTTCAGGTAACGCAACGTCTCCCAGGAGTTGAAGACCTCCCTGGATTGGCTTGGATGAAGTTTTAACAAAAGCCCGGACTTGGTTAAGGCACTGAGCCCACCTAAATTCAGTCAACTGAGCAGCAAACCTTCTGGCAGCGCGTAGCTTGATTTCAGCTAGCCAGGCCGGGTCTAGGGCATAGCAAAGTGTTCCCAAAAGATCTTGGAACCTGCGCACTTGACGCCAGAGTTCTGATCTGGGGTACCTGCAAATGCGTTCTAAAAGGCCCGCCCGCGGTTTTAGGAAGCCGAACATAGAACTCACATCTTCGGGTATGAGTCCCTTGCGGAGGCAAAAGGCAAGGTACCAGGCGCGGCAAGTTGAGCTGACGATGAGGTTCACACAGGCGTTGACTTGCAAAGGAGAAGGAGGAACATTCATGAAAGGGCCCTCTGTACTAGACAGGTAGTTAAGAAGAACTTCTTGTTGGGCGAGTTGGTGCATACTGTTGTAGGTACGAATTGCGCACAAAAGACACACACAGGAAAACACACGAGAGAGACTGAAAGAGCGCAAACTATCAACTGGTGTTTATTAGATTCAGTGCCGCTTTATAGGCAGTGTGCACACGTGCCTACAAAGAGGGGAAGGAGAGGATAAGGAGGCAAATCAAACCCTGCGCGACAAACCATCCGAAACGCTCCAAAAAATTCTTTTCCGCGTTGTACAGTGAAACGGATGTGTCACTCACACAGTTATCACCTCTTGCCTTGATGTGATATGCCTCTAGAAGTTCACGGGAAACTTTGTCCTTGCTCCTGCCCAGAATTCTGATACTATTTAGCAGTGGCTCACAACCGTTGCATGCAATGCAATGAGCAGGCAAATTAGCTCCTTCTTTGTTCCTAATTGAACGCTGATGCTCCCCTGCGCGTTCATTCACGCAGCGTCCTGTCTGGCCCACATACACGCGACCACACTTGAGCGGGATGAGATACACAACGCCCGTGGCGCATTTCACAAATTGTGCCGCATGCTTTATCTCGCATGCTCTTCGTCGAGCGCCTTCCGCGCTGATCCTTGGGCACAACCCGGCGAGCTTGCGTGGCGCCGAAAACACCACAGGGACGCCATGCCTATTCGCCACTTTTTTATGTTGTGGGCCACCTTGTGTATATACGGGACGACCGTAGTCTTTCTTTGTGGTAATCGCTCCTCGTTGTTGGCGCGGTTTCCTTTTTTTACCTTCCGAAGAAGGTTCTCGGCCACAGCTGAGATGACCTCGCAGGGGAAGCCGGCTGAAAGCAGCCTTTTTATCTGATTATGGAAGCTAGTGTGCATTGCATGCGGGCATGACTTCGTTAGAGAAGATCCCAGGCACGAGCTAACAATAGCTCTCTTGACTATCTTCTAATGGGCAGAGTCATAGGGAAGAAGCCCTTTCTGCGCTCGCGGTGCGTAGTGCCAGCAGACGTGATGCAAACCTAGCTCTAGGTTGATATCTAAAAATTGCAGCGAACCATGGGTCGGAAGTTCGTACGTTGATAGTTTGCGCACTTTCAGTCTCTCTCGTGTGTTTTCCTGTGTGTGTCTTTTGTGCGCAATTCGTACCTACAACCTGTTGCTCAAAGGAAGTCTTGCTCAGGTGGGCTTCATTCACAAGGGCCACATGAGCCGCATGAGCCGACACTGTCCACTCACGATGGCGAGGGATGGGGTCCGCTACAAACTGTAGTTTCCCAAAAGCGTCGCGACGATATACTGAGAGCTAAGGCACACATTGCTCTAGCGGACGCATTGACGAATTTTATGTACATCGTAGTGTGTGCAGTTTCGGGATGTTTTTCTTTGTACAAATGTTCCCGAAGTTTTATAAACCGCACGACGAATGCATGTGTGGGTCATTAGGACGTGGACGCTGAGAGGAATCGTTCGGTGTAGGTAGTGCGTGAATACCAAAAGATATAACTCTGTACTATTCATTAGAAGACAGCAATAGGTACGATTCATCACCTTCGATGACAGATGAATGTCCGAGGACTCCACCAGTCGTGCGCACGGGCAGCGCACCGCCAGGAGAAGGTCACCTCCTCGTAGGCGACACACAGAGCTGTTAAAAGCGCCGCATTACTTTCATGAAATTCCCAGCATAACATAGCGCCTTGCCGTACGCACGCGGTAGCCCTGAAGCTGTGCTGTCCAGAGTGCAAGTTCTGGACCAAAGTGCGACTAGGCCAGTTAAAGGCATATAATGTTGTAATAAAGTAAAGGAATGGCGTGAGACGGACAGACAGCGGGAAATTAGGTTATACCGTGAGTATTCCGAGGAGGGTGGAGCATTGTGTTAGATAGCCACATTACAGTGGCTGTAGCTTTCCACGAAATGTATGTCATAAAGAGCCCCTGATTCTCATCCCTTGTTTGATCCACAGCTTCTCGCGCAGCTACTCGCAGAGCGTTCTCGCACAGCTTCCACCCTTACCGTTCGATCACGTTCCACATCACACTCGCGTTGATACATGGCATACTCCGTCTGCCGCTATGGATGAGGGTGGCGCCGGTGAACACTCCCAAGATTAGATTACACGCAAAATAAATTCCCCCGAAAGCAGAAGATTAGACAGTCGCCGCCGCAGCTCAGCGATAAAGCAATTCCACCATTAATCTCCTCTTCATAAACAGAAAAACTTAAAAGAACAAAAACATTCCCTATATGCTTCTTGGTTTCGGTGGATGTTGGCTTCCCTAAAGCTTCCCTAAAGCTGATGGCTTCCCTAACGAGCCTCTCTTTTCCATTCCCCTGTCTCCTCAACACATTACGCAACGTTAGATGCTGAAGTCACATTGGTTTGGCAATGTGGCTCGTTCAGAGCATTCCAAACGAAGTTGCATTCAACTTAGTCAATGCTGCACTACAGCCTTTCTTGTCATTTTTGTGATCTTTTTTAAGTTCAGGCGTTTTGAATTGGCAAAAGTAACTGAAAATAAACATGCAGCACACAATTCTTTTCCTTTTTAACAACAATAATTTATTTTGTCCTAGTCGTGTTGGTAAATTATGTATTATGGTAAACACAAGAGAGTGCGTCGTGTATATGTAGAGTCAAACTTGTAGAATTGTGATGGTGTGGCACTGAATCGCTGATTATGAATTGATGTGTTCTTAAAATACAATATACAAATATGATTATAGCGATCCCGAATGAATAGTTTTTGCTGAAGATTTATGATTCACGTTTACATTAAAAGTGCATTCGAGACTTTTCATTGCCGGCATTTATCGTCTGAAAACCCCGAGGCCGATATTATATTTGGCTTCAATTAAGCCTTCGCGCTCATTGCTTAGAAGTGCAGATACCTGCCCGGTTAATTACAGTTGGAATCTGGCTTCCGATGCTATAACATCAAGTTCGCAGTGGTTGCTGCCTGCGAAAGGGGAGGGGAAATTATTCTGGAGAACACCATGTAAGCATTATTCGGCAGGAACACAAAACGAAGCTGTCTGGTGAAGTATATGAAGTCCGTGTTTGTTTTGTGCCCAAGCTTTAAGCAGTGTGTTCACATCACACTTACAGAAAAGCCTTAATATAAGCTTCCACGATCTTCTCAAAAGCATCGATATGCTGAGAATACTACTTTGTAACCATGTACAAGGATGGTTTTATAAAATTTGCTTGGCATGGCCTCTCGCAATACAGAAACAGTAAATTGGGAGGTGTTAAAACTACGGGCTAGCCCCTAATTTGAATATGAAGTGATAATTATCAAAATATTTGTGCTCCTAGCAGAAGTACTCACTTATAAGTGAAGCCGGTAATCTGCTTTTTTTCCCATTTAGCCAGAACCGCTTCATGTCTCTGTGAAGCAGCTTCTGTTACTCCCTACTAGTTATGTGCTGAAGCTTTCTTAGCAGAAGTGAGATAGAGGCATGACACCTTATTTCGCGAGTATTTTAGAGAATATTCAGCGCAAAGATGATCCAGAGGTAATCTCTGTAAAAAACCTCCCAACACAACAGCACTGCACGCGAGTTCACAACCACTAAGTCCAGCTCGAGCAACGTTGAGCGCCTTTACATAATGAAAGCAGTGTTCGTTGCATGAAAATACGAGCGCGGTCGTAAGCGATTGGAAGGTGGCAAACGAACCTACGCTGTAAGTGTTCACGTTCTCAAGCATTCAGAAAGATGTCTTCGAAATAGCTCGAAAATGAGCCAAAGAAAATACTTCACTTTTCACGCGCTCACTTCGCTACAGCACTGCACGTGAATGTATGCACAATGGCGTGAGGTTTGTCGTGGTGCTGGGGTCACGTATGTCCTTAACAGGCAGGTGGTTGTGGCATGTTACACTGATATGTCCACTAGGCGCGTAAGCTGTGCAATGTCACTGCACAATAGACACGCGGCACCAATTGTCTCCCGATCACAAATTCGGTCCAAGAGTAGTGGAACCATCTTCATCATGGTGTTTGAAGAACCGGTGGTGCGTCCAAAGCTTTCCTTGCCGACTTTCTCTGAGGGTAGTTTGTCAGGGCGCGTGGTTCCAAGCCGCGATGAGCGTAGGAGTCCGTCAGAGGTGGCACCACTGGTCCTGGTGGATGGCGCTCGCCTGCGTAGTCTGGTCCTGTGTCACCACAAGTCGTGGACAGATGTAGGTGATCACGGCTCTCCTAGCCTTCCGACCGCCGCATTTAATCTCCGATTCGCGCTTAATTCTTCCGGGAAGCAGCAGCGTCTTCTCAAATATGCTTGTCGGCGACTCGCACACAAGGAACAGGCCGAGACTAAGCAGGCAGCTCCACATGAAGACAGTCAACGTGTTCGACACCTGAGTGGCATGAATGAGAGGTAACTGTTACGGATCAAAAGCACGGGCTGTTGGGTAAACCACGAAAAGCGAATTCTTCCAATAACTCCAGAAGAATTTTCTGGCACAAAAAGACTAAGGGGACAGTGTATGAGCCTGTTAATTTCCGTAAACGGCAGCAGTTTCACAAGCGAGTGCTTCCACCATACTGTTCTCATTTGAGAGTCTAAGCGCCTACGTTCACTTTGCTTCCATTCCGAAAGTCAAACCGGATATCGAGGGTGGCGAACAGGTACCCAGTCTTCTGTGCTTGCAAGTCCCTCTTTTCACAAGAATATTTTTATTATGCGTGCACCGACTAGCCAAACAACAGGTCATTTTAAGCTGTCTTTGCATTGTAAGCAGGTGCTATGAATGAATTATGGCTGCTAGCTTATGTGGCCATTTTGTTTTCCTCAGGCTGTGTTCACCATAAACTCAACATTTAAAAAACCGCGAAAATACTCTTTTGCAGAATAAAAACACTTTCCTTCAAAGCCTTACACACGCAACGTATCTACATGCTAACTTCAGCAAAAGTAATATACCCCCCCCCCCCCCCTTGTGTTCTCAACCTTGCCTCTGTGCATGCGTGCGCCACCTGACAAAGCACGCCTGTTAAAACCGGCCCAATGCGCCAGTCTTAACACCGGGAGTGCTTCGCCTTGTGGCACCCCGATACAGAGCGGCGAGGTTCAGAACACAAGGGGGGGGGGGGGGGGGGGATCTCTCACGTTTGCTCACGATAGTGCATGTTTCAAACGGTTACAAGGTTAAATGCTGACCGCGAAAATCAAATGTTGTCTTGTTTTGCTTTGGTCACATCTTTTTTTTTTTACTTTCACCTGAACCTGACTTCCTTAACGGCGCTATCAACATTTGCTTCGGTTGCAGGGGGCATTCATGTGACGTCGACAGTTTTCTTTGAGCGCCATAGTTTTTTTCCATACTGCGGCCCTGTCTGAGCCGTTTCTACAGCAACCGCTGGAGAGCACGGCTGAGCAGGCGCGCTAGCGCTTTTCAAGCCCATACAGTAAGCATTCCAGAAGAGCGTGTTGTCGGGCTAGTTGGTTCTGCATAGTATATAAGTAAATTGCGCAACAACTTAGACAGGACACAGAAAGAAACACGTACAACAGTTCACGAGCGCTGGTGAACTGTTGTACGTGTTTATTTCTGTGTCCTGTCTAAGTTGTTGCGCAATTCACTTATACACTATACAGTAAGCGTGAAAGAGCGCATCATGTCGCAGTCTCGTAGTCATTGAATCTCTCTTTTAGGGATTTGAACATGTGAATCTCTGGGTAGTTGCACTTCACCTTCACTTGAGAATGATTTGTTTGCAAGGAAAGAGCGGAACAGTCACTAAGGAAGACATAGGCACAGACATGGCATTGAGCTAGAGCATCGAAATGGGAGTATGATGAGGTCGGTGAATATTTGTCACTGCAAAAGACATTTGGTAACAACTTCGCTGTGTTTCCCTAAAAAGGAATGAACCATTTTTTTTCTCACAAAACGCAGAAAATCCATTATCTTACCATGCCTAACAGTGAATAGTAGACCCTCTCTCGAGTGAGGGCGTAGCCGGCTATAAGCAGAGGCATGTGCACCAGGTAGACACCGAATGAGAGCCGGCTCAGGGGAACGAACGCCCGCCAGGAGAAGAACCGGCCCACGAAGCCTGCATTGGAATCGCAGATATTAGAGAGAAGAGAGCAACTGCTTGTGCATGGCCTCTAGGTGAAGCCGCCATTCATGCTTTCGGTGCATTCTTGTGCTAGAAGTTTGGCTCCTTTATGAAGTGCACGAAACGGGAATGCCACTCGTCGTTGCCGGGGTACATTACGCGGGGAGTCTGAATTATTGTGCACTAATCAGACCCAACAATCTTGAACGAAAGCATTTTTGAAAGGTAAAAATTTATGAACGCAATTTTTTTCATATATTGTAAGATTTCACTATAACAATAAATATATTCGCATATCTCCCGCCCACAGGCTTGCACTTTTTTTCCGTTAACGTTTTTACGGTCGTTAAAAGCGTTCCTCATTGATTTTCTAAGGCAGTCTTAACTGCCCCATGAGAGCAATGTAAAAGCTTTAAAAGAACGTTTTCCTGCATATCGGAAGAATAGACCATTACCTTGAATATTTCTATAACAGTACCTTACAATTTTCCAATATTCAAGATTTTTATCAAGGAATGTTGGACATGCTAGTTCCAACGGGTCTGAGGAGTGTTTTGGTCTTACTGATAATGAAGGGCATTTTCAAGGTATGTCTGATTAGACGCTGTCGCTGAACAACTTTTCGAGGGAGATCAGCGACATTCATGACGTGTATTTATGACTTTTATAAAAAAAAGCATTTACTCTCTGTGTTTTGCTCCTTACCACTGCTAAATGGTCGCATTCGCCGGAGACGCATTCTTTTGTGCACACACGTATAACGACAGATTGATAGGGCCAACAATACTGTACTTTGAATGCTGACGCGTAAATTGTAGCAGCCTGCGCATCGTGAACCATGACGCAAACATAGATACTAAGTGCAATGAATAGGCTGCACTTTAATCTATGGCTGGTGGTTAGAAGGAATCTCCGCTTAAACACGGCCTAACTCGATGCCTTTGGGCGAATTACGGAGTGAATGGCGTAATTCTATTCATTCTCTGGGTGTCAGTACGAGCCCTGAAAGTCGAGTTGGCGTCTTCTCGGAAAGCTATAGCCAAGCAAAGCAGCGGAACACATTCCGCTCTGAGAAGCCAGGCGTTCCTAACTAACCTGACATCCCTCGCAGTGTTTGGCTGTCCCTTGTGGCAAAGTGGTCATTTGAGCTTTTGGTTAATAGCCACGTCGGTGGAAATAAGCCCGCTGCACGACAGCCTTGCGCAGCCGTCTTATCGCAGCGGGCTTATTTCTATCCCGCAAACAATGTTCTCCCCTGCTCTCCAAACCGCTATAGTGTTGAGCTTCGTAACGAAACAGAAGTAATCTCTTTGTTTCAAGTTGCCTTAGCGACAATTATTAGCATTTTTTTATTCGCGAAAGGAATAGTATGAACGCGTCATGGTAGATACCAGGGGCTCCCGATTATTTTCACAGTGCGGGGTTCTCGAACACGTAAGGAAATCTTAATGCATGGGCGGTTTTTCCTTTTACCCTGGCCGAAATGCAGCCGATGTGGCCATGCTTGATCTCGCAACCTCGTGCTCAGTAGCACGACGACCCAGACAACGGTCGGCAGGAGTACTGTTTGCTCGAAGCGGTAGCGTACTACCCGCCGGATTTGGGCAGTGGCTTTGAAGTTCGGTTCCTGAGACCAAGGTTGCAGAGTCGAATCCCGACCATGGCGAGTATGGTTTGGTTTTGGTTTTGGGGGGGTTTAACGTCCCAAAGCGACTAAGGCTATGAGAGACGCCGTAGTGAAGGGCTCCGGAAATTTCGACCACCTGGGGTTCTTTAACGTGCACTGACATCGCACAGTACACGGGCCTCTAGAATTTCTCCTCCAAAGAAATTCCAGCCGCCGCGGCCGGGATCGAACCCGCGTCTTTTGGGTCAGCAGCCGAGCACCATAGCCACTGAGCCACCGCGGCGGCCCATGGCGAGTATATTTCGACTCTGTAGATATGAAATGTGCTCTGCGATTCAGTACGCGTTGGCGGACCCTGGGTGGTCGATACTGAGGCGGAGCCGACCGCTACGCTGTTTCTCATGGCCCGTGTGCACTCTCGGTACCCCACATCCAGTATCATATGCCATGCTTTCACACTGTCTCCCTTTAGCTGCATGGAGGCATCGACTGACCGTCAAGCAGGCCAGTGCACTGCTAAAGAAAGTCAGCGCTGGTTGAACGCGCACCTTGACCATCATGCATGATACTTCTCTACAGAGTAATGTGCGACTAGCCCTTGTCTGACTTACCTGCTGTTCGGTTGGCACAGGCGAAGACAAGGCACCCCAAGAAAGTTGACCAGAGCAGGCGGTCGAAGAACGTGAACACAATGTCCACCCAGTGACCAGTGGACGTGAAACCGCCGTTCCAGTGGTAGCGCGAAACGATGCTCACCAATCCGCATGCCGCACACACCACCCACATCACCGCCTGGCCAACCTGTGATCGTTCACATGTGCCGCGTTGGTACTAGTAAACGCCATTGCATTTTATAAATGTCCACGGCCCAGCATGAAGCTGCTGGCCCGATCAGGATGAAATCGCAAAAGCCCGGACAGACCGCTTCATTAGTCTTGGTATGCTTGAAATGAATGCAAGAAAAATCTAACACTTAAATTGTTTTTTGGCATTTTCAGCAATCAAACATCAATTTTTGTCTCACATTACTTGCAGCAACCGCATTACATTTCTTCTGGAAATGATCACAAATTGAAGGTTTGTCAATAGTGACGCCGCACAGATCTGTTTAAACACGCATATTTCCCCCTTGCCAGTAGTCAGTAGCGACTGGAACGTGTTACCAGAAGATGCGGCTTACCGCAACACTGCGGAATTGTTCACGATGATTTGTGATCCACGCTGTAGTTCCTTAGTAGCATGCGGGTATTGTATGAATAAAGAAATGTGTGAATAAAATTGGATCAATTTTTGTCAGATGTTGCACGAACGCCACGTCAATAAAATGACCATCTGCATCTGAAACACAGCCGCTCTTGTGTGAGCGCGGCAAAGCGAAAAAGGACTTCATTGGTTTTTAAGCGGTTGAAGGTATAAGCTGTAGCGATTTAATGAAGGCGTAACATATGCCTTTGCATTACTTAGAGCACTTTCCAAACGCTGTCCTTAACTGGCTTGAATGGCGTGCAATGTGAGGTGTGAAACACGTGCTTAGCACCGCATGCTGCGAAGGCCGGCTACACAGTGCCGGAGCTGATGCATTAAAGAAACTACGCAGAACGGTGACCGACGTAATCTCGACGCTCGTGTATGCGTTGTCTTTCCCGTTAGTTTCTCTCTCTATATTATGTACAGGTGCGCAGAAAAGTAAATGGAGAACTATTTTGGCTTCTAATATTTCTGAGTTGCCTAATGGAAACTGCCGGCTATGGTATGCGCATGCTAGCAGTGGACATAAGTGCGCTTTCTCACGTAGAAACAATGTTTAAAATTTCTAATAGGGAAGGGATGATTGCACTTAGAACGGAATAGCGTGCTTCACTTATGCCCGCAACTGTGCCTATATTCATTCATATACCAGGTTCTTCATGGAAGCCCGGTACAAATTTTTAAAAATAGGGTTTTTCAAATAAAGATATAGCTTTTGCGCCACAGTAATGCCAATTTTGACAGACGTCAGCAAATAGGTGAATCATGTTTACCACTAATCCGGCTAAGTAAATTCGAATAGTTAACTTTTGAAGCGAAAAGCTTCACTAAGGTAGTCAACACCGCGCTTCGCCTGAGCCCGAGGCCAGATTTGCCAATTCTGCGCATGCGCGAAACCGAGCGACGTCACGCGCAACGCAGGTGGCCGCCGACTCCGTAATAAAATAAAAATAAAAATAAGCACTGAAACGAGAATAAAAAAGGAAATGAAAGAAATAAAATATTAGAAATTAAAAAAATAAATAAAAGACAAATAGTGCGCCAGGAAACTCTCATATCTCGGTGGACACCCGAACCGCGCAGCAAGGGAAGGAAAATGAAAAGAAAATTGGTTTTAGGGAAAGGAAATGACGCCTGTCTCTCTCATATCTCAGTGGATACCCGAACCGCGCCGTAAGGGCCTTAAGGAAAATGAAATGAAATGACAATTGATTTTAAGGAAAGAGAATGCCTGTCTCTCATATCTTGGTGTACACCCGAAAGGAATGGACACCACAGTACATGTCTCTGAAGCAACCTTCTAAGACAGCACCGTATTCACTACACGCGCGTCTCCTCCTCCGCCTCCGTACAGGCAGTGTGTGGACGGCCGAACGCCTCCACCATCATCGTAGTGCTCCCTGTGCATTGTGCGCGAACTGCGGCATCCATGACGTCAAACCAAGCGTAACTTAACCTGTTCGCTTGTATATCCAGGCTTAACCACAGCTAAGCCACTGCCAATTTTTTAGCTATTGCAGATAGGCACCTTGTTGCAATTAAGGATCAGTAGCTGGCCACTAGTAATAGCCATATAAGCTTTTAGAATTTTAGAAACGCGCATGCCCTCTGCACTGTAGCTCAATAAATTGTGGCTATTTCGCACGCAATTCGAAAGTCGCCCACACGCGTTGAGCGCAAAGCGATGCCCACCAGTGAACGTCACTCCGCGGCACACGTTACACGTGACCTTCACACCCCTGCCTCTGCCAGAGAAGTGAGCAGCGGCGAGCAGCGCAGCGCGGGTAGCGCGGGCGGCACTAAGAAGGTCACGTGGCACGTGCGCCGAATGAACAGTGACGCGATTCGGTGGAGGTCCCTGGGCGTACAGAGCAGGCGCACGACTTTGCGGCAAGCGTAATTTTCGAAATTCTAAAATCAGATGGGGCTAATGGTCCCCTAAAAATCTCGTGTTGAAACCGGGTGCCTATCTGGAATTTTCAATAGCCAAAACGGTAACTATTTAAATTTAGTTAACCAGCTTCCTAGTTAACATGATTCACCTGTTTTCTGATGTCCGCCGACAGTGATATTGCTTCGCCGAAAAAGCCATTTTTTTTGCCTTCAAAAGCTCTTTTTTTAAAAATGAGTGGTTGGGCTCCCTGAAACACTTCTTAATTTGCAAAGCAAGCCTGCGACACTGCTGGCAAACGCTTTGAAAGGGCTGTGGCGGGTCGCCTTTTCGCCTGCGTCAGGTGCGTTGCTCTCCCATTTTACCTACAGCACTTACAACTTTATTCGACATTACCGTTTAAGATGCAAGTTGCGCGCCAGTTATTTTTATGAAGACCAGTGTACGTATTAAACGGGCTGTTCCTGGAAATGCTAGTCAAGGGCCTGAAAAAGAAATGGGTATATGTACAGGTTGCGGGATTGATATGGCAGCACTGTTCTTAAGGCAACCTGTACTTAGGGATGACAATTTAATTTGTACACAGTGAATTCAAGCTAAGCATTTCCGCTAGGCTCATACAAGTGTAGCGTTCCAGGAAACTCCAAATGTTCATGAACGACTCAATGGCAGCCATATTGAGAGTGTTTTACGTGCTTTGAACAAACAGTACAAAATCGAAAATGTTGATTGGAGCTCGCGCCTTCAATATGCGGCGAATGGCAGTGGCCCCGTAATCGCTGTTAGCAAACTGTGCAGTTATGTGTCCTATTCGTCGAAAAGACCGGAAATCTCTTCAATCTCGTATGTGACCTGTGTAATTTATTGTGTTCCTGGTCACGCGTAAGAGAAGTACGAGCACATTAACCCTGACTTCCTGCGCCATGATCCATCACGTTTCAGAAAAAAAAAGAAATAAATCCATTGTCCTCAAAACCGGGCATTTCATGGCTTCAGCCATGCTCTAGATGACGGAATACGCTTTCTTTTTTTCTGCCCTTTGAATATAATAAGGCAGAGTACGGCGAAAAAGGGCCCTTACCGCTGACATTTTGATGTCCTTGTGGCTTTCAACGAAGATGAGTGCGCTGCAGCCGAAGAAGAAGCTGGCGCCGTGGAATGTCGGCATCATGTACACCTCGTTGAACGTGTTAGCCAACGTCCTGCCCCAAAAGCGAAGAATGGTGTGTTAGTGCTTGAATTAAAACAGGCCTTCGTTTGTTATAATCAAAATAAAAGGTGAAAGAACACACCGAAAATAGCAAACAACATGCTAGGGGGAGCAAAACGCGACACAAATCTGGAAATCGTAGCCATTGTTGTTTATTCACAGGTATAAAACAAATTGCTGCCGAATTATTCCCTACCATCTTGGCATGACGCTCACCAAACATGAAAATTCCAGCTTATTAGGAACACAGTAAAATGTTGGGAAATTTGAAAATTCAAAATTTCGTTTTGCCCCACCCTGCGGGGCAAAATGGGACAGTGTAGGACCAAAATGAGGCGCACCTTTATAATCGCCATAATGCTCATCCTTGCAATGAACGCACACGAGGTTTGCTTGAGAAACATCTAGCGGAACTTTGTGAGCCTATTCGAATGACAGACACTTTAGTAAGACAGAACCCTGGCACTGGTTTGTTCCATGGACCACTACAGACTACGCTATCCTAACACCGGGCTCTGCGTGTAGCCTTGCTTTGCGATGTTTTACAATTTCCTGTAGGTGCTGCTGTTTGCCTAAACCGCGTTGAATGCACATACGATTTGGTTCGATTCGTAGCGCGTGAACCCGAGGTTATGCTTGTGGTGGTTGATCAGTCTGAACAGAGCTTGCTCCATTATCAGAATGTGTCGTAGAATTAGCTGTTCATGCCCGCCGAGTGCCACGGTGAATTTAGCAGGACTTTTTGCACGCTTTCTGCTTTTCACAAGCTTTTATCTCCTTTGCTGTTCTGCGGTGGGCGCCTTCGGGAACACCAAAGCGCTTGGTGCTACTGTCGCTGTCTATGTCTCTCCAGACATTTCTTCTTAGTGTTCTCTGCGCGCAAGTCAGAATTCACTGCTTTCCTTTTGTACGTTCAGACTATACTAGGGAGCGGAAAAACACGGGCAAAGCTTTAGAGCAAGCAATGGAACAATTAAATTTACAATGATGCGTTTTTCTCACATGTACCCTGCTGGTAAAATAAATATATCTTAATTACCTGAGACGCAAAAAATTTTAAGTATTTCACAAAATAAGACCAATAAAAATTTGAATAACTACATAATTGATTTAATCTAGGACCCTACATTGATTGAGCTGCAGAGTTTTGAAAAGTCTGGCGCGCGGAATTTCGGGCCTTTCCCACAACTTTTAGGTTATAAAAGGCTCCCTTCGGATTTTTTTTCTCTGCTAAGGAGGAGCCAATCTGGACAGCCTTGAAGACATTTGCAGTGGACTTTTGGCGAGTTATAATACTTACGTATTAAGGTAACATGGCGGGTCATTTAAAAGTTAAGGGGCGCAAAGCATCAAAATGTCGCAATTTCCCCCCCACAGCGTGTTTTTCTTCAGTTTATTTATGCGACATTATTAGCCCAAAATTCTTGGTCTTCTCGACTCGTCGTTAAAGCAAAGTGTGTCGTGATTATTTGGATAGGCTGTTCCGCAGTTAGACACGTACTGTAGAATGATCCTCACAGCTAAACCGCTGAATTGCTCGAGCTCAAATTTCGCACAGAAATGGCTTTTTGTAGGAAGAATTTTTTAAACCATATTTCTTTTGGTACTTTCCTGAACCTGCACAAAAAAAAATCGAATATTCGCATCGTTTGCGGCGACTACGAAACGAAACAGGCCGTTCCCACAGAAATTGCGCCGGTGGCGCCATCTCGTTGGTCGACAGCGGTTATTAGGCGAAGGGCGGGGGCCTTATGCGGGAAGTTTGAAGAGTCTTCAGCAAATGCTTTATCAGTGATCACAAAAAGCTTAATTTGGCCAGAATTGCACTAATTTTGAAGGATTTCATGTATAATAAAACTTTCTGTTTGTCGACTTGGTTCATCGTGGAAAAGGAATACTTTTACCGCGAAACAACTAAGAAACGACATGGACACAACAAAAGACAGAAGCGCTCTTTCTTGTCTTGTGTTCTATCCTCGTCCTTTCTTAGCTGTTTCGCACTAAGTGTATTCCTTTTCGTGGTACAGCATCATCAAACCTCCCGCAAGACACTCCCCCACTTCCTTTTCCGAATCTCCACGGCCGACGAACGAGATGGCGCCACCAGTGCAATCGCTGAGAAAGCAGCCTGATTCGTTTCGTCGTCGCCGCAGACGATATGCGAATATTCGGCTTCGTCTTACTGATTCAGGCAAGTACCCTAAAGTAATGTGTTATAAAACAATTATGCCTAACAATTGCCACTTCTGTACGAAATTTGACCTCGAACATTTCACCGGTTTAGCTGTGCGGTGCATTCGAAAGCGCGCGTTTGATTGCGGGACACGCTTTATTACACAAGAGGGAATGATGGGGTTCGAAAAACTAGATCGAAAATTCTCATACGCCACACTTATTTCGACTGTTCGGCATTGATGTCACTGTTATTTTTCCTAGCGGCACTGCGTGCCAGCAGTTAGCGGGCGGTGAGGTCCAACTCCGTTGTCTTCTGCGGAAAGTGAAGCCGTTCACACAACGAGGCAAGCACGAGCCGCGACACTTGCCGCGTGACTCGTGGCACGAGCGCTGCGTGGCTCGTGGCGCATGCCTTCGTGAACGTCGCTGTGAACACCAGCAACGCGAAAATCGAGCGTTGCCCACTCGCAAAGCGGGGCGAAATCGTCGAAGGCGGCCCGATCATGGCATGAGCGTTTGCAATACCCAGATGAGAGGAGATAAAGTTCCATCATGCTATATGCCGCTTATGGTGACCCCTACTCGAACGCACATCACCCCGATCAACCGTGTGCAGGCCAGCAGCGGGCGGACCCGCTGATTGAGTGCCACCTGCCCATGCACACTGGTATCTGGTGGTTGTGATAAGCGGTAGCGCTGGCGACATACGCTATGCTTTCTAATGGCGCTAGGACCAGGTTTCGCGCGCCCGCCCAGATGGAGGCACTAATCGTGAGAGAAAGGCGAACAACAGGGCTGCTGCTCGCCTATCTGAATGTCAATCTAACGGCCGCCCTTTTATATCGCGTATTCGGTTAGCCACAGACTCTCAGAGATGCGGCAAGTTTCTGTGATAAATGCGCAGTTAACCACCTCATTCATTAGAAGTATGGTAGTGCAGTTCATCGACCAGCTAGAGCTGAATTGTCAGTGTTTTCGATGAATGATTAGAATTTTAAGCGGATTGGTTTGGTCGATTGCGGCTAAGACGGACTGGCGGTTTTCCGCCACTTCGGTTACGCCTAAAGAGGCCCAAAGGCACAACTACATTTGTTTTTAAACATAAGTTTTTAGATCCTTATTCGCCAAGAAGTCACAAAGCTTAAAATCCAGGTGAAAATGCATTTCTAATAAACGTGCCCGCAGAACTTTATATGAGTGACAGAACTTGGTCGCCCGGCGCTCTTAAACGTGCACTAAAGACGAATCTGAACTCGTCTTTTTTACCGCGGGAACTCGATCTACACGTTCCGACCATTCTTAAAAACTTCGAATTATTGTACTGTGGAGCCAATTTTCATAATTTAAATCGTATTAAACGTCCCAGCTCCCGCCTTTTTTTTTTGAACTCACCACTGACGGTAGGAGGAATCAACCAACCCTGCAGCCAGTCCGGTGGCAACTTGCCGCTCTGCCACTGGCGGAGTGATACATAGCGATCGGCGAAAGCAAGGAGTCCACGCGTATTTTCATTTACGTCGGCTTAACTTGCGGCTACGCAACCTCTGACTGGATCTGTTTACTCACGGAAACCTAAAAAAAAAAAGTGAAAGCGAAGACGCCACGCGATTGCCTGAAAGGCACTCCACCCGTTGGTTGACTCCTCCTACAGCTATCGGCGAGTTAAAAAAAAATGCGGGAGCTGGGGCCTACAAATTGATAAAATTGTAATTGACCTGTCGACAGCTTTCGTCAGGGTATGCAATGTGAAAGTAATTGAATAAATGAGTAATCTTTGTATTGACCCTCACGTAATTAGGTAGGTACAAGCATACCTGCATTACAGGTAATAAATTTTTTTAAATATCTAGCAGCCTATCATCTACATTGACCGGATCATCTGGAGTGCCACAGGGATCCGTTTTGAGACCTGCGTTATTTTTATTCATATTATTGATATTGGAACGGCTGTTCACCGCCTCGTTGATGCGAGGTACTTCGTGGATCGTGGTGCTTTGTTCTGCTCTGTAAAAAGTGCCAGTGACCAAACGCTATTAAAACGAGTCACTTAAAGCTATTCATGACTGTTTTACAAAGTGGGACAGGAAAATCAATTGCGAGGGGACTATGTCCATGAGAGCAAGAAATAAAAAAGACCATTGTAATATAACTGAACCATTAACGAAACAAAAGTCAGGGACCCAATCAAATAAACTATCTCGGTGCCAAAATTACTGACATTCACAATTCGGGTAACCATACTGAAAACATACCCGCTTAACGCAGGCTTGAGTTTCTTAAGAGAAAGCTTATAAATGCCGCTTGTAACATCTAACTCACACCATATATACATGACAGAAGCCAGCAGTCACCAAAACCAAGGCGATGACTGCTGGCTTCCGTCATGTACAGGTATGTCAAAACGAGCACCTCTTTCCATCGCCTCGTCTGCTCAAAGCATATATAGCAATTATTAGGCCAACGTTGGAATACGCAAGCAATGTATGGGACCCTCACAATCAAACAAAAATTAATCGCTTAGAAAGAGTCGAGCGGCTGGCAGCTAGATTTATTTTTTTTATTCTATGAAAGAACGCCGTCGGTGACTCACATTTTCTACAACGACGGTCTGCAACCCTTATTCGTACGAAGACGCCTACAATGACTTTATGAGCTTCCAAATGAAAACTTAATGTTGGAACGAACGTTGTGTGTGCGGCCTCCAGGACAAGTTTTTCTGCCCGTAGAATTAATCCTCATGCCAGAGCTGACAGGTTGAAATTTTCATGCCTCGTTCGAAGTATTGTTGAATGGAACTTTATTTATGCGAGGTCTTCACAGTGTGCCTATCAGCTGAAACATTTTAGCGGAGGTTTGGCATGGTTTTCGTGTAATATGTGTGGAGTGTTCATTTTCTACTCAGTAATAGCCCGCAAGCGCTGAGCCGTATTGGAAATAAATAAATAAATGTGCATTGTTATGCGCCAGTAACGATAGCGCTTCTATGGAGGCGTCCACAACGGAAACAGTCAGACCAACGATGTTTTAGCAGCGACGTAATCACAGCGTGATAACCGAATGCCGCGCACGGGTTCCTCGTTTTCAACCCGAGAAAGGGCTGTCGGTAACCTTAATTCAAAAGACGATGATCCCTTGCTCAGCCCCTTGGTCATGGATGGGAAGTCGGCGGCGGCAAATGCATTTCCACTATAGAAAAGTACAAAGCAGAGAGGAGCAACTTCGCGCTAGCTTAACCTCTGAAGATTGTTTCGCAATCCAAAATAAATACAAATAGTCAGATAAGAAAACCCGGTTTCAAACCTAGCCCTTGAGTCTCTATTTCTCATCACATGACTGGCTGGACGACATGTGTGTGTTGCAGATCATTTTTCGTGTCTAAGCGAATCCGGAGCGGACCCCTTCGCGTTTCGTCAAGGGAACACTTACGTGATGTCGGACATAATGAGCGGAATGACGGGCACGTAGCGGCCGCTGCTCATCTGCCACGCGGAGAAGGCGCAACAAGCGACAGACAGGGTGCCGAAGATCCAATGCAGCCGCACGTTGTGCCTGCGTTGTTCGGAATGAAAAAAAACAAGGGGTGAGTGCCCTCTGGTTTTAATTCTGCGAAAAGCGTTTTACTGCTTCAATGAGCGACACGTGAGCGCGTTACTATGCGCCGGCGGCCAAGTGCCTTGAGCACTCGCCTTGCATGCGGCAGATGCGAGTTTCGACACCCAGTGCAGCCGGTTTTCAAGCGGTACAGCTTTCCCCTGAACTGGTTCTCGGTTTCTTTGAGGAGAAATGCTTGGAAAATGGGTCTTCGACTCCAACGTTCTTTAAAGAAAATACTTTCTGCCATGGCGCCCTCAGGTCAGAGCTGCCCTTGCACCCTTTACAATTCATATTCGGCAAACGTTAGTGCGGGAGATGCCTGCCAAAGGACAGCCTTCGCTGCAGCTTCGTTTTCATATGCGGCCCTTGCCCGTGTTCCTGATACTGTTTTGGTCAGACCCACTGGTACAGTACGCCGATGCTCCAACAGCTCATAAATTCCATATATTGTTTGTGCTGTCATCTAAGGAAAAAAGCAAACTTTCTTCAGTGAGGAATATTTAGGGCCGGCTGGGGCCTTGCTTCTCACCTATTCCTGCCCGCCCCGAGAAAGGAACACGGCCAAGCTGTTCGGCTGCAGTTTCTTCTTTGCGACCGATTTGCACCTGGAAAGTCTAATTCGTGCTCAAGCCTCAACCGGCGCTTACAATATGACTGCAGTGTACGACGAATACATCTTCAGCACTTACCCTTTGAAGAGCACTAGGATGGCCACAGAGACCAAGAAGAGCTGGAAGTCAGTTGACAGGTACCACAGGTGAGAAAAGCACTCCTGCAAGAACACGCAGAAAATGAGCAACGCCTCAAATAGCTTCTATAGCGTGCATATTTTGCCGCTTCTTTTAACTACTGCCCCGCCTTTGGCCAACAAAGCTCATAGGAATAGGTAGACAAAAAACATAATCTATTACGCCGCGGACCAAAGAGATAAATTCACTTGAAAATATTCACGGCATTTTGTGCCTATCTCACAGCCCCCCACACAAATAATGCGGGTGGCCGGAGAAAGAAAGCAGTCAGTTTTTTTTTTATTTCCCACTAACTAAAATAATCTAGAAGTAGTGCCTATTCGCAGCCAGCAAGCATTTTTTCTGTGTTCCCCTCCTCCTTTGCCCCCGTCATATTTTTGGTTGTAACCCCTTTGCCAGGTATAAATAGCTGAAACGCATTTCGCCTTCTTAATTTCAAAAACACATAACCTGTGCGCAATAAATAAAACAAGAAATAACGCAAACTCCATTCCCCTTCAGTACAGCCAACAAAAGCTGTGCAACTGCTCGTACAATAATTCAACATTAATCTACGGTTGCACAAAGAGATACGATTCTTAGATGGACACGTGTGAAGTTGTTACACTTTTTGTCTGCATTTGTTCAACATTTTTGTGCGGTTTTGGTGGGACTAGCGTTCGCCTCGAGTGTCTAACTCTGCCTTGCTTAGCTTTTTAACCTTCCCGATCAACAGTTTTGAATTATGAATCATTTACTTTTCTTGATACTTGTTTTGCTACGAAGGTTGGATTTTAATCATTGACTACTTTTAGTATGTTCATCGCGTCCTTAGGTTTCTTGACACTGCTTTTGCTGCGATATGTTTTCGACAATGCTTTTGCTACAACGGGTTTTTCGTACTGCTTTTGCTAAGATATGTCATAATTCACGTACCTTCATTATTAACCTCATGATTCATCTCTTTTGCCTGCTGCTTTGGGGGTCGATGTTTTATCAGATTTAGATGTGATGTTTCTGGGAACACTCTTGGCGATACGTAACTGTCGCGAAGTGAGCAGTGTTTGAAATTTTATCACCTTTGTGATTGCCCTCACTGATATGTATGTAGCTTCCTTCTTGAAAATGGACCAGATGGAATTTGCGCCTTGTACATGTACGTGTTTCTTCATTTATGTCATGTTTCTTCGGGCAAGTACATACCTTTACCAAAAGACCTAAGCAGCACAACGTGAAAAAAAAAATAATACGGACCTAGTAATGTAGGTGTACAAACGATGTTACACTTTTACAGTAAGGCCAGTTTTCCTCCGCTCGTATTTCGCATCCGACTAAAAACGCCGTTCAAAGAAACACGCGTGTTAAGAAGCACCAGCAGTTAGAATAATGTTGTTCTGTCAAAGTTGAACTAGACTATCACGACCAGCAGAAAGGGAACGTTCTATCGGCTAGCGGCAAAGCAGGCAGGTAACACCATGTTTAAAATTGTATTGATGCACTTCCTCCTGGCACAGGACTACATGCATGGCACTGACCAGTTCATTGGTAATGGAGAAGTTCCGAATCTGAAGAAGCAGCTTCCACCAGTTCTCCGCAAATTCGCGGTAGAACTTGTTGAACAACATGTTGGCGTTGGGACCGTTGACTACTAGCGGCAACAGGCAGAAGCACATCAGAACAAAGAACACTGGAACAGTCACCCTGCATGAAGAAAGAGCAGAACGTATTGTCGCATTAAGGCTGTGGCGTTTTGTGAAAGTACGGTGAACGTATCCTTCTAATTTATGGTGTAACAGGTATTGATATTTTGGAGTATTGTGGTGTCTCATTATAGTGTATCAGGCACTGCGTATCAGGCATTCAATATCCGTGCCTCTTAGATTTGCAACACCCAATGTACACATCGGGCCCAGTTTTACAGGGCACATCACGTTTTAAAGGGAACATCCGTTACAAAACGAGACAAACGAAAACATCTACGTCCGTTTGCCAAGTAATAGCGCACTGCAATATTTCATTTGTAGGATATAGGACGATACAAAGCTAACATGGTACACATTGTACGATATCATTTGCACGGCAGTGTTAGTGCGTTAAAGAAACAGCTAGGCTAGGATACCCTACAGCTACGTCGGACCTTCTTCAGATTAACCTTTTTGTATGACATTCTGAATAAAAAAATTGGCACTCACCATGAAGCTTACCTAGCCCCTCCCAAGTAAGTACATTCATTTCCCGAAGAAGAGGCCATAGCCGTAAAATACGAGAAATGCCCTTCCGGACACCTGTAATTAAATCAGCTTTTTTTTTGCCGCGCACCATATCTGAATGGAACAGACTGCCAAACGAAGTAGTTACATTAGATGACGATAACTTTCCGGCCCTTATTGAAACACATTTACGGGAGCTAACTGGCCTATAATCGTACCATGCCCGATAAGCCATTGACTCTTTCTCTTATTTCCTTTCTATGCACTCTTACTGTGGTGTACGTTGTAGCTACTATTGCATACTTCACAGGCATGTGCACCACTTCAGAAGTGCACGAAATTGGTGCTGGATATATTTGTGCTCATATTCGTTTTATCGTGATTTTTTTTTTACTTGTAACATGAAGTGCGGCATTTCGTCATTTCCGGTTTCGACACCCTGCACCATTTCGACCTTTCCGGTTACAATATACTACAGTACTTCGCCATTTCCGGTTGCGGCACAATTTTAATACGAAAATTGGTTTTTGAGGCAAGGAAAGGGCACAGTAGCTCTCACATCTCAGTCTCTCGGTGGGCACCTCAACCGCGTCTTAAGAGAAAAGGTAAAGTCTCAGAAAGCATGCAGTTGAAGGTGCATATTTATTTATTTATTTATTTATTTATTTATTTATTTATTTATTTATTTATTTATTTATTTATTTATTTCATTACCCTCAGGGCCAAAGGGCATGTCATCTGTCCGAACCGCAGTCGCAGGCTAACCTCCAACTTGACTAAAACATGTAAGCTATATGCAAAGAGAAATGCTAAGACCCCACCCAGAATGCTGTTCGACGAACGATCCTCAAAATTTTGGTGCCAATGTAGTTGAGAATACTGCCGCCCCATTGAGGTCAGCTAGTGATGCCATCGCTGGGATTTCGTCTACACCTTCATGAACTTTGAGCCTCACTGAGTGAATTAAATCTGACTTTACGTATGAGGTCCCGTGAGAGGTACCACTTCCTGTATACACTTTTTGCAGATATGGTCTGCGAAAGGCTTTTCGTTCTTAAGGGCCAAATAATGATTTCGCATTAAAAAAAGTTACGTGATGTCTGAAAAGGTAGGTACACCTTACGATTCCACGTGCTACGCCAAAACAATGCCTGGCCGTTCTTTTCGCCGGACCAAAGCAAGGAATCATTGATATTACTTGCGTTGTTGGGTAGCGCTTAATTGCGCAAATATATAACTGGATATGAAATTATAATTAGGCACTAAGTCACAGGAGAAAACACTCCAATCAGGTGCCGCAATAAATGAGCACTGAAGTAAGCCACATTGTGGAATAAGAGGCTGCAAACGTGCTGGTAGTATTTAAAAAGCGGGACCGAAGAAATTGTATGAATTACGCTGAGAAAGACGACAGAGTCTCGCCTCACGTCAACTTGGCAAGTCATCTGCGCAGCTCCACACTCTGAGCACGAATACGCCTATATGGCAGTAAAAAGAGAGTAAACTGTCCTCTAGCGCACGCGCTTTTGTAACAGGAAATGCACTCCCTTATTGGTTCTTTCTGTTCATAGTGTACGTGCTGCAGAGGACTCCACATGTGAACGAAAGTGTATGCCCACCTGATGACCTTTCTTAGAACGGCTACAATTCCAACGACGATGCTTTTCCTTTTAGACTTGAGGATGTTGTACGCAAGTAGAAACCCACTGTGCAAGAAAATAATAGGCAAGTAAGAGATGAGAGAGAACACTCGGCAATCAAAGGCATTTTATCTTTATTGCGCCTTATAGCGCAAACTGAACGCTTTTTAGGTTTTGGCGCCAGTATGTTATTATCTATGATTTTAGGCAAACTGCAGGTCATTTCGGCCTACACAGGAAGAGCTTCAACAACAGCGCAAAATAATAGAATCCAAAACAGTGCAGCAATCACACACAATGAAAGTACAGGAATTGCTAGTAATGGGATACAAAACGCCTCAACTCATTCGAAAAATACGAGCATAACAAACTGCTCAAGAGAAAACAGTGCCACTCCTATATCTTTCGCTGGAAAAGAAAAATACATGTGTACATATTCGCTCTGTGGAAATGGGCAAGATGCAAAACGAGACAGTTTATGAGTTTTCCCTGAAAAGCAGTTGTCAGGAAAGTTGAGGTCACTAAACTTTCTACGTGCCTCCAGTCTTTGAATATGATTTTGTTGCATTATTAAAGAGGTAGAATCTTGCCGTTAATATTTCCTAGAAATGAATATGTCGCACCCAGAAAGTATGAGGCTGGCTCGATTAAGGAAATGATTGGTTTACTCGCCGGAGTGCTAGAAGGTCAGATGGCGTGCAGCCGAACGGCACGTGACACCGGCACGAGAAGGGAGCTCAATTCAACGGCACTTCGGCGTCATCGTCTTCGACGGCTGGTGTTGCTCCTGCTGTGTAAGGTCGCTGCTGCTGCTACAGTAGGCCACCCCGCTAGTGAAGGAGACCGGCGAAGCTGGGAGCAGGAACGACACTTTCCGCTGCTGAGGGGTAGCGGGGAAAGATGGCGGAGGAGGGCAGCCGGCCGGTTGGGGCAGAGAAACCACACATGTAGGCCAAGTGGACGGGGCGTCTTCTGTGAAGGCTGACTTCAAGCGGTGGATTGAAATGGTGTCAGTGCGCCCATGAATGTCCACGATGAAAACCTTCGGTGTTCTGTCGAGCCGTAGGGGCAGTGAAGCGGCTTGAAGACAGAGTCTCGGCGAACAAAGACGTGTGTGCAAGTCGCTAGTTCGGATGGAACGTGTGAAGATGGCCGAGACTGGCGTCGGACATGTGGCGTTCGGAGATGACGGCAAAAATTGCGGAGCTGCGTCACGTAATCGGTAAGGTCGGGACTTGCGAACGAATCGGTGGATTCGAAAAATTCACCAGGAATACGCAGGGGCGAGCCGAAGACATGTTCTGCCGGAGTGCAACGAAGATCTTGTTTCAGTGTAGCACGGAGGCTGACCAGAACCAGTGGTAGGGAGGCAGTCCAGTAGGTAGTGTCGAGTTGGGCTTTGAGGGATGTTTTTAGCGAACGATGGAAGCGTTCGATCATGCCGTTGGCGATGGGATGGTAAGCAGTAGTTCTAATTCAGGAATTTACAAGTAAAGTCATAAGGTTATTAAGAAAAGAAGATTCAAACTGGGCGCCACGGTCAGTGATGATGGTCGAGGGAACCCCGTACCGGGAGACCCAGCCGGCGACGAATGTTCTGACGATGGTGTCATTGGTGGCGTTAGGGAACGCTTCGGGTCAGCGACTAAACCGATCGATGCAACTAAGAAGTTATGAATGTACAGCGGAAGGTGGCCAGAGACCCAAGATATCGATGTGGACGTTACCAAAACGGGCTGACGGCGGGGGAACGAGCCGAATAGAGAGGTTGTGTGTCGCTGAGTTATAGACTGCTGGAAAACCAGGCAGGAACGGGCCCAGGAGCGCACGTCCTTGTTGATGCCGGGCCAGACGTAACGTTTAGTGAGAATATGCTGCATGGCGCGAATTCCGGGATGGGACAGGCCGTGGAGGGCGTCGAAGACAAGACGATGAAAGGCGGAGGGGACCAAAGGTCGCGGAGTGCCGGCCGAAGTGTCGCAGATGATGCGGACGGGCCACGAAGGGAGGAGAATTTCACGGAGGACCAACTAGCCAGGGTCCGTGCGAAGGTGCCTTACGCTCAACATGTTCGAGTTGTTTAAAACCTGTGTAGTGTCAAGGTCCCGTACGAACAATAAGTATTCCAATGCTGACCTAGCGCAACCCTTTTAAGATAGAAGTTTGGTGCTTACCGGTGCCGAGGCTAATTTTCTCTTTTAGGACCTAGCTTTCTGAAGGCCGACATTCCAACATAAGAAATTTGGTCAGACCGGAACGGGTTACTCGTAAATGTTACGCCAATCCACTTATACTTTCGCACATTTGAAGTGATAGAATGTTGCAAGATATAGGAACCGGTAGTTGCTTCGTTTTAGTTTTAATCCGCATAAGCGGAGTTTTTCCGTCATACCCCTATGCGTACATCACTCGTCAATTGCCTCAACTTTGCCCCGCCGTGGTGGCTCAGTGGTTACAGCGCTCGGCTGCTGACCCGAAAGACGCGGGTTCGACCCCGGCCGCGGCGGCCGAATTTCGATGGAGGCGAAATTCTAGAGGCCCGTGTACTGTGCGATGTCAGCGCACGTTAAAGAACCCCAGGTGGTCGAAATTTCCGGAGCCCTTCACTACGGCGTCCCTCATAGCCTGAGCTGCTTCGGGACGTTAAACCCCAATAAACCAATTGCCTCAACAATTTTCTGTAACAAATGATGATCATTTTTACAAGATAATATTTTTATCTCTTCACCAACACCGGCAAACAATCGCAATTAGTGTTTACTGAGAAAGAAGCGTCTAGTGTCAACTGAAGTCAGTGTGACTGATGTGTCACCGATTAATTGAAACATGAATAAGTCGGCTAGAAGCCATATTTCTTCGCTTAACTTGAAGGCATCACATGAACCCGTAGACAGCTAAGACTTAAGAAACCTGTAGCTGTAATTTTTGTGCCTTGCGTGCTCTGTATTTTGCTAGTGTTGCGTTGAATAGGTGTTCAGAGTACTCTGCATTATTTTTGTGCGCCGATAACGGGGCCCAGTGCATTTAATTCAATAGTTTCCCTCAAAGGAGTTTTCCCACCTGCCATACGTTTACCTTTGAGAATCCCTTCGCCATGCTAGGATCCCAGCAGTGTACACCTAATGTGCCGAGTGAAATGCTCCCATCTTTGCGCCAGTCATAAGACATCCTGCTGCAGATTTTTTACAATGATAATTCTCTAAGGTACGCTTTCTGGAGGTCGCAATAGGTGTTTGACGGTCAATAGCGGTTTCAAAAAATGCGTACTTATTCAAAGCCCCAACTCAGCTGACCACTCCTTGGAAAGCATCCTTTCCTTGGAAAGCTCTTTGATATTTTTTTTGCAGACTAAACGCAATGCCTCAGGTTGCATCGGTCAAATGTAACATTTTTTTTACCTCTCTTTCTTGCTTTCTTACTTCATGTTTAGCAGGCGGAATTTCGCGCATTACCTTGCATATCAGCATACCTTACTTGTATACATGCATCCGTTTAAGGAGCATCCAGGCCCATTATGAGGCATTGTTTAGCACTGTATAAGAGACGCTGCAGTCAAAACAACCCCAGTAAGTTGTATATCAGTAAACCCTTACAAATATCTGTGATGAGTTTCTGCTAAAAAGTCAATGATTTCAGACATCATACTCATCAGGTATTTCTGATGACTTCTGAGTTGAGCTTGTGATGCAATGGTGATGAAAATTGACAACCGATTTTTTAATTAGGACGTGATGTGTTTTTTTCTGTTGAGATTTTCATTAATTTATTTTGCAGACATGCTGAATTCATGATGCATTTCTGATTGGTTTATAATGCATTGAAACCAGTGTCCTGGAGAACCCCCCCCCCCCAAAAAAAAAGATATAAAATAAAAAAATCGTGATTTCTGTTTTTCACCGGCTCTTTAAAATCACACAGCAACCGCTGCGGTGAAGCCGTCTTACGTGTACTGTAAACATCCACTATAGACTATCCTATGTGCGACTTTCGCTGAAACGTGGAACAGCCCAGGACAATAATCTGCCAGTCATTGATGCAAACAGGTTCCGTCGACCCTTTGAAAGAAGTAACAAAATAAAGAAAAAAGGACATTGCAAACTCTGGAAGTACAGAGACCAAAACACATGTGTAGAACGATCGAACTGAGTTTTCCGCCGCTCCTAAAGCTGCTGTGACAAGAAAGGCAAGAATTGACGATAAAATCATATGAGTTTTACCGCACATGCTTACATCCAGACTATTTTTAACCAAATGTTATCACTAGAAATCGCGTGCTCACTCAAAACACGCCCAGGACGTGTTCCAGACAAGCGTTTTGCCCTCTGTACATTCTGCACTGGTACTCTCACCTATGTGTACATCATAGCGCGGGCTCCAGCTTATATAGTGCCATTAAAACGCCCCTTAAGAAGTCCTAGTTAGGAGCTGTCAATAAGTTGAGTTTTGTAAGAAAATATTGGCGCGATATAAGGAATTTCCGGCAGTTAAAAATGAAGAGGTTTAACAACAAAGTTCTGTTCGTTGATGTGCATCATTGCTCCACGAGACATTTAATAAAGCGCATCGGCAGGTGCCTGAAAAACATAGTGCTCTGATGTTTTCACGCATCAGAAAAACAATCTTTCTTTTCATCAGAAAAGTTCATGCACAAACACATCAAGAATTTATGTTGTCACTCCGGTCCCTAAAAGTTAATCGGAAAATTCATCAAGCATTTATGATGTCAATCTGGTACAAAAAGTAAATGCAAAAACTCAATAAGAATTTATGATGCCGGCATGCGGAAACGCAACATATGGGGCCTTTGTGATTAATTTCTGGTGACTCACCGCGATTATATCATAATGATATCAGAAATTCAATACCCATTTTTGTAAGGGAAGACCGCATACAAATGTAGACCAAATCGAATGGACCGAGAATAATGGTGCTCCTTGGCACGCGTTTCTACAAAAAACGGCGTCACGGACAAACTAAACTAAGTCACAAAGCAGTAATAGAGCCCGCCATATGGATGTCCCGAGAACATGTGCTGTAGCAAAGTCCTTGAACGCATGAAGAAGATTCTTTTACTGTTCATGAGCCGTTGCCTAACCGCACGTACGCTGCTTCCACGAAGTCTGTAAGCCAGGGCATCCACAGAAAACTAACGTGATTGTCTTCTGAAAGTCCCTACTTCCTCATCAACATTGCAACTCTCTGGGGCCCCCAGAGCTCTGAGATAAAAAAAAAGATCAAGTTTGAAAGTGAGCGCCAGGTCAGACTTCATGTAATGCATTATGAGCTAAAATCTCGGTGAACAGAGAAGGGAAACGAGAGGAAAGGAAAAGAAAGGAAGGGAAACGAGAGGGTCGTTATAAGACACACAGCAAAGAAGTCAACAGTCACTCTGAAATGAAGTTGTATAAGGAAATTTAATTTATGCTGTTCATGAATGGAAAATGATTATCTGATGGGAGAACCACATAGCGAGCGTAGCTAGAGCTGCTAATTTTGTTCTTGTTTTGACAGCTACTTCTTTGGATTTTGACATCTCACGCTGTCGCAATAACATTCGAATAGTCTTTTTTATCCTTTTTTACTCGTTTTCCGCTCTCTGCACTGAGATTTCTCCACGTGAACATTTCCCTTGTTTCTATGCATACCACTGGGTTTTTACATTTTCATAATTTTAATGCTAGTTCATCACGCGCCCTCTTTTCCTTTGTTTTGAGTGTGAAATCACTCTCCTTTATCACTCTTCTCACTGCGAAACTTCGTCACTTACCTCAAAAAGAAGAAAGTGTCGACGCTCAAAAATGCCGTCGAGATGATGCAGAAGATCCAGCTTGAAGTCACGTCTAGCACGTTGGCGTACCTCGCTGTAAGAAAGTTCAGGCGGTGTTGAATTCGATTGTCCACCTTTTTCCAACACTAAACGTATTTCTGAGCTAGGAACATGAACAGGCCTTGAAAAAATTGTGCATGGCAGCAAAAAAAAAAAAATGCGTACACATTATAGTAAATTGCCACTATTGTAAAAAGAAAAAATCTGACTTAATGACTTGCAGAAAACCCAAGCACCAATTAAACTTTGAAATAGATGTGCGAGTAAGCCTTGCATGCATATACAAACATTCAGGAATGAATTCATATCCTGTTATCTTCATATGTGTTATAAATTTACTTTGACATGAGGAAGAAGCGTTAAATATACATGCGCTTCATATATTTACAAAATCTATTGATACACGTTTAGAGAAAACTGCGCATTTGAATGTGTGAAGCATCACGAACCAATTATGTGCAACTAACTACATTGAATACTAAAGTGGGGCACAAACCAGGTTTGATTACGAGTGAGAGTTGTAGGTTGCTAAATTGGAAGATGCTAAACATTTCAGTAAATATCGGCAGTAAAAAAATTAATATTATAAAGGATTGTATTCATAATGGCTGCCTAATCGTAGAGTACTGGTTTAGGAATGCTGCTTACACTCTAAGCGTTTGCACTGAACTGCAGCAAACATTCTGGTTTGGTTTGGTTTGTGGGGTTTAACGTCCCAAAGCGACTAAGGCTATGAGAGACGCCGTAGTGGAGGGCTCCGGAAATTTCGACCACCTGGGGTTCCTTTAACGTGCACTGACATCGCACAGTACACGGGCCTCTAGAATTTCTCCTCCAAAGAAATTCCAGCCGCCGCGGCCGGGATCGAACCCGCGTCTTTTGGGTCAGCAGCCGAGCACCTTAACCACTGAGCCACCGCGGCGGCACAGCAAACATTCTAAAGAAATACAACTTACAGAGCTTATTTCTCAGTTACCGCCAATATAAATTAAAATGCAATATAACTCGTTTTTCGGACAGTGCGAGGACTGTGACATGCTCACTGCAGCCCCAGGACCTTGTCTAGGGGGCCTCTTTGTGAACTCGGCTGAGCCGCAGGCAGGACGAGCCCAATGTAGGCTTTAGTCTTTTGCCATGTATTAACTGTTTTATGAATATTATCTCCCTTGTGCCGTCTTTCGAAGCCTGTCCGGTGTGAAATAAGGTGAGGCACAGATTGTACATGAAACTTCACCGTCGACCAAAAATGTAGTTTCAGCGAGGCTTTGTGCTCATCACCATCAGTACGATGCAGGCAATAGTTTGGGCGTTCAGTATGTTTTCATAGAGGCGAATGTGTGAGACGCAAAAATCTATTGGAGTAATACTGTCATTAAGTGGCTGAAGCAAATCACTTGACCGTCTGTACAGCTATGATACCTTTCATTTTAAAGACTCCCAAAACACAGTGAATACTCCGTCGACCACTGGCAGGCAGAGTCCCTCCTAACCTATGAGAAGCGACAGCTGTGTGCGCTCAATCGCACCAGAGCTCTTTTGTCAGCCTGCGCTGATTTTTTTTAGGTTTCTAAAAATTCCCTTGCGTTCTTGTGTTTTGGTTTTCTCATGCAGGGACGGCAAACTATCCCCTGCTTGAAAGTTGTTTGTGTAGCCAAAACGTCATCGTGATTAACCAGTGCAATAGTGAGGCATAATAATTGATGAAAATGCTTCTTTTCAAAGCGACGCACCTTACACGCACAGGGTTGTTCTCAGGTGCCACACAAATCATTGCATGCATTAGTGGGGCATTCCGGAGCACCGGACGTCTGTTTTATGCGCCTGCTGATATTATAGCGCATTCTTGTTTGCAGTGTTATCTAAGAATAAAAGATAGTAAATGGGCCATCATCGCCGCAGCTCACAAATGACGGGGTCGAGAGCCATGGAGCAGTGGCCCAGCACAATCCACAGGATGCTGAAGAACCGCAGGCCGTGGATGAAGCGGTACTTGTAGGCGTCCGACTCGTGGTTTCTAGTGACCGCGAGCAGGAACCGCGTGTTGCGGGGCACCGAGAACGCCGTCAGCAGGATCCGAAGTGTAGCTGCCGAAAATGAGCGCACCGGAGAAAGAAGAGAAGTCGCCAGACGTCAACCACATTCATCGTTCTACATACATTGTTCATGCCACCAGTTTCCATGAATACGCAACCCTCATTATTTACTCTTTTTGCGATGCTTATTATAAGTTTCATAAAGTGCAAGTGCATTCTCTGCCTTTTAAAGCCAACAGCAATTTCCAACAGCACCTCAAATTTCATGTTTGTGCATTTCTTGGCCAGAAATGCACCAACATGAATCGCCTAGCTAGTAGGGTTTTTCGTAAGAGCATTACTATTCATCTCTTTTCGTTTCCTTTCCACCACAAAATTAGATGTTGTATATTGACAGTTCACAGAACCGTATAGTAGGCACAGTGCGCATGAGTAGCTATTATATAATTCAATTAAATTGAGTTTTTTTAGGGCGAATGTTTCTGTAAGTAGGCATTAAAAACATACTTTGGGGCGCAGGCTTCTCTCCGCTCCTAGAACCTCGGATGTCGATGGCAGTGCTGACGATAGTGGCCGCTACTAGAAGGCCTAGGATGCAGCTGCCAAATGGGAGTGAAAAAATAACAAGAGAAAAAAACGATAACTCAACGAACGCCTCTGATAGCGACTTTGACTGATAGTTCAAAGAGTGCTCAGGGCAGGCGAACGTTCCTGAGCCAAGGGGAGTGCTTGTTGTTGTGAGAAGGGATCAAATTTTTCACTGTCACGAAGCGCTCGCATGGCTTGCAAAAAATATCTGCTCAAGTTATCTCCTATAACAATAATTTTGATATGACCTAATGCAACACTAATTTTCTTAACTTCGAAAAACACATAAAGACAAACAATTTTGTTTGCCTAGAAGAAAGCAAAAGAGAGCATCTATTCTTTAAAAAACACATCACTCCGGGTCCGCAGTATATCATATAACCTTTACACTTGTGTAATGGATGCTTCCCCCAAGACGGCAGAAGATAACTGAAACGAAAATATCAATACAGCGTTGCACGGGAGTATAATTTTCCTCCCGCCGCACGTTTCACGCTTGTCTACCGGGCGGCTACAGCGGCGGCGGCACGAAGCCCGACCAAGACAAGACGTGTCGGTCCGTTCACACTAAGCCTGGAACCACTATCTCACAGAGGTTTCGCCACTACGCATCAATGTCTCAGTGCTGCTGAATCCACATAATTTGCTGATTATTGAAACGTTCACCTCCAGCGCAAAAGCTGCACCCAAACAAGCTGTACCCAAACGCCCGCAACACCTTGGGCAACAAGGTGAGCGGAAAAGAGGGACAGGCGAGAGCCGCCTAGTACCAACGGCCACTGGGCGCCGGAGGTCGCTCACGCTAACCAGCATTCGAAGCAATCCACCAAATCGTCACTGTGGTCGCCATTATGGTCGAGCGTCCATTCCAATCGCTGTAAGAACTTATCTCCGCCTTAACTGTTATGCGGGATAACTTGGGGTGACGTAACTTTTCGCATAAAAGAGTGCCAGTTTATTTTATAGCGAAGAGTTACCGCCGGTCGGCCTAAGATCCAGACATTCAGTGCGCTTCATAGTGAGTGTATCACAAAGCCCGCTCTTATACTGGTCGTGGCACAAGCGGGGTGTGCATAATCTTGGTTCCACTGTGGACGGAAAAATCGAGTGAAATAAAATGACCTAGTGTCCACTGGCTCATAGCACAAATATATTCGTCTTATTTATCAGAAATCCTCATTTCCAAGCACCTGAATCGTGAACAAATACAGGATGGTGACCAGTGTGCGACGCGCGAATATGCGCGGTACACACAAGCACATTTGCATATGCGCGCAGCATTGCAAGCTACGTATCTTTCATTCGGAGGTCGTGGGTTCGGATCCCACCGGCGGCATGTGGTTGTTTTTTCTTCTGCTTTTCTAATCAATTACCTTTAAGCGATAACATATTCAGTAATATTCTAAATTGATAAACACCACAAACTAAATTAATAAAAAATCCCCTGTGCCCCTTGGTTTCTGTGGCTGTTGGCTTCTCTCATATTTATAACGAGCCCCTCATTCCCCTTCCCTTGTTTGCTTAATGCAAAGTCTAAGACAGTCTATTCTTTGGAAAAACGTTCTCTGGACAGGGAATAGCCGCGTGCATTTGGAACGATTACTTGTCACTCATATCGCAGTGGTTGTTTTCTAGAAGCTCATGGACACGTTTAGAATAAATAAAAATGGTTTACTTGGCCCCATGGTAAACAGTTTTATTTTCAAAAACAGTCATGCTGCAAAAAAAAAAAAGAAAAGGTATACGCGTGGTGTCATGGAGCATTTTATTATATGCTTCGGTGGAATGCATCAGTAGTTTGCTCTGTGACTGCAGTATCAGAATGTGTCTTACTTAAAAGTATTCTATGAATGCCTTCCCGCTGGTGCACTGTTATTCATTAGTATTTATCTGCTTCGCATGATGCAAGAACCTTCCTCACAAGCAACGTGAAAAGAGGACAAGAAAACGTTTCTGGTGCTTACATGAAGGCCATTTGTTCTCTGGTGGCTTCTTTTGGCGCGTTGGTTGTACAGTCGCTTACTGTGATTTTTGCTGCTCCGTTTGTTACTGCGGAAAAGAAATTGCAACAAAAATTTCATACACCAACCTCACACTGTCTAACGCCATTTTGCACGGCAAAAGCTTACCAAAATACCTTGTGCACCCCGTCTTAGGCTTAAAAATTGCATTATCGCGAACAAATGAGTATACTACTAGGGTCGATATACAAAAACATTTAAGAACGCGCGTCTAAGGTAGATTGGCACGGGATGTTTCATTTCATGAATTACATTTCATGCAACACTTGCCCGTAATTAGCGTTACACGCAGATTAGATGAGCCCTGTCAAATTATTGAAGTGGCTCGCAGTTAGCAGTGGGACTCCTTACCTATTGGGTAAGTAAACGGGAAATTTCAATTCAGACACGTTCTGACCGAGGTCTCCATTGCAAGCTCCTCTGGAACTGTAAAATCGTTTACCGTGCACGTGCTTTGAAACTCTCTTTCGCTCTCTCCGTGAGAAAGTGTGTCTTGATGAGCCTCATTTCAACAATATGATGCTAATGTGCAGGCCGATGTGATGACAAAAATAAGTGTTTTATGCTAAGTAGGCACAGTGGTGCTATTGTCAAAGCAGGACTTTTCTTGTAGGCATCCTGAAAACAAAACTATGAATTATGTGGGGAGCAACAAAGGTGGGAGCAGCACCGAGCTCTTTAAAGATTCAATGGTGGAATAATAAAAAGCATCATTGCGATGTATTTCACGCACATTGAAAAACGAAGTTCATGAATTTGCTCGGCTGCAATTCAGTGAACATGCGTGTCGAGAATTCGTGATAATGCGACCTGTCGAATCCGACTGGAGTATGTTATAAAGAAGAGCCATTCAAACGACTTTATTTCTGGTGAAAATAGTACAGTCACTGTTCTCGTCCGAACATAGCTGCATATTTCATTTGTTACGACGAAAATATTTTTCAGGCTTCGTTGTCACTAACCACTAGCCAGTCACTAGCCACTAGCCTTTTGTTACTTGCTGATGTGACGTTTTAGAGGATGCATGTATATATTTTCGGTCACATCAGAAAGTCTTTCTAGCTATTAGAAAGAAAAAAATTTAGGCGCTTTGGTTACTGCCGTTCTCCTCTCTGCTGCCCATATTTAGCGACATATACACAGACTGAGTCATCCTCGTTTGTTGTTGTCACTCGTGCAATATTTTGCGACAAAGCAGAGCGGAGAAGGTTATTCTCCAAGCCCGGAGTTAAAGAAGAGGATGAAGTCGCAGTCCACTAGCCAATATTCCAACATGAAGACTTTTCTTTGCGTCAGGAACTGCAGCCATCACCGACCAGGATTATAGAGCCCTCTCACACCATTGACGATGTGTCGGGATGGGATGAGAAAAAAAAAATTGCTGAGGCTCGGCTTGGCTAAGCCTGGGGAATGCGATGCATATTAGTGGCTAGGCTTGGTAATACATGGCTTTCCTTGGTTGAATTCTTGGTCATTTTAATACAACCACTAGAAGCCTTCATCGTGGGGGAAGACAACGGCATGGCTACAGCGGAACGCCGACTAACCCCGAGATGCGCGTTGGGTGAGCGCCTGGATTGCCACGGAAGCCGCGTCTGCCTGCCCGGTGGAGCAAGCGTTTCACCTACACCGAGTGTGAACGCGCGTTCGAAATGCGCGGAAATGCGCGGGTGTGACGGCTAGGGGTCCCACGGCGACGGCGCGAGGTGGAGGCCGGCTCTCTCATCCGATGTCACGTGGTGTGACGTCACGGTGTCTCGTGGCGTGACGGCTAGGGGTCCCACGGCGACGGCGCGAGGTGGAGGCCGGCTCTCTCATCCGATGTCACGTGGTGCGACGTCACGGTGTCACGTGGTGTGACGTCACGGTGTCACGTGGGGGTCCCACGGCGACGGCGTGAGTGGTAGCTCTAGCAATATGCTTCGCATAAAATGTGGTGGAGAAATAGGTGGGAGGGTGGCGTACTTTATCTGGAGAAGCTCCTGCCAAGGTTAAAGGCTTCCTTTGGCCAGCAAAATTTGGCCTTTCCCCTTCGTATATCTCTTTCAGTTTGTGTTAAGTGCACCTGTTGATGCCTCATTTTTTTTCGACCAATTTGGCGGGCAAGAAAGCGTAGTACGCATCATATCTAAGAAGAAACATAAATTTTCAAGAGGAATGATAGTATTATGTCAAGCACTAAGTAGTACATTTTTCTTTTTTTTTAAATGATGGTAGGCGGTGGAAATGCTCACTGCCATCTAACTAACCAGTGACTAACTAGAAATTGAAAAAAAAATTAAACAAAAAGAGGCGTATATAGCTATACAAGCCACCGTCAAGAGCCCAAATACAGTAATTATTTTTTACGGCAGAATTTTGTATTACTTTCGAAACAATTCGAATGAAATGAGATCCGAATTGTGAACTGCGTTTAACGTTCTGAAACAACACATCGGATGGCACCGCACAGCACTTGGGCGTTTTTTATTTCACCTGCGTCAAAATAAGGTCTCCGCGGTTGGGAGCGAACTCGCGACCTTGTGATGAGCAACCGAACGCCAAAAACCATTGAGCAAGTGCGTCGGGTGAAACGAGATATCAGAAGGCTTTGAACACTGGCTAGCAGTCTTGCATTTGCACACTCTTTTTCTTCACAGAGCTGCCTCACTGTCGTACAGGTTCCTCCAACATGAAATGAGCCTTCAAAGATGCCCTAAAAGTCTACCAAGGACAATTTTCCCTCTTTTCAAACAAATTTTCTCTAGGGATATAATAGCCAAAAGTGAATTTTAAGCTATAGAGAGAGAGAGAATCGGAATGTGTCTTTTTGTGCAAACTGGTTGTTCCCTTTTAGTGTTGGCGTGCGCTGTAGAATGCATTTTTCATCTTAAAGCAGCGCGATACACTGGACGAGAGAAAGAAACAAGAGACGACACGAGCGCAATCTAATAACTAAGTTTTATTCCTAGAAGGGTTAGTTATATACCCTAACTACATACATACATACATACATACATACATACATACATACATACATACATACATACATACATACATTACGTACATACATACATACATACATACATACATACATACATACATACATACATACATACATACATACATACATACATACATACATACATACATACATACATACATACATACATACATACATACATACATACATACATACATACATACATACATAACATAACATAACTAACCCTTCTAGGAATAAAACTTAGTTGTTAGATTGCGCTCGTGTCGTCTCTTGTTTCTTTGTCTCGTCCTGTGTATCGCGCTGCTTTAAGATGAATCCGTTCGAACTTGCCCAGTATTCTGTACTCGTTAATGCATTTTTCACTGTGGTACCTCGATTCAGCTTACTTTCCAAAGGAAGCTGCATCGAGGCACCCTAATTTTCATTAGATAGCGTGGGCTGTCTGCAACCTCTTGACGCGAAGATTCCTGCCGGAACGTCTTGGAATATAAAAACAAGTTTTATATTCAGAATATTTCAAACTGGCGACATAGAGTGGAAAAGGGCTCCTGTACTTGTTGACCATTTTTTTTGTGGTATTTGAAATGAATCCTTGTGCTTTGAATTTCTGCAGGGGTTATAACTGCAGCCGCCTTTTGGCGCAAGCCCCATGTGGCGAGCTTTGGGTATACTGCCCATCAATATGGCGCGCACATGCTCGTTTGGATAAGTCATCGATCAAGGAGGCCCCGGTTTTTCCGGATAGCGAATGCGCGGGGCGAAGAGTGAGGAGGGTAGGAAAAAGCGAAGGGAGACGTACTCGTGTCGGCGAGAGCTTGCACGTCTTCCCTGGAGCAGTCGGCTATGGTGCAGAGTCCTAAACGCATACCAAACACCCGGTCGTCCTCTTGAGCTCGCAGCAGCTCCCCAGACTGGCGAAGAACAGGCAATCAGCCACCGTGTCATATATCATTCGAGGCGTTCCGACATCAGCCACGCATTGGGAGATTCCTTATAGAGAAATTCCTTTAGCGGTTATCGATAGCGAGAGCAATCATAGGAAAAGTTTGTCAAGGCAAGCAAATAAGTTTTCGTTATGCAAGCAATCCACTTAACTTTAGCGAGCCTGCGCTATGCATTTTTCGTGGCGATCCGAATCAAAAGGCCATCTTCATCTTTTAAGTTCCAAGCACTTCTACTCGTAGATGAGGTCGAGTAAATGCTAGTTCAATTGTGGAAAACGGCTGTGAAATTTTGCTCACATCAGCAGCAGGTGAGATGCAATGTTTAACTTTCCAACCTTCCTGATGAGCATAGCTATCTTTCCAAAGGAAGCGAACTTTGCGACGTTAATAAAGGACAAATTATGAAGTTTTCAAAAATTTGCCCGAAACTTCTCCCTGTGCAACACAAGGGACAATAGCGGGCGTTACTGGACTGTAAAAAAAATCATTGCGACGCTTAATTTACCTTCCGAGTGGAATGCGATACCATTAGGTTTAACATTTGTCACAGCTTCAGTTGCAACTTCTGTGTGTGTTTGCGTCAGTTTTTTCGTAGCTGTTGGTTCACAAAACGGCCTTAATCGGACTGCTAGCCGCAGTAGCAGGCATCCACTATGCTGTGACGGTGCCGACGCGCCTATCTGTTTTCGTCGCGTTGTGAAAAAGGCACCCGTAGCGGTGTCGAAACGCCATTGTTTCCGCGTTTTTATTCTGTCACCTTGGTGAGTGCTTGCTTCTTCACATGCAGAAAGAATTTCTCTCGTGGGACGGGTTTCCGTCGAGTTCTGAACTACATTTGCGCGCAGCATTTTTTTTTCTGATTTTTGATTTTGGTTATCTATGCTGCTGTCGTCTGAGAACGAACTTGCTCAAAACTCAATAGAAAAGCTGTAACGACGTCAAAAGGTGACGTCACCTCTCTCGAGCAATCATTATTCATTTGACACCTGCCACAGTGGGCAGGATAGGCATAATTCGGTGGCCAGGTTGCCTCCCTTCCATTATGGGCAAGTTGTGAACCTCTCTCGCCCAATCAGCAAATTTTGTTTCGAGTATCGTCGAGCTTTTTGTGTGACGACAACTCAGATGCTGTCTCATTAAAACCTTACGGCAGTGGTCTACAGGAACACAAGCAGAAATTCCAGGCATTACGGCGTTCGGAACACGCCGCCGAGACACTTGTACAGAGCATGCTCGTGCCACAACGGTAAGAACTGTCCGAGTGCTGCTGCTTGAGCGCCGAACATTCGAGCGTGCTCACCCGTTCGTGGGCCATGATGAAAGCAGGTAGCATTTCGTCGAAAAAAGAGGTGTCGTTGGCTGCCTTGAGATAAACATTGCAGTACTGGCCACGCGCTATCTCAGCTCCATTTTTGTCACGGGCCACGGTCTCCACGCACTCGTCGAAGGCGCCTAGGTCGGCCCACGTGCCTTGGAACAGTCCCGTCGGGTACTTCCCGCTGGCATCGATCACTGCGAAGGCAGAACGACAGCTGGTGACAGCATACATCTTCTGGCAACGCATTTGCGTGCGCTCAGTCTCATCATTAGAGCACAAAAAGGAAACACTTGAAAAGAAAAAATGAAAGCACGAACTTAATAAATCACACGCACTTGCGCAAACACCTCGTCGTCTTAATCGGTTACTAAGATCCGACTGATCTCCAACGAATCCACTTTAGCGCCAGCGGAGTCATCCCACCCGCGCGAACCTCCTGATCTCACCTGACAACTTCTTGCTACCCACCTGCTGCGTACAGCTTCGCTCGGACTTCACTCCCTTACAGTCGTAGATTGCCTTACATCAAGTCCAGTCACTTTCATTCAACATCAAACAGATGTCACGGAGCACAACTAGAAAGCCTATAGAAGGCTTTACGTAGGGTCCACGGCCCTGTTTCAAACGTGGCGACATTCAGCAAGAAAAAAAAAACGTTTAACTTACAAATCAACAACAGAAGAGAACAGAATTTTCACATAAACTTGACAGCAAGAACGGAAAATGAAGAACATGACGGATAAAAATAAAAAAAAAATCTCATTTCAGAAATACACAGCTTTCGACATGACTGCATACAAAAACATACTTCGTATGCTGTAAAATCTCTGGAGTGACCAAAAAGACTGGTAAATTATAGCTGACCATCTGACGTCCATAATTCCTTCGTGTATGCGGATAATGGAAATGATCATGAGTGCTCGTACCCAAATTATGGCATAAGCGTCACGTGGTCTGTCGCTCCTCGGAACAGTCACGCGACCACCCTTGTCACAAGATCTACCATGGCACATGGTTCCAAGCGGCACCCCTGGGCGACCGACTCGAACAGCGGCTCTTCGACGCAGCCGCTACCGTGCTCTCCGTCAGAGCTAACATGACGCCACAGCTTCACCGTAGTAGGCGTCGCGCTCTTCGGCGCAACGGATGAGCCGTGCTTTGTGACAATTAAGTGCGCTTATGCACAGCAGGCACATTCCGCACTCGGTAAATATGCCGTCAAGATGTTTATTTCGAATAGCAGGCTGTAGCTTCAATGGTTCGGGTCGCATTGTACTAAATCCGAGAACTAGATTTCTACCTGGAACAAAAAAAGCGTACGCCATTTTTCAAGCCTACTGTGTTAAGATCCAAGCGAAATGATAAACACTGGAAATCAATTCAGGTTATTTCGCTTTTGCCTCAGAAAGAATATTCAACAAAAGGTTTCAAGACTCAGCAGCCGCATAGAAGCAGTACAAAAACGCCGTATTCTGCAAATCCTTGATGGTGCGCTTTCCGGCAAGAAAAAAAAAACTGACAGCTTGATATTTACGTACATACTCATTTTATACTCTCTGGCACTGCAGCGGATACAGCGTGAATGTGTATTTAGGTCGTTTTTACTTTTACAGCTAACTTCAGATTGCATTTAAATAGCGCGTAAGCCCTGAACACAGCATTCTGGTTCGTTCACGAGTGTCGCGAAGTTATGCTTGATTGAAAAATTTTCCGCTAAATGGATTGTTAAATTTCGGAGCGGAACTGTAATCTCACAGCGGCCGCTCGGACGAAGCGTTTAGGTCTCAAATAAGCGCGCAGCTTTCGTTTTTATCGGAGAACTCATGCAACGCCAAGGTAGCGTGCTCAGGTTCCCTACAAATTGCGACCTCAATCGAAGGCCGTTGTCACTAAGTGAGCTATAAACAAGCCCCCTTGCAAAGGACGCCTGTTCCATAGAAATATAAACTCTCCTTGAAAGCATTTGCTTTCACATTGGCCTGAAACCATCTGTACCCGTTAAAGACCCGAACCTACGATACAGCCGAGGTGCAAGTGGAGGACTGCCTCTGTAGGCCTTTTAGGCCTGTCTGTTCTTATAGGAACCCACTGTCGATTCACGAAGTCGAGACACAATCTCAGCTCATGGACATTCCGCCTTAGAATGGAAGCTGTCGCATGTTAATGTCACTTGGGCGTCTTTCCGGAGGAGAGTATTGCAAAAGAAAAGTGGTTTTGCCAACTGCAGCTTGTCGAGCGAGAGGCCTTCGAGCGACAAACATGAACTTGGTGAAGCCACTGCGAGACGGTCGTTGTTCTCCAGCTAGTTAAAGCACGCACACAAAAGACAGAAAAGGGGCAATGTGTTCCGTGGATGTTCATTGCACGTACACCATGAACCTGTAGCTTTCAGCGCACAGTGATAAGTATCTAGATAAGTCTTAAAAAAGCAGCTCTATGGAGACAGAGCTACCTGAGCGGCGCCAACTTTCTCTGAAGAATCATACATAAAAAAAATCAGGCAAATGACGTGAGAGCAGGTCTCAGGAGAGAGGTTTTTACTCTGTCAGCACCATTTTCAAGAAGGCTGTTGTGTATGACGAATATCTACGTTCCATTGCTGCAACAGTGTTGGAAAACTGTGGACGTCGCGAGGGTGCCTGTGGACGCCAGGCACGTTCCAAGTCACATACGGGCGCATGGCCGCAGCAGACTTAGCCTGCCATCAAGGAAATTCCCGGCGGGTGGTGGACAAACGAGCGACCGCCTCAGGAAACTAGTGATAAAATGTGGCTCATGATGTTTTGTTTCACATAACAGAGCTCACACTCTCAAATGACCTTGTAACTACGTGCACAGAACCCAAACATATCTTATTCGCCGATGATGCTAGCATACTGTTTCTGCCTCAGACTGCGAGCACATCAGCAACATAGCAAACTCCCCCCTTGCAAAACTTACGGAATGGTCTGCAGCAAACCAGTTAGGAGTGTACACCAATAAAACTAGGGCTGCACTGTTTAGACGGAAATTAAGACTTGCAAGTTTAAACGTTGAATCTTATGAACGTTAACACTGAAATAGAGGTAGTAAGTAGTAACAAAATTCTTGGGGCTACTTTGTGGCAAAATATTCTTCAGGATATTCATATTGATTCGGTTCGGCACGAGCTGCCTAGTACTGTTGAGGTTTTATCAAGATGCGTAACAAAATTACCATTTAGAGTGAATAAGCTTATATAAAATTCTCTTTTTACCGTAATCTTTGTTGTTGCTAAGTCCAGCATTCTTGGAAAAAATTCTGAATATTGGAATATTGTTAAGAGATGCTTTGGAAATACTGAAGGTAATGGCCTATTCTTCCGATGCATAGCAAAACTTATTTATAGTTTTCCCGTCATTCGCATCTAGTTTTTAAAATTGCCGCAGAAAAGCAATGCGGAACATTTTTGACGAGAGGAAAAACGTTGATAGCAAAAGCAAGGGGATATCTGCGGTTATATTGACATTTATGGTTAAATCTGCAGTATATGCAAAACTTGCGGTCGTAAACTTTTCCTTTTGAAAAATGCTTTTGTCGAAAATTGCTTGGTATGCATTTATTATGGGGTTCTACCAAAGCAACAAACTTTCAAAAGGTGTTCATACCACAGAAGAAGACAGGCGCCTTTTTTATGTTCCTTACAGTTCTCGTACTAGCGATCTGTTCCTTGAAGAAAGACATAACACCTGTTTGGAAATTACATATCTATAGACTAAGTGTCGCAATTTAAGTGTGAATTAAAAGAAAAGCGTAACTTTTCAGGAACCTAGCTGAGATGGAATCAAAAGCTACATCTCAAATACTACCCGCCACGCTGAATACTGGAAAGTGGTTACTCTGCGTGTCAAATATTGTATCGAAACAACATTTTGCCTGCACTTCTTGTAACCTAAATAAATGCGGAATTTATTTAGGTCGTACTACGGTTCGCGAACTACACCACTTTGTATGCCATTAATGTAAATAATTTTGATATTTTTTTCTTTACCCTTTAGTATTGCTGTAAAAAAGTTTTACTTTGTCTTCTGTACAAATTTCTGTATGTTGATATATGCTCCTTGTAGAAGGGACCACGGGCTCTGGTCAAGCTGTCTTGCACTTTTTACCCACTGCCCTTGTCCATCATTTTTATAGAAGATTAATATTACTAATTAATGGTGGTCATTGCTGAAGTCTCAAAGAAATAGAGGTCCGCAAGTCGGTAGGACAAAATTCACTCACCTCGTACTGCCCACGGCTCCAGTTTTCGCAGCGCCCTCAAAAACCGCAGCATGCCAATGCTGCACGTCGGTGACACCTCGGCGTTCATCAGCTTGCGCAGAAGCGGCGAATTGTCCGCCGAGCGCAGCAGCTGGCCCAACAAGCGCCGGGCACTGTCCATCAGTGTCGGGGTACTGGTGTCGCTCGAAGCTGAAGTCGAAGCCGTCGCTTCACTGGAGTTGACACTGCTGGCCAAGGCTTGGACGCATCGCGGAAGCACTCCGAGGCAGAGCAGTAGAAGAAGCGCGAAGGATGACACACGTGACCGCCGAGAACCCACGAATGAGCATTGGGGCAGCGGATTCATCATAGAACTGTCCCTCTCAAGAGCCTCTATGAAACAACGGATAGTTGTGGGTATGTTAACAGCCCTCGGCAGCTAGAAAGAAGTTGAACAGCAGAATCCTAACTTGATCGAAGTGTGATTTTGCTATTCTTTTGAGGAGGGTTGCAGCACTCGCTGTTCGAATCTAACCGGCCAATGTTGACGCCAAGAAAGGGTTCAGGGCTCGGTGCACAGATCGAAAAAAGATCGCACTGCTGTTCGGTTGATTCCTTGCTCGCGTCGTTGACCATTGGTCAACGACGCTTGAACACGAGAAAACTTGGTTCTAGCGCAGTTCTCGAAATGCAAGACCTTTTCACGCCACCAGTTCGAGTTACTGCAGTCGGAGCAAAGCGCGGATGCTAAGCCGCGAGTCTTCGTGGCAATCCCGGCACTGCTGCGGTGAGATGCGATTGATCTGAAAAGAACTTCTCTATGGCTCTTATAACCTCTCGCTCAACACCAGCGGCAGCCCTCATGAATATATGGAATTCTGTTGCCGACTACGTCTTGTTTTTCTTTGTATCAATAGTTTACCTTTCTTCTGAAACTGTCTACCCCGTCATCACTAAAAAAAAGCCAGTCAGAACAACATCGTATCTGCGGTAGGTAATTCTGAAACGTGGCACAATTTATACCGTACGCCGTTTTCAAGAGGTATTGCGAAGCACGGCGAAGAGATGGCTGGAGGAGAACGTCATAAATGCAGACATTCGGGGGTTCGCGCTGGGCGAGGGGATTTTATTTGGAGCCCGGATCGTGAGCGGATTGTTGATGTCATTACTGTCTGCCGCGTCAGATTGAGGAGAAGTGGAGGAAGCGGCGTGGGAAAGAGAAGTGGCCACTGACGCTGCCCTCCACACATATTGCGTCAGTCACGGGGATTTCTGTGCGCTGACTTCTGAAAGGTCGCTCCCTCTGCTTTTACTTCGTTCTTGAAGAATGGCGGGTGTCACGGACCTCACGCAGCCCCTTGGGCGGACCGCATTGGGCTGAATTCGTTGCACGCTGCGCTTTTTTCCCCCCTTATTATCTGATTACAAAAAATATGCGAGACTGATTCTCCTGAGCGGCTGCTTGTTTTTCGCCGTCTCTCAAAACGCTCGAGGGAAACGCAGCAGGCATCGACCGATCGATAAGGCATGAAGTAAAAATACGATCGATCTTGATGTCATGATGGTCATCTCGGCCGCTTGAATTGGGTACATAGGTGAAAATTCTGTTGCTTTAGAGCTAACGGAGTGTTTACTTACCGAGGAAAAGTGCCGTTACCTTCTCAGTGTTGCACCGGTTCTTTCACAGGGAAGAATATCGTTGTTTTTTGGTTACGATGCCGTTTCTCATTTTTCATCTGTGTGTCGTTGACAAAAGTATCCATCTGAATATCTTCTATGTTTCTTCTCATCCATAAGCCCACCACCAGAAATTCGTAAAATACACGCATTCCTTTTTGTTTGATTTTCTTATTTGTTTTCCATACAAAAAAAAAACACCTATGTTCCACATCATTGCAAGGAAATGCATGCAGTCCTTCTTGTCCTCGAATTCACCAGTTCGCAGAAAACAGAAGAGTGGCAGGTAGCGATACGTGCCGTAAACTAAACTAATGTGTGGGCTGCACTGCAAAGCGACTAACCGAATAACAGACGCAACTGTTGTATTTTGTACAAAGTTATATCTTTATTTACGCCTGAAGGACTCTCAGAGCTTTACCATTTATAAAGCTGCTACCACTGCCCTGATGCAGCATTATTAAGTTTTAATTTATATTAATGATTTAGTTGATGTAGTTCATTGTGACGTGTCCATCAGATTATTCGCGCGGAAGATTATGTTGTTTTTAAAGAACTTTTATCCACTGGCGATCATGCCCTATAACAAAATGCACTTCTTGCGATTGGCAATTGGTGCAAGATATAGGGCATGAAATTGAATGCGGAGAAAACTGCTATTACTGATAACTGGAAAAAAGACACCCAGCATTTTCCCATATTGGCTTGAGGATAGTTTAGTTAGAGGCTTAGCCTCATACGTATGTGGGTGTTACACTAAAGAACACATTTTCATCCCTTAGCAAAAACTAATACGTTTGGAATATACGGTGGGCTATTTAGATTGTATTTTAAACATATTTTGCATTCATGAATGCACTAAAAATATGTAGGAAATACGTTCCTGAAATTTCATGCCTCGTATTCGAAATATATTCTTAAAATATGCCATAAATACCTCACTTAAAGCATACTTCGAGCACTTTTCAAATACATGAAAAAATATGTGTGCAGTTTTAGCATCTTGTCAGTGTAATAAAAGTGTATTTTCGGAAATATGAAATTAATTCATCCAAAGTATACTTCAATTCTACAAAACGGGCAGTCCTTGTAAGCGTATATTTTTGCAGTTTTAGCATCTTGCAAATGTATTAAAAGTGTACTTTCGTAAATATGAAATTAATTCATCCGAAATATACTTCAATTCCAACAAACGGGCAGTCATTTTAAACGCATTTGCAGCACACGTCTAGCTGCCGTTGAACAGTCGAGTGCTCGAAATTCCGTTTCGGAAATGGCATTTGCGTGTTGTCAACGTATTTGAAGTGTACTTCCGTAAATACGCAATGAATTCGTCTAAAGAATACTTAAGTTCTAGCAAATTGGCCGTCCGCCGTAGCATATTTGCAGCACACTTCAAGCTGCCGTTGAACAACCTAATGGTCAAAATCAGTTGGGGAAATCGCATTTTGGTGTTGGCATTGTTTTTAAAGTGTACTTTCGTAAATATACAACTAATACGTCCAGGTATACTTAAATTCTAACAAATGGGCAGTCCGCGTTAACTTATTTCCATTACACTTCGAGCTGCCATGGAACAATCTTGGGCTCGAAATGACGTTTCAGGGAACAGTGAAAACTCTCGCTTTCCTGTCGTCCTTTCGTTGCAACACAGTAATCATACCGCGGTAACAACGCAGGACAAAGACGAGACGGGACGAGAACGCCTGTGTTGTTCCCGCGCTATGATTACTGTGTTGCAATCAATTAACAACCTGCGCAAGCCTTTTCTGTTCTGAAGTCCTTTCGTTAATGGTAACTTCTAGCAGGAAGGTAATCACCACTTATTTACACTACGGGCGGAGAGCGTGATAGCATGATACCGGCAAAGGCGCCTTGGTTATTTCCGTGCCCGAATATGCCGGCGAAAAGGACCACGACCGGCAAGGCCGACCGGCTCCCTAAAGGCCGTTGTACGATCGTTTTTGGGCGGATCCACCAGCGAGCGAACCGCTCGCTTTCGGCCTTCGCTCGGGCGTGGGGGGGAATGGGTGTTAATTGTACGATCATTTTGGAGCTGGCGGACGAGGCGGATGGTTTAAATCGTTCCGATTGGCGCGCCCGGGATTGCCGTCTGTCCAATAGCATGCTCCTGTTGGCAACCTAGACGGCGCGAAAACGTGGTCTTTTTTTGTTCCTCGGCGACCGGCACTTAGGCTGAACTTCGGCATAGCCATGGCGTGGTTTTTGAAGTTCTTGCTCTTGTACGCGGCTCTCGGCAGCTACCAGATGAGTAGCTTGGCTGTAGAGGTTTTGACTGCTTACATGGGCAACACAAACAGGGTGAACTGGCCATTACTCGCGCAGTTCGTCGCTGCCGACGCAGTCATTCAGCAGCAGCGTAAGCGTAGGCGCAAGCCTATACGACGTTGCGTAGGGTTCTCTGTGCTGCTGAATGATAGCAGTGATGTCGGGTGAATATGACTGTTATTATTTTCAACTGGTAACCGTCTGTGCAATCAAACACATGCTTTTAGTGAGTTTCCATTGTTTGCAGAAGCAAACCGACATCCTGAGTGGAGTACTTTAACACAGACGTTGGCTGCCTACCTACAACATAACTGCAAGCAAACAAATAATGGTGCATTTCATGACAATGGTTTGCTGGATTTGAGGATGGTGACCTTGTGGAACACACATCAAACATCTGAACAAGATGAAATTGCTGTGACTGAAATTTTATGATTCTGGTTCACATACCGCGTACCTCATGTATAGTAGGATAAAACTTAAAAGAAACAGCAGTTGTTAGCACTCGGTCATGGCCCGAGGCATCCTGTATTACTCCACTAACCAATAACAGTAAACCAAATAAGTTGTTCGATGTTTGACTTTATTAATCTATCCAGGTATCAGAATTCTAGAGCTTATCATTTTTTCTTGTAATAAGCTTCTTATGGTAGTATACAATAAAAGTTTTAACAGCGGACTACTTTTTTTGGCGCGGAAGAATTCTGTGCGGCGGTCCAGATGGCAGAGCTTCACTGCAGACTTAAATTGAATCTGACTATAGTGTTCGGTGATAACATGTTCTGACAGCCAAAAACCAAAACTGAACATTGGTTGTTGGCTGAGCTTAGATGCCAATTCAATGCAAACAAAAATATTTGTTGTAGGAATAGATACGCATAGTTAACATGAAACAAAAAGAGACAACCCGGAACAAACACCTCACTGATACTGCCAACTGTCCAAAGTGATATCACGAACAGTGTATGCTGGACTGTCCTACACAAGAGGTGACGTAGAGCAGATGCCTCTGTGTGCTCTTAGATAAAAGGGAATAGTACCAAGGCTTAGTCCATGCTACTGCTTCTGACGTCAAGGTGACCTTGACAAGATTGGTTGTTGCATCTGTAGAGAGGGCATCTGCTGCTGCTGATGTGGACTGCTTGTTCACAGCCTTTAACAATGCTCTGTCATAGCACGTTAAAGAACCCCAGGTGGTCGAAATTTCTGGAGCCCTCCACTACGGCGTCTCTCATAGCCTTAGTCGCTTTGGGACTTTAAACCCCATACACCAAACCAAACCAGATCATTTTTGCCCAGCTTGGTTCTTCAGCTGTGGGAAATCCAGCATCACCTGTATATCATTCTTCTTGTGTCCCTGTTCACTCCCGCCGCACTTCAACTCTATCCACATCATAGTATGTGTGGTCAAATGACATCAAACACGCCACTGTCTCTCATTAAAGAAAAGGTGTATGTGTATGTGTGTATTATGCATGCATGAAAAAATCAGCATATTTTAGCATGTTACCATCAGATATGAATGCATCTATAGATGAGGAAATTACAATGATCCCAACCTTTACTAATATGGAAGATCAGTGTTAACTGCAGGTGTTTACAATATCACAGAAAAATGACGACGCAATAATACTGATTTCTTTTCTGATTTTTTTTCGTCATGTTTTTCACACCATTACGAAAATCGAAATAGAAATACCACTCAGTGGCTTCAAAGCGGATATGGTGCGCATCACTGTACTAAAGTGCACGCTTTTGTTCTGCAGTGACAGTGGGCAGGCCGCTTCCTTTTACCAGTGCTTCCTGAGGTGACATTGCAGTGAACATTGTGCAAACCAGTATGCAGCATAGTAAACAAGTGTGGAAAGTTCTGTTGAGAGCCAATCAATGTTGACATGCACAGAAACAAGGTGGCGTATTGTGCGTATGACCACAAAGCATTCTTAACTGTCCCATAAATTTAAAACAAAGTGGTTGCTCCGTATTTCAGAAAAGTATACATGTGCCATCCCCATTAATCCATACATAATTAGATAAGGGAGTAAGTACACTGGCCTAGAGGTTAAGGAAATGCAAGAACCGATTTGGAAAGTTTACATAGCAAGTATTGGCGGAGACTAGGATAGAATGCTTTGTATAGTCAAGGGAACGGGAACTGCTTCATATTTTGCAGTTACCTCAAACAAACACAATCATATGAAGCAGAATGCGAAAAAGTTAATTTTCAGAAATAAGAGCTATGATGTCTCAGGACAGAATGAATTGAAAAATAAGCCATTGAAGTATGTGTGGGCCATAGATGCTTAAGTTCTCCAGTAAAGCTCTACAGCAATCTTGAAGGTACGTCCTTTCTGATCATTAAAAAATAATATGAGAAATTTTAAGGGCAACTCTGATTCCCAAAGCAGCAAGCAAAAGAGAGAATCTGTATTTGTTAATCGATATCCGCACCACTTGTTATATATAGAATAATGTCGTACTAGTTACTAATTACCAATTTCTTAGCAAAATATCCTTATTCCACTGCCAGTCTGGGTTGCAAGGAAACGAATTAACTGAGCCATCAGTAGTCATAAGGAAGTTGGAAAAAAACCAAGTTGAAGTCAGGCCGAAGGATGACGAAGAAAAACAGAAAGGCAGTGATGACTTTTGTCTTTTATTGCTATCTCTTTGCTGCAATCTGATGATGAGAGCTTTTAAGCTGAACCAATTGCCCAGTTAATTCTATCCTTAGTACATGTGACTATATACAAGTTACATGCATAAGCATACACATGTAGAATTCTCACTGAGCCACATCATGAAGTCAGTGTGTTGTTCAACTGAGCAGAACAGACAAGCACAAAGAGAAGCCTGGTCAACAACAGGTGGGTGCACTAATGCATGTTTAGCTTTGCAGCGAGCGAATGTAGGTAGCTAGAGCTAGCTTGTGCAAAGTTAGCCCAAATGCTACTATTGTGTAAATCTGCCCCGATATAGTTTGAAATAAATTATGAACAAAGTTCTCAATGAACACGTTATGCATAAGAGAGCATTGGACTGGTTTGCCGAGGTGACCGAGTGACTGAGCACTATATCAGATCTATTTGTTTTCATATTTATCACATCTCAGTGGTCCTAAATGACGTTAGTTTAGTAGCGAGCTTTAAAATGGTGTGCCAGGTAGGAGCTCAGTGAGTTCGTAATTTATAGCATGATTTCTGTAGTAACCACTTCGAAGGACAGTAAGATACACAGCCTTGTGGGAAGCAAGACCGTTACAGCCTTCTGTGGCACGAACAAAAACGAATCTTGAAATTCAGTGGCATATGAGCTAAATGAGGCACAAGAGTGTTAGTGCACCTAGTGCACGAGAGACTACAAGTTGGGACTGATTAGTTAGGGACGTGTTGGTAAGGAGCAAAAAAAACCTGCATCAGATGAAGACATTCAAATATGCACTTTTAGTGCTGTCACACTGGACCTTCAAAAATGGCTTCAGAAAATAAAACAAGCGGCTCAGGACTGAACTAATTCAAGGATTCTAGTTAAATTAGATTTGTGACATGTGCCATTAGAATACCCAAGTTGATGACACACAGGGGAATTGAATGCAAGTAACTTGGAAGACGGTGATACTAACAAAACGTCATGGTGTAAATATCCTAGGTTGTGGGTGGGTGTATGAGGATTATTAGGTATTTGATCCAGTATACAGTGAATATACCTTTATCGGAAGGCCTTATAAGTTGGCAAAATGTAATGCTGACAATAAAAAACAATATTACTGCATTCTTAGTAACATTAGCAAACAGGACAATCCAGGGCATGCTAATTGTTGTTTTGCACAACTGAAATGCTGGTATTGATTGCAATATGGCACACCCCATATGGCTGTCAGTGAAGGCATATGACAAAACACTGAAGGGACGGTAATAATGCAAGTAATGAAAAGCTGAGGCCCAAAGGAGTGCCTTGGCGGACGTCCGGGATTGCAGGAAAAGGCAAGATACATAAGAATTGGCAAGGGAAATCTGCTGAAGGCTGGCTGTTTAAGCTTGGATCCAGTTTAGAGCTATTGGATGCTAGTTAAAGCACGAGAAAACCAGCCTCACATAAATAGGGGAATCGCATGCTTTTTCAAAGCAAAGAACAAAAGCATCATAGGGGGACGTTGCAGTCAAGGTGCATGTCGTGAAGAACAAGAAAAAGTTGGCTATTGCAGAAATGTCTTCTAAAAGCTTGCCGATTTGAATCAAACAACTTAATGGGCCAAAACAATCTAGCAGGGTCAAGAGTATGAAATGTGTTTGGTGATTTGCAGCACATGCCAATAACACAAATAGGGCCATAGGTGCTGGGTGATGAAGGATTAAAAACAGAGGGGCCAGGCTATAATAAGGCAGGAAGCTATCTGTACAGCATGCACTAGATATGCCTATACAACCTACTTCCTCTCCCGTTGTTGCTTTCTGTAAATTTCCCCGAACTTGATCATAGCGTACTGTGGGGTGCACCGGTGGGAAGTTGGCATGTCGAAACTGTGCTAAGGGACGACAACAAAGCAAGAATTGCTACCCTGTGCAGTGATGTTGTTACCATCGTCTTTGTTCCTAGCGTAGCTTTACCAGCTCCACAGGGCTTATTTTGCAGTCTGCAAGTAGTCATGTCTGTAGCAAGCAGTCACAGGCAAATGAAGGTGGTAGCAGACAGACATATGCAAGTGCATCGACGAGATCTTCTCAAAGCTTCGAGAATGGCTTGTTAAACAAAGTGCTGCGGCTGACCCAGGAAGCGCCGCTGAAGAACCGCTTAACACCAATAAGGCCGATTTCGCGACCAGCTCTGCAACAATAGCATTGCGAACACATCCAGTTTCGTACCACTGATCCCCGGATCGAAAAGGACCATGAGCAAAATCAACAACAGACACTGTCATTGCCTATGAGGTGCTTCAAGACCACTGTATTTTTCTGATTGCAGTGGAAACCAACATCCCACTTAAACTGAATACTGCCAAGCATTTGTCAATATTGACTTAACACTGCTAAGCAAAAAGAGAAAAAAGCAATGGCAAAGGTTTTCTCAATATTTTTTCTTGTTTTTCATCAAGACTCGTTATGCTCAACTTGCTCTGTGGTCAGTTTTGATTGCATAAGCTGCTGCCACACTTTTTATTTTTTTTCTGCACTACATCAATTGAAATGCTCATGAAAAACAGACTTATGAGTTGTCACATATTAGAGATTTGTACACTGTCAATCAGTCGTGATTCAAAAGCGGCAATGATTCTTGTTTGTAATCGCGCAATACCATGTTGTTACAACCTAAACCGAAATGGCTAGCGGAAGTGTTCAGTCACCCATTCATCACGCCGATATGTTTACTGCAGGCAAATGTGCGCACAGCCGGCAGGAAATAAAAATAAATGACGCTCCCGAAGATACATTTGCACTGCACCGATGTTTTCACACAGGTTACACAGTTTCTCCGGCGAGTCGTAAAGCGAGCACCCATCATCACAAAACGTACTGAATGGAGCACCAAAGCGCAGAAGGATGGCGACATCGCTGTTGTCGCCGCAAAACAGTCCTACGGCCGCGCAGCCAAGCTCGCGTCGCGTCACGTCGCACACACGGCAATTCTCAAGCACAGTGCCAACACGAATCGCGAACACAATGGTAACGAATGCGTAGCCAGCAACAACGTCATGTGCACGCTTCGGTGGCGATCACTGCAACCATCGCAACGAATGCGACTAGCTGCACAACGCCACGTTCATTTCAGCATTCGGAAAGCACGGCGTGCGTAGTGAGCTCTCGAAGGCGCACATTTCACTGCCTTGACGTAAAAGCACTCGCTTCGATCGCAATCACTTTCACTACGCGGACACTAGTCACTGTGCTACGCAGCTCATGCACGCACAAAAGTTCACTGTGAGCAGCTGTTGTTCGCCGCTGTGCGTGATGATCCTCGCAGGAATTAGGAACGCTTGCAGCAACCACAAACAGCTCCATATAAACACTTCGTGACACCGCCAACGCGTAGGTCTTGCGTCGGTTTGAAGAGGCGCTCTGTCAACTACATCAGCGTCGATTTCAACTCGGGAAACTGTCGCTGCTCGCCGCTGCTGCACGCGGAGAAGTTCGCAGTCGCTCTGAACACTCGTAATATCAACATGTGGCCAATATAGTATGCCTCGCGGCATAGGTGCCACCACTACAGCCACGACCTATGCCTCGCTCCCCAGTTCAGTCGACGGACGGCCATCTTGCCCGGCAGGAGCGGATGCCTACGTCACGTAAAAAGCAGCCAATCGCTGCAATTCGGTAGCCGGGCGGTTCGCTCGTCCGCCCCAAAGTTGAAGTTCACCAACTTTCCTTTCGCCTGCCCAACGGGGCGAATGCCTATTGTCTGGTCGTTCGGTCCGCCAGTCCGCCTGCCTGGCGGATCCGCTCAAAAGCGATCGTACAACGGCCTTTAGACGCCCGTGTATCTGTTGGTTGACAGTTCGACTCTTGACTTATTTCTGATGCAAATTTCTACTAGCAATTCTAGTCTAGATCGCCTCGCGATTCGAACGCTACCAGTAGGGCACTTCTGGGATAATTTTTGGGCCCACAGTCTTTAAGCAAAAAAACACCTCACCGGGCAAGATAGTGCGGTAAACCACAAATTCTCCGACAACCAACCAAATATGTCGCTTGTCGGAGCATTTGTTGTTTACAGAGGCACTACTGAGGCCCTCCCGTCATGATTTGCTGTGTAGGTATCTTTGCAGTTCCCATGCCGTCACGTGACCTTATAATCTCATGTGCATAGTAATTGATAATAACTGCGCTTGTACAATTTGTTCTGCAGTTCAAGCATTAACCCGTCTCATTATGTGAAGCGACCAGTAGGCATTTTTTGAACTGAAGTGAATATATGTTTAATGTATTTTATGTATATTTTCAGTGTATTTCTAATGGAATCTAGTGTATTTAATCTATATTTTTAGTATATTTTTAATGCATTATAAATATGCTAAGCGGGCAAAAATGTACTTTTCACGTATTTTAAAGAACGTTCGAAATATTATTCGTAGTATACTTAGAAAGCATCCGTATTGCAGTTTAAGCATAGGGACAAAAAATGCGAAATAAATATGAAATTAATACAATATGTTTGAAATGCATTTTAAGCGCATCCTCTTTCTCGCTAAGGGGTGGTCTAAAGATATATCTGATGTCTGCAGTTCTTCATTAAGGAAATTGTGCTTTACAATGCTGAAACTTCAAACGGCTCGAATTGAAACAAGGTTGCTAGCCTATAATACTTTTATTAGGTCCAAACTAGAATACGCGGCGGTAATTTGCGACCCCCATACTAAAAAAGACATCAATCAGTTGGAGCCCGTACAAAGGAAAGCTATTTGGTTTATATTCAGCAAATATATACGCCTAGATGTCCCCTCACTTCTGATGGAGCAACACGGTATCTGTACGTTAGCGGTTCGTAGAAAATTTAACAGGTTAAATTTTTTGCACAAATTAATTACAGGTAAGCTAGACATAGACTCATGTTATTGCATAAAGAAACCTACAGCTCGCAGAACCAGACATACTCGCAATAACTCCTTAGTGCGAGTTTTGTGCGAACGGAAGCATTTAAACACAGTATTTTTCCGAGAACTACTGCCGACTGGAACTGCTTATTGGCTAGAGTAACTGATTGGAATAATTTTTCAAAGCAGCTTGAAGATTATCTCATGTAAGTTTTAGTTGTGTACTGATTGAAAATATCCGCCGTGGTTTTCTCTAACTTGTTTATTTTTGTGTACTTTTGTGTTTGGGCGCAATGCTTGGTGTATCAAGCTGGCAGCTGACACTTGTGTATCGTCCCACTCATGCTTGCGCCAAAAGGGCTTGAAGTATTTGTAAATAAATAATACAACTATTGCACATGGAGGGGCTATTTTTAGGGAACAATAAACCACCTGTTTATAGCTTAAAACCAGGCAGAGCACTGCCAGCCTGTTAAAATTTTCGAAGAGCGGTATACACAATGACATAATAACGATGACGCCATACCACATTTAGCAGATATTTAAGGTTTAGGCTTGTGGGATTTAACGCCCTGAAGCGGCTCAGGCTAACATGGATGACGTAGTGGAGGGTTCCAGATAATTTCGACCGCCTGTGTTTTTGACGTGCACTGACAACGCACAGCACACGGGCCTCTAGCACGCTTACAGCGAAAGTGAACATAAAATAGCATAATCTACACTGATTCCCTGAGTATGCTCACAAGAATTCCCTGTAAAAGTGCTGATGAATCCTTAATAGGAAACATCATACATAATAAAGTTAAAGCCACAACACAAAAATATAAGACAATTCTGCTGGGTTCCTTGTCTTGTCGGAATTGTGGGTAATGAAAAGGCAGATGCCTGGTCTGCACGAGCATGATGCTGGTGAAATACAACACGTAACAAGCCGCACTGATGTTTGAAGTTAATGCACAGTAAATTCAAAAATAATTGGCAGGCTGCATGGGAGGAACAGGTAATCAACAAACTGCATTCTGTAAAGTCAATTGTAGGTGAATGGAAATCATGTAGACATCAGGAACGTTTTACAGAAGTTATTTTATGTCCACTACGCATCGGTCAAACACAGTTTTGAATCAACTTCTTACTGACGAAACAAACCTCTCTGCGAAGTGTGTAGTAATGAACTCACTGTAAACCACATTTCAATTTCCTTTAAAACACTCGAGGAATAAGGAAACACAATGGACATCATTTCTCAACGAACGCATTGCTTTACACCCCAAGTTACTTATAGGTGATCAAGCATTTGCTGATTTCTTACATATTTTTAAGTTTCTCAAGTAAGCCAGCGTTTTATACAAACTATTGTTATTAAAACTTCACCGTACCCACGAGACATTCTAACCATGTGTTCGGCGCATCACAGCCTTAGCTGCTTTTGCGCGATTAAACTTAATAGAAATAACTAACCAACGAAATGTGACCGCCGCGGCAGGTCAGTACCATAAACACAGCCATCGCTCCGGAAGCAGATATTTAAGTACAAAAAATGTTTAACTGTGCATTCTCCCCGACAACATTTGGTGCTACATCACTTGGATTCTCCTTATCAGGGACTACAACAGGAAAGTGGAATCTCCGGCGGTGGTTCATATGAATATCCTACTGAAGTCCTTTATTGCGCGTCTCGCTGAAGGCCCTCACATTAGATTAACACATGTTCGACTTGCACCTTACTTCTGGGGTGTGACGTGTGCACCGAATTGCACGCACCCTGAAAAATTTGCACTTTTGCGTCCTCTGACCCCTTGCTTGGCGACGTACTAGAAAAAGTCCTGAGAAGGAAGCAAACTTCCTTTTGTTTTCTCCAAAGGACTTCAAAATATATTTGCCTCATCTGTACAATACAGGGATCAACAGAGGGGCTTAAGAAAGCCGACGTCACAAACATTATAATTGCTGACCTTCCGCGAATGAACACCGGCTGTGAAACGTAAAGAACGCAATAAGTGGCAAGCATGACCGAATAGCTCAAAAATAATGAGAAATAAAAGCTATCCAAAAACTGCTGAGTCGAGGAGCGCTGAAAAACCCTTAAAGGAGCTCTAAAGAGAATGCTATCATGGCGGTATCATGTAGCCTAACGGAGGGGTTTCATTCATTTACTAAGTGCAGAAATTGCAAGTGCAAATTACTAAGTGCAAATTAAGCGAACTTAATGTCAATCACAATAACTGTTTAGAGGAAGAATAGTTTACCACAAGTCATTTTCGTGATAAAGGCTTAAGGACGACTGCTTTCTTCAGCGGCCTATACTCTCATGGTGGCCAGCACTGCCAGTTGTTCACTTTCGGCCAGGCAGACAGCGTCAGTGACGTTGGTGGATGTGTGACCTTAGGTGTGTTTCTGGTCTTGTACTTGTGATCTTCGCTGCAAACCGCACCCTTGGGATTTCACATGGCGGCTTTCTCTGGCTGGGTCTGTCAACACTATGGTCGATAACTTCAACGTTTATGAGGTCCTCTTCCTATCCAGCAGCACGTGATGCTTGAATCCACCGTGCGCAAAAGCTGCAAATTACTGTGAATGTGGCAGCCGTAGTTGGCGCTTATTCACTGGCCCAGGGAACCTTGTTGTAAGGGTCAGTTTAGTGTTTGGTGCGTCGGTGTTGACGTAATGTTCAAGCGTGTTCTGTGACTGAATCGTCAATCTCTTCACCGACGCCGTAACTAAAGTGGTTAATTCCGCGGTGGATGATACCGAACAGCGCATGGTTTTCTGCGTGCCCTTGATTTAGGTTACTGGATGTCGTGTATTTGTCGCCGCTCTTAAACAACGTGTGCTGCATATGTGCTGCGGTGCGGAGAGAGGGAACATGTACCGAAACTGTCGCCGACGGCTGCTGCGTAGGCTAAAGAGAGCAGGGGAGACTTGTCTTCTTCAGTCACCTGCATTTAATGGGGATCCATAGTACAAGGGAGGCAGAAAGACGACCCCGCCGAACGAATTTGAAAACGAGACAGAGGGAAGCCTCAGCCCATCCCTTAGCGAAAAAGAGGATGTGCTAAAAATGCATTTCAAACGTATTGTATTAATTTCATATTTATTTCGCATTTTTTGGTCCCTATGCTTAAACTGCAATACGAATGCTTTCTAAGTATACTAGGAATAATATTTTAAACGTTCTTAAAAATACGTGAAAAGTACATTTTTGCCCGCTTAGCATATTTATAATGCATTAAAAATATATTAAAAATATACATTAGAAATATACTGAAAATATACTTTTAATACATTAAAAATGTGTTACTCGGGCTTAAAGAAATGTCTACTGGGCGGCTCCATGGAATGAGACGGATTAATGCTTCAACTGGAGAACAAATTGTACACGAGTTTTCATCATTAATCAACAGGAGTCTGATATTATAAGGTCCCCTGATTGAATGGGAACGGCAGATACCTACACACAGCATACCAAAACGACAGCGACACAGCACACCACAAATCCTACGACAAGCGCTATGCTTGGCTTGCGGTATATATACCCAGCGAAAGCGACGCACTATTTTGCACGGTGAGGCCTTTTTTTTGCGCAAATACTGTGGGCTGCCAAATTATCGCAGAAGTACCCTACTGGTCGCGTTCGAATCTGGGGTTAATTGAGAACGGAATTACTCGTTGAAACTTGCGTCAGGCCCAGGTCAGAAGTCGAATTGTCAACTAACAGATACATGGGCGTGTAAGGGAGCCGGTCTGCCCTGCCAGACGGGGTCCTTTCCGCTGGCTTATTCGGACCCAGAAGTACCTAAGGCGATTTTGCTGGTATAATGCTATCACGTTCTCACACTGAAGTGTTCGAATGACATTGAGTGGAATGACATTCGAGAATAGGAATGACATTCGGACTCGACGGACTGCCGTGGTGCTGCACGACACTTTCGAAACGCATTCGAAAGCCTCAGCTCGTTTTCAGTGTACAGCTACGACGACGACGGCGGTCACACTCGTCCGACAATGACAGTATATATCACGCTGAACAACAGCATGTAATTATAGTGAAATATCTAGTTTACTATAATATGATTCTAGAGGGACACGTTTTTCAGCCCAACGACACCGACGAATCCGGTCGGCGGACGGTCAGCCTTGTCGGCGGCTGAGCGAGAGCACGGTGATGAGGCGGCGGTGTGTATATGCTCGCGCTTCTAAATGAGCGAAACGAACGGCTATATTTCACGTGTGCACACCTGAACACTCACCAGCGATAAGCGCTTGCCAAATCAATTTCAATCGACGACGGCTCTGTTCCCTTCCGCGACGGCTAGGCCCAGCGAGTTCGCAGGGTTGGATCTGTGATTTCGGCGGTTGTGAAGAGCGAATCACAAGCTTTAGGGTATGCAAATGGTCACCAGGTGTAGTTTTGGCAACAGTGACCTGAAATCAACTATTGCTTACATCCCAGGGCACGCGTACGATGAACGGGAATCGCCGGTGTGACCCAAACTGCCGAGCCGTGCTTTACGGCCAGCAGCAGTCGTCGCCGTCGCTAGCTTGTGGATAACAAGTTAGGCCGTTTCAGTTAAAGCGAACAGTCGCCAGACATACTTCTGGATAAAGTAGTTTAAAAAAAAGTACTGGTCACGTCGGAGAAAGCCGGGACAAGAAGCGAGAAGCGCCAGTCCTGCGCGATGCCAACAACCCGGCTTTCTCAGGCGTGCGATCGCATCATCGCTTCCCACACGTTGTCGCACTGCGTAAACAAGCACGAGTACAACCAGTAAAAAAGAAAACAGATTTTTTAATAGAACGAAAGCGCAGATTGCGTTTTATGTTATGTAAACAAGCGATGCAAACAACAGTATGAGTGCAGTCGTCCTCATCGGCGCACTCCCGGGGAAATTTCATGCTGACGCGGTTAATATTCATTGGCGTAATATTATCTTCAAGCACTCCCTTAGACAGAACACGTGTAGCATCGTTAGATGACATTCGGCTGGAAGGCATTCGAAGCGCCCGTGTAGCAGGGGTATAAGTGGTGATCACCTTCCTGCTAGAAGTTACCATATACGAAAGGATGACAAGAAAGGGAAAGTTTTCACTCTTCGCTGAAATGTCATTTCGAGCCCTAGATTGTTCCACAGTAGCTTGAAGTGTAATGCAAATATGTTTACGCGGACAACCCATTTGTTAGAATTTAAATATACTTCAGACGGATTCATTGCGTATTTACGAAAGTACACTTTAAATAGATGGCCAGCACCAAAATGCGATGTCCCGAAACTCGATTTTGAGCATTAGATTGTTCAACGACAGCTTGTAGTGCGCTGTAAACATGCTAATGCGGACTGCCAATTTGCTAGAATTTCAGTGTTCTTTGGACGAATTAATTGCGTATTTACGGAAGTACCCTTCAAATACATTGACGACACGCAAATGCCATTTCCCGAAACGCGATTTCGAGCACTCGACTGTTCAACGGCAGCTAGAAGTGTGCAAAGACGTTTAAAAGGACTGCACGTTTGTTAGAATTGAAGTATATTTCGGATGAATTAATTTCATATTTACGAAAGATCACTTTTAATACATTGACAAGATGCTAAAACTGCATACATATACGTTTACAAGGGCTGCCCGTTTTCTAGAATTGAAGTATACTTTCGATGAATTAATTTCATATTTTCGAAAATACACTTTTAATACACTGACAAGATGCTAAAACTGCATACATATTTTTTCACGTATTTGAAAAGTGCTCGAAGTATGTTTTAAGTGAGGTATTTTTGGCACATTTTAAAAATATATTTCGAATACCAAGCATGAATTTTCAGAAACGTATTTCCGACATATTTTTAGTGCATTCATGAATACAAAATATGTTTAAAATACATTTTAAATAGTCCACCGTATATTCCAAACGTATTAGTTTTTGCTAAGGGATGGCCAATGTTTTCACCAATACGACTGGTTTTCGTGCTGTTTTTCACCAGCACGAAAAGAAGTCATCTTGTCAAAAAACTTTTCTGTGGATTGAGTCTTCTCTCCATACCTTTGTTAAAGTACGCAGTTTACTGAAGGCATGTTCATCATGAAAAAGAAAACAAAAGAACGTGTTTAAACGCTCAACTGCGAACTCCATATGATTAAGCGGCGGACGTAGCACGTGCTGAGTTACCGCTGATGTGATGTACAACGTCATCAAACGGCGAGGGTGGAAGCTGTGTGAGAACCCTCTTATGCTTCCTATGGCGTCAAAGCTGCCAGAACCGAGGCTCTCGCTAAGCAATTAAGCAAACAAGGGAAGGGTAGTGAGGGGCTCGTTATAAATATGAGAGAAGCCAACAGCCACAGAAACCAAGGGGCACAGGGGATTTTTAATTTATTTATTTTGTGGTGTTGATCAACTTCTAATATTACTGAATATGTTATCGCTTAAAGCTAATTGATTTCAAAAGCAGAAGAAAAAACAACCACATGCCGCCGGTGGGATCCGAACCCACGACCTCCGAATCACTCGTCCGGTGCTCTACCGCTGAGGTACGGCGACGGCTGTCAGATCTGCTGCTTTCGGGGGTATTTATGTTTACAAGTAACCTAACCTTGGGAGTGTTCGCCAGCGCCACCCACGTTCTTAAGCGGCGGACGTAGCACGTCCTGAGTGACCGCTGATGTGAAGTAGAACGTCATCGAACGGCGAGGGTGGAAGCTGTGTGAGAACCCTCTTATGCTTCCTATGGCATAAGAGTTTTGCATGGGGAGGGGTGGAGGGCAAGGCCGATATAGCGCTTCAGAAAATCTCGCGTTTTTGTCGATACAGAGATGATGTTGCCAATGTGTGAATTCCATAATAAATCGTAGGAAAACGTGACTCCTAATTACTTATAAGATAGTACTAATTCAAACGGGGTGGTACCAATGGAATATTGGAAGTGATGCCAACTGCACTTCCTTAACTCGCACCCTTACACCCTCCAAAGAGGGTGCAAAAGCATGGTTGCCACACCCATATAGTAAGGGCGTGATTGTTTCCGATTGCTTTAGTTTTCACACATTTCCATGGCTTTAAAAGGCTCTGGTGAATTTTTTTTTTGCGTGCACTCTTGGAGGGAAGCTAAACATTCTTTGCGATAAGCTACCAATGGCCTCTTTAACTTGAATTCACAGCGTGTCGCAACGTGTTTGCTGTGGAGTCACATATGTGTGCTCTGCACAATTTTCACGGAGTTTTTTTTAATACATTTAAAAAAAACAGCTTACTACACGAGGCGAACCTTTAGGAAACCCGCGTGCACAGTAAGAAGATGTTAGTATGTGCCACGTGTTTCTGCCAATGGAACTTAAACAGGTACAAGCGTCCCTGGAATGAGGCATACAAGGCTACTGAGGCGATAGGCTGATACGGAGTATTACCCAAGAGTCTAAAATAGCATCCGCCACCTCTTGAGCCACCTCAGGAGGCAGGTTGGAAAGTAAGTGACGAAACCGAGGTGACGTGGTGCAGATGGAAGATGGCTTCTACTTGGGCGAACCAGATCTGCGGACACTTGGGCCAGAATGTGGGCAGGCGAAGCTGAATAGCTACGACATCCCGTGGGCGCAAGGTAGCGTCAGGCGGAAGGTCACCTGAGGGCGGTAAGTTGCTGGGGTCGGTCATCCCATAGGCCGGAGTCACCACTGTAGAGACTTTACGGGGTCGCAGCGGAGCACCAGAACAAGAGGTCGAGCGCAGCAGGCTTCTCGAACCGAACAGCCCGTGCCGTGCTTGTGCACCGAGCACGCGCCGTTCAACTTTATTTTCTTCTTTCATCGGCTGGGAACGCCGAACTTAGCGCCTGCGCTTTACACCGTCGCTATGCGCTACACGGGAGTGGCTAGCGTAGCGCCCGGAAGCGTATTCGCCAACTGCAGCCTGTACAGCCACAAGGCTTGAAACCACGGTGAATTGATCACGGTGACTGAAGATTGTCAGAACGGCTTACCTAAAAGAGATAATTATTCCCTAAATGATGCTTAAAAGTCTATACCAAGCTATTGTTACTAACCATGCAATGTTTAGTTTAAATTCAAAACTGATATTCCAGCGCTGTGAATAATATGTGTAAAAGTATGCAGAAAATGTTTTGAAAATCTTAAATGTCGTTATATGCCACTAAGCATCACGATTTGCGACATAAAAGGGAAAAAAATTCAGAAATGAAATAAATAAAAACTACTGTACAGAGAGCGGAGTCGAACGGCCGACCTTCCATACGCAACACGCGCCTCTAATCCACTGCGCCATAGCGGCGATGTGAAGCCGTCGTTCTGAATGAATATTTATAACCAGCCTTAATGGTGGCTGCTACCTGCCGGTGGGCGGCGCTGTCATCGCTGGCTGTACCGGCTGCATTTGGCGAACACGCCGCCCCGGAAAGCATAGGATACTGTGGCGCCATCTAGCGACAGCAAGTCAAAGCTCCTGAACTGTGTGCTGAGAAAACTTTTTCTTCTTTTATTAATGGCAGTGGTGGTTGCATCTGAAGGCTTTGTTTTTTTTAATGTAAATCAACTGAATGAAACGAAAATATAAATTCTAGCACAAAGTTGGAGAAGTACTTTACCAGGAATCGTTGCTATGACGCAGTGTACGCCGTAGATAGTTAGGCTCACATCAAGAAATTCCTAGATTTATCTAAAAAACGATGACTATTTGTCACCAATGTCGTTACGGAGGGGTGGGAATGCACAAAATAAAAGTGAATACAACCGTTTAGAGCGAGCTATCGCGTCGAAAAATGCAGCGGTGATGAGTATTTGGTCCGAAGCGGGCGTGCAGGGCGCCGCCATGTTGCCAACGTTAACCACGCAAGCCGTGCAAGCAACGCAACGCGAAGTCCGCTGGCTTGCGTACGCACGCAAGACGCAGGGCTCGCGCTTGCGTTCTGCGCATGCGCATTACGGTCCCAGCAAGCTTAGCGTAAGCTAAGCCCTTGCGGACGCACAGCTAAAAGTGTCTAATTTCAAAATAGAAGACGCCACTGCTGCCAGCAATACTTACTTCTCCATGACGCACATACTTCCTCCATGTTTACATATGCCATTCCAGCGACTCCCTATTTGAGGTCAGTGATGCTTAGTGCTTCAGCTAAAGTAATTCAGTTAATTTTTATCTTATGGGGGCGCAAATCGCAGTCATTGCTGCACGCATCAGAGCTGTAGCTGTTATTTATTAGAAAGCTCGAATAGCTGATATCATTTTAAGTACACGCTTGATTGAACTACTCTCAAGTTGCTCCAAAGGTCAAAAAGCACCCGTACAACATTAGGAACCCTCGCACCCGAAGGGACTGCAACACCATTGTACCCGTGCACATTTTAAGGTTACATGTGTCCATTGAAAGTGCTAACGTATTGAGCACACCAATCTTTAAAAAAAAGAATAGATAAGGGTGTGGAAAGGGTGTAGACATGAGTGTATTACGCCTTTAAGGGTGCAATTTTTTTTTCACTGTGAGTGACGATGAGAGAAGGATAAGAGTTTACATTCAGTAGGATTCAGATACATAAGCCATTTGTTACACCAATTAAGTAGGCTGTTAAGATCTACCTCAAGACTAAGTGGATCACCAGAGTTATTAATAGTGCGTAGGGGTGTGCGAATATTCGAAATTTTTTAATACATTTCGAATATTATATTTTTAGTATTCGTATTCGATTCGAAATGCAAATATTCGTGTGGTTCTGAATATTCGACCCAACGCGAATATTCGTATCTAGCCGAATATTCTAATGCGAGCACCGGCGTTCATTTCGGTCCGCAAGTCCTATCGATAGAGACATAACAACAAGGCGGCGCCCAGAGCAATGCGCGTGGAGGAAAAAAAAACTTGTTTTTTTTTTCCTCCATGGCAATGCGTAACGTTGAGCCATGACGTAGCTGACTGCGCTGGCGAGCTCCTTTGTGGGTATAACTGCGAAGCTGGTATAGTCGGAGCTGTGCACGAAGTACCTCGAAATACGTGCCCGTTCAGTGGCAAATGAGAGGGTATTTTCTGGGGCTGGAGAAGTCGTTTCAGCTGGAAGGGAACTACTTCGGCCTGACCATGTGGCGCAGCTGGTTTTCCTTCACGACAACCTTTAATGTTTATCCCAGCAACGCGCTTTTGTGCTTATGGCAAGCTAGCCTTAATCAATGCTTTGTACTAGCCATCTTCTCCGATATTTCCACTCTTCTAAGAATAATGTTCTAAACTCGGATACTTTTTGTGCAACCACACACACATTTTGCCTTCATTTAATCATTGATAGCTGGACTGTGATGTTCCTGGGTGCTCAAATAAATGTTTTGTAGTGGTTAACTGCGTCTGTCCTTGATTATTCGATATTCGATTCGATATTCGGAACCAAGTATTCGTATTCGATTCGTATTCGAACATTTTGATATTCGCACACCCCTAATAGTGCGGTAAATAACACAGTCGTACGCGAACATTCCAATACACCAGGACACATGCTCAGGTAAGTCATTGTGTATAATAAGAAAAGGAGGGGACCGAGTACAGCACCTTCTACAGCCCCTGATGTTACTGGGAGGGAGTTAGACAGGTGGCCGCTCACAAAGACTGACTGAAAATAATTAGTGAGAGATAGCTCAATCCACTGTAGAATGTTCAGATGTCAGTTCAGCTGGGCAAGTTTTGATAATAGACGGTGGCGAGGGATATAATCAAAAGATGTCGCAAAATCTGGAAATATGGCGGCAATTATGCACGTTACAGTCAAGAATAGTGTGGATGCCGTGAAGAAACACCGCTAATTAGGTTTCTCAAGGCAATTCTCCGGAGCTGTTTATTAGCATTAAGCGCAGCTGGAGTGTGCTGCACGGAAAAACGACGATGTTTGCGAGGAAAGTGATATTTGATGCTGTTTTCGAGCTTGATCACTCATTATTGTTAGGTTGATTGTTTGTACCAACCGTAGAAATAATTAAAACTGAATATCTCGACGTGTTGCCGAAATGAGAGGTGTCTTTCTAACACGAAAATTTCCTTTGAGGTCCGAATAAATTAAAATATTTTTACTACAAAGGCAATGTTTCATGGAAAAAAAATAAAGGAGGAAATGCTCTAAGGCGCCGCTTTATGGAGGATGTTTGTTGCTAACCGAGAAGGGGAAAGCTGTGCCATATTTGCGTTTTTAAGTTCCTGCCATTCTCGGCATGCAACTCCTAGTGGTTCTGTGTTTGCAAAAATTTCAAATTGAAGCAGTTATAGCAACTGATATTTAAAATTTATTACCAGTCTTTTTATCGCGGTAGATTCCAGACTTTGTAGTAGCAGTTCTCGACTTTTTGCTGCCTAAAAATTATCTTGAGTTTCAGAGCAAAACATTTTATCAATCGATATTTTTGCGGCGTGCTCGAATTATGACCGACTGTGTTATTGTGTTATTGCAATATTCACCCGCATATCTCGAGTGTGATTTTTCACATCCTTTTGCAAACACTTTTCTCCTAAAAAAGGCATGTCGTCAAAATAAATACCTTCGGTTAAGCTGTAATGCTGATAAATATTCGCAAGTGCTATATACTCGCTGCAACGTTTCCTGTCGAATGGAAATAGTGCAGGAAAAAAAAAATGATGTGCAACTGCACTGCGCCAATACGTTACCAGGTTGTCCGGGTTCAACGAAGGCAGGTGCGTCGTCTTCCATGTTCTAGAGCCTAGATGAAGTGATAGGGTCATTTCTGCAGTACTTAAAAGCAATCAGCGAGTGCCATTTAGCTGTTTATGAGGAATTTGTAATATGCAGGTGTAAACACAAAATTTATCTTCTCACAACTCGTAAACAACCACAAAAGCGGCATTACATGTCCGAGGTACCGCCGCAGACGCTCCTGAAGTTTTACATAGGTCAGTGTAGGCAGTCGAGGACTCACAGCGGCAATAATGCAAAAAAGTGGTAATATATGGCGAGCCCAGTTCACTTGCTTCATGTATTTGGGCAGACTTCTCAGGCGAAGGATAGTTAGCTTAGTCCAAGCTTTCACTGGCCAACGATGCTGCTAAGCGGGCACGCAGATCACAGCGAGTGGTGCAGCATCACGCCGCATTATTACGATATTCTGGGCGCAGATGCGCGGTTTCTGAAACACACACACACACGCGCGCGCGCACGATGACAATTCATTCTCGGCATTTCACGTGGCCTCTAGTGTCTGTGCGCATATTAGAGGGCGAGGAAATTACTGGGCTGATAATTTAAAGAAGATTTCGGCAGTGTAGAATGCCTTTGACCTCTTCATGGTATGATCTTGAGGCCCGCAGGGCGAAGCGACTTTAGGCTAAGTATTCGCCTGTCACACAGGCACTTCGGATCGCTATCGTGGTTGATGCTTGAAGGGCGATCGAGATCTACAGCTACACGCTACAGCTACAGTACAGCTACAGCTCCTACACGTATCCACTCGATTCCGATCAACTAGCTAGATCGCTACATACGAGATGGTGCTGCGCGGGCTATCATCATCATCATCTGTCTGTAGTAAATTAAAAATTGGTAATATATGGCAGCCCAGTTCACTTGCTTCATGTATTTGGTGTTCGTCTCTCGTCTCTTGTGTCCTCGTCTTTTGCGGCGCTACAGTGTATTGGAACTATGTATCATCAAGCCCAAAAAGCCACGCTACTAAAAATAACAGTCGTTAATAAAAACTTTCTTGTGAAAGATTCAATACATGAGCGAAAAAAGAAGCTTAATTGTTTTCTTCTGCAAGCATGGTTACACATTGCACTGACTGCCTGCCACTCGGTGATTGCCGACAATAATAGCGACCTCCGCGTCCAGTCGCTGACTCGTTTCCCGATCGATCCTGGATCCCGTGCCATCCTTGCGACACGTGCTCGTTTCTCGTGCCTTATTAATGTGAAAACATTTCCAGGCTATGTCGGCGGGGTCGTGTCACCAAAACGTGTCCGCAAAACGTATCCGCAGCAGTTGAGACGTTTTAAGAAGAGGCAGCATCAAAGGAATGGCTGTGATCGATAGAGGACGGTGTGAATATGCTGTGCCAAAAAATATGTTGATAGGATGATTTATTAATTAGAGCCAAAAATGTCGAAAAATCGTTGAAATAGCACGGACGTCGATATAGTGAATGGACGGGAAAACAGCCGTGGACGGCAAAATAGTGGAGAAATAGGCAAACGAGTGAAGATAGAGTTTTAAATGAATTGAAATGTATTTGATAATTGGTAATTAATCGAACAAAAAATTAATTGACATCAAACAATTAGTTAGTTAATTATCAGCAGAAACCATTGGACGGTTGAATAGGCTGGACGGGGATATAGTGAGTGGACGGGAAAGCAACACGGCGGCAAATTTGAAAAACCAAAATGGTTGATTGAGATAAAAGAAGGTATAATCAGAGTAAATATGTTGATAATTAATTGAAATAGGATAATTAAGCTAATTAATTATTTAAATTATTAACAATCGAAAAGAAAATGATAACGAGAGGCAAACAGAGGCGACGAGTGCCGTAGAAGCGTCAGTGCTTTGGCATATATTCTCCCAGTGCGGGTCGCCGCTATGATCTCTAATTTTTCCTTCGATCACTGTGTTGTGCCGCTTCGCTAAGAGCGATGACGACCAAAAAGAGCACAAAATCGTCGTCAGGATGGCCGCGTCTGGAAGCTTGTAAGCAGAAATCGAAGCGGCCAGGGCAAAGACTGAAAGTTTGAAAAGACGCTTGTTGCAACTGCTGCAAGTTGCAAGTGCTGTTGCAACTGCCGCAGCTGCCGCAAGGTGTAGTGGTCCTGTACACCGCAAGCGCTGGATTTTCATCCGGAAAGAGCAGTGGCTTAAGGACACCCTGCCTCACTTCGGTGAAAGCTTTTTCAAGCAATCATTCCACGTCTCTCGAGCCACTTTGCGCTTTTTAGTGGAAATAGGTCGGCCCTCTCTGCAGAACGAGAATACCGTCAGGGAACCGGCGATTTCCGTCTAAGAGAGGGTCGCCATAAGCTTGTACAAACTGTGGTCAACGGCTAAAGACCGGTCGATAGCGAACCTCTCTTGAGTCGGCCGGTCAACCGTAAACACCATATTCAAAGAATTCTGTACAGCAGTAATGGCTTACCTTGAGCCCGACTGGCTCACGATGCAATATGCGGAATGCTGCTGGCCGACCACATCAAGGGGTTCAGTGCCGTGCTGCACTTTCCACAGGCAGTTAGGGCGTTAGACGGCTGCATTTTCCTGTTTCGCTGCCGAAGGAGAAGGCAACAGGCTATTATAACTATTACGATGGGGAGGTGTTCCAGCCTAATCATTTTTCTTTCGTTTCTCGGCGGGCCGACACTGGTACGTCGTTTGCAGTGAACATATGATTATCAAGTACTGTATCTCTAGTCTAGCCTTTGCAGTAACTTTATCACTGCCTAATTGTTTTTGCACTCGTAACGTAGTGCCATTCAGAGTTGCTTTACACTGCTGATGATATTAGTTCATCAGCAGTTTTCGCCCCTACTATACCCCATATAATTCAAGATGGCCATCTATGATGGCACAGCAGCATTCTTGTAAAACAGACTGATTGTCTTCAGACATGTTTTCTGAGCCGGGAAGCCACCTTGAGGTAGCTGCAGTCACTGTGTGAAGTTAGACATCTGCTGTTGACAAAAAAGAGGGAATTACAAATCTAATTACACCTAAATTATGACTGACTTGTGTTATTGCTGTTACATTGCAGGTATAGCATCATACTGCTGGCTGTTGTTGACCATAAGTACAGTTTCCCCTTTTTTAGCGTCGGCACACCCGGCAACTGCCACGTTGCATACGTGTACGAGCATTCCAACCTGGCAGATTTTGTGGAAAGCCCGGCATTTCAGTCACCTGTGGCAAACAACAGTGGAACACCAATCGGGCCACTGATACTTTGTGACCAGGCCTTCATCCTGACATCAAATCTGATCAAGCCATTTACCCCCAGGGCCAGCGTGAATGATGAGATGAAGAAATTTAATTACCGGCTCTCAAAAGCGAGAAGATTTGTGGAAAATGCCTTTGTGATAATGAAGGCTTGATTTCGCTACTGCACGAAAAGAATGAAATGTGACCTGGACATGCTGTTAATGTGATTCGCGCCTGCTGTGTGGTGAACAGTATTTGTGAGGAGTGCAACGAGCCCATCGTGCCACAGTGGGCCTTCTCCACCAGAATGACCAACGCTCTGTACGAGCAGCCAGACGACGTCACGGACACTGCAACCACAAGCGGCGGTTCTGCTCGAGCCGCTGTTGTCCGCTACTATACAAGAAGCGGGCACAACAGCGACCTGAATGCACTGCGTGTTCTGCAGTGTGTTTTGCGGTGTTGCGCTGTTTTAAATAGCAAATTGTAAACTGCGTGGTTTAACATCCTGAACATAGGCTATGAGGGACACCATACTCGGGGGCTCTGGATTAATTTCCATCACATGGGTTTCGTTAACATGCAGTGACATCGCACACCTCCCCTGTGCATTTTGCGTTTTGCCTACTTCGAAACATGGCCACTGCAGCCAACAATCCATCTGGGTCCTCCGACTCAGTAGCCGAACCCTCTAACCATCGAGGCACCGCGGCAGGTGTGTTATGTTTTCAGTGCACTTAACGCTTTTAGTTTATTTTCACCTCATGACCACAGGTTATTGAAGATGTGTGCATGTGTGGTGCATTGTTTGCGATTACTTTGTTGTGATATGTCTTAATTGTGTTGATTTTTTACAGTTTATTCCCACTATATTGACTACAGGCTTTCGAAACACATTTGCGATGTGTGGTGCCATGTTTTATATTTCTTCATTGTGCTTGTTGTTTATAGTTTACTCCCACCACATGACTAAAGGTTTAGAACGCATTTACAGAGTCTGGTTTTCTGTTTTCCATTCTTTGTTGTGGTATATTTTCAGTCTGTTTATTTTTTGTTTGTTGATTTCCACCACATTACCATAAGTTATTCAGCGTAGCTGGTGAGAACAGTGCGAAAATATTTTGCAGAACTGTAATTTTAAAGCGTTAACACAGTGTTGTTGTCTCAGAAACGTATCTTCCAGATTAAACTAAGATCATCACAATTCATTAGCAGAAATTAAAAGCTCACTTCCTGTCAGTATTGCATTTGCTATCCGTCGAAGACCGAGATGAAATTCCTCAAGTTGTAGTTAGAGGGAGAACCCCGCAGCTGCTGAGTGCGCGGCGGCTTTAATTCGAACTTGACGACAAGAGCAAACCAAACTGCATCGGCTAGGGAGTGTGATTCGGCGGGAGTGCGAGCATGGCGCGCGAAGCAAGGTAAAAAAAAAGTGACACCAGGCAAGGATGTACGCTGCCCGCAAGCCACCAAATGGAGCTACTTTTTATTTTTATTTTAAATTCATTTGATCATTCTGCCGCATTTTAGAGAAACTCATCGCTGCTGCAAACTGGCAGCGAATATGTATTTGGGCGCCGAAGTTAATGGGGGAAAATTGCCAGTTTGCCGTACGCAACGAGGAAAGTTTTGATCTGGCCTCATAGCCATTAACAGCTGGCATAGCACCGGCGCAGGCTCAGCAGAGAGTTCGAAAAGCAAGGTATTCTAAAAAAAGATTGTCAGAGGTGTTTAACCTCCCCGATCGACAAGGCGGGATTGATCATTTTGCAGATAAGCACGTCTCACGCGCGATGCCAACTTCGATTCCTATCCGCGGCGACCGCTGGATTTGAGTCACGGGCCAAGCGTGAGTGCTTCCTCGTCCATTTGAGGTGTGCGTTAAAAAAAAAACCCAATAGATTATGCAGTGCTCCGTGCCGCAAGCGACATACCCGACAAACGGCATTGCTTTCTAATCCATGAGACCTCGGAGATTGAGTCGTTCCAATGGGCATCACCGTGCCGCCACTTCGGCTGCAAGAATTTCAGCTGGTCAGAAGTGCTCGCTCATCATGTGATCGTTCGTCAGCAAGTTCTTCCTCACGCCTACCAGTCCCGCTAGAAGAACACGGGCATTTATTTTTTTTTAGCGCAGTTCATAACTCATTTCAGCAGCACCAAACCAGCGGCTCTTCAGGCCACAGGACACTTACCAGAACAGGAAATTCCTGCAAGAAGCCCATGCGCTTAGCAAAGGTTAGCCCTGGTTGGCAGGCTGAGATTTAGTCACGCTGTAAAGTGGCAAAGCCCGCCGCTGCTGGAGCGCACTAAATTCCAGGCTTTTGGCTGTAGTGACAAATCAATCGCGGTTCGTGCACTGCGCCGGCCTATGGATCATGTAATAGCTAATCTTTGAATGAAAGCTTCTTTTCTACTTCTCATTTAAAGTAAAATTCAGTAGCTGGAAGTGTTTTGTCTCCTCCCGAAGTAGGAGCGACTGCTATAAAGAAGTCACGGATGGAACATGAGGCGAACTGCTGCTCTATTAAGCCACTGCGGCAAGTTTTGTTCAGCGGTTTCTGTCAGTTTAACCCTTATAATCCTAGTGTCTCGAATTTGTGACATACCGACTGCAGGTACTTACTTCTGCATTGAACGTACGCAGAAACATTTATGTCAACCCGTTTCCATCGACGCTACTTTCTGATAGAAATGTTCGTACTACAGTGAGCACACTGTGTGAAGGAATAGGGGTTGCGAACGTGCGACTTCCAGCCGGCACTCGACGACTCCTCCTCTCTTTTTGTGGGAATTGCAGCAGAAAAAATAGACAAAAGAAACTTGCCTGAGAAAATTTCCTTCCTGTGGCCTGTTGAGGACTTGCTGTGCCTAAACCAAAATGATTGAAGCGCTTCCTTCGAAAAAAATATATGCTCTTTCCAGTTAGTCGCGAAATGGGGGCATTGGGTATTCACACCCCTTGTATCTGTAAATTCGCTGAGACTCTTTTCGCTGAAGAGTTTACACTGTCTTCCCGAGGGAAAATGTGTGGCAATGGCTGTTACGAGTCAGCCAAGGAAAGTACTCGTTTTTTGTAAAATAGTATTGTGATAACTGCTGCAGGAAACACAATGTTCGACAAGGAATGGAGGGGAAAACCTCAGTTTCCTGACAAAATACAGCGGCTTTTAAAGGGGAAAAAAGCTTTTCTGGCCAAGATACCCGACCCTCCAAACTACACCACCACCCTTCCCCTCCGCATCTGTTCCTTGGAAAGCGTTCCATCTTGTTGACGATGGAGGTTCGGGGTCGTGGCTCGACGGAACCACGGTCAAGACGACGCCCGTTCCCACCACCAGGACAGGAGTGCCGCTGGGCGAAAGGGTTAAGAAGTGGGGAAAGAAGACTGAATTTATTTACATATTTACAAGGAGCCGCAAAAAGCACGCTATGTACCAAGATGGAACACAGCAGGGAATAATGCGAACAAAGGAGACGGGAGCCCTTAAATAGAGTCGGCAGAGACTCCCGCTCCTTTTCGTCCAATCAGGTGCGTCTTGGTGGCTGATTGGCCTGGAAGGCTTGGACGCCATCCTTGGGAGCGTCCCAGTATAGATGACCGGCCCTAACGCACAACACGGTCCACGACGACGAGAGATGCAGGCCAGGACGCCTTCCTTGGGAGCGTACCGGTGGCTGACCGGCCCGAACGCGCAACACGCTTCACGATGGCAACGCGCAGGATCAAAGAGACGCAGGCCTGGACGCCATTCCCGGGAGCGTCCCAGTGTTGGAAATCTCGCGTTCACGACTTGAGGCAATCGTCGTCGAGCCGATAGGGGTTTTTCGGAACCTGCTGGCGCCGTTCCTAACAATCTCAACCTAAAGAAAGGCATCTCCATCAGTTCATCCTTCAGCTGCGCTGAGTTATAAAGAGGCGAGTTGCTTACATGCTAAAACCACGTTGCCACACTGAAACACATGCACCATGGTGAGGAGGATTTTCTCTATATTTTATTTTTTTTGAGGGCTCACCTATTATAAGTTCAGAAAGCACTGTATATTACTGGAGCATGAAAAGCAAATACACTCGCGCCTCGCTAATATGGACACTTTGGTTCCCGAGATAAACTGTCCATAAAGCGAGTCGTCCGTAATAACGAAAGATGAGGAAAGACAAAAAAGTATTTTGAAAAAATATTTATGATTGCAGACTGCTTCAACGCGCATATTGGTGGGCAGTGAAACGAAAATAGGGCAATGTTAGCAGCTCTGGGAGCAGTACTCTCGTCGCGATTATCTTGAAAATCACGCGGTGTAAGCTGAAGCACGTTTCAAGCGATTAGGGGTCCATGAGGCGCATGATAGGGCCTCTTGGTTCGATGGAGGCGAAATTCTGGAGGCCCGTGTACTGTGCGATGTAAGTGCAGGTTAAAGAACACCGAGTGGTGGAAATTTCAGGAGCCCCTCACCACGGCGTCTCTCATAGCCTGAGTTGTAGTTAAACCCCAATAAACAAATAAACGATGGGGCCTCTTGGTGTGATGACGTATCTCCTACTACGAATGTTCACATCCCAAGAGCTATGTACTCACTAGGCTAACTGGCAGCTGCTGAATGTGGTTTTCAAGGGAGTATACAGACAATTTTTTTTTTCGCAGCCATTCATGCAATGTGGCAAATGGCAAGGCGTGTCGAGCAGTCACCTTGCCGCTGTAAAGCCTGAAACCACGGGCACACATGAAGGCTATTGCTACGACATTCGCCCTGCCCATCGCTGGTGTTCTGCACTAAAATTACAATTGTTCTGCACTCGGGAGTTTGTTCTCACCGTTGTCCATATTAACGGGAAAAAATACGTGGTCCCAATGGACTCCGTACATTTTCGCCCTGCGCATTGTCCGGACAGCGAGTTTCCATACGTCGCGTTGTAGTGACGGCAGTCCAGCGGTCAGGAAGACACCAGAAAGACTTGCAAACGAAGCTCTTTATTTGGGCTGACTTGCGCCCGCAAAAGAACTCAATCACTCGGTGGCGGCGTAAGCAACAAGTGTGCTCGTAAATCGTCGACCTACGAATGCACGCCACTCGCGGCATCGCTCAATTTAAAGCCAGCAAGGAAACTTCGAGATAACAGGTGAAGACCATCTACAGTAATCTATAAAAACGTAGGTGCAGCTCTTCATGGCTGTGATCAATCGAGATTAGTCCAGTCGCTTCTCGCGCCACAAACAAAAATGATAACAGCCCTTTCATGCGGCCTTGAGCGCGAATGAACGGGCACTACAATGATACGTGGCAATATTAAAGAGTCGTAAATGCATTGGAAAAGTTTGGTCCCCAGAAAAATTGTCCATAATTCGAGTCGTCCATATTAACGGGGGTGGTATTAACGGGGCATGAGTGTAGTAGTGGTTTATTAGAACAAAATAACATGGAAGGAAAGTATGTTGCTCGCCGCAGCATCTGCTATCGAAGTTTAAAGCACCTTAGCTGCGGCCAGCTTAAATAAAAGTGACAGAGAGGGGACAGGGAGGGTGAAAGAAAGAGGGGAGAGAGAAAGAAATCACAGCAGTAGGGTGCCACTGTACGTAGTATACAAATGTACACAAATCTCAATATAGTGCGGCTCCTTCATGAGCTTGTAAATAGTTCTCTGCGCGACAGGGCAGGGTCGTACTTTCACCTCAAGCACGTGACTGCGGCACACGTGAGTCTCCGCGCGCGGGCCCAGACACGACGGCCCATTCGCGCGCAGACCAAACCACATGAGGCCACTCTGAGCACGGGGGCGCAGGCGTATCACTTTGCGCGCGTGGTACGCATGCACACATGGCCCCCTCGCCCCTGAAAAGCTAGTGCCGATTGGCATTTTTGGACTTCACACAGGGTCTACAGAAATCTGGCGTGGCTTGAGTCTACTTGTGTCGTGGTCAACAGCCTAGTGGGTGGTATGTCATGTCACCGGTACAGTGTGCATAAAACTCGGATGCCGACAGGGCTTTCCCGACGGAAGCCGGTCCAGCTTGTCTCGACGACATTCGCCCACACCCTCGCCTGCGCGTGACGTCAGCATGCTGACGCAAGTAGGAGGTTTCCTTCTATCAGATCTGTAGGTGCGCTTTTAAGTGCCCCACTTTCTCTCGTTGAAGGTTTAGCGACACACTCGGACCGCATAAACAGGATATTTCATAACCTGAATATATTTTCCGTACTGAATGAAAACGAAAACCCATGAAGTATTAGTAATGGAGCAATGCATCGTTATTTTTCCAACTACTCATTATTTTTTTTCTTATAATTTTCCTTTTATTTAGGCGCTGCGGTCCTGCGCAAATACCACAAACAGTCGAGCCCACTTGCAAATAAACCTGACGATCTCACGGAATCTGTTCGCTGTATCCGAAGGTAGTAGTGATTGGAATTCTCATGTTACAGCCAAAAATGTTAAGTCGGACAGTGTTATGTCCTTTATGCTCATCTGCTTATTTAAATTATGAACCCTATTTCGGCGCTGTCCGAGCTCCCAAGCGCAATCACATACTCCTCGCCGACGTCCTTGCTACCAACAAGCTGGTTTATGGACGCGATATAACTGATCACGGTAGAAGCGCTCACAGTAGCAGGTAGTAAGTCAGCCTCCTCGGCGCTCTTCTCATCGGATTTCCGGCAGTGCGAGAGTTCTCGTACTTTACGCACTATTATTTTCGTCAGGGTATGGCCTTCATATGTTAGTGTCATCATACGCATCAGTGAAGTATCCCCATGCGACATCAGGTCGGGTCAGCTGGGCATCGACGGCGCGTTGCCACCAATCCACATGCGTCCGATAACGTGGTGTTCGACAGCGTCCTCTATCGTTCATGAGTACCCGAATGCTGCCTTACGGAAATAATTCTTGATGCACTCTGTAGTCAATTTCATCAACGGAGCAGAGAGATTCGAACTGGGACGTCGCTGCAGCTGGTCGGTCAATTGCCATCAGTAGGGACTTTTAGAATAGGGTGACCCATCGACTAGGGGCATAGGGGAATAGCGGGGGCCCAGTGCGCAGGCGCATGATAATAACTGGAAGGAGGAGCGTTATTTTACTGCGCCTGCGTTGTGGCGCCCCGATATTCTCCCATGCCCCTAGTCGATAGGGTCACCTTATTCTAAAAGTCCCCAATATTTACTGGTGACGCGCCACCGACGAGACACCCCTGAGCACGTGAATTATGCCCGTGTCAAGTGGCTGGTCTTGCTCGTTTCATTCGATGGCAGAAGAGTGCGGTCACCGCAGTGATAAATAGTGCACCGCATGGTTGTCCAGCGCGAGAAGGACCTTTCTATTTTTTTTTTCGCAATGGAATCGTCAACTCAACAAGCCACTCGGCGAACAAGTCGCTTGTCATCGCCACGCCCCTCTAAGCTTACGCCTAGTGACACACTCGTCGAATAAACAAAAAAATGTAGTGCATCATTCACGCCTTTGTGTCGTGCATGTAGCGTACGAGAATGTAGATTCCAAAGAATTTCGCCTTGCGCGTCCTCCCGCTGTCAAACGGCGACCGCCGTTCGCTGTCAGTCATGCTCCTGCACAAAATCCGCTAACGCGAAGCTTACTGCACTTTCCACCAGCGATAAGCGTCTCCTTTCAAGGCATGGGTTTTTGACGGCCGCATCTCGCACAAAGTTTCGTCGGCATTCCATACGTCCCGTATTTGTTATTGTTTAATTATTTATATTTTTGCGCTTCTTTAGGACGCCGCGTTGTTTCTTTGGAAAGAGGGCAGGCGCTGACAGAGCGGTTAGAAGTTGTCGCTCTCCGCTCCTTCGTGAAGCGCTGGTTTTTGTATGCAGGGACGAGTTCATAGTGCCTCCTCGTTTGCTGTAACCGAGTTGTGCATCCGCAGTCGTGCGTTGTATCTGAGACGCAGTGTTACTGCCCTAACACATATTTTGACGGTAGCATCGCCCTCGTTCCTAATAAGCGAGCGTTCGTTATAACTGGTGTCGTTATATTTGGGCTCAACTATAGTTCTTTCTGGACCAGCGCTGAATATATACTGACTATTCTTATTCCCGGTAAAAAGACACTAATTGCGTTCTTGCAACCTGAATGGTATTCTTGTACGTGGTGTCTATTGTGCAAATAGTTTTCGCCCCGTTTTTGCATTTAAATGTATTATTTTCTCATGCCATTTTTTAGTAGGCCCTTGTATTTGTGACAAGCGGCAAAACTTTCAATTGTGCTCGGAGAAATTCTAGAGGCCCGTGTACTGTGCGATGTCAGTGCACGTTAAAGAACCCCAGGTGGTCGAAATTTCCGGAGCCCTCCACTACGGCGTCTCTCATAGCCTGAATCGCTTTGGGAAGTTAAACCCCATAAACCAAACCAATTGTGCTCGATAACGAAATTATTGTTGAGCATCGCTTCCGGCCATTACCAGTCTTTGTCCAGGCAGCCAATCGTGACCTCGGCATGCCTGGCGATTTTTGTTGTAATGACTGGGGCTGCGCTCGGGTAGATGTCAATGAGTAAGTACTCCTTTATTGCAAATCTGCGAAGTCCACCTTGCTGGATTCCCCTAAGCATTTGACCAACACTGTTCCCACTTCAAGTTATTGATCAATTCACTCTTGCCCTACCATAAGCTTGCCATCCTGGTTAGCTCAGCTGGCAGAGCGACTGCACCAGTGAAGCGGTGGTCCCGGGTTCGAACCCTCAACCAGGACAAATTTTTCTTTAACTACGAAGTTTCTGAGAAAGATGTATAGCTTTCCTTTGTAGCCGTATGGCTGCGCTCGGGTGGATGTTAATGAGTAATTACTCCCTTAGTACAATGAATATTGTTCCGTGCAAACATACTAAAGGATGAGGTCCCATTGTTATACAACAGCCAAGGGGAACTCCGGCGTACTTTTAAAAGCTATGCAGATTTCAAAACAAAAATTCGACATTATGGGTGTCTCTGTCCAAGTCCTCTATGTGAACAATTCTAACAAAGCACACATCTACGGCTGCGGCCTTCGATACTCTGCGTTTACATGGGGCTTCAAGAAGGCTAGAATTACGCCTACACTCTCTATGAAGGTGCTGTGATTATGCAGCTTTTGTCCTGGGTCCCAATAGGCCGATTTGGACTTCGTCGTAAAGCCTAGGGTTTGCTGGAGCCAAAATGAAAATACACTCCTGCGCATCTTGGTGCATATTATAGAACCCCAGGCAGAAGGAAATGTGTTCCGTGCCCTCCATAACGGCCTGAGTCATAGCCTGGCATGTAAAGTGTATCAACCAGAAAAACAGCAAAAGAGGGCTGCTGATAGCACCTTTTCTATTAAGCGTCTCATGTCTCTGCATAAACCGCGCACGTCATCGTATGGGTATCATGTCACTGAAAATAAATTAAAATTAGAGTAAAGTTAGAGTTCGCATCGTCTGGCGTTGCAGCTAATTTCAGTGAACGATGCCAGTAACAACGGTTTTCAAGTCTAACTCGCTATTTGTAAATTTACTCCGCGCACTCTCTAGGTACGCCAATGGAATACGAATGAGGCATTTGTCAGAAACAGTTCAGTTGTTTACGCTGATGCAGAGAGCTTTATATTTTTGCGGTCGGCATTTTCACCCTCCTTGTCCACGACGTCATCGGCCTGCGTCGCGCACCGTAAAGTAATGACATCACGTCGCAACGGAGCGCCGCTCGCCTCCCCGTATCTGCTTCGGCGGACGAGCGCGCAATGGTGCGCTCTCGCAACGACGCGGTCTTGTATCGCTCTGCGCCGGAGGCAGTGCTGCTTGTTCTCTGAAACCGAACGATCCAAACAACAACAGCGGTAGAGTCGTGCTGGTAATGAATTCTGAGCGCCGAATGTGGTATCCTTCGATGTGGGGAATCTGAAATCAAAGGAGCCATGTTTTATGCAAAGTGTACCGGCTTGAGAGAGAGGGAAGAGCAGAGCTAGCCATGCACTAGATTGCGTATACTTAACGCCAACAACATTCTATCTCCTGTTTTATTCGTCTCACCTCCGAAAGTTCAGTTTTGGGGCGACTCCAGGATGCTGCACGTACAGGCGCCGCCATAAGTAAACGGAGCACGCTATTGCGTTCGAAGTGGAATCACGCTTTCTCCATTGGTAATGAAAAAGCGTTGTTTGTCTACAAGAAAGCCCACCAACCTCCTCTACCAGCATGCGCGCACCGCTGCTGGAAATTCCAATTAGGTGACGCGTGGAAAATATTCGAAGACAGTTACGTGCTCCGTTTACTTTTGTCCGCACCTGTACGCCACTGAGGCCAGGGCACTACGCTGGCTGGGCGTATAAAGCTGAACCTAGCGCTATATCAGCGCCGCTAATAGTAAAAGCGCGAAAAAGTAAATAATAAATAGGGCCAAAAGCCTTAGAAACACTGGGAGTCGATGGCTCTTTCTTTTCTGCTCGCTGCTTTCACTGAAAGTTAATTGTGGCCCGGCGCTCCTTTAGAAGGAGAATACAGAAGACAGAACGAGACCACAGCTTACATTTTCCTCTTCTTGGCAGCTTTGATTTTCTATTGACAACTACGGCGTCTGCCGTTCATTCACGTCAAAGAAATTAACCGGGGCCCTCCACTACGGCGTCCCTTATAGACTGAGTCGCTGTGGAAGATTAAACCCCATAAACCAAACCAAAACTTTCATCTCTCTTACTTTCTACTCATGGTTAGTAGCCTAGGTGGCAGGTTGTTATTTCTTACACTTCACAATGGTCGGGGCGCGAGCGCTGTATGCTTCATAACATCGGAATGTGCTAAAGATTCAAATCTTATGATTCAGATTCTGATTCAGATTTTCTGAATCTACTAGAGAATAAGAAGACTGTTTTAAGAAGTTAGTTGTGGTGTCACTTAGCCTAATGGTTTTGAAGCCTCTTCGATGGTGTTTTCCGCAAAATTCTGCTAGAGCATTCGATTTAGTGCGCCGTGGGGCTTTCAGGCACCAGATAAATATTGGCAGGTCGCTTGCAGCACTCACGAGCGCATGCAGTAAATGACTCTTTTCCTTATCTTAACAGCAAAAACATAAACTCTCATTGTTTAGCGTTTTGGCCTCCAAAGCATATCCATAACCATTTATGAAGAGGAGATGCAATCTATCTCGAAACGGCCGCACATAAAGTTCAGATATTTACAGAAGGCCTTTTCCAGTTGTGCTGAAATGTGCAGCCATGTAAACACCGCAAGTACCTAATTTAGAGATGCAGTCCAGCGCGATAACCCGGTTTTGAACTGGTGCTCCCCACTTTACAAGTGCTTTATAAGTTCTCGAAAGGAGCTTTCTGTTCTCAGGCTACTGTTTTTTTTCCAACCAGTATTAAGGCGAAAGCCTTTATTGCCTCATACTGTCGTTAGCAGACGCTGTCGGCAGCGGTGTCGACAGACGCGTCGGCAGCCGTGTCGACAGACGCGTCGGCAGATTTGTCCGCCTTTCGGCGTCACTGCTTAAAAAAAAACTGCGCCGAGAGTGGGAATCGAACCAGAGCCTTTCGCTTTTGAAGCGGAGACGCTAACACTCCGCCACGAAGGCTCAAGGTTGGAGCATGAATAAAGGCGCATGTAGTGAATGCATGGGTTTCATAAATAAAATAGAAGAAACAAGGTGAAAAAAAGGAAAATAATAAATAAAATAAGAAAATAAACAAAAATAAAAACAAAATAAAAATAAAATATGAAAATAAAATAAATACAATAAAAATGAGAAAAATAACAAAAACAAACAAAATATGAAAAACAAAAAATCATTAAAAACAAACAGTGCGCCAGGAAACGCTTTCGCTTTGCAGCACTTTAGAGACCCAAAGTGCCCCCTCAATTTATTTCAAATGGAAACAGTGACCAACAATGTCTCCGGTCACCCCAGTTATATTCTGGTTCACTTAGTTCATATTACGTTTCTGCGCTGCGTGGTTCTTAGCTTTGGGTTAACTGCCGCACGAATGTATATGTGGTTTCTGAGTTGTATCCACATATGATTACTTTGCCGTATATAATGGTAACCATATATTATATTCTCATGTAGGCACTGCTATTATATGTAAGAAGATCCACTGGCACTAATTGGACAAACGTATTATCAACAATTCAAAACCGTCGCTTCAACGATACACTTCCGAGTTGTGTCCTGCCCAACAGGATGAACCACTACTTTCAAGGATTTAAGCAAAGAAGGGAAGGGGAATGAGGGGCTCGTTATAAATATGACAGAAGCCAACAGCCACTGTGGCTGTTGGCTTCTGTCATACTTTCAAGGATGTCACAAACATGGTGGGAGAGCGCTAAGCTGCAAGAGAGATTGAGCGTGCCCGCAGAGTGGCGGTGCAATGTCATTTTTTTAGCGTGAGCTACACTGGCAGTGGATGAGCAGCTTCGCGTGAGCGTGGATGAGCCAAGCTGCGCATGCGCGAAGAGCGAGTGACGTCACAGCTGCGCAGCTGGTGCGCCGGAGAAGACAAGAAGAAGGAGAGGATGATGAGGAACGACAGCCAGGCTACAGCCATGGAGAAGGAAAGCAAAGCCGCTGCTCTGCGGCGCAGAAGAGCGGGAAAGTTGGATTCGCCGGATCCCGAAGTGGTTGCCTGGCAGTTAGCGGTTAACCCGAGGAAGAACGAACAGGCTAGGGCCAAGCGCGCAGCAGAGACGCCAGAGCAACGAGAGGAGCGCCTAGCAAAGCGGCGTCGCCAGGAGGCTGAGCGGCGTGCCGGGGCCTCTCAGCAGCAGCCTCAAGACGATGTCAAGACTCGCTGATCGACGGGGTGAAAGTCAGTGAAACTGCCAGTGGGACTGACAATCCGTTTGGGTACGTGTGCGACGTGTAAAAGACTATGGCACTTAAAAGACTTGACGCCAGTAAGTAGCGAAATGTGTGAAACGTTGAGTTTGGCGGCGTCTGAGTGGGGCGAAGGTGGAGTCGTGACGAGGGTTTGTACGACGTGCAAGAGCTGTCTCGTTAAGCAACGAACCTGTCACTACCGTCACTTAGCTTAAAGCACGGTTCAGGTGTCCGCTGTTCCAAAAGGGCAGTTATGCGCCTTCCCTCTGGTTCTGGAGTCCACCGAGATGTGAACACCTGGCCCTCACCTTACGCTACGTATATCCTGGCATAGCAGAGCTAAGCCACTGCCAATTTTTTTTTTAAAGAACCTGCTTGCAGACTCAACCCATGGAGGCAGATCGTAAGTGGAACACGGTTCCACGTAGTATTTTTAAAAATATAGCCGCAACAGGTGTAAAACGGATGTTTTGCATAAAACTTCTTAACTCAGTGTTGTTCCAGGTATTTGATTGCTTTGTTTATATGTAAAGCGCTTCTATTTATTTAAGCGGAACTTTAAAAACATCCACTTCAGTTCTAGCTGCTAACTGAAACCTGCGCTCGGGAAGCCGCACTCGACCCGCCACCCTGGGTGGAACCGCACCTATACCGTCTTCGTGAACCTTGTCAGGGGTCATCAGAACAACGAAAAGCGAAAAGAGCTGAGTTTCAAGAAAGTTTAAGAGCCACTTTTTTCCGCACTAGACGAAGGGCTTAGGACGAGTGGCACGTAGAAATAAAACAACAACAATATTAAGGTGCGACGTAAGGAACGCTGGGAATCAGGTAGACAACTTAAAATGGTTGAATTATGACACTCCAAGTTCTAAAACACAGTGCGCATATAAATGGCGATTAAAGCAATTTTGTAAGTTATTCCTATTTCTTTGTGCGCTCGATTAATTGGCCCTCTCCACGAACATCGCTGAAGAGCTTGGCGCCTGGCTACAGTGCAGGAAGTCAATCATGGAATGCTAGGTTCAGAGCGCTTGCCGATAAATGGTATTATGAAATTGGTGTGGTCTTTACTGAACTATCTGATCTGAGCCCACTTCTCAGCGTTGGCCCAACCGCATATAATATGCAACTAACTACTCGCGTCGAACTTTTATTCTGAGTATTCCTTCGCAAAACGAGTCCTTCGGTGGCCTTTGCAGTCCTCACTATTCTGGATTCCTATACAGCGAGAGCAAGGAGTTATAGGAAAGAAAACGCCAGTGCTTTTCTGTGACGGTTCAACACGGACATGCCCCTCCACGAGACGCAAATTATGACACGCAAACATGAAGTGTCCAGCTTACCAAATCAGAGATGGAAACTGGCCATAGTGAACCTGCTCCGTAATGAGCAGCGCCCATCCGAAATACAAAACCGCAAAGGTCGTCCAAAATTCGGAGGGTTTTCAGGTCCTCGAGACAGGAAGAGAGCAGCCACCTGAGCATTGTTCGCAGGATATAACATGAGCGCTCTGACCGAAAGCGAACGTGCGGAGCACAAAAAGTTTTCTCAGCACTGACATTGGGAGCCTTCTCCTTCCTAATCTGCCTTCACCATATTAGATTTGCACAGGTACTAGCATCTTCACAGTGACACTCTTTTTTGCAGGGCATTTTTGGTGACTACAAATGAACCAGCGCATTGTGGAATCATCGTCGTAGGGCCCAGGCCACGCAACCACCGGGCCGAGCTTGTTTCCACTTGGTCTCCTAGTCGGCCTGGCCCGAGAGAATGTTCGAGAATGACAGCAGCGGGGAGACCACGGGCCGGCGAACTGTCACTATCCATTCCGGGATGTCACCGCGGGGTCGTCTTTGCAGCAGGCGCTCAAATACGGCGGCCGAGGGCAATCGCCGCCGACCGGTTCCCGTTCTCACCCCTCTGCGTGGCCTCTCCACTGGGCGATGCCAAGGACGAGAGACGCGGCCGCTTCGTGCGCGGCGATAACGGCGCAACCGCAGCAAGGGGTGAGCGGAGATGAAGAAAACAAGGCCAAACTCGGTTTTCTGTCTCCACGTACGCTGACGAGCGCTGACATAAGAGGGCTTTCTTGGCGCTCCTCGCCTCTAGATGCGTTACAGAGCAAGCGCATGGGCCCCACCATATTTGCTGAAGTAACCATTCCGCCGTCTCTGACCTTCGGTAATTCTCCTTTCGACGGCTGGAAAGCGCTGTTCCAGCTCTCGTTGAGTATAACGAGCTGTCGGACCGTGCAAAAATTGCTTTTCCAATCCGTGCTGCGCCTAAATTGCCCCATGGCACTGTAGGAATGCACGTGTGTTCCGCAATGTTTTCATCTCATGTAAACACAAGCAACAACCCGAAGAAGGTTGTCAATAAAAATGCCTTCATGAACTCCTTTCGTTATGTCACTCGTAAGCGCCCACGTAGCAGCAGCGTTGGCGCAGCATGGAAGACACGCCCACTCAGGATCCTCACCTCTTCACGGCGTCTTGGTGAAAGCAATCGTTGTTATTTTATTTACAGCGGCTTCAAGTGTTCCAAGTGACGTCGATTAGCCGATGCAAGGCACGAGGGCGCTAGCGCTGGCGCAAGAATATCGTAACGTGGCGGCCAGCCGAGGAATGAGGAGTGGTGAACGATGGAGAAGATATGATTTAATGGCCGCTGGCCTAGCCGGAGCGCTCCGTCCCGCGCCACTGCCAGCTTTGTCTTCGCCACACTACCCGGGGCCACCGAGCGATCGTCCCGATCGGTGACGAACAGACGCGCGAAATGGCGATGGTCTTGAGTGGAGGGTCGAATAGTATGTAGAAGATGGTGCAGTGCTGGCCGCCACGATGAGAAAGATGAGAGAACAAGCCCCGGTCCACGAAGCATCCGGGCCGTAGGGTGCAAGGAGCTGACGGACGAGGCCCTTGCACGCACCGAACGGTAGGAGCAGGGGGGCGGTGTCCTCATGTGTGGGTAGGGTCTTGGGTCGGCCGGGTCTTGTGGTCCGGACGGGGGACGGGGCAGGGGTGAGCGTTGAGGTCGGTTCAAGTCGGGCGGGCTGGGGCACGGCCGTGCGGGGCGGGCCAAGTACTCACGGCCGACGTCCACGGCAGGCGCAGGACGCCGAAGCTCCGCGACCAGGATGGCGATGAAGGGACCCCAGCACCTCCACCAAATGTGACGTGGCGGCCAGCCGAGGAATGAGGCGTGGTGAACGATGGAGAAGACATGATTTAATGGCCGCTGGCCTAGCGCGAGCGCTCCGTCCCGCGCCACTGCCAGCTTCGTCTCTGTCACAATATTTATAGACGTCTTCGATAGCGACAATTCAGCCATGCAGAAAAACTCCCATACCAGAAGACAATGGACGCGGTAGAAGCTATGAACCGGTGATCGAAATCAGCAGAAAACGCTTCACAAAAGGAAGACCCTCTGAGCTTTCCAAATGCATAAGAAGCTGCAACATTTTCAAAGAGTCTCCGTCTGGTCATCTCTTTAGGATATTGCGCCTTTAAAAGCGGATAAAATTTATCTTTCGTACGGTGCCTTTTATGTAGATCTTTTTTTTTCCTTCTTGGGATTCACTACATAAGATTATAAACCCAGTTTTTAGCAACTGTTATTGTCTCACTAATTGCAAGCTACATCTTACATGAGGAATGAAGACACAGCTATACAGGAGGCTTCCTTCATATGTATTACGAGCCCCTCATTTACATTCCCTTGTCTGCTTCATTACATGAGCAACTGTTCCTTTGTATAGGCTTCTCTGGCCTACATGCGAGATGACGAAGCGGTTATGGGCGGACGCCCAGAGCGACTGCTCGCTGTCGACCTGGTTTCTTCGACGAGCTTATCTTTGTTTAACTTTTGTGGCATCTATTTCGATGAACACCCTTCTGTCTCCACACTGCAGTGAAAGTGGCGCAGTTGGAGCTGTTTAGTTTCTCGTGATGTGGATGGGCAGACGGACAAATATCTGAGGACAAAGAGAGGTGGAAATGCAGCCGTTAAATGCATTCCTGCATTTAAAATTCGTAGGAACGCGCATAGTACGCATTTGTGCCTCAAAACATTTGATTCAACCTCCTGATTTACTACCTTCTTCTAGCTCCCCGCACCGCCTTGAGCGTGCCGAAAAACGGGTCAGCCGTCTGCGCGCTTTTATTTTTCTTTAATCAGTTCGAGCATCTGACACTCTCTGGGGACCGCATAATTCGTTTTGAAACTGCACAGATGAAAACCACGGTATTGTGTACAAGCTTGCTTTCTACAGCTATGTATTTTTTTCAGAAAGGAGGAATATTGCGTACAGACTTCGGACTGTCAACCGCTGTGTATATAATACAGCACTGTATAGAAGAATTACAACTGAAAGTTCACATGCGTGTGATCGCCGAAGGACTGGCCAGAAATTAGTTTTGCCTCACCTATCCTTTCGGATTTCAAAGTAAGACTGTGCACGTTGTTCAAATGCCGGTTTAAGCGCTCAGTGACGTTTGGCTGTGCTCTGGCGAACATGAGATTGAAAACTGCACCGGGGTTGAGGACCCCCTGATGAAGTCGGCTGGAATTAACTGAAGTACACAAAATCTTATCCTGAGAAATTTTACCACTATTCCGTGCATATAAGTAGTTCTAAGCGAACTCAATTAATTGGATGGGTGTCGTCTAAAGTGACCATATATGGTAACAGGCATGCACACATCACCTGTTATCTCCGCACGATGAATTCATTATGAAGGCGTCCGCACTAATAATGATGAAAAAATTCTGTTTAATACCCTAAGGCAACAACGCAGTGTCACCACCACGCTGAAAAATATATTATGGCTGTTATCAAGATCACATGCTCGGACTCGCAGCTACTGCCGCCGCTGAAATAAGATTTCACGCGGTGTTTCTGATAATTTTCTCATTTTTTTTTCTGGTACAGCAACTTTTAGACATTATGCCCACTCAAGAGAAACAGGATGTCAGCTTGCAAGACAACTCTATGAAAAACGCCGGCCTGTGCCACGGCATGTGCTTCATATGTAAGCAGCGCCTTCCTTTTTTCTGCCACCGGAACATTATTCTTGCACACTACTTCAAGAATACACTCGTCATCCATACGTAAGCAGCTCTATAAAAAAATGCAGTTCACATTCGTACACAAGCTGCGAGTGCGGGGCAGCGGTTCGCTCTGACCATCAGTGCTGTTAAAGGGGCTCTGAAAAGGGGCTCTCAATAAACGATTGGACAACGCTAGCAGACAGAACGGAAGGGAACAACATCAACGCATAAGCTGACTAGCGACAAAATAATTTATTGCGACTGGGAGGGCAGCAATTTTGTGGAGTCACTTCAAGCAACGCACGAAGAATCACAGAAACCGGGAATAGTCCACAATCAGGTGCTATCAAATGGTGCCACTCACTAAGATAGGCAAGCTCTTGTGGGACCAGAGCCACGGAAGGCTGGCAGACGCACGTGTCACCGTAGTTATGTATGTTGAATGCCTCGCTGATGAGCCGTGAGGCCTGCTCTTTATATTAGACGATGATATTGTTCGTGTTAAAAAAATCTTCACAGTCTTTGCAGTCCGTACAATGCAGGACCATGTTATTTTTGTGTGATTGGTTCTCTATATCCATCAACATGCACCAACCAGCTCGCCTAAGCCCTCTTGTCAACAAAGATTCGGTATGCCAGGAAGGTTAAAGATGCCGCTTCGCGAATATCGTTCAGCAAAAATGTTTTATATGCATTTTGTAGTAGCTGAGTTCATCATCATCATCATCAGCCTGACTACGCCCACTGCAGGGCAAAAGCCTCTCCCATGTCTCTCCAATTAACACTGTCCTTTGCCAGTTGCGGCCACCGTATCCCAGTAAACTTGCTAATCTCATCCGCCCACCTAACTTTCTGAAGCCCCCTGCTAAGTTTGCGTTCCCTTGGAATCCACTCCGTTACCCTTAAGCACCAGCGGCTATCTTGCCTTCGCCTTACATGCCCTGCCCAAGCCCATTTCTTCCTCTTGATTTCGACTAGGTTGTCATTAACCCGAGTTTCTTCCCTCACCCATCCCGTCCTATTCCAATCTCTAACGTTACATCCATCATTTTTCTTTCCATAGCTCGCTGCGTTGTCCTTATCTTCAGGTGAACCCTCTTTGCTAGCCTCCACGTTTCTGCCCGGTAGGTGAGTCCCGGTAAGATACAGCTGCTGTAGACTTTTCTCTGGAGGGATATTGGTAAACTGCCATTCATGATCTCAGAGAACCTGCCATATGCGCTCCACCTCAATCTTATTCTTCTAGTTATTTCCCTCTCATGATCCGGATTAGCAGTCACCACCTGTTCTAAGTAGACATATTCTCTTACTACTTCCAGCACTTCGCTACCAACTGCGAGCTGCTGTTACCTTGCTAGGCTGTTGAACATTACTTTGGTTTTCTGCATGTTAATTTTTAGCCCCACCGTTCTGCTCTGCCTGTCTAACTCATTGATCATGCATTTATGTGTATTTAATCTATTATGTGGCATTTATGTGTAGTGTAACTGAACCTTGAGAGTGTTCACCAGCGCCACCCTCGTTCATAGCGGCGGACGCTGTGTATTACCATGAGCGCCACGTGACATGGGATCGAACGGTGAGGGCAGCAGCTGTGCGGGAACTCTCTTATGCGACCGATGGCGTCAAGACTGCCAGAACTGCTTTAGCTACTCAGCAAACAGCAGACGGAAAAATAGAGGCTCTTTATTACATACGAAGGTCGTGGGTTTGAATCCCACCGGGGGCATGTGGTTAACGCGATAACGTTAAAGGCGCCGTTACTCAGAAAACCTGGCGTGGGCTTTGGAGGCGTTGTTAGCGAAAAATAGGATGGCGTAGGGTGGTCCAGGTGGCCACCCGTCTGGGAAGCAACTCTGTGGGCCACCTAGGTCACGTGATGCTGTGGCGTCACCGCAACGTGCCCTCAAATTGTGTTCGGACTTACCACCGTGGCAGGTGGCTGTGAAATTAATAACTGATCGCGAGAGAGGTTCCTCGGGAAGAGCAACTTGGGTCGCGCAAGACCCAACAGTGGCAGCGCCTGCCAGCGCAGGGCAGTGGCGCATTGCTTAACCGCTGCACCATTGCGGAAGGAGGGCTGAAAGTACTCCCAGGGATACATGTTTATAAAGTTGAGAATGACCGATTCCGCATATATGTGCATTAAATCATTAACGCTACCGCGTCATATTTATTTATTTATTTGAAATACCTTACAGGCCCATTGGGCATTGCGTACGGGGGTTATCAATGCATTATGAAGTGCATTAATAATCAAAGGGGAAAAAAAGGAAAGCATACAATCATTATAAACAATATATCAACAAATTAGTAGAGAAGAAGAAACGCCGCGGAAATAACAACAGAAAAAAAAGAATACGCGACACAAAATAAAGCACAACATGAAAGGATAATCTGGTCGCGGAACGTGGTAACAATGAGCAGCATAGCGCGATTAAGGCAATCGCATCAGAGAAAAAAAAATAAGGGAAACATAAGAGGCAAACATAACTAAAAAAACACCAAAATGGTAAGAAAGTTGCAGCGAAGTAAAGAACAAAAAATAATAAATCAAAAGATAAGAAACGCAGGCGTGATAAATGACGGTTTCAGTGAAATGTGTGATGAGTTGAGTATGGAAATAATCTAGGTTAAACGCGGAAGCGATGTTGTCTGGTAGGTCATTCTATAATCAGATGGCACGTGGTAGTGCTGATGAATTGAAAGCGACTGTATCGGTGGCGTAGAGGTAGAGCATCCGCCTCGCGTGCAAGAGGACCGGGATTCGAATCCCGGTGCCACGCAATTCTCCACCGGATTAAAAAAAAAAACTCCGTGTGTCGATGGAATTGCATAACCAGGCTTGGATGCAGCCTGATTTCGGTGACCAGAACCGACAACGCACTTCCTCACCAGAACAGGATTTGGCCACCCTGGTGTAGTACTTGGCCACAACCTTCTATGATTGAACCAATTAACCCTCGGCCCTCAGTCCCCAGCGGCTGCGGAGCAAGTGACCAAGGAGGCGGTCAGATCTGTGACGCAGCGGAGGGTGCTAAGAATCTCGGGCTCCGGACAGGCCGCCATTGGAAACTGAACCTGGCAACGTTTAACGCAAGAACCTTATCAAGTGAGGCTAGCTTAGCAGTGCTATTGGAGGAATTAGCCGGCATTAAATGGGATGTCATAGGGCTTAGTGAGGTTAAAAGGACAGATGAGGCATATACAGTACTAAAGGGCGGGCATGTACTGTGCTATCGTGGATTAGCAGATAGGCGAGAACTAGGTGTGGGATTCCTCATTAATCAGGGTATAGCTGGCAACATCGAGGAGTTTTACAGTATTAACGAGAGAGTGGCATCTATCGTAATTAGGCTTAATAAGAGGTACAGGCTGAAGGTGGTGCAGGCCTACGCGCCTACATCAAGCCATGATGACCAGATAGATGAAAGCTTCTATGAGAATGTGGAATCGGCGATGACCAAAGTAAAATCACAGTACACTGTACTGATGGGCGACTTTAATGCAAAGGTAGGTAAAAAGCAGGCTGCAGACAAGGCGGTAGGTGACTATGGCATAGGTTCTAGGAACAGTAGGGGAGAGTTATTAGTAGAGTTCGCAGATAGAAATAATTTACGGATTATGAATATCTTCTTCCGCAAACGAGCAAACAGGAAGTGGACGGGGAAGAGCCCCAATGGTGAGACTAAAAATGAAATAGACTTCATACTGTGTGCACACCCTGGCATCGTAGAGGATGTGGAGGTCTTCGGTAAGGTCCGTTGTAGCGACCACAGAATGGTAAGGTCTCGTGTTAGCTTAGATTTGAAGAGGGAACGGAAGAAACTGATCAAGCGAAAGGCTATTAACGAGTTAGCATTAAGAGGGAAGGTAGATAAATTCAAAATGTTGCTGCAAAACAGATTTTCCGCTTTAACTGAAGAATACGACCGTAGTGTTGAAACAATGAATTATAATCTTACAACTATCGTTACAGAGTGCGCCGCAGAAGTAGGTGGTAGGATGGTTCGACAGGATACCAGCAAGCTATCTCAGGAGACCTGATTAAGAAACGCCAAAGCATGAGGACGTCTAACTCCACAGACAGGATAGAACTAGCAGAGCTATCGAAGTTAATAAATAAGCGCAAGGTAGCCGACATAAGAAAGTTTAACGTGGAGAAAATCGATCATGCTCTAAGGAACGGAGGTAGCCTAAAATCAGTGAGGAGAAAACTGGGCATTGGTAAAAACCAGATGTATGCGCTAAAAGACAAACAGGGCAATGTCATCAGCAATATGGATAAGATAGTTGAATTAGCCGAAGAGTTCTACACAAATCTATACAGTAGCGAATGTAATCATCAAGTTACTGAGGGAGGCAGTCGAGCACAGCAATGGGACATCCTGCCAGTAACGAAGGAGGAAGTAAAGAAAGCCTTAGGAGCAATGCAAAGAGGTAAAGCAGCTGGTGAGGATCAGGTAACAGCAGATTTGTTGAAGGACGGAGGAGAGATTGTGCTACAAAAACTAGCCACCCTGTATACGCAATGCCTTGTGACCTCGAGAGTACCAGAAGCTTGGAAGAACGCTAACATAATCTTAATTCATAAGAAAGGAGACGTCAAGGACTTGAAGAATTACAGACCAATCAGCTTATTGTCCGTTGACTACAAGGTATTTACTAAGGTAATCGCTAATAGAGTCAGGACAACCTTGGACTTTAGTCAACCAAATGATCAGGCAGGCTTTCGTAAAGGATACTCGACAATAGACCACATTCACACTATCAATCAGGTGATAGAGAAATGCGCAGAATATAACCAACCCCTATATATAGCCTTCATTGATTACGAGAAAGCATTGGACTCAGTGGAAACCTCAGCTGTCATGCATGCATTGCGGAATCAGGGTGTAGAAGAGTGTTATGTGAAAATATTGGAAGATATTTATAACGATTGCACAGCTACTATAAATCCCCATAAAGTCAGCAATAAAATTCCAATACGGAAAGGTGTCAGGCAGGGAGACACGATCTCGCCAATGCTCTTCACTGCCTGCTTACAGGAGGTATTCCGGGGCCTGAAATGGGAACAGTTGGGGATAAGAGTTAATGGAGAATACCTGAGTAATTTGCGATTAATTCGCTGATGACATTGCCTTGCTAAGCAACTCAGGACAAGAACTGCAAAGCATGATCAATCAGTTAGACAGGCAGAGCAGAACGGTGGGGCTAAGAATTAACATGCAGAAAACCAAAGTGATGTTCAACAGCCTTGCAAGGGAACAGCAGTTCGCAATTGGTAGCGAGGTGCTGGAAGTAGTAAGAGAATATGTCTACTTAGGGCAGGTAGTGACCGCAGATCCGGATCATGAGAGGGAAATAACTAGAAGAATAAGAATGGGGTGGAGCGCATATGGCAGGTTCTCTCAGATCATGAATGGTAGCTTACCAATATCACTGAAGAGAAAAGTATACAACAGCCGTATCCTACCGATACTTACCTATGGGGCAGAAACGTTGAGGCTAACAAAGAGGGTTCAGCTTAAGTTGAGAACAACGCAGCGAGCTATGGAAAGGAAAATGATAGGTGTAACGTTAAGAGATCGGAAGAGGGCGGAGTGGGTGAGGGAACAAACGCGGGTTAATGACGTCTTAGTTGAAATCAAGAGGAAGAAATTGGCTTGGGCAGGGCATGTAATGCGAAGGCAAGATAAACCGCTGATTCTTAAGGGTAACAGAGTGGATTCCAAGAGAAAGCAAACGTAGCAGGGGACGGCAGAAAGTTAGGTGGGCGGATGAGATTAAGAAGTTTGCGGGGATACAGTGGCGGCAACTGACAAAGGACAGGGTTAATTGGAGAGACATGGGAGAGGCATTTGCCCTGCAGTGGGTGTAGTCAGGCTGATGATGATGATGATGATGATATCACCATATATACTTGCGAAACTGGGCTGATGATATAATCGTTTCGACGTGCTGGATGAGGCATCGAGAGCAAATGAACTTGCTCTATTCAAGTGCACATATTTGTGAAATAGCGTTTGACGAGCGATGTCGCGGCGTGTGCTTAATGATTGTAGAGAAAGATCGGTTTTAATCTGACTGACGCTTCAACGGTAGTTATAGTTTCGTGAAATGAATCGTTTTGCCCTGTTTTGGATAGATTCTAACGCGGTGATCATGTTGTGATAGGGAGACCAAATGGAAGAAGCAAATCCAAGTTGTCGACGAACAAAATTGAGGTATGTTACTTTTCGAATATATTACATGGTGAATTTCGGACATTACTGTGTGGGTAGCCTAATGACCTTGAGGCGACGGCGCACATGGATGAGATATGGACTGACCATGTGAGATATGAAGAAAGGTAAACGCCGAGGTGAATCTCGGATTGAAGCGCCTTGTGGTTATTAGTAGAAATAATACGGCGGCATATAATCCAATCGTCCGCGAAAATTCCCATACTGGCAGTTATATTATTAGGTAAATCATTGATATAAATAAGAAAAAAAAGGGACAAAGCACACTGCCCTGCGGCACACCGGAGCTAACCAGGGAAAGGTTTGAGGACAGATTATTAACAAATACAAACTGTTGGCGACGAGAGAGGAAGTTGCGAAGTCTTGTTAAAGTAAGCGAGTCTAGGCGGAGTGGTGATAATTTCGAAATCTTGCGGCAGTGAGCTACGAGGTCGAACGCAAAGCAAAGTCAAGGAATATAAAATCAGTTTGAAGGTTTTCTCTCATATTAAAATGCAAATTAGCAGTTAGTTCGAATAATTGTGTTTCGCAGGAGTGACGCTTCGTAAACCTGTGAATAGCGTTAAAAAAGTGATTCTGCTCAAGATCACTGAAAACATGCGAAGCAATTTTATGCTCCAGCATTTTGCTGGAGATGCACGTGAGAGAGATAGGACGGTAATTTTCAGCCGAGTTCTTCCTTCCAGATATAAAAATTTCAACTATTTTAGCTATCTTCCAGTCTGAGGGCAGTATTCCTATAGTTAAAGATTGCTGAAAAGTATTAAATAAAATTTTCCCTGCCATTGGAACTGCATCTTTTTAATTTTAGAATTAATGCCATCAACGCCAGCTGAAGCAGAAACCTGTATAAGGCGGAGAATATCATTAAGGCGGAGCTCAAATGTCTCCCTTAATTTCTGTTCTGCATTCAAATCGATTATCTTTTAATTATTACCCTCGTCATATAGGGGAGGATACCTTCTGGTTTCAAGAATAAAATGCATGAAACTAGTTGGCGGAATAAAGTGCATGATAGATACATCAGAGTCTATCAAGGGAGCAGGAAATTCTGTCAGCGCATAGGCTGCCTTTGAGAGCGCCCCATAAGAGTCGTAAAAATTCTATGCAGTGCATGTACCTTTTCCCACGAAGAGTGCAGCACTTGCAAAATTGTCGCAACAATGTTGCAAATTTGTGCCCGTGCAGATACGAAGTGCTCCCAATCCATCCGAGCCTAATATCTTTTATCACGCTCTCTTTACCAGAATAAAAAGGGCCGATGTCAATTTCACAACGTACTAGCGAGAAGCCACGATTCACTGTGTTTTCGGACATACTAAACTATAGGGTGTGGAGATATATTTATTTATTTATTTGATACTGTCAATCCCGTCAGGGAGCGTAACAGGGAGGGCATTACAAAATTCAAAGACACAAAATATAGAAATTATAATTAATCAAACTACATATCTGAATATTACACAAAATTGTACATCAGGAATTACGAATAGGAGTTAAACTGGCATGAGTAGCGTGTGACAAGAATTTCGCAGACAAATAGTTATACCAGAAGAGAAACACAAAAGACAGGAACAAATTCCCAAAGATAAAAGAACACAATCATTGCTGAGACGTAAGTAGTTCATTTTCAACATGAGTGATAAAAGCGTTTAATGTTGGACTATTAACAATGGATGCGTTCAAGGTGTTCCATTCGCGTATAGCACGAGGAAAACACGATATTTGAAAAAGTCAGTGCGGAATGAAAAGTCCTTGAGTGTGTGTATGTGGTTATTACATGTTTGTCGCGCTTGAAATTTTGCTATGTATTTTGAAGTCTCCCCCACAGATGCACAGCAGGCGCGAAAGCTAGCCGACGGGGGAGAGTAGGAAAGGAGGACAGGAGAGGGTTTTGGACAGTCGGATCGGCCCTACTCGGCAGGCATTGTAAAAATAGAGGAGGCGCTGCATGGGATGAGCGAGGTTTTCGGTATTTTTCAATGCGAGTGCCACTTCGTGGCGATGGCCTCATTCATGGACGCAAGCGTACTTTTGTCGTTCGCCGAGAAGCGGCGCTCGCAGCCCTGACGAAAAGTGCGACGATCGGCATCCATTTGTCTCAGAGCCGATGACCAGGCATAGAAAACGGAGGAGGCTATGGCTGTCAGTAGATCAAAAATATGTGATAAATAAGAGCTAACGCTTTAAAAACATATATCAGCTTAAAACACGATATGATTTCGATTCTCGGTAATACATGACAGCGCAGCTGCGGGTCTGCGCAGTAAAAGTGCAGCCTATTCTTGATCTCAGAAGTGAATTGTAGTTATGTGATAGAGCTCTTTTGTCCAATCAGCGCCAAGGAAGACAACAAGCACTCCTCACATATTTTAGCAGTGTTGTGACTATGTTTAAAACAATTATCGCAGAAATTGAAAAGGCAGTTGACGATGCTGTTTAGAAAGTACAGCTTCATTCACTACTTAAATTAGCAGATAAAATCTCCTCGGAAACAGCAGTGCGGAGGCCTGCTTCGAACTGGTGTGCCGTCACTCCTAAACGTGGCATTCGCCGAGTTGGCCGATCCTCCTGCGCGCCGCAGCTGTAGGCTTGGCCTGCTCGGCCGACTCGCCACGCCATCCTGATTTCGCACGCCGTTTTGTAGCGCACGCAGTTCTGATTGGTTCAGATCGCCGCAGCCTTCACAGCACTGCAAACGACCTGTGAGATGTAGCATAACCCGTTATTTCAGTGCGCTAGCACTTAGACGGGTCATTAGCTAAAAAACCGTTATTTCTCCTGGTGAGCCCTGAGTAACAGGTGCAAGCACCGATGAGGCTTGTGCGTCCCTGATTTTTCTTTCCGAGCAACCTCTCGCGGTAAACTATTAATTTAACAGCCACTTGCAATGGTGGGCAGGTTGTGATAATGTAGCAAGTTTCTCCCCGCGTCACGCGTATCGGCGGTCGCCATTTCCTCTTGCACAGACCTTTCAGTGCTTACGCAATAATAACGATTACTGAGGACAAAACTACACAGACCACAACAGGCATGCGTGCAAGATAGACCGCCCTCCGAAGAACTCTGCAAAAATCAAGCTCCCGGGGGCTATTCCTCCAACTCAGTTAGAGGAATAGCCCTCCAACTCATGGAGGTTGCTCGGGAAAGGCAACCTCCATGGATCTCACCAGCTCCAGCGGTGGCTGTTTTACAGCAACCTACCGGTTCTGTGGAGCGTCGCTTAAGCGCTATACCACAGCGCCGGTTGTGGTATGAGGGCTCGACGAGATCTATCAGTGTGACAGGTTTTGAGTAGCTGCCACAGCCGGAGTTAACAAACTGTAAATGACGCAATGAGAGACCGTAAGATGACACAATTGCCATAGAATCAGAATCGGAATAGAGGGGCAAGTGAAAGGAGAGTGCTATCGCATTTACTTCTCATTAGTCCAACTGATCGCACCTAATTTTTCCCCACAAGAGAACAAAACGGACGCTGTTCAGACCGTATACCGAGGACTTCCAATTGGTTTCAGAAATTAAACTGTAGTTCTGGTCGATGATTTTAACTAAGACTGTCGCAAGCATCCTGAGTTCATAGAACGTTTAGAGCAACACAACAGTTTTTGTCCAGCTAGACCTAGGAACTTAAGCGCAAAACCTGCACAGATTTAGTATTTAAAAACAAGTCTTTCCTTGAAAGTGTCTCCCTGTGTATCAAGTTACTTCAGAGGAAACAAGAAAAATTTGTGATGTTTGGAGATCGATGTGCATGCGAAAGTTAACTGCAAAAACTGCAACATCACGAAGGTGTTTACAATGCTGATATCGGCGATATGCCACAATTAACATTGTCTTCAACACTGTACTCACTGCGTTTGTGTTTGCGTTTGTTATGTAACGCAAGCGTAAAATCACAAACGCCTAAAAAATGCACGCAAAGCTTAGTAAGGTAAGTAAAAGCAAAACAATGATAAGCAAAGATAGTCAAAGCAATAATAAAGACAAACAATTGAAAAAGACACACAGGCTCCGCCTTAAGGCTATGACGTGATAGCGTTAATCGGTTACTCCCTATATATGTGAAAGTCGTAATTCTCTTTACACTCATAGGTCCCTGGGTATTCAAAACCGCTTCTGGCGCGATGGTTCTGCGGTTAAGCGATGCGCCACTGCCCTGCGATGGCAGGTGCTGCCGCCTGCGAGGCTTGAGCTACTCATACTTCTCTTCCGGAGTAAGCTCTCGCGCCTAGTAATTAATTTAGCTGCCACCTGTCACGGTGGTCAGTTTGCTCACAATCCGTTGGGCAAGTTGTAATGACGCCACAACGTCGCTTGACTCAGGATGACGTGACATGGTTCCGTGACCAGCGCATTTTTCGACCGTGGCGAGTTGCGCGAGGTCGAGCAGAATCTTGTGCCCCAAGTTGACTATCAAGGTGCATAGGGGGTCAGCTGGGCCTGCCTACCCTACCCCGACCGATTTTTCGCTCACAGCGCCGACAGCGACACGGGATTTTCTACAGCACGGGGGCTTTGACGATATCGCTTTAAAAAGCTAATCAAAGATAAACGACAGCAGACGCAGTAGCGCACCTTAAGGTCACATTTAGCTAAGCCCGGATAATAGGGGAATTTTTAAGGCGGAAGCCTTTAATGCCTCATCGTTGTAAGCAGGAGTTGTCGACAGAAAATGTCACGCTTTTCAATTGGTCGAAACGCTCGTGACGTCACAGTGCGCGAATTTCAAATGGGGCCAATTCTACTTTGGCTAGTAACCATGCAACCAATCAAAGGGATCGTATAGTGATGCTCCAACTAAGTGGGACTGAGTTTAGTTAATTGCTTAATTAATCAATTAGCCTAATTAAGATAGAGGAGAATGAAGAGGTCAGAAGACAGAGGAAAAGAAAAGACGCGCGCCGCAGCGACAACAGCGTCCGCGGAAGGAGACGCTGCTGAAAAAAACAGATAAGTACGAAGCCGCGTTCGCTCCACCACCACGCACTTCCCCACTCAGTTCGACGTTGCTCGTTTCATATACGTTGTGTCGAACATCCTAGACAGTTCCAACATTTGACAAGTGAATGACAGAACACGATGGATAGAAATACAATGATATAAATATGAAATAGCCTAATTAACCTTTCTAGTTAGACCGCATAAATCAATAAAACCGAGAACGAAATTGGTCGAGTTGGGGAATCGAACCAGGGTCTCCGGAGTGCGATACGAGCACGCTAGCCACTCCGTAATGCCAGCTGAATGGTTTGGAATGAACAAAGGCGCGTCTAGCTAATACGGCGTCTTCGTTCACTCCCATCTTCCCCCTTTCCCTTACGGCGAGGTGCAGGTGTCCACCCAGATATGCGAGAGAGATACATTTCCTTTCCTCAAAAAATAAATTTACCGTCCAGCAAGGCGTACAGCCGAATTGGCGATGGCGTTCTGTGGACTCCCTGGCAGCGTTGCAAGACGCTGTCGCGTTCCACTCTTACAGGCGAAGCTTAACATGTTAACCACACATCAGTAACACACGCAGACAGCCAATGGACGCGTCATTCGCTGGTAGCACTCGAATCATCATTCACAACCACATTCGTGGCAGAATGCTGTACTCAGGCTTTCGCCTTGCACCACTTTAGTCGCCAAAGTGACTCCTAATTTTTTTCCTTTCTTGTTGGTTTCTCAGTGGCTCTCGTTGTAATAGGAGGGGGAGTGGTTATGGCGGCGCTGGTTGCTGAACTCATCAGCAAAATCGAGTAGTCTCATGATTTTCGAGCGGAAAACGCACTCGGGCGGCAGCATGCTCGAAGTCCCATGATGGGTGTCAAAATTAACGCCGATGACGAAGCGTACGCTAGATGCATCCGGTGTGATGGACTAAAAGCTACACGGTCTAAAAAAAAGGTGATCAAGTCCATAACACAAGGCTCGTAGACAACTAGGCGACGGGAAAAGATGCTCTTATGAGGTCAACTAGAAAAAGGCTGGAATCCCCGCGGTGGCGCCACTCACCGACACCCTGCCTGACCGCCTACTGGAAGTACTCCAAACTTCGGCGGCACTAGTGTTCCTGCGGGGGGTAGATCGAATTCCGGAACTGAAGCGATGATGCCTAAACTCGGCACCCAGGATGCCGTCAATCGCCGAGGCCTATGTAGGGACAGTTGGTCTGGTGCTCTGCGTTGCTTGCACTCAGCAGCTCTGAACACCTTTCTAACAACATCGGAGGCTTCCTCCTGAAGTGTAGTACTACTCGGCGGTGACGTGGACGGTGATGCAGGATTTGTAACATGCGCCAACCTGGGCTTCCCGGCTACGAACGGAGTTGGTAGGCAGCAGCCCTCTCAGCGTTGTTGCGTCTTAATCACTGAGCTACCATCGGTCGACGTGTGCCTTGGTAGAGTGGGCCCTTATGTACATATAAGAAACACATATACGTCGCCGAGGGCAGACAGGAGCATTTTTCCCGCTACTGACGGTCCTGTCAAATCGCTGTTGTAGAAGGCCGGCATGCCTCAAAACTCCGATACTATTCGCCGCCATGTGTAAAATTAGTCAGATCGACCTTGATAACGTGACGGCACCGGACACATTTCCGAGAAGTCTCTAGAGCGGATGATTTATGGGAAGCTCTGGTATTGAGTCATCTTCTTTTTCAGAGAGCATTTTTCGAAGGTTGCCCAAAGTAAAGGACCAGTGTGAGTTTCGGCGTCGTGAATTTCTCGCCTTAGTGATGCAGTCGCGCCCCTCTCTACACCGCAAAAGAACAAAATAATATTTCAGTTTGTACCCAACTCTCTACTCAAATTGTACCTAACTGTATGCTGATAGACCATGACTGAGAGCTGAGAATTTTGCGTGAAAGTGGCAACACATAGCAGGCTGAGGTCTACGGCTCCGTGTATTTAAGCAATCTTCTCGGACAGAGCAGCCCTGCTTTACCAATGGTTGCATTGCCATTCGCCTGCGCACCAGCGTGTACGAGGCGTAATGTGACGTCCTAATTTCGTTCCGTGAGATCTACCTCACAGGTGAATGGACAGATTTCACGAGCAGTTTCGCTACGTCAACGCCACCGCGAACGCACTCTGGGAGTTTTGGAACTCTGCCCGATGGCCGCGTCAGCGAGGTGCGCGGTGCACGCATGAGCAGCAGATGTGTTTGCGTCGCCACACGCTGTCTACCTGCGTGAATGATGGATTTGTGAGATAGTTTGGTCACCTGAGGGGTGTCATGTGTTCCGACAGCTGCGCGAAGCAGAGGGCGCTTGATTTTTCGTATTTTCGGAAAGAAGAAAAGGTCCCCAAAATAAACGCAGAAGCTGGACATGGAAGGCAGCTGTGGAATTGATTAATAATTTCTACTTTTTTTTGTTGTTGTAGATCTGTCTTGGTCCATTCTATTTCAGCAACACGTCATTTACGCTGGATCATCGCCCCCCTCTTATTGAGTATTTTCGAAAATAAAAAAAAACCGGCCATCTAGTGTTTACCGTTCAGTTAGTGTATTCAGAAGCGCACTGAAAAAATAGTGACAGTGAGTCTCACGGCAGCACCCAGGTAGCAAAGAATGTATTATCTTAATTTTTTAAAAAAGTGCATTACAACAATGCGCAGCAATCCATAAAGAAATCAGTATTACAACAATCTACACAAAAATTAACTCATCACTCAAAAGTATCAAAAAACATTCTTCTCTAATCTGGAGCCCTGAAACCTCTCCGATTTTCATTTCATTTCATTTCATTTATTTTTCCCTTAAAGGCCCGAGGGCATTACATAAGGCATTACATTTTCTCCTTGTTTTCTGATTCTACAACAGACGAGCACATTTGTCGTGACTACAACCACTACGTGGTCATTTTGGGGCGAGAATCATGACGAAGGAAAAAAAAACCACAAACACTCTGACATGGATAGTGGAAGCCTAGATGGATACCGCAAAAATTACCAGAGCAAAACGAGATGGCAAGGATTGTAAGCACAGTTTGAGGGCGCTCAAATGCGTGCACGCTATGCACAGAATTGTTCTGTTCACGAAATGAGCAGAAGTCACGGTCGAGGAAATTTTTGTCGCCCCCTGCAAATTTAAACACGAAGGTTCGTGCAACAAGCGCAGCGTCATCGCCGCGGTCACCCCACTCCATGCAGCAACTACGCAACCTCTCAGCGCTGTACCAACCGGGATTAGCAACTCTGTAGTGGCGCCTTTGTTTCCTTTAGCGAAGCATAGCCAATGACACGGCGGAAACATTCTGCGACCGGGTCGAATGCTAGTTGAGGTGCCAAAAAAGGTGGGTTGTCGTTCGGACTACGCCCCGCGGGACTACAACAAAGCTGGCACTTTACTGCTTCGGGTAAGCGCGTGCATGCGCACTGAGGTTTGTGAAATCGGTCTCACTTCCCCCCTGTGAGATAACAGTGCTATATTATAGAGCCTCTGTGTGCGTCCTTACGCAAAATTACATGCCACGCATTATATTCTGAGGCATAGCACTAGAAATATTTCTGTCCATCTACCTACCATGTCTTGCTTACTGTTTCCTTAAGCTTCGAGTTATGTCTTTAGCTTCCCCGGGTGGGGGTCAGGCACATTGGTTCGCCGGTCTGCTGACCCATAATTTGCCCCTGGTTTCATTCGGGTGGAATGGCGGCAGTGAGATTGCTGTTGCACTTGTACCTGGTGGAGATGGGGCCCTAAAACTGTAAAATGATCCAGGAGCAGCTCAAGGCTTTTACCAGCTGCCACTTTGAAATTTCTTAAGTGCATCCCTTTGGCAGGCCGGGAATTCTGTGTCGATCCTCTGATCGGCACCTCTGATGAGCAGTGCGTGTCAGACTTGCTGCATCGTACATCGTTCGAGTCTTTTGCAGTTAAGCTGTACCTGAGCAACTCGCTTGTTCCAAAGACATCTGCAGTGCGGACCCACTGGCCTGTCCTCAGGAAATGCTCGATAGATGGATGGCAAAACTTTTTTCAGTCAATCGGAGGGTCGTAGGACTCTGTCCTCTTCCCCCCCCCCCCCCCCCCCTTCTAGGCGTCGGCCGTAACCCCTTGGGACCTGGCGGCGACCAAAGCTTGATTGGCGATGTTTCTTTAGACTTCTGGGTCTGAGTTGTGCATCAGAGCCCCCCATGAGTCTGGTGTGCGTGTGTTGTCTTTATAACGTGGGCATGCTTGAGCACTTTCGGCACGCTGGTGTTGGCGTGATATCAGTAATCCGCTGTACCAGAGTCCTCTCTGCTTTTAAGGTTTAGCCTACAACAACATCAACCTTTGCAATGCAGAAATTGCTGGCACTTTGATCATAGCAGCAAACCTTGCAAATCTGCAACATGTTTACAGCTTTGCAGGGACAACCATTCCGCAGACATTTGCACATCTGACGTGCCCAGTTGCAGTCTCTGCCGTGGCGTTCATCAGGCTGATGATGCTGGCTGTCCTAAACGTTCTGATGAGCAGAGTGTCCTGGACAGTAGTAGTTAAACCGCACCTAATTTTTTGCATCTGCTAGAGATATTCACTGACTGTAGCAGCTATATCAAGCTTACCTCAATCAATGCCCTGGAAGTTTGGCTGCGTACGTTTCATTTAATTCTCAGAGTGAACAAACCTTCTGTTCTTGTGCTCCCACTTGCATCCCTAGCATCTCCGCACTTGCATCTCCCTACTATATTTTGGCGCCCAAATCCCACAAGTTGAGTCCTTAAAATACTTAGGTGTAATATATACGACCCTCATTTAAACTGGCAACCTCATGCCAAAAGTATTTTCCTGAAAAGTGAGCGCGTTCTCGGTTGCCTGACACGAATTGGCAACAAGAAATTTGGCATGCACAAAGACACCCTTATTGCTAAATATATTCTGCTTTTTTGCAGTCACTTGCAGAAAATGGCAAACAATATAACAGCATTTCTCTCTCACCTCGTACTGGCGTACATCGCCGGCTGCTTGGCTGCAGAACCCTCAGTGGTGTCCTTTGCACAGCTGCTGGGCTGAGTCTTGCCGGCCTGGTGCTGTGCAGTGGTTCAGCTGAGTGGCTCCGTTGCACATTCCAGTTCTCAATCTCATCCAGGCAGCAGGGGTCACGAGGGCTGCTGGAAGTGGCAGAAACTCTGCATGAAAACCTTTATTAAATAAGTGTTCTGCCAACAATAGCATTCTGACAGAAAGGAGGGGCTGCTAATTAACAATCTGTTGAAAATCTGGTTAAAAGAGTGACCGACATCAAACCAGCACCTCTCACCACTTACACAAGCTTCTGCCACAGCCAGAAAGTGAATAAAATAATTTTTTTTTCAGAACAAAAGAGCTCCCATTTATGCCAACTGATAGGAAACAACCAGTAATCTTTCCAAGTGTCCCAGAGGCAGCTGTTGGAAATATTGCTAACTGTACTCAATGAAGGGAAATCCACACAGAGACTAGCACGCAGCTATGAGAATTTTCATCTGTTTTTCTTGATCATGTTATTTACGCCTTCTGCGGACACTGCGAAGAATATGAAGAAAAATTTGTAACATCGTTTCTGAAGTGGCAACTTCTGAACCCTTTAACTAGGCACTGCGGTGCCTCGGTGGTTATGGCGATCGGCTGCTGACCCAATAACACGAGAGTTCTATCCCGGCCGCGGCGGTCTAATTTCGGTGAACGCGAAATTCTAGAGGCCCATGTACTGCGCGATGTCAGTGCATGTCAGAGAACCCCAGGTGGTCAAAATTTCCGGATCTCTTCACTATGGCATGCCTCATAGCCTCTTTGGGACGTTAAACCCCCATAAACCGCAAACCCTGCAACTAATGCTATGTGATAGGCAGGGTAACAATTTTACCCCTACTGCACACCTTCATGTCAAGGAAAACCAGTGGCACGCATTTCAAGAAGTTCTTCATAGCAAGATTTCGTAAACGGTACCCATAAAACACTACACAATATATAACACAAGTGCACAAGGACTTATTTTACATGACATTGATAAATCTGGAATTGCCGCAGAAAAAAATGCTGCCCTAAAGACAGCACAATAATGACTTCATTAAAGCAAAATTTGATTTCCGAGACCCCGGTCCGTCATAAAGCCAATCGCATCCTCCCTACAAAACCGCAAAGAGGCCATACAGTTTTCACACCCATGTGAATCCGAAAAATGAATACAGTCATGTGTCGTTAACACAACCACCATTTAAGTAGAGGCGTTGCTTTTGAAGGTGAAATTTGTAACTGTTTCACAGAGGAATGAATTCAGCTTGCTTATTGGAAGCTCCACTGAATGCTTACTTACAAAATTTCACTGGAATATCTTGAGCGGTTTGGACGTAAATGCGAAGGTGAAGGCAAGATAACCAATGGTCAAAAAAAGGAAAATCCGGAGGTTTTTTGAACATTTTGAGTTAATAATCACATCACAATATTTAGAGTCTCGTATACACACTATAAAGGAATCATTTTAAAAAATACTGAGCATGAGTATTTTAAAACAAAACAGCAGAAACCAGGAGAGGCCTTTGTCCTGCAGTGTGCATATTCAGGCTGACAATGATGAAGGTGAAATTAGACCGGAAAAGTAGCAAATTACCTTTCTGGTGGGCCACAGTATAATATTTAGGTGGAAAAACATTTGTCTTCCATGGAAATGAAAATGCTGACTGAAAACATTAAGACGGCAGGACTGTGTAAAGAACATCACTGCTTGTTTGCTTAACTCCACATCAAAAACTGATGTTGCACCACTCAGATCGTAGTTGACCCACACAGTGTATAAGCACACATCCTTCGTGGTCTCCGAAACAGCACATACTCATTTCTCAACCTCCCCAACCCTTACCCAAGGCTCCGATGAGCACTTTGCTGGCTGGTGAGAGGGCTTGCTTGTGCTGCGCTTCCTGCCTCTTGCAACCACACTGGCTGGCAAGGAGAGCCAGGTGCTTGCAGTGGCAGCTTCAGCTGACTGCTCGCAGCAGGCGATGACGCGCGATCAGACATCTGCTCTAGCAGGGTGGCTGCACTCGTGGACCCCTGAGTGTCGTCGTCTGAAGATAAAAATATAGATAAAAGCAATGGTATGACATATCATTGCACGTTGCAGCTATTTCACAAGCTATGGCTTTGCAACACACAAAGTGCATGAACACACAAACTGCATATTCACAGAAAAATGCACGAGCCGAACGGTTGGGAGTTTGAGGGGACATTGACAAATAAACTAGGCGGTTTAAACATGATGATGCAGCCCTAAGAAAGTAACGAGACTTGCTATCACACAAGTGGCAGGGACACTGCATTGCTTGCGTTAAAGCTGCAGCCATATAGTGCTGGAAAACTTGCCCAGCATGTTGCTGAGAATTGATGCACGATAATTCTGCTTCTATGCACTGCAATGTTCGATACAAGATTATTAGAATTTTCATTAAGATGGCCCTAGCAGATTGCAACACCAACAAGCTGGAGGGCACTCAAGCAGATAGAAGACACCTGCCAGGCTCTACAATAAATAATGGAAACAATGCTTTCATTGCTGTAGAGCTACCAAACAGAGCAGCTTGAAGAGAGTAACTTTGATTACTTAAGAGCAAAAATATATGGGTGAAAGGTGATGCAACCAGTCTGTTTACTTCACTGCCACATAATGTGTATTGTGAAGCAGTGCTTGTGCAGTTATAACAATGCAAATGTTTATGCAAGGTAATATACAAGTGCCCACAAAAGTCTTCCAAACAAGAGAAACTAAGGAGAACTAAGCTTTCTAGCTACCTCGAGGCACAGCCAGGTACTGAGGAGTGCATTGTGCAGGTTGCACAGGGAACTAGAAAGGACATCCTTCAACTGCCAAGCAACTGAGTTCTTTTTATGATTTTTGCATACTTGCAACTTTTGTAGACACTTCATGACAATGCAAATGTGCGGCACACTTTGAGAGAACACTATAAAAAGAGATTAAAATTTTCCTGCCTGTACATGTAATATCAAGCTGGAAATAAGCATCAAAAGCAGCTGAAAACACACCATGGTCTTTTTGCTGTTTACACTGAGTCATACTGAGCACCATGCCGATGTTACTACCACAAGGTTCCAGTGAAGCGTATGTGTGTGGCCAGTGTGGCCTTTAAAAGGCCACACATGCACACTAGCACATCACACTGCACACTAGAAAAATAACGATCAAAGCTGTCTACAATCGAATCCTGCCCCGTTATACAGGGGTATTGACTGTTTTCCAGCCTGCAATTTAGGCAAACTTTTTCTTAAGCATATCAGTAATCATATTTCAAGTCACCAGTCAAACACCCATTTTTGCAGTGACCTGCTCGTACAACCAGAATACGTAAGGGCCATCACGCCATGCCCCCAGCAAGTGGTACAGCGCAAAGACGATGAGTGGTACATTGTACAAATGCACTTAACGCATGCAGGGGCATGAGTAGTTGAAGACCATTTATTAAGAATTATTTGTGGGTGGAGCCCCTCAGTTGAAGACCCCCTTGGACTTGGCCACCGGCAGTGTTCTACTGAATGGTAGTTTCTTGTTTTTGGGTTTATTTATTTATTTATTTCGTGTACCCTCAGGGCCAGAGGCATTATAGAGGGGTTACAAGCTGGGCAGCTCCCCATACCCCTGCTTAAGTGTTGGGTTTTCTATTATTGGGATGTGTTCTTTTTTTGGCATGCTCAGACCATATTATATAGATCTATTTGGGTGTGGAAAGGCAGCAACTTGTTACTGTTTAAGCACCACTTATTCTTTACTCAGTTTCTTGTGCCCTTGTGGGTAGCACCTTCTACTTAGTGTATAATTTAAACTCATGGTTTTTCAGCGCTACGGCACACGGCCAAAGGAAAGAAGCAGGAAGAGAAGGACGAACACAGCGCTGATTGACAACTGTTTATTGAGGGACGCACGTACAGCTTATACACACTCAGGCCAGCGCAAGTGCACACCGTGCAAGGAAAAAAAGACTCGCATCACATCTTTATCGCAATAACTTTGAAAGGAACATCTTTTCTGCACTATACAAAAGAATTGAAGTAAGATGTGATGCGAGCCTTTTTTTTCTTTTTTTTTGTTTACCTTGCACGATGTGCGCCTGCGCTGCTCTGAGTGTAAGCTGTATGTGCGTCCATAAATAAACAGTTGTCAGTCAGCGCTGTGTTCATCCTTCTTCTCTTCCTGCCTCTTTTCTTTGGCCGTGTGCCGTTGCGCTGAAAACTTGGTTTCAATCATGAATGCCAACTAGCCCAAGAACTCTACTGTAGTGTATAATAGTGTAGTATTCCACAAAAAACTCTCTTGCGCGTAGCCGTTGATGAAATGCCGCAGAAGCGTGCACACATACTTAATAAACACTCGCTCTAAGGACACAACACAAGGCTCTATAGCTCACTTACGATAACAGGGAATGCCCTCGTTTTCTTCTGCTGCCGGGTCTGCAGCCTGCTCATAAAAGCGCATGGCAGCACTCACTCTGCCGTCCTGCAACGAGGCGCGGGCTGCGGATCGTGCCGGAGCCCTGCACGTGGGCCCTTTCGCGACCCTTTTCGTTGCAGGCCGCAGAGTGAAGCCAAACTCTTTACAGAGGTCAGCAACTTGTTGAAGCAGCTGGTCTCACTCCGTATACTGTTCTTCAGTGCCGGACCTTGTTTGAAACGAACAGTCAGTTTTTTGCGCAGCTTGAGGCAATGAAAACGAAAAAAAAGTCAGTCATGAATTTGTAAGCACTTACTGCTTCAGCACCTGCCGTTCGTTGTGGAGGAATCTTCTGACCATGAGCATGAGCCGCTTCTTCACACTTCTTGCCGAGAAATCTCGGCATGTAGCAAGGGACACAATCACTGCGATAGCCCCCCATTGCGACGGGTCCGCAAAAGGATTCAAATTGACGACTTGTTTCTTCCATGCTTGGATGGATATAAGCACCCTGCTCGTTTGAAGACGATGCGTGCGCCGCCATGCTTCCTTTCTCTACTTTCTCCGAGCTGGCTATCTTGACTTGGCTCGTCTACGGCAGTCTCGCAGACCGCCTCGTAACTGGCACAAAAACTACTGTTGTTGCTACTTTGGCTACGTACGCGGATAGCTAGGCTTAACGTCTCGAAAATCGCTGAATTATCTCGACAACATGGGCTAGTTGTCACTTAAACCTCAACGTATGGGTAAGAGTATGCGAAATGAAAGAGAACCGCTACCATTTGAGTGAGCTATCGCCTCAAAGAATCCAGCGGTGACATGCATTTATTCCAAAGCGGGCGAGCAGGGCGCCGCCATGTTTGTTTACAAGCGAACGCTAACTCTCTCCGCAACGCTAAAGAGATTCCGTAACGTGTAAACGGCCCGGTAATGGGCGCGCATGCGCAGATGTCGCCAGCCGAGCCCGGTAAACGGTAACCGAGCCCGGTAAACGGTAACGTAAACACGGTAACGATATGCTATAACTCCCTATTCTGTAGAGTGTTACCGGCCTGGTAATGGGCGCGCATGCGCAGATGTCGCCAGCCGAGCCCGGTAAACGGTAACCGAGCCTGGTAAACGGTAACGCAAACACGGTAACGATATGCTATATCTCTCTAATGATTAGGCTCCTTTAGCATGCGTGTATCGTACTAACGTTACCGCAGTACCGTGAGCCCGCCCACCGCCGGTGACCACGCGCTGATTGGGCCCGATGCTGCTGGCGCGCGCCCAGCTGCCGTATGCCTGGCGCCATCTGGCGACGTCAAGGAGAACTGCGCATGCGCATTCGCTGCTCGCGGCCTCCCGGTGCTCCGGTAAAGGCTACGGTGCCACGGTGCATGGTATGCTAAAGCGGACTTTTGATTTGAAACCGTCCCACCGGTGCTTTCTCCTTAAGTGTACGAGGTCTGTTAGAAAAGTATCCGACCTTTGGCCGTAGAAAAAAAACTTGCATAACTGGAGCGTTCCAAACCTAGTCACCTTCAAAGTAGTCTACTTGGGACTCCACACACTTCTCCCAGCGGTGCTGCCATTTAGGGAAGTATTCCGAAAGGCCCCTTTCGGAATGGAGTTTAGCTCAGCTGTCGTTGCAGCCATAATGTTCTTCCTTGTCTGAAATCGCGCTCCTTTCAATGGCCTTTTGATTTTGGAAACCAGACGGAAATCGCAGGGGCCATATCAGGAGAGTAAGGAGTCTGTTGAACTACAGGAGTCTGGGTTTTCGCCAAAAAAAGTCTGAATCAAGTGCGAGGCATGTGCAGGAGCATTGTCGTGATGGATGCGCCACTTTCCTGTTGACCTGAGCTCCGAGTTCTTGCGCCGCACAGCATCACGTAGGCAACAAAGGACATCCCTGTAGCACTATTTGGTCGTTGTTTGACCCTGTGGAGTGCGTACTCGTGGTCTGCCACACAGAGGGTGTCAAAGAAAGCAGTCAGCATCACTTTCACATTGCTGCGCACTTGGCGGGCCTTCTGAAGTCTTGGTGATGTGGAATGCTTCCACTGTGACGACTGGGATCTGGTGTCCGGGTCGTACCTGTAGACCCAAGACTCGTCAACAGTTATTATGATGTTGATGAAGTCGGGGTCACTGTTTGCGGAATCCAGCATGTCCTGTGAGACTTCAACACGAAGCTGCTTTTGCTCCACCGTGAGCAGCTTCGGCACGAATTTCGCCGCAACTCTCTCCATGGCCAAATCTTCGGTGATAATGGAATGTGCGGAAAAATTGCTCATGTCCACCTCTTCCTCAATTTCTCGGTTAGTCACGCGACGGTCCCGCATCACCACAGCGTTCACTTCGCCAATGACCTGGTCATTTCGGCATGTTGATGGCCGATTGGAGCGTGGCTCGCTCTCCACCGATGTGCGGCCATCTTTAATTCAATTCTACCACTGCTTAATCTGTGTGCTGCTCATAGCATCGTCACCGAAAGCCGTCTGAATATTCCGAATGGTTTCCACTTGGCTGTCTCCCAGTTTATGGCAAAATTTGATGCAGTAGCGCTGCTCCTGTCACTCCGCCATTTTCCTTGCAATAAAAAACCGACGAGAGCACTGCGCACCGCCTCACTCAAATGCTGCGCCCCAGCGACTGACGCTATCGGCAGGCGGAAAATAATTCGTCCATGCGCACGAAGGTTCAAGGTCACGTGATGCAAGCGCGCTTGTTTCATTTCCATTAGGTGTTCGCAAAAAAAAATAAAGTCGGATACTTTTCTAACAGACCTCGTATATGCGGAGTGTTTCAAATTATTAATGCACATTTTTCTTTCAGAAACCGTGAAATATACCTTTGTGTGATGTCTACAGGTGTATTGTACGGCCTGGCGGATATTATTTACATAATATTGTCACGAATATTACACAGCACACAGAGACACAAGAACTGCTCCAGTCTGCCGAGCGGTCACCAGCAAGAAGACGAACCACTTCTTCTTCCTCGTCACAAGCGAGATGGCGAAGCACTTCTTCTTCGTCCACTTCTGAGCTGTATCATTGCTCCCTCCCCTGCAGCATCGCCTCGATGCGGGCCGCTTTCACAGAGGGGAAAATGGGTTGGACACGGAAAGTGAGACACAGCTATCACGACACACAACCGGCGGCACTCAGCGTCAAGTACAATCAGCAGGACGGTCGTGGTACGGCTTCATACGAACGACGTGCACAACATCCGGATGCGGTGGTCTGCGCGAAGGGCGGCCTGGGGTTGCCAGTGAAACTTCGTACGTCACGTCGCTAATGCGGCGGAGAACTCGGTAAGGTCCGAAGTATCGGCGCAGTAATTTTTCGGACAACCCACGGCGACGAACTGGTGTCCAAACCCACACGTGGTCGCCTGGTTCGTACGTAACAAATCGCCGTCCGAGATTGTAGCGGTCAGCGTCGGCGTGCTGTTGACGGTGTATTCGCTGCCTGGCCAGTTGACGTGCTTCTTCAGCCCGCTGAACGAAAGTGGCGACGTCAAGATCTGGCTCTAGGTCACACTGAGGGTCGACGGGCAACATGGCATCCAAAGAAGTAACAACTGGACGACCGAAGACAAGCTGGAAGGGCGTGAGCCGCGTTGTCTCTTGCAGGGCCGTATTGTAAGCGAACGTTACGTATGGGAGAATTTGGTCCCATGTTTTATGCTCCACATCCACATACATGGAGAGCATGTCGGCCAGGGTTCTGTTAAGGCGCTCTACCAAACCATTTGTCTGTGGGTGGTACGCTGTAGTACGCCTATGGCTGGTGTGGGTCAGATCTAGGACTGCCTGAGTCAAGCGGGCTGTGAAAGCAGCTCCACGGTCAGTAATTATAACCGCAGGAGCGCCATGACGCAGCACGATGTTGTGTACAAAAAACGTAGCCACTTCGACAGCAGTTCCGTTTGCAAGCGCCGTTGTCTCAGCGTACCGCGTCAAATAATCCGTCGCGACAGCAATCCAACGTTTTCCAGTGGATGACTTCGGGAAAGGGCCGAGTAGGTCCATTCCCACTTGTTGGAAAGGCGTCTTCGGAGGCGCTATGGGATGAAGAAATCCTGCGGGTTTGAAGGGAGGAGACTTACGGCGCTGGCAGTCGCGACAGGTTCTGACGTATGTCCGCACTGATGGAAGTAATCTTGGCCAGTAGTACCTCTGCCGAATCCTCGCTAAGGTACGACTGACCCCCAGGTGGCCGGCAAATGGTTCGTCGTGGCAAGCGCTCAAGATATCAGGTCGCAACTCGGACGGGACTACGAGCAGAAATGTTGCAGTGTTGCTCTCAAAGTTGCGCTTGTAGAGGACGCCGTTCTGCAGAGTGAAGGATTTGAGTCCACGAAGAAAAACACGAGGAATGCGGGGACCGTCGCAGCCTTCCAGGTACGCGATGAGCGGCGCTAACTCTGGGTCTTCCCTTTGAAGCTGCGCCATATCGGTTGCGCTAACAGCACCAAGGAAAGAGAAGTCTTCAGTGATTTCCGGGGAAGCAAGGTCCACTGGGGCGCGTGATAAACAATCCGCATCTTGGTGCTTCCGCCCCGACTTGTACACGACCGTTACGTCGTACTCCTGCAAACGGAGGCTCCACCTCGCCAACCGCCCAGATGGATCTTTGAGGCTGGCCAGCCAGCATAACGAGTGGTGATCACTGACAACGCGAAATGGTCTTCCGTATAGGTATGGGCGGAACTTACTGATGGCCCAGACTACCGCAAGACATTCTTTCTCAGTCGTTGAATAGTTGCATTCCGAGCGCGAAAGTGTACGGCTTGCGTATGCGATGACTCGTTCGGCGCCATCCTGCCGCTGTACCAGGACCGCCCCAAGGCCTACGTTGCTAGCATCAGTGTGTATGTCAGTTGCTGCGGCGTCATCGAAATGGGCGAGTATCGGTGGACGTTGCAGGCGGTGGCGGAGCTCCACGAAAGCATCCTCTTGGTCGCTTCCCCACAAGAAGGGTGTGTCGTCTCTGGTCAGCGCTGTTAAGGGGTCAGCTATTTTGGAAAAATCTTGGACGAATCGTCGATAGTAAGAGCACAGTCCCAAAAAACGTCGAAGGGTCTTTTTGTCAGTGGGACGCGGGAAACTGGAGACAGCAGCGGTCTTGTCGGGATCTGGGAGAACACCGCGCGCGCTGACAACATGGCCGACGAAACGAAGCTCCTCAAAAACGAAATAGCATTTCTCGGGCTTGATCGTAAGTTGCGCACATTGGAGCGCCCGGAGCACTGTGCGCAGCCGCTCCAAGTGTTGCTCGAAGGTGGGCGAGAAAATGACGACATCGTCCAGGTATACGAGGCACGTCTGCCACTTGAGCCCAGACAAGACAGTGTCCATCATGCGTTGGAAAGTGGCCGGCGCTGAGCATAGTCCAAACGGGAGCACCTTAAATTCGTATAGACCATCAGGCGTCACAAAAGCAGTTTTCTCGCGGTCTCGCTCGTCCACCTCTATCTGCCAGTAGCCGCTTTTGAGATCCAAGGAGGAAAACAACCTGGCATCACGTAGTCTGTCGAGTGCATCATCAATCCTGGGTAGCGGGTAAACGTCCTTTTTCGTCACGTTGTTCAGTTTGCGGTAATCGACACAAAATCTCAGGGTGTTGTCTTTCTTTTTCACGAGGACTACCGGTGACGCCCATGGACTTGTCGACGGTTCAATGACATCGTCGGCGAGCATTTCGTCCACTTGCCTTTTAATGGCTTCGCGTTCCGTCGAAGAAACGCGGTATGGGCGCTGGCATACGGGTGGTGTAGTCTCGTCATTGATAATGCGGTGCTTTGCGACAGGCGTACGACCGACCCTGGAGCTTGTGGCAAAACAACCCGCGAAGTCGGTTAGAAGCGCCGAGAGAAGAGCCTTCTGCTCAGGCGCCAAATCGGGATTGATTCTGACGGACGGAAGGACAGGGCATGGTGGGGCCTGGTCTTCAGGGCTTGTCTCCAGGGCGCACACTTGAGGCACCACAGCGAAGTCATGCAGGAAGGCGACAGCCGTGCCCTTGGCGAGGTGCTGCAACTCGTTGACAAAATTTGTAAGGAGCACACTAGCACAACCGTCTTGTAGTTGGACGAGCCCGCGAGCGATGGCTACTCCTTTCTCGAGCAGCAGGGGTACGTGGCTATCAGCGACACCTTCGTAGTCGTGGAATAAATCATTCCTCACGAGAACTAGCACACTGGACCGGGGTGGCACCATTACGTCGTCGTCAACAAGTCGCAGAGCAGTGAAGCGTGAATCGTCTGTGTCAGTGCGTGCCACGGCCCGTTTCGTCGAGAACGTGACCCGTGATTCGTGGAGGTCAATGACAGCACCGTTCGTGTGGAGAAAGTCAAGACCGAGGATCAAGTCCCTCGAACACTCACGGAGGACTACAAACTCGCCGACGTACACAAAACCACGGATATCGACACGAGCTGTGCACCTGCCGGCAGGGATAATCAGGTGACCCCCAGCAGTGCGAATGCTATCCCCGACCACCCCGTCAATACTTTCTTCAGTTGTACGGCAAGGGCCAGGCACATGACAGAATAGTCGGCACCAGTATCCAGCAAAGCGGTCACGTCGATTCCGTCAATTTTGACGCACAAATCGGAGGTAGCGCGTCGGATGCTGTCGCTACTCGCTCCCGGAGAAACATCGTCGCGTGGTAGTGGTGCAGGAGGATCTTCACAAGTCCCGGCATCAGCGGCCTTGCCTCCAGAGGCCGCTGGAATCAGTTTTCCCGGCGTGGACTGGGAGAACGGCGTCCGGAGTAGCCTGCGGCTTGACGGGGGCTTGGAGAACGGTAGCGTCGCGGCGACGGTGATCGAGCCTCCTGGTGGCCTGACGTGATGTGGTTCTGGCGCGACGACAGATGGAATGCTATCTCCTGCGGTCGTTCCCCGTTCTGAGGGCACGGGTCGTCCGGCGCGAAGCCACGCAGGCCCACGCGGCGGTATGGGCACGCCCTGTAGAGGTGACCCGCCTCGCCACAGTGATAGGAGAGGGGCCGACGATCCGGGGCACGCCACACTTCACTCTTTCGCGGCCGCTGATAGGCTGGCGGAGCGTCACCACGAGGGGAGCTCGACGAGAGCACTGCTGGAGTCGCGGCAGTGACGTCGTACCCAGGGGCCTGGCGCAGGACGGACGCATACGTGGGCCTTGCATCAGGCTGGCGAGGAACCTCGGAAATCTGGTGCTGTTGTGCTGCCAGGCGCACCTCGTCCCGGATGACTTCGCTCAGTGGCGTGAAAGATGGCGTCTCGGACGGCGTACGGAAGGCCTGCAGTTCCTCTCTGACGACGGATCGGACCAGCTCGCGTAGAAAGGCCGCGTCGATACCGGGAGGCATGGAGATGGGATCAGGCCCGAAGGTGTTGACGTCGCGATTGTACTGGCGGGCTCGCTGTTCCAGCGTCTTCTCCATAGTTGCCGCCTCGGTGAGGAACTCTGCCACAGTGCTTGGTGGGCTGCGCACGAGTCCTGCGAAGAGCTCTTGCTTGACACCCCGCATGAGATGGCGAAGCTTCTTGTCTTCTGTCATGTTGGGATCCGCGCGCTTAAAAAGGCGAGTCATGTCCTCGTAGTACATGCGTACACTCTCGTTGTGGTGCTGGTTGCGCGAGTGTAACGCAGCTTCTGCTCGCTCTCAACGGTCTGCATTCGGAAAAGTGGCTTTAAGATTGCGGCAGAAAGCTTCCCAGGACGTAAACGAAGCTTCATGATTTTCGAACCATGTCCGAGCCGACTCTTCCAGTGCAAAATAGACATTGTGGAGCTTACGGTTGTCACTCCAGCCGTTGTAACGGGCAACCCGTTCGAATATCTCGAGCCAATCCTCGGCGTCATCGAACACGTCGCCATGAAACGACGGGGGTGTTCGTGGCTGATGACAGAGGATGTGCGCCGGGAGCGTGGTCTCAGTTGCCATGGCAGCTAGTGCCTCCGAAGGCCGGGGTTGCGTCGCCCTGGTTGCAGCCGGAAGGAGTCCAAATTCAGGGGACGCTCCACGGAGGCGGCGGCCGCGGCGCTGGTGAACTGGGGTGAGATCCGTATTGGTCGGTAGCCTACGCGGGTCTGGAAGCGTACCGAGCACCTCCACCAGATTTGTCACGAATATTACACAGCACACAGAGACACAAGAACTGCTCCAGTCTGCCGAGCGGTCACCAGCAAGAAGACGAACCACTTCTTCTTCCTCGTCACAAGCGAGATGGCGAAGCACTTCTTCTTCGTCCACTTCTGAGCTGTATCAATATAGGGCAACGAAAATACGAGTAATTAACTACCATAACCAGATCAGGTTTTAGATTTTGGTTTTAGGACGCAAGATTGTATTGAAAAGTTAAAGGCCTTCGATGTGGAAGGCGAAAAAATTTATAAAATTTCTGAATCAGCATCGTCCTTTGGGATATGGAGCGTAAGAAAAAAATGGCTTTGGCAGCTCATTAAGTTGGCTTTCCCGCGTTGCGTGTTGACAAAATGGCGTTGCCGCACGTGGCAACGTGAAAGGAATCTCGTCAACATTACTTCCTAAAAGAAGTGAACTGCGGCTCTGTTTGAGTCAAGAAACGCCCATTTTATCAGCATGCAACGTGGGAAAGCCAACTTGAAAAGATTTAAAAAGCGTTTTTTCACGTTCGTTATCTCGAATCACGATGCCGATTCCGGAATTTCAAAAACTGCGCTGGCCTTCGATTTTGATGGGCTTCCATTTCGCAGTGTAACATAAGGCACTAAAGCTAAACCAAAACAGGTAATCAGTTCATTTTAGTTAATTATTAGACTTTTCGTTGCTCTATATGACATAAATAATGTCCCCCTCCGCTTGAAGTAAAACTACAGACACCTCACTGAAGTATCATTCGATCCTTTTAAAGAAAAATTTCTATCGAGTAATATGAAAACACCTGTACATAGGTACGCCTGTATTTGACGAAAGGAACTCAAAAACGTCGCTTAAAACTATTTCTCTCTGCTGTTTCATTTCTGTTCTTTTATTCCACAATATCAAATACCGTCTTCCCGCTCCAATCTTATATCATAGCAGAAAACGCATGCCTTGAAAGGAGGCCGGTAGTGCTGGAGAAAAATGCAGGGAGCATTGCGTTGTGCCGTCCTTCGGTGCACGCGAATAAACGACCGCTATCGACCGCCGCCCTGCTTCCTGGGGAAGACTATCAAGGTGCAGTGCTTCCAAAAAACTGCGTTCTCGTGAGCCCGACACAAAGGGCTGGATGATGTGCGACTTATTTTAACGCGAGAGCATTATTTATCCCATTAGCACAAAAGCCCTCCACTGTTGTTGCCCGTCCATGGCACAAAATTCATCAGTGACGTCATCATATTCTCACATGACATCAGCAGTAGACGACAAGGTAGTGACGTCTGCAGCAAGGAAAAAAATTACTTCTGAAGGTGCCGGTAATTGAACCCCGGAAGTTAGCCTCGTAACATAGCTCGCGATGAGACAATGCTTTCGTATGCACACACGTCAGCATTCGTGACTGTCTCCGCCGAATTTTTTTTTTCGAAGCCTGTGCCACTATGCATATAAATGCGACTTCTTCGCCAAGTGGCTTGAAAAAAATAAGCAAGGCCATTCTCGTAGCCTACAGCCGTGCGGAGCACCACGTGCTGCCTTCTCTGAGTGCGGCGACCACGCGCTTGTGGCACCGAACGAAATCCTGCCATTTGACATCGGCATAATTCTCGAGCTCGAGGTGTCCTATCGGCGCCACGTTACAAGTGCATACTGGTAGCAACTGACTGACAAGGTTCCGACGTCTCATTTCGGGAGAGTCTGTTCCCCGCGGTTAAATAAGTTCGCGCGGATGCAACTGACTGCTTAGTACGCCAAATACTTCCTTAACGCAGAGTTTATGGCCCTAGGAAGGATGAATGATGCTGTCAGACATCCACTTAATCGGATGCATGTAGCTTCGTGGGGACGTGTCGCTGATGCTCAGTTAGCCCCGCCTGACATTTCCAGGGACGACTTGGTTGGTGCGATGGAGAACACCGACATCGGAGAGCCATACACCGACGAAAATATTGGTACGCGAAGTGGAAGAACACTCTCCCGTGGCCAGCAGTCTGAAGAAGACGATGACGACGAGGCCGACCTGCTAACAGCCGCCATGGCGGCTTCCACCACGATTAGTTACATATATCGCGTCCCAAAAGAAATTTGTGGATAGCAACGCTAACGGTGAGGGGCATGAGTAATACGGGAGAACTTGGAAAGCGCCGCAATGGGGTCTAGATTCAATAAACACTCGTGCATAACGGACTTACACTGTCCGACTGTTTATTTTTGACTGCAGCATGGGAAGTCCACTTACTACGAACCTCGGATACAAGGAAGACAATCCGCGCGACCGGCAGGTTCGTTGTAAGTGGTCTCGACTGTCGGCGAGCCATGGCCTGCAAGTGGCGCCTCCTAACGGCACTCGTTGATGACAGAGGTGGGTCGGCTGCGCTGCCTTGGGCACCTGCTGGAATCGCTAGGGCTGCGAAACCGCGTGACGAGGTCAACGTGGGATGCTCTCGAGGGTGACCTGTGGTTTCGTGTGCTCATTTTTCACTCCACATCGCTCTCGTGCGGTGATGGTAACGTAATTGACCAAAGACTGGCGCTGGCACTCGCCTGAGGGCTTCGCTCGCTTCCATGCGAGTGGCGGTGCGTAAACCAACCGCACCTGCGTCCTGCGTCCTTGTTCCCTCTCTGTTTTTTTCCTTCAAATGGTACTTATAGGATCACTTAAACCACCAGCAGAGAAGAAACAGACACAAGGAAGAAACTCACAGACGTGGACGAGGCTGCACTGACTACTGAAAAAAAACATGCTCGCTAAGCTTCATCCTTGTATTCTGTGTCCATGCGAGGCGCTCCATACAGTGTGGTACAAGCATCGCCCCACTACATTGACGTCTTATGAGAACGGGATTCAGCCGCAATCGACGGCGAAAAAGACACAAATCACTCTGGAGCTCCCCTTGTAAGGTTTCAATGGTAGGTCCCACCTAGCGTCGCCCTACCTTCCTACCCCCCCATTAGGCCTCCTGCTACCATTCATTTTTCAACAACTTCATCTTTCTCTCTCTTTCCCGTCTAAATGCCCTACTAGTGCCCTTGGCAACTGCATGAAGGCACGCACTGCCTGTTGTTTATGGATGCATTAATTGTCTCTGGAAATCTTTCTCGCATATTCCTCGAATGCGCTGGAGCATGCAGACCGAATGTTAGGAAACTCTGTCAGGAACGAAATGTTAGGAAAAATGCTAAACAAGCACCCACCCGTTCATAGAACGTTTTGAGCAATTGTACAGTTTGTATCTAGCTAGACCTAAGGACTTAAGCGCATAGCCTGCTTAGATTCAGTCTTTAAAAACAATTCTGTCCTTAAAAGTCTCCTTGTGTACCAAGTTGCAGGAAACAAGAAAAAGTTTGTGTTGTTTAGAGACATGACATGCATGTCAACGTGAATTGCAAAAACTGCAATGTCACGAAAGTGTTTACACGTCGATATTGGCGACATCCCACCATTAGCATTGTCTTCAACATGTACGCACAGTGTTTATTTCGGCGTTTATTAAGCAACGCAATTGTAAAATCACAACCGCCTAGCATAAGGCACGGAACGTTTAATAAGGTAAGTAAAAGCAAAATAATGTTAAGCAAAGATATAAAAACAAAATAAAGATAAACAATTAGAGCAGACAGAGAGACTCCGCCCTAAAGCTATTACGTGACAGCGTTAATTGGTTATTCCCCATAAATGGGGAATTGGTAGTTCTCTACTTTACATTAATATAGCCCTGGGAGTTCTCAACTCACTCCTGGCCTAATGGTTCTGCCGTTATATGATGCGCCACTGGCCTGCGATGGCAGCTGCTGCCACCGGTGGCGCTTGAGCGACTCATATTTCTCTTCCCGAGTAAGCTCTCACTCCCAGTCATTCTTTTAGCTGCCACCTGCCACGGTGGTCAGTTTGCTCACAATCTGGTGGCCAAGTTGTAATGAAGCCACATGGACACGTGACCCAGGATGACGTGACAATGTCACATGACCGGCCGATATTTTGATAATGGCGAGTTGCGCAAGGTGTAGCAGAAACTTACGCCCCGGGTTGGCCATCAGGTGGTCACCCTCGGTGGATAGGGGCCACCTGGGCCTGTCTACCCCACCCCGACCGATTTTTCGCTCACAGCGCCGGCGACGACACTGGATTTTCTGCAGAACGAGAGCCTTGACGCTATCGCATTAATAAGCTAAACAAACATAAGCAAGGGCAGACTTTCTAGCGCAGCTTAAGGTCGCATTTAGCTTAGCCAAGTAAATAGGGGTAATTTTTTTTTCTTTTCGTTCTCCTTGGCTTCTCAGTGGCTCTCGCTGTAATCAGAGGGCGAGTGTTATGGCGACGCTAGTTGCTGAGCCCATCAGACGCGTCGAATGGTCTCATGACTTGCCAGCGGAAAACGCACTCGGGCAGCAGCAACCTCGCAGTCGCACGCCAGAGACGAAGACTACGCTGGATGCACCCGGAGTGATTGACTAACAGCTACGCGATGTAAAAAAAAAGATGGCGCAGGGCATAAAACAACCATCGGAAACAACTAGGCGATGGCAAAAAACGATCTTTTGAGGCCAACTAGCGCGGTGGCGCCACTCACCGACACCCTGCCTGACCGCCTAATGGAAGTACTCTAAACTTCAGCGGCACTAGTGTTCCTGCGGGGGGTAGATCGCATTCCGGTACTGAAGCGATGATGCCTGAACTCGGCAGCCAGGGTGCCTTCGATCGCCGAAGCACGTCTAGGAACAGTGGGTCGGGTGCTTTGCGTTGCTTGCACTCAACAGCTCTGAGCAGCTTTCTGTCCTCCCCGGCGGCAGGGAGCGATCGCCGGCCGCGTCTCGAGCGAACGCGCCTCATTTCGGCTCCGGCAATTTTCGTCCGGATTACCAAAAAATTCCCTACGACCGCAAAACGTTTGCTTGTACTCGACGGTTAACATCACCCGGCACCTGAAGACATCGCTCTCGACCGGGTGGGCCAATTTTTGGGCCTTTTAGGCCCATTTATGTCCTCATCTCGTGCGAGCCCTAGCTAGGCCTAAAGCCAAGCAGCCGGTCTCCAGCATTCTCCGCGGACGCCATGGCGGCCTCCGCTCGCCGCGGGTACGATCCCGATACGATGGCATGGACAGAAGTCGTCGCAGAAGCCCCGTCTTCTTCTGAAACCTCCACCCCGACGCAGGAGATCCTGCATGAAGGCCTCTTCTCGTTGGTGGGACTTCGCAAACGCCAGCAGCACCTGAACACCTCGGCAGTGAAAGGACCCTCCGTGAGTGCCCCTGCTTCTGGGCATCCAAATACTTCAAGTTTCAACCATTAGCTCTCGCAAACAGCGGGATCGAAGAAATGGCGGCCTACCGCTATGCCTCGACTCCGCAAAGAAGACTTCACGATCGTCATCAAGCCCAGAATGACGGTCTCCCTGAAGACGGTTCTGCAGAACGGTGAGCTTGGTGCTTTGCTCTCCGCCTATGTTAATGCCTCCTCGGTGGACACTCTTAGTATCTGGCCCATCTGGGACCAGAATAAAGTTATCGCCACCACTCAAGACGTGAATGCGGCGAACGCGCTCGCTCATGAATTTACTCTGAAAGCTTCCAAAGGCTCCATCCCGATGGTCGGTCACGCCAAAGTCAACGGTGAAGTCTGCAGGAGGATCATCCGTCCATGAGCAGGAAACTTCCACCACCCTGAAATCGAAAGTCCAGGGGCGCGGAGGAGAGATAGCCTTCATCCGCAAGCTGGGGAAGTCGACGATTGCCCTGCTCACCTTCGTGGGGCATAAAGTGCCGCGTTACGTGCTCTATAACAGTGCGGTGACCTTGGTACGCGAATACAAGCGGACTATTCCCGCGTGTTTCCGTTGCGGCACCATCGGCCACCATGTGGACTTATGCCCGGATCCTCAACGCAATCGACCCGCCGCGGTGGCTCAGCGGTTACGGCGCTCGGCTGCTGGCCCGAAAGACGCGGGTTCGATCCCTGCCGCGGCGGCTTAATTTCGATGAAGGCGGAATTCTAGAGGTCCGTGTGCTGTGCGATGTCAGCGCACGTTAAAGAACCCCAGGTGGTCGAAATTTCCGGAGCCCTTCACTACGGCGTCTCTCATAGCCTCAGTCGCTTTGAGACAGACAGACAGACAGACAGACAGACAGACAGACAGACAGACAGACAGACAGACAGACAGACAGACAGACAGACAGACAGATATATAGATAAACAGATAGACAGATAAACAGATAGATAGATATATAGAGATATATAGATATATAGATAAACAGATATACAGAAAAACAGATAGATATATAGAGATACAGATATATAGATATATAGATAAACAGATAGATAGATATATAGATATATAGATAGATAGATATACAGATAGATATATAGATAGATAGATAGATAGATAGATAGATAGATAGATAGATAGATAGATAGATAGATAGATAGATAGATAGATAGATAGATAGATAGATAGATAGATAGATAGATAGATAGATAGATAGATAGATAGATAGATAGATAGATAGATAGATAGATAGATAGATAGATAGATAGATAGATAGATAGATAGATAGATAGATAGATAGATAGATAGATAGATAGATAGATAGATAGATAGATAGATAGATAGATAGATAGATAGATAGATAGATAGATAGATAGATAGATAGATAGATAGATAGATAGATAGATAGATAGATAGATAGATGCACTCTGACTGACGGGGCTCAAGCACCCAATAAACCAACCAATAAACCTCAATACACCAACCAACGATATAGTCCGGGTTAGCCAGATGGCGCAAAGGACGATAACAAAGGATGATAACAATAAAATAAACAGGATCAACAAAAATGTTGCCTTCCTACGTGCGGACTCGCATTTCCTAAGAAAATGGCGTGAAAACAATCCTGCCGACGTAGGCGCGCATGTGCCAACCTATGATCGAGTGTAAAAAGAAATATGGAAGAATCTCGACAGCAATCAACACTGTTAGAAGGGTCTTTCGTAGCGCAACAAGCAGAATGGACAACAGGACTGAACAGTACTGCTTTTGCTTCAGATGCTCAGTGCAGTTGTGTGTCCTGCTCTGCGACGCCTCGCTTGGTAAGAAAGACTCTTCAAGGATATGAATATAAACCAAGAAGCCCGGCTCCAAGTTAAGCAACAAATCGATACTGCCCAGGCGGGAGCGCGATCTGGCGCCCTCACTGTGCTATGAAGGTGGCCGGCCAGAGCTGAAAAACTGTGCCGTGCCACCAACTGTTAGCCCTTCTTCGCAAAACGTCGAAAGTGCTAGCCGGATTTTCTTAACAAGCGGGAACATGCCACAATGTGTGCGCGCTTCAGCTAAGTTCCCAGGCACTAGGTAAGGGTACCGAACTGCTGCGCACTCGTAAGATGCCATGCTCTTTGGACCTCTATCAGTTGTCAGTGAAGACGACAATAAATACGTTTTAAAGCGGTTATGAGAAAAACTTCAGTGTCATTGCGGTTTGTTAAGTATTGTGACTCATTTACTGCAAAGCCTTAATTAGTGGAAATCTTCTACTAAAGACTGCCAAATTTTCGCCATACCTATAACGGCTTGTGTTACATTTCGTTATTTCTGTCGTAAAGGCAAGGCGACTCGCCATTACGGCTTATTCTTTTTCTTTCACTCAAGTCTTTTACATTCGTCATTATGGCATGGCAAGCAATCGGTGAAATTTCCCCATCCTGCCAGTGACAATACAAAGAGCTAACAGATGTTTTCACTGCTCTGACTTTTCTTTCTCGTCTAAATTTCAGGGTCGCAACTATTGCCCTTCCTTCATATGCACGTTTTTTTTCTCGTTTTCGTTTTAACGAAAAAGTGACCTGGTGTAGCTTGATCCACAGCATCTGCTCAGGGCAGTGATAGTGGATACTTTAATACTAGCTGACGAACGATTGATTTTCTCCCTTCATTTTATTAAAGGCCGCTTACTACTGCCATTATGGTGTATGTGTTATGGGGGGTTTAACGTCTCAAAACGACTTAGGCTATGAGGAACGCCGTAATGAAGGGCTCCGGAAATTTCGACCCACTTGGAGTTCTTAAAAGAGCAGTGAGATCACACATTACGTGGGCCTCTAGAATTTCGCCTCCATCGAAATTCGACCAACTCTAGCCACTACTACTAGTGTTACTACCGTTGCTACGACTGTACTTCAATACTACTGCCAACACCACTATTGCTGCCTTTGCTGCTGCTATATTTGCAGCTAATGCAACTTTTGGTACAGCTACTGCGCTGTTTCTGCGACTGCTTAAACTACTACTACTACTGCGCTACTACTGCATAAGCAGCTGCTATACTGTTGCTTCTGCTACTACTGCTGTTTCTGCTAACACTACTTTTACTGCTTCTACTATAGCTGTTACTACCTCTTCTTATCCCTTGTACTTGTGCATCTACTACTGCTGTTTCTGCTAAGACTACTTTTACTGTTTCTACTACAGCTGTTACTACCGCTATTACTATCCCTAGTACTGGTGCATCTATTACTGAAATCATTCCGATTCGCCACAGCATATGTGCTCTGGGCTCGTGATCCGGATTGGGACGGCGGTGCGTATTTGACAGTGGTCGGAGTCTGAGAGGGTATAGTGGCTCGCGGTGTCATCTCGCCTTTATCCCCCAGGAAGCGAAGCTCGTGTCAGCGGCGATTTCCGGAACTGCGGGGCCGGATAGAGGTCGCTTCGCCCGACCTTACGATGGAAATTGGTTCCTAGCTTACTCGGAGATCGCGGCGACGTCCTGCCCAGGCGACGTTGCGGCCGCTGTAATCGCTGAATAGGAGCTGTCAGGGGGCGGAGGACACGCGCAGTATGGAGTGGGCGTTTTTACTCGATGCGGACAATCGCGCCTCTGTGAGTGCGAGATGCACACTAAAAAAAAAAAAAGAAAGTGGGGAATGGGGGCAGGCAGACCTGCGAAAACGAAGTTCGCGGCAACATTTTAATTGCGCGTATATTTGGAATTCATAATTTACTCTCTTCTGTTATGTGCACCTATTTCGTCTCTCCTTTCTACATCTCAATTCGCAAGACGTTAATAATTAACTCATAATCAGCTCGAATTCAGTATGTGTCAGAGGGCTCCTTTAACATAGCTTCTCCCGCACGTTAACTGTTTGAACGCAAGGGCACGTCTATGCCCTATTTTGGTCACTCGGTGTATGTCCAGGTGCCGCCTACAAGATCCCGAAGATAAGGTATAGTTTTCTTTCAAATAAAGAATTGTATTCCGAAGATATAGTACCATGACTCCTCGCTCGTGTAGCCTCGGGCGGTACCTCATCGAATCCGACGCCTTGCGCTTGGCGCAGGCCCCGATCTACAGCCACGTCACCTATAGCCTGCCGTATCACCCATTTAGCAATTTGGATAAGAGAGTTAAAATAGCCGAAGAGTACTACATAAATCTAAGCAGTAGCAGGTGTAATGAGGACGATAAGCACAAGGAATTAGCGCGCAGCCATGGGATATGCCGCCAGTAAAGAAAGAGGAAGTAAAGAAAGCCTTCGGATCAATGCAAAGGGGGAAAGCAGCACGTGAGGGTCAGGTAACAGCAGATCTGTTGAAGGACGGTGGGGAGATTGTGTTAGTAAAACTAGCCACCCTGTATACGCTATGCCTTATGACCTCCAGCCTACCAGAAGATTCGAAGAACAGTAAAATTGTCTTGAACCATAAGAGAGGAGACGTCAAGGACTTGAAAAAGTACAGACCGATCAGCTTACTGTACCTTGCCTACAAGGCATTCACTAAGGTAATATAGAGTCAGGAAAACTTTAGACTTAATTCAACCAAATGGTCAAGCAGGCATTCGCAAAGGCTACTTGACAATATACCATGTTCACACTATCAATCAGGTGATAGATAATTGCGTAATATATCACCATTGCCTATATATAGCCTTCATAGACTGCGGTAAAGAATTTTACTCAGTCGAAACCTGAACAGTTATCCAAGCATTGCGGATTCAAGGTGTAGGTGAGCCTTATGTAAAAATAATGGAAGGTATCTATAACAGCAGCACAGCCACCACAGTCCTCCATAAAGTCAGCAAAAAAATTACAGTAAGGAAGGGTGTCAGTAGCGAGACACGATCTCACAAGTACTATTCACCGCCTTTTTACAGGAGGTAATCAGAGGCTTCGATTGGGAACAGTTGGGGATTAGAGCTAATGAAGAAGATCTAAGTAATCTGCGATTCGGTGACGACATTGCATTGTTAAGTCACTCAGGTGGTGAATTGCAAAGCGTGGTCAATTACTTAGGCAAGCTGAGCAGAACGGTTGGTCTAAAAATCGATATGCAGGAGATCGAAGTAATGTACAGCGCGAAAAACTAAGACGGCGGAAGAAACACGCAAACAAACAAGCGCTGACTATCAACTGAAATTTTATTAGGAAAAACTCGTGGTTATAAAGGCTGCAGCAAAGGACGCGCAGGCGCACAAAGCATGAAACACCAAAACAACTGGTAGAACGGGAATATCTTGATAGTACTGCTGCAGTGCAATGAGGCTAATGCGCACGTGTGGTTTGGTTTGCTGTTTCTATTGTTTTGGTGTTTCATGCTTTGTGCGCCTGCGCGTTCTGGGTTGAAGCCTTTATAACCACGAGTTTTTCGTAATAAAATTTCAGTGGATAGTCAACGCTTGTTTGTTTGCGTGTTTCTTCCCCTGTCTTAGTTTTTCGCGCTGTACATAATGTTGAACATTCACCAACTCGCCCATTTTTCTGTTCTGCCGAAGTAATGTTCAACAGTCTCGGAAGACAACAGAAGATTAAAATTGGCAGCGAGGCGCCGGAAGTGGTAAGGGCATGCGTCTACTTAGGGCAGACAGTCACCGCAGATGCGGATCACGAGAGTAAAATAAATGGAATAAGAACTATGTGGGGTGCTCTTGACAGGTTCTCTCAGATCATGAATGGCAGTTTATCAATGTCCCTTACGATAAAATAATATAACAACAGTATATTACTGGTACTGACCTACGGGGTGGTAGGTAACGAAAAGGTATAGTTTAAGATGAGGCCAACGCAGCGAGCTATGGAAAGGAAAATGATAGGTGTAACGTTAAGACACGAAGAGGGCAGCGCGGGTGAGAGAACAAACGATATTTGATGGCATCCTTGTGGAAATAAAGAGGAAAAATAGGTCTTGGGCAAGGAATGTGATGCGAAGGCAAGATAACCGATGGTCGTTAAGGGTAACAGACTGAATTCCAAGATAGAGGAAGCATAGCAGGGGGGGAGGGGGGCAGCAGAAAGTTAGGTGGGTGGATGAGATTAAGAAGAGTGCTGCGACAGTGTTGCAGCAGCTGGCACAGGACAGGGCTAGTTGGAGAGATAAGGACGCAAACTTTGTCCTGCGGTGGGCGCAGGAGATGATGATGATCGCCCACTAAGAAACAGACCGATCAGATCTCTCTCTTGGTACATCCACATGTAGACTCATGGAAGTGGGCGTCTCCAACACCTTGACTGAATGGAGAGGCCCAACATACCACCAAGTGCATGCGCCTCCTTCGCACTCGAGCTGGTCGAGCCCTTCTCGCTCGTCTCGGCGATCCTGACTGCCGTTGCTTGATCAACGACATAGAAGACGCCTTCGACTTTATTCGCCAGATCTACACAGTCCTGCCCATTGCTCGTCACCTCCACCCTAGCCTCCCCTCCGGCCGATCAGCTGCGCGTGTTCGCATGCTGCACCGTCGCTGCAATCACTACCCGCACTGCCGCTACGTTGCCGTATCCTCGTAAGGTGCGCTCAACGCTAATCTGGGGGTGATCCTAGGGGCTCAATACCTTGTCCGCACCGCCCTCATCATCTCAGATAGCACCATGCTAGAAGCCTAAGAACTAGCCATCGACCTGGCTTGCCAGGATGGTGCACATGCCGGCCACTCCCTTCTCAATTTCAGTGATTAGCGAGCCGGTGCGCGTAACTTCCACCATGGTGGCTTCCACAGACGCATCCTTCACTTCCATACCACCGGAACGGGCGATCAAGACCCCTATATCATAGTTTGGAGACCTGGCTACGACAGGATGGTTGGAAATGTAGCTGCCAAAGTTCGAGCGCTTAAGCACTAAGCGGCGGACGGCGGCTCATCCTCCAGTCCGGTTCCTCCGACGGTTAGCGACGTTCTCGAACGCTTCAGCAGCACACGTGCGCACTTTCCTGCCCCTCAACCGTTAATCTCGAGAGAGTAGTCTGTACGCTAGCGGCAGCTTCACACAGAATCCCCAACCTATTATTTTACAGCAAGAATCTATGCTGCAGTTTCCCTCCACTTGCCCGTGGTGCCACAATCACTCTACCCTTTACCCCTCACCGGGGGCGCTCACGCAATCCTGTGGTACTCCCAATTCATACCCCTTTCCTGGAGCAGAAGGGAGCAGCACTGGCTGGCTCCAACTCGGCCAACCAGCATCATCGACCAGGCGACAGCGGTTGCAGTCGCCGTAGGGCTCGTGGAATAGGGGGCCCTCGCTGGTACATTGCTTCACACTGACCTGCAAATTAAATATATTTCTCTCTCTTGTACAGTTAGCAAGAAAGCTGGGCAAGTGTTTTGCTATCGGAAACTTAGGATAAATCATCATCATCATCAATCTGACTACGCCCACTGAAGGGCAAATACCTCTCTCATGCCTCTCTAATTAACCCTGTCCTTTGCCAGCTGCGGCCACCCCATCCCCTCAAACTCACCTAACTTTCTGCCGCCCCTTGCTAAGCCTGCTTTCTCTTAGGATCCAGTCCCTTACCCTTAAGGGCCAGTGGGTATCTTGCCTTCGCATTACATGCCCTGCCCAAGCCCATTTTTTCTTCTTGACTTCGACTAAGATACCATTAACCCGTTTTTGATCCCTAAACCACTCCGTCCACTTCCGGTCTCTTAACGTTACACCGATCATTTTTTTTTCATCGCTCACTGCATTCTCCTTGACTTAAGCTGAACCATTTTCGTTTTCGTGGTAGGGGTAAGATACAAGTGTTGTATTCTTTTATCTAGGGGGATACTGGCAAATTGCCATTCATGATTTGAGAGAACTTGTCATATGCGCTCCGCCCCATTCTTCTTCTTCTAGTTATTTCCCTGTCATGATCCGGATTACCGGTCACTACCCGCCCTAAGTATACGTATTCCCTTACCACTTCCAACACCTCGCAATAAACAGATAAACTGCTGGCGCGTTGCTGCGCGGCCAATATTTATCACTTCGGGTTCCTGGTTTACGGTTAGGCTGACTATGTAACTCGCTGCCGAAGGTGACCTGTAAGCAGGCATAAAACTGATCAATCCGCGGGAGACTATGAAGAAACAAACGAAATAAAAATTACAGACTGAGCGGAAATTTTTATCTTCCGTAATGACAGTTGTGACGAGTATAAAAGCCATCGCGCTAAGGGCGAGTAGCAGTCCCTGGAAACATGAGCAGCGTGTGGTTTTAAGGTTCTCTGGTTATCGTTCGTCACCCTTCCACAATTCTTTTTCGAGATTTGCAATTGTGCGTGAGCGCCGCGTGTGCAAGCCTCGAGAATTTCTGTTTTACAGTAAGGTGTCCTTGACCACGGGACCTTTGCAGCGCAGTCTTGTCTGGTTTGGTGTCACGACGGTCTGCTCCATCAGAAGCGCTTGCCATTCTTGTTCTCAAGAAGAGGAAGAACGTGAAGAACGTGTTCGGGCAGAGATGGAAGCGTTGATGTCATTTTTGTCGGGCCTTCTACGCTCCATCAGTATATCTATCGGTGCCTTAATCAACGTGTTAATTCTGGTGGCTAGATTCCTTGCAGTCGCCGCAGCCAGGGCAGAGGCCGTCAACGCCCCTCCGCAGCAGCAGCAGCGGGGCATCCTCCAAATGCGCCGCTTGAAACGCGTCTTCGCCTGGAGCCTCTCCCTTTTCCTTGTATACAGTCTGTGCATCGAGGACCGTGATTGCGACTGAATTCCACTAGCATAGGCGTTCTCATCCCCTTGCTGCACAGCCACCAAGGCTCGACGAAGTTACATCTGAAGCTGCAGGCGCTGATGGAACACATCTGTGGAGGGCTGTGGGTGCAACCGGCGTTTTTCGTGACAAGTGATAAGCTGCTTTCTAGTGATCGGTGAGATTGCTTTCCGCTAGACTGTAGGCGTTCCTCGCGCGAACATTGCCATCCTGAGCGTTATAGTTGCCGATGCGTGGTTCGGCGTTACGGTTCCGACGCCGCGCCTTCAATCTTATCCATGATTACGCCCGGCGTGCTAGCAAGCGTCGTCAGCAGCCTGCGCCAGAGCCTTCTGTTCTCTTGGTCTAAGTTCGAATACACCTGGTCCGGTTGCGGCTGGGAACTAAAGCAGAGTGCCGTTCGTCGAGGACAACTTGGCTTTCTTCGTGGGCTTCGGATTGCCGCTCCACTTCGTGACCTCACTGTCGCCATCATTATTCACCAGAGGCATGCCCTTGACCTTCTTCCCACTGTTCTTGAGCACCCTGATACTGACGCCCATCACCAGACAATTCAAGTAAGTTAGCCTTGCTGGTATACGGGCCATCCGTGTATATTTCATAAAACCTTGAATTTTTTTTTCATAGCCTACAGATGTTTCACATCACCGCGGCGCAGACAGCACTAGACAGGGTGACTGAGACGAGTATTTCTTAGTTATCTTTCTCGAGAAAATGGTTCGTAGCTTGAAGGCGTTCAATTCGCATGTAGCATTGCCTGAGCTTCCATCGCGTTTTCCAAGCAGGTTGCACGCAAAACACATTGAGAAGTATTGTTTTAACGCGTTATGCGGCTTGTCGAAGGAAAGAGGACTCAGTCCAACGCCGGCACAGAAATCACGGCGTAACTGGATTTTTATTTCGCGCTGTGGGTTTTGTCTTCGGTTTCTCCTTACGATGTACCGCACGTCAGACCATGGCTTAATGATCCAGCTATTCCCACCTTTCTCTCTTTCATACTAGCTGATATTCTATGGCTGCATTGTAGGTTCTTTTCTGCGGCACCAGTATCTGTGACCGGCCTGTATTGCGTGCTACATAGCCTTTACGGTTTACATTTCGGTAAGCTTCTATTCTGTTTCCGTCATGGCTGACAAGTTTGGCACGTTGCTCACCCAAGTGGTGTGAATGAACTCGGGTTGCAATAGCATGACCTATCTTGCTATTGTCCCCATTGCATTCATGTCACTCGCCGGAAGGCTATCCTTTGACAGTTGTCTTCCTCATGCGGCTGCCACCGCGTACCATCAGCAGTAAGTCATGTCATTGCGCTTCACGTGACCACAGGCGGAGAAGGAGCATCGAATTCAGTTTTCAGGAAAGTTCTACTGGCAATGAGCTTGATGCCGCAAGTAACCGAAACCTTTTGCGCCACTTCCAATGTAAGTTCTCGATCCTTTGGTGCACGATTTGGAAATTGGCGTCCTGCTTTTTATTTATGGCTCCCTGGCCCGGTTGATGCAAAGCAAGGTTCATTTCTCCGTGTTACCGTAAACACCGTTTTGTTAAAGTGGTAAGCCTTTCGATTTCGACAGTAATCCGATTACCGAGGCCTGCCCGTCGTCACATCTGCAAAGACGTACGGCCGCGATGAAATAAGATTAGCACAAAGATTTCATCAGAGCGCCGAAAATCGCACCGTGCAGCTGGCGTAGCGCCGTGCTTCGCAAAGACTTCTGCCACTTTTGTTATCGGCATGTTCCTAACCGCAGCCACGAGTGTTGCTATCTGCCACTCCGGTGAAACGTCAGTGCTAATCTTTTTTTTCTTTTCGTCTATACTGTACGTGCCTCATTGCCAGTGCTAATAGTGGAATTTGCCGTCCGTATAGTATACACCTTGTATATCTTACGGCCTCATGCTCAACCATCTTTCAGGCACCCTGTGAGGTTGTTTGCCCAAGCCGTTTCGGTCTCTGAGAGTCTCTCGATTGGCGGCGGAAATCCGGGCGAAGATCCCCCATCGGCTGCGGGTGGGATCCGGCTCCGCTCTCTAGCGACACGTGACGACGGTCCCTAGCTTGGATTTTTACCAATAAAGTTTTTATTCAGTGACGATGATCTTCGTTCGCAGGCCTGCCTCTGACTCCCGGCCCTGACACAGCATTCATACGTGGCCTTCGGAGCATGACAGAACTGCTTCCTCCACGTCATTGTCAGCCAGACTGGCCTCTACGGCGTACCCAACCCTCTCTTAGAACATTACTCGTGTTGGTCAGCTTTCGTGCCTGCTCCGCAGTTGCATTCAGTAGGATAGAACCACTGGAGTAACTAACGACAGTGCAGGAAAGGGCCCAACTAACATCGTCGCCAGCTACGCAAGAAGCTGTCGCTATGACGTAAAACACCCTTACCCGTAAACGGCGCCACAAAGCGATCAGTTGAAGAACAGAAGCGTCGAAAGGGTAACATTACGGTGCTATCGATGTTACTCTCATTGAAAACATTGAAAAAGAGGCGTAACCCGAAATATCTCGCGGCTGCTACACGCGTTGCGGCACGTGACGACGGTCTCTAGCTGACAGAGTAGTGGTCTTCATTCCTTGGGTGTCGTTTGGCTACGTTCGACTTCGCGATTCGTTGCGATCCTGAGCATAAGGGCCTTTGTACGATTAATTTTTCTGCGTTGGGCTCGGCATGCGGACAACGGAGCGCACAGACCAGACAATTGGCGTCCGGCGAAAAGTCGAACCACCTGTGCGGGCGAGCAGATACGGCCAGTGACCGGATTGCAGCTACTGTCTGGTTTTTTTTTTATATGACGTCTGAGGCCCTCTTCCTCGCTTCTGACAGGGAAAAGATGGCCGTCTGTGGATCGAACTCAGCAGCGAGACCTAGATGGTAGTGCCTATGTCACGAGACACATTATATTGGCCGTATGCTGCTATTGTGAGTGGTCAGAGCGTCTGCGAAATTTGCTACGAGCAGCAGCGGAGAATGACTGTTTCCCTACCTGATTTTTTTATCATGTGCGCTGATCGACTGGACAGAGCGGTCTTCAAATTGGCGCGAGACCTTTGCGGTCGCGGTGACACGAAGCGTTTATTTGGAGCCGTCTGCGATAGTTGCAAGTGTTCTGATTTCTGCGAGGATCATCACAGACAGCGACGAGTAACAGCTGCATAAGCTGCACATAACAGTGACAAGTGTTCCCGTAGTGAAAATGATTACGATTGCAGCGACTGGTTTTACTTCAAGTGAGCTAAATGTGCACCGGATTAAAGCTCGCTACGCACGCTGTGTTTTTGCAATGCTGAAATGAACTCAGTGTTGTGCAGCTGATAGCATTCATTGCGATGGCTGCAGTGATCGCGACCGGAGCGAGCCCACGACGTTGTTTCTGCTATGTATGCATTATTGATTCTGATGGCAGTCCGTGTGTGTACTGTCCTTGAAGACTACTGTGTGAGCGACACAGTCTTGGCCGCAGTGCCGCTGGACGGCTTTCTGCCGCAACAACAGCAGCGATGCCATCCTTTCCGCCTTGGTGATCCATACAGTACTTTTTGTGCGGCGGGTGCTCGGAATGCTACAGTGAGCTGACGGATCTGTGTAACCTGTGGGAAGAGATTAGTGTGTAGATCGGGAGTGACGTTTTTGTTTTGTTTCTTCCGGCTATGCGGACCTATGCCTGCCATAAATACTTGTCTGAAGAATTGTTGATTCAACGCAACTTCCGCTGAATGGTGATAGGCTGACGCAAAAGAACAGTTTTCAGTTTAGGTGCGACAATATGTTATTGCCAAATGAGGAACTCGATGCACTATCACGATGGAAAGAAAGGCGAGCAGAGCGGAGCCTAGGCGCTCCGCTGTTCGCATTTCTTTTAATCACGCTTTTACTTCGGTAATAGCAAAAGGATACTCGAGTTGTCCGCGATGAATTCTAGCGCGTCTCTAAAGCGTTTTTCTTACCATCCAGGCAAAAGCGCCGTCAAAAAAAAAAACAGCGGAGCGCGTAGGCGCCATGTTGTTCGCGTTTCTTTCCATCGTGATAGTACGAACAAGAATCATTGCCACAATGATTCTTGATTGATTGATTGATTCATAGTGCACAAATCCCTAATATGTGCTAACTCGTATATCTCTTTTTTATGAGTATTTACCTTATGTGATACCAAAAAGAAGAAATGATAGGTCATGCTCTTGAAGAACAAGATTTGAATGCGCTAGCAGGCCGCTTACCACACTATCGACTACTTGGTCCCACTTAAAACCACTGCAAAGTCCTTTTGTTGGCAGCTGAAAACACCTTTTATTCTCTCTTAACTTTTACTGAACCACTGTCAGCACTGCAGCACATTTTCTTCCTTTCCCTTACATGCAATTTTTTAAGGCGCTCATGCGTATATTAACCGCGTTTCAAGTCAGATAAAGTTAGTGGAGAGTCAGCGCTCGTTCTGTCGTCTTCACTTTCGTCTCCGTCTTTATTCGCGCAGTTGTTTCATTAGGGACCGATACCAACTCGCTCTTCTTGTATTATATCGGGCGCTTTTCATCGTCACAGAAGGTCAGACAAACGGCCATTGCCAAGCATCGCATTTTAACCGATGAGCAGGCCCGACCTCTCCGCCAGAGCCGCTACGTGTGCCGCTGCGAGAACGCCAAGCTATCGGAGACCTAGTGGAAGAAATGCTTCGTGACACCGTCGTCCAGCCGTCGAACACCCCTGGGCGGCACCGGTTATTCTGGTGAAGAAAGGCGGCACACTTTAGTTCTGCATCGATCACCAGCGCTTGAACAACTTGGCGAAGAAGGATGCCTACCCCCTCCTCCGCTTCCCCACACTCGACCAGTTCTCAAATGCCAAGCACTTCTTGTCGGTACAACTCAAGAGCACCGACTGGCAAATCAAGGTCAATGAAAGAGATCGAGAGAAGACCACATTCATCACACCAGATGGCCTCTTTGAGACCAAGGTGATGGTATTGGACTCTTCCGCACCAGCGACGTTCCAATAGAGTACTGGCAGGTCTGAAGTGGCAGATTTTTCTCGTATACTTAGATGACGTCATTGTCTTCGTCTCGAACTGTGAAGACCACCTGGAAAGGCTTTGAACAGTGCTGGAAGCAATCAAGTCATCCGGGTTAACCTTAAAAGCAGAGAAGTGCAACTTCACCTATGACAAGCTGCTGTTTCTGGGCCACAGCGTAAACAAGGATAAAGTAAGCCCAAGCCTACAGAAAACAGCTGCTACCGCATAGTTTCCGCCGCCAGCCGACAATACCTCTGAGCACAGATTCCTCGCACTGTGAATTTATTACCGACGATTTGTCAACAAATTTTCATTAATCGCGGGCCTCCAACCCAACTGAGAGAGGCAGACATGCCATTTAAATTGGAAGCGCCGCAAGAGGAAGCCTTCACAGAACTACAGCGTCATTTACAGTCCACTCCGCTATTCAGGCACTTTGATGAAAACACCGAGATTTACGTTCATACTGACGCAAGCAGCGTGGGCCTACGTACCGTCCTCGCTCACAGAATCGATGGACTGAAGAAAGTAATCTCGTACCCTAGTCATTCCCTGTCCAAGGCCAAGGCTAACTACTCGACGACTGAGAAGTCATGTGAGCTACGTCAAGGTTCGCCCCTACCTGTACGAACGCCCATTCAAGGTGGTCACCACGCACTGCGCTGGCTTGACATTTTGAAAAACCCCTCCAACCGCTTTGCTTGGTGGAGCCTGCGCCTCCTCGAGTTCGACATCACTATCGTCTACAAATCTCGACACAAGCACACCGATGCAAAGTTCCTGCCTCGAGCCCCTGTCGACAACCCGCTAAAAGAGCAAGATGAGGGTGCTTTTTTCGGAGCGATAAGCACCATTGACTCTGTGCAACACCAAGGCTTGGACTCCGTCCTACAGCAACTCGTTCAATACAGTCACGGACAAAATTTTACGGGATGCCAGACCGGCGTTTTAAACCTGCCTCTGCGCCACTAGGCGGCGCAGTGGCCGTGTCGAGGCTGCGCTAGCCGATGACTAGGCGCATGCGCGCCCTATATTCGTCCGCTTGCCTGTCTGATAGCTCGTTTCGCGTCAGTAGCTAGTGTTTCTGAGTTGGGCCGCGGGCGGCCGCTTTTCGCCGCTTGCGCTCGTCAGCCGCCACATGGCCGCCGTACTCGGCGCGCTGCCCGGCGACAGCGACGGCGGTGCGCATTCACGGCGCCCGTCTCATTTATGTAACTTTTCATTAAGAGAGACTGTCTGGGCCGCAAGTCAATGAGAGGGCTGAGACCTCTATAGTGACAATCGACGGACCCTAGCCTTGTTACGTGAACAATATTGAGGACATGTCCTGCCCCGCGTCCTTGGCGGACTATTCTGGGTTAAATGCGGTCTATTTAAGCCGGACAGGGGTCCTGCGCACACTTCGCAGAGAGTGAGGGCTGTTCCTGGAAGTCGTGATGTCCGGCAGCTAGCACGGCCACCGGAGGGTCAGACGGACACCACAGAAATTGTATGGGGCTTAATAAAAGCTTACCATTTCAAGTTGCACTTTGGGAGTGCCAACGCGGATAATTAACAGGCGGCCATCATGACAATAGGAAAGGCCTCGTGTTTTACAGGTCTTTCTACAAATCGATGCGGCGGCGTTTCATAAGCGTGACTACTGCTGATGGTGGCTTCTCAAAATACTAGAAAGTGGCTTCTGCGATGGACGCCTGGATTGCGGGTTTATAACTACAGCCACGCAAGCCATCGATGAACTACTGCATACCTTGCGCAGACCAACGGATTTAGCGAGCGTCTGAACAAGACCATCACTGACATGTTCGTCGTGTATGTGGACGCCGAACGGGACTTGGAGATGCCTACCTCCCTTACATCGTCTCTGTGCACAATAACACAGTGCAAGAGACCACCCAGACGACACCGTTTAGGCACGTCTATTCGTACGGAAGGGCATAGGGATAGAAACTTTGGGACGCTGGTATAGTGTGATGGTGAATCTATCAGCGCGAAAGTCTGTGACACGAAAGGACACAAAACAAGAGCTGATGGAGAAGTAGACTTAACTAGCGCATGTTTGTCACGTGGACGATGCCTTCTTTTGTAGAGACTTTGCATCACACCTGGTTCACTTCGAGCAAGTTCTGCAATGTCTGATCGACACCGGCCTGAAACTTAACTTCAAGAAGTGCTTCTTTTCTGCCCAGCAGCAGAAAAGCAGCTTTCCTTCCCGATCTTACCAGTCTGCGTGCAGTCGCCGAGTTCCCTTCATGAGCTTCACTGAAGGAGCTGCGAGGCTTTTGGGCCTGTTCTCTAATTTCGCAGTTTCGTCCGCGATTTCACCTGTATTTATCTCCCCTGACTGAGCTCCTTGCCAGCGAAACTAAAATATCATCTTGTACGTCCGCCTGTAAGTTGCCTTCTCAATACTTCGGCGCCTTCTAGTGTCACCTCCAATCCTCCACAATTTTAACCGCAGCAAACCGACTGGAATGCCCGCTGATGCCTAGGGGGGGTTGGCCCTCGGTGCTTTTCTTGCGTACCTGGCTTAGAGGAGTATGTAGTTGCGTATGCGCAGTTGCATAAGGAGGTGCTCTCGACTTAGTGGGGTAAACTCGGCCAGAAACCAGCTACCAGGTGGTCGTTTGGTGCCCACTTTTCGCCGGTTGCAAGCCAGACAATGAGTCGGAGCCAACGCTTCACAAACAAAACACACTTCATGCTGCAAAGAGACGATGCATAGGAATTTGCAATCACTCGTACGAACATATAAAAAGTGTTCTACAAAACGAGTAGTGCAAAGTGACACTCCAGAGAGACAAAAGTTAGGTGGACGCTTAAGCTTCGCCTTAAGAGTAGGCGCGATAGCGCCCTCTCCTACTTTTTCGTCTTCTCATTCGTCTTCTTTCTCATTTCTCACCTAAACTTAAGGTGCAGTCGTAGTTCTTCCGCACATCTTCCTCGAGAAACCCGATGCCACGAACGCCAGCATAGCTTCCACGCCGAACGAACGGGCAGCAAGCCGCAAGCTTCGTGGTGAACGCGCCTTGGGTGTGCACTGCGTTGTTCGCCGCTCATCGCGTGATTCCTGCTTCCCCGCAGGGCACCACTGCACTCGAACGAGACGAGCGGGAGGCGCTAATAGAGGGGCTTTAGGAGGCGCAAATTATCCAGGGGCTTTAGAAAGCTGCCGTCGCGCGCCACCTGTTGAGGCAGTGGCGTACAATGCAAGGATGGAGTGGTTTTAGGGTGCGTCGCCTCGTGGCGCTACGAGCGCGCCAAGCGAAGAGGGAAAGTAGCGGAAACGTACTTTGCTGCTCGCTTAACTGCATCAAGCTAATATCATAACTTAACTGCAACTTCTGCAATTTCCAGGGTTGCCGTTGGTGGCGCCAAACTGGCTACTTTTGAAACCTGCCTGTGTGGCGACGAAAATTTCAGGTTGGCGCCCTGGCTACTTCCTGGCTACTTTGAACATTTGTTTTGGCGCATTTGCTAGCCATTTTTTTTAGCTTGCAGCATCTTCGCCAGCAGGGTCGGTACGCATCGAGGCATCCCCACGCACGGCTAGAGTAGCTGTGTAGCTTACATCCCAGCAAACCACAAACCTCTCAGAGACGTCCAGGTAGACGTCTCTTAGAGGTTTGTGGTTTGCTGGGATGCGCGCTCAGGGCGACGCTGGATAAGGTGACATCTCCAAGGCGAGGATTTCATTAGGCCAAGGAGCCGTGACAGACCGCTGCTTCCAGTTATTGAGGCAAATTTCGATACAACTCCTGCAGCGTCTTCCAAATGCCTTGCATTTCGGAAGCCGCATGCCATCAATCCTGATGACGAAGAAAGCACGAAGGACAGCGAAGCCATACCAAAGCTGCAACTGCATTTTTTATGGATGTTCCTCTATCGAGCTGGAGTCAGAAATGCGGCAACTGCAAACAATAGCGTGACCTTAATTACACATCATTTTTGAGTTCGTGGCACACAGTGGCCGGATCCTACAAAGACACTTGCGGCGAATGGCCTTTTCCACACCTGGCTCAATAAGGCACAAAATTTTGTCACTGAGTTTTCAACTCGGATGCTGAGCAAGTGTTCTGCTGTGATAACTTGGTAAAAAAAAATCGCAACAATATGAGGCTCCACTGCATTACGATTATTACACAAATCAAGTTCCCCCTATGGCTTCAAGGCTAAAACAGCTTTTGTCGGACTGGATTGTTGGCTAGAATGTTACAAAATCACTCGCAAGATCACACTATCTACGCGCACAGAGCATTTAATAATTCATCTATTTGCAATATACCTGCACCTTGAAACCAAGAAAGCAGCCTAAAACTTTGTGCTCTTTATTCTGTTTCTTGCGTTGATTGAAAATGCTGACAGTTATTGTTCTTTGATAAAAGTCACATTCTTAATATCGCTTCTATTCTATTTGGCTACAAATGTGGCGCCAAGATTAAATGGCTTGGCTACATTTGGCTACTTTCAGCTCAAGTTTTGGCTCCTTCTAAAATGTTCCCAACGGCAACCCTGGCAATTTCCATGCTCACAATTACTAATATACACCATAGTACACGTCTCTAAAGCACCCTTCTTAGACAACACCCTATTCACTAGACGGGCTTTTTGTACATTCAAAACCATCGAGCTGGCGTGGCGGTGTGGTTCGATTCCCCAACTCGACCAATTTCATACGGACAGTGCGCTGGAACACTTTATGTAGATGCGGCAGAATACAAACATACCAATGCCTTTGCAATTGTGGCTGTGAACGAGAATGGTGACCACATCGTCTCGGCAACAATCAAAACGAAATCCTCTGAAACGGCAGAAGAGGCGCCCAGTCGAAAAAAACACCAGCCCATATCTGGTGTTTACACCAGACCGGAAATTCAGACACGGGTTCTGGTGTGACCCGGCCTGGTGTGACCCGGCCTGGTGTGACCCGGCCTGGTGTGACCCGGCCTGGTGTGACCCGGTCTGGTGTGACCCGGTCTGGTGTGACCCGGTCTGGTGTTACCGGGTCCGCTGTTACCGGGTCTGGTGTGACCCGGCCTGGTGTTTTTGGTGTGGCCCGGTCTGGTGTTTTCTGATGTGATTTAATTTGGTGCCGTGCTGACCGGGTTAGGAGCCTTCGGGAACAATTTCCCTATTTCACGAAATGTGCCGCCCGGTGTGGAGCATAACGAGCATACCTGGTTCCGAAAAAGCAGGTTGAAAAGAAGCGCACGTGGGTGAAGCAGGCAAGGTGTGGCTCCACAAGACGCCAAGTTCACACGTGAGGAGGCAAGTGTGAGCTCGACAGCTGCCCTCTTCTGTCTTTGGTACTGTTGCTGATATAAACTGCACAAGTACAGTTAAACCACCAGCTTCTGCAATGCTTGCGCAGTTGTTCACTATCCCTGGAGAGCTCAAAGAGAAGAGTTGTGTGTACGCAGAGTGGCCGTGAGAAAAACGCAAATTCAATGTGCTTTGATAGCGATGTAGTGCATTAGGATACACATAACAGCATGCATACACCAGCACTCAATTTTTACACTTACCAATAGAAATTGTAGGGAAAGAAAATGAAACAAAATTTGCACGCATACGTCAATACTCAATTCGTATGATTGCCAAAAGAAAATGCAAGGGCATGTAGAAAAGAAAAAAGAAACAAAATTTATTCTGATTCGCTTAGCTCTTTGAAGCAGCGGGCCTCTTGCGGCGAAGTTCGCAAGTTTTCTGTGATAGCCACAGTCTTATGCTTTTTACAGCTTTCGTGGCTGCTTCGTCCGTCACTCCCCGACTGCGGGCATAATGCCTGAAGAACACTGAAAGAAAATCACGCATAACAGTTAAAAATAGCGCAAGCTTTGTTATTATTCTGGCTTCGGCAGAATTGTTGTTGTAGAACCAATTTCCAGGACATACAATAAGTCTTAGCTTGACAATTAGCTCAGCAGTACAAAAACTGCCGCATCTACTTGTAACGCCACTGCTTGTTGTAACAAAGAACAGTATGCTACATGATAATAAATTCATTCGCCTGATCATATCGAAGGGACACAGAGGACAACCTCATCCAGCTTTAGTTCTTTGTAAAAATTAATTGTATGGCTTTGGGGCCACGTTGATGTTGCAGAGTCATTTATTGCTGCGAAAATTGGGTTAGAAAATGAACCCATAGTTCAATTCACACATGAAAAGGGCCAAATCCTCGTGTGAGACCGTCCATGTTTCAACACCTGTAACACAATTAGGGCACAAAGCTGTAGCTCTGACGATGCACAATGCCATTCCTTCTGCTCTTCTTAGTAAGTGTAGAAGCAAGTGCAATCTCAATAGAACAGTGCAGCAGTAATGGTGAGCAAATTTAAGCGAAACACCCTAAAACACAGCACATCAAAAGAAAATTGTAAATGAGCCTAGAATTAAGCCTAGAACACTTCTGCCTAATATGAGTAATAGTGCCACAAGGTGTTCTGATTCTGGGTAAATCTCAGCAGATATGTAAACAAATCACTTTCTCCACTCTAGAAAGGTTGCAGAAAGCTGTGTTGCCAAATCTTGTGCATGTGCAAAGGCCATGAGTGCCAATACTGCAAGCACGACAGCTGCTGTGACACTTTGCACTGCCTACATCATCAAAATGAGCATGTCGCCTTAATATTCAGGCCAAGTGTAAAGGAGAAAAATGACTAAGGTCATCAGAAAAAAGCGTTTGTCAATTGTAAGAATGCAGGCAGTGCCCAGTGCCCTAGCAGATGCATACATGGTATGGTCCTGAACACAAAGTCAAAGCACACCAAGTAAGGGCTCAGTTGCATTACTATGTATGCGAAGTGTACACCCTCCCACTTTTTTAACCTGAACGCGCGAGCGTCGACTGCCCGGTGCAGCGGTGCATAGGCGAAGCAGAGCGGAAATCGGGAGAGGGGACGAGCATGCGCGCCGATCATGTCACTGCAGCTCAGCTATCGTCGTCTGCTAGGCTGTTCTGTTTCGTGTGAAGCAACCCCTGCGAAGCAATTTTTGAAGCCGAGTTTTGAGGGCGTTTGTTTCGTGTTTTGTCTGATGCGTGCATATGTCTCTGGGATGGTGCAAATGCGTAGCATTCCAGGCACGACTCTAGACCCCTCTTGCATTTGCGGGTAGCGTCTCGAGAGCATTTGCTTTAAATAGCGAAATTAAAGCGTCAATAGCCAGGGTCCTCTTCAGTCAGTTTTTTTTTAAGCAACGATTGCAACTGGTTTCTTGGGCATTCTAGGCTGCTCCCAAATGTATGCTCTTTTCAGAATCACCCACGCTACATGCAGCGGATAAAATCTATTGCTCGCACCTTCTTGGGGCTCCGATGCATAACAGCCGATGATGGACAGGGGTTGCTTCGCACTAATCAGAGCAGCCTAACAGACGAACCTTACTCCAGCAGCATGAATTGTGGGCGTGCTGTTGCCCTCGCAGGCGTTCTCCTCTCCTTCTTCTTCCGGCGCCGCAGCGCCGGGCAGTCGACGCTCCCGCGTTCAGGTTAAAAAAGTGGGAGGGTGTACAACAGGTCGAACTGCGTACATTTCCCGAGAATATGTTTGTGCTAAAACATCCAATAATTAGTGCCTTTGCTAAGGCAATAAGATGAAACAATAACAAAAAAGGACAGGAAGATACATAAGAATGATACCATCAGCGTTTGCGTTAAAGGTGCACTAAAGAGGAATCTGAACTCGTACTTTTACCGATGGAACTCGTTCTACACGTTCCGAACGTTCTTAGAAACTGCGAATTATGTCCCTGTGCAGTCGGTTTCCCTAGTTTAAATCGAATTAAACACCCGGTTCCCGCCTTTTTTTTTAATTCCCCCGCAGACAGTGGGAGGAGTCGAGTAATCTTTTAACCAGTCCTGTGGCGGCTTGCCGCTCTGCCATCGGCGGAGCGATACGGAGTGAATGGCGAACGCAGAGTCCACGTGTATTTTTATTTCTGTGGGCCTAATTTGCAGCTATGTAGTCTCTGAATAGATCTATTTATCCACGGAAATGTAAAAAAAAAATAAAAACGAAAGCAAAGCCGCCATGTGACTGCCTGCAAGGCACTCCATGCGTTGGCTGACTCCTCCCCGACCGCGGAGAATTAAAAAAAAGGCGGGAGCCAGACATTAATCACATTTAAATGAGGAAAATCAGCCCCACAGGGCAATAATTCAAAGTTTCTAAGAATGCTTGGAACGTGTAGATCGGGTTCCCGTGGCAAAAAGATGAGTTCTGATTCCGCTTCAGTGCACATTTAAAGGTTTTAAAAATGCGCAGCTCTTAAGAACCTAACTTTCCAGCGCAACATTGTCATGTGACAACAGCCTATTTTAGCATCACAAAACAAGTTATGTTCTTTGGTTGTTGCCACAGATGTGGAGTGCTCATGTCATACACTCATCTAGCAGGTCAGCTCTGTAGGAAGTTCTTATCTCTACCAAATGCTTCTCATTATGCCTGTCAAGTAGCTAACTGCACATGAATTCTCGTGCACAACCAAAAGCCATGCAATGAATTGATCCATTCTAATATGAGTCAAATAGTGTTTGATAATTATTACCTTCTCATGAGCTATTGCCAAGGTCGAGATAGCCTCCTTTCATATGTTAATGCAATATGACAATATGCACATGTGCTAACCCCAATAGAATACAATAGTTGCCCCTTATCGTCTCCACCTTCAGCGGCGTCAGTGGCCTCTGCGGGGCCTTGTCGCCACCCTCCGCCAGGAATCTGTTGGACAGCGTTCCTGTGAAGCTGTGCTGAGCCAGCACTTCTGTTGACCACAATGTGGTTGCCGCTCTTTTGACAAACAGTGAATCTTTTGGCAGCGCCATGAGAGTATCATATGCCTCTTTCGATATTTCGTGGCCATTGGCCTGGTGCACCTGCAGGAAAAAGAAAAATGGCATGCCGAACTGAAAGGGACGTACATAATGTACAAATTATCATTGTTTACCGAGTGCATTCTGACTTAAAACTCAGTGTTAGCACTTGCCACAGCACCAAGGTCAAAATCATTTAAAACTTTAAAATAACTGCAGAACTTAAGCGTGGACATTAACAGTGCGATGGGCATTTAGTGGCACTTTTTAACAGCAGTGGAGTATCAAAGGTAACTGCATCCAGTGCTTGTAACTGGCTAATGCTAATCTCAATTCATGTTTGGAATGCTATCGGCAAATAATTTCAGAAAAATGGCTCTACCTTGCTGGACATAGCCAATTAGTATGTGCGCACAGTAACAAATGCTAAAAAAATAAGAACAGCACACAAAAAAGCCGTGCTGTTTGTGCTTCACATGATATGGTGCCCCTTGTAGAGTGGAATGGTCACGAAATGTCTATAGCAACCAGATGCCCTTCTCAAGACATGTCATGATGACTAAGCAATGCGAAAGGCCACACACAAAGACAAGCTACCCTTCCGACACAGAGCTGGCCTCTCATGCTTCACCCTCATGCCTCCCCTTTTGCTGTCATTGTGGGGCACATGGCTGCAACACAGGCTCTTCTACTGCTCAACCTGCACTGACCCCTAACATCTCATTGATGTGCTAGCTGCCAGTGCTCTTTTTAAAAGCAGCACTAAGCATGATCATATGGAAAAATTTTAGTGATCATTAATACTATATGGGCTACCTTTGTGGACCAAACTGAACCTGTAAAGTAACTGCACGAGCCGCAAGAAATAAACATCTGACTGTTCACGCCTGACCAAAACTAGTCCCATATACCTGTCGTTAAACCACCAAAATAAAATGGATATAGCTTACTGAATTTTAAAAGCACTGGTAATGATGAAGGACAGAAGTGAACGGGACAAGCACTTCTCCTATGTCCTTACTCGTGCATTCAAAATTCAGTGTGCTAAACCAACTGGCCTAATAGACAAATTTTGTAAAGCGTCTAGCTTGTTTACTACGCATGACAATGCTAAGAAAGAGTGCACAGCTGAAAAGCATACACCAAAATATAAGACACCCACATGCATCATCATCAGCCTGATTGCGCCCACTGCAGGGCAAAGGCCTCTCCCACGTCTCTCCAACTGACCCATCCTTTTGCCACTTGCAGCTACCGTATCCCTGCAAACTTCTTGATCTCATCTGCCCACCTAACTTTCTGCCGCACCCTGCTACGCTTGCCTTCTCTTGGTATCCAGTCCGTTCACCTCACTTCACTTCACTTTATTACCTTAAAGACCCCCAGTTAGGGGGTATTACAGAAGGGGTGGGTACAAACAGAATTAAATTTTGTGTACAAAGATGTTATTCATTAAATATGGCGTTTATACAATTCAAAAATGACAATGGACATGTGGTTGCAGCGACGACGTGTGGAAGGCCGTTCTAGTGTTTGGCTGAGCGAGGAAAGAATGATGCAGCAAACGTTGTGGTATGAGTCTGTGGGCGGGAAACTTGCAGGGGATGACCAGGGCGGAGTGAAGTGCGTGCTGGAGGGCTAATATAGGGTGGAATACGCAATGAGCTGTAAAAAAACTTCTGAAATAAACACATACTGGCGATGCGACGACGACAGGCAAGGTTTGTTAGGCTCAACTCCGCTTTTAAAGATGACATGCTGATATCATATGAATAACATGAATGAATGAATCTAGTGGCTCGGTTCTGTAGCGATTCCAGTGATGTTAACAAATAGATTTGGTTAGGGCTCCAAATTGGGGATGCATATTCTAGTTTTGTTCGAACGAGGGACTTGTAGGCAAGAAGCTTAACGTTTGGCGGTGCATGGTGCAAATGACGTTTCAGGAAACCAAGGGTTTTGTTAGCTGATGATAGAATGTTACTGACATGCGCATTCCAGGTTAGATCTTGGCTTAAGGTTACACCCAAGTATTTATAGGAGTTGGTTAATTGTACTGCGACGCCAGCGATTACCTAAGGGAATAAAAGGGCAGATATAACAATTAGATGTAGAGATGAAATTCGTTTCATGAGCGTCTAGTAAATTTTCGCAGAAGGACAAATGTTGCTCGATTTGGATGGTGACCTTTTTTTTCTGTTTCTTTTTTTTTCTTTCATTCTATGATCTGTGTTTCTTGAATAAAAATTTACAGATGCAAGTGAATGCTGGTGCCACGTCTTATTTATGCTGCTATAGAAGTATAGACAAGTATCGACTTGCTAAACATTCAACACCGGTGAATGAATATATGTGCATGCTGCCCCCACTGATGCAACAGCAAGCAGTTCTCAAGGTCACATTTCATAAGAAATGAAATTTAGGTGCTTTCACCTTTCCACTGTTTGTCAGAGTACAAACACCCTGGACTGGTCCTGGTTCTGCTGCAGGCGATCCAGCAGGCACTGCTGGAAGGTGTACTTCTGAAGACATCACAGATGCCTCACCTCCTTCCAAAGCCGGCATGTCTGCACGCAATACGGCACAACACAAGCTTGATATTTACCTAGTAGAGATTAAGCCACAATTCAGACTAGTGCAGTAGGAACAACATTTCATACAATTTACGCTGAAATCAATACCCTCAGCCTCGAAGCATATCAAATAAATAATTAGATTATTCTTTTGTTATGCAGACATGAAATATGGAATCAATTTTATCCATACTTATGGCAAGACAGCTAGCTACCCCTTAGTACTTGCGTTTAATTCATAACAAAGAAAAGCAAAATGCAGTTATTTCTGGTGGTGAACTTCATCATCCTGCCTATGCCCAAACCAGGTTAAAAGCACTACCCACTGACCCCCAATTTAGTATTGGGCCAGCTACAGCCATCCTACAGCCCACAGATTTCCTAATCTCGTCTGCAATGTTTACCTTTTTTTGGAATCTATTTCATAAGTAGTAATGGACCATTCACCACCTGTCCTCCATACCATATACTACCGCACTACTCTCTTTCTGTCTCTTAATGTTACACGCACTGCGCTGTCCTGAGGTTAATTTCAAGCCTTCTCAACAAGGCTGCTGCCCGTACCGATGAATTTCCCATTAGCGTCATGAATAGTGATTTAAAAACAACATTCTCGTATGCTTTCTTTGGTTTCAATGACTGTTGGCTACCTTCCTATTTATGCTGTAACGAGCTCCTCATTTCTATACCCTTCCCTGTTCGTTCCGTCATTAGGTTATCCTTGCAGCTTGAAAAACGGGCTATAAACTTGCTGCGAACTGAAAAAAATGTGCCCGGTTGTAGGTTTAGGACTCCGCAACAATGTCACTGGCAATTACGGACAGTGGGCATGGTTTATTGGTTTACTGGGGTTTACTGGGGCCCAAGGCAACTCAGGCTATGAGGGACGCCGCAGTGAAGGGCTCCGGAAATTTCGACCACCTGGGGCTCTTTAACGTGCACTGACATCGCACAGTACACGGGCCTCTAGCATTTTGCCTCCATCGAAATTCGGCCGCCGCGGCCGGGATCGAACCTGCGTCTTTTCGGTCAGCAGCCGAGCGCCGTAACGTAATCACTGAGCCACCGCGGCAGGGCACAGATAATAGACATGATTCTGGAATGCTGCTGATGACTTTCCATACCTTCCTCAGCTGATAAGCACGCATTGCGTACTTCAGATGACAGCAGCGTGGGCCCTTCCAGTGACAGGATGGGGTGGCACTGTTGTGGTAACGGTGTCACCGCCCTTGGAGGGGTGTCTTCAGCGGCATTCTTAACGAGTGCAATGCTAGCCACATTGCTCACTTCAGCAGCTGTTGACAAAAACGTTTGCTGTTTTAGACTTCCCGTTTAGCAAGTTCATTTTTTCTTGTTTCATCATACTTTCTCGTCTTTTTGTTTTTGGTCTTTCTAGGTAATTTATCTAAGCTCCACTAAGAACATGAACATATGCAGCTAAATTTCACATTTCCACTGCGATGCAGACGTTAGGATCATTAAAGCCATGGAGTTAGTGTAAAACTGCATTTCTACAACCAATGAGGAATGTAATAAACATGCAAAATTTTTAACACTTGCTTTCCCAAAAAGAAGTCCTTTTTATAATGCACTTGTGTATTTTTAACACACTGGAGCTTACAAGAAAAAAGTAATAACTTAAAGGCTGTAGCAAGCGGTATCCAGATTAAGAAGTAGGCATACTGCCATACAAGACTAACCTGGAGTTGAGAGGCATTTCAAAAGCTGCTCCTGCAGCTTCATGTTTAACTGCCAGAGCTTCGAATTTTCTTTCTTGAGGGCTTCCAGCTCCTCTTTTAACGCATTGATTTCTCTGAGTGCCACAATGTCCTCATTGGCACTTCTTTTCGCAGCCATTCTCAACTTCTTCACCTTTTTTGTTGACTAGAATTAAAGCATAGGCATAACCAATATAAATGCAGCAAATGTGTATCATGCACAAGTCATCATGCACTTCGTATATAATCAGCATACTGGCATTTGTTTGACCATTGCAAGGAGATTCACCCACTTGCCACAAGTACACTAGGCGTTTCCTCATCCATAACACGGTACTGTTGGCCGCAAAAGTTTGCAGGATCTGTGATGCGTGGCGGGGCGAAGCAAAACAACATTGCTGCGTGATCTGCCATAACAGAGCATAGTATCCAGGCTCATGTGAACCTCAACACCACGCTCTGTGATGGCAGATGGCACAGCAATGCAGTTTGGAGATCCTGCAAGCTTTTGCGCTTGACAGTTCATGCTTCTGATACATGTTAGGAATAATAGCAATGCCAGGAGTGCATATGACTGTATATATGACTGCATTAAGCCTAAGAACCTGCAGAAAGTTCCTGTCCAGAGGTCTCCTTGAAAAGATTCAGCAGTGCTTCGATGTGACTTTGAAGCTGGCATAGTCAATGTCAAGTCCTTCACGACTCTGAGCTAAAGCTGCTTCTTACTTGGTCGCTCTTTACAACAGCAACTTAAATGGTACATCAGAGCAAACAGCTATATCATACAATTCTTTGCATATGAATTTGCAAGTTTAGATGCATGAACTAAACAAATACAAGAAAAATGCACTACATCACTCATATAAGCACATATAAGCTTTTCCTACAACTGCATGCTCTGTTTACCATGGCTGTGATTATACATGCGCCCGCATGGCAACATGCTGCTTGCTCTAAGACTCGCACGTTTCAATCATTTAACACTAGCCAACACTTCCATAAAATATACAAAAGGAGTAAACATATTCAGAATGAGCAGGGAGATAGCAAAGGGCCCAGCAGTGGCATCAAAGAAAATTGCTTATACATGGGTTGCACCGAAATCATAGCTGCTGCCATGTTTGAGATTAGATGCATACCAGAAACCTGCAAATTTTTCTAATCCATATTTCATTACCTGCCCCAATCTGCACTGCAGAAGTTCTCCGTTAAGACTCTGTATTGTGGCACCCATGACATCGCATGAAACCCATGTATACATACTACCAACATGACAATTCCTGAACGGAACATGCAGTTTCCAACACGCACATTTTCTGGTGGCCCCTGCCGCTTCAGTTTTGCACGCTGTGCCTTATCTGCTAAGAACATGTCCATGTCTTCTTTGGACTCTGAAATAAATTTGTTGAAATAAATTTGAAATAAATTTGAATGAACACTTGTTTCTCGTAGTAACGACCAGGCCACACAACACTCATGCTGATACATCTCAGTGCTCGCACTCGTATGCTTGTGTTTTCACAAAGTGTACAGTGTCCACATAATTACACTCGCACGCTGCAGTGTTTTTCTCAAGCATCCACATAATTAATGTTCAGCCTGGTGGTACTGATCAGCTAACATTTTTAAAAGCACGGAAAAGATGAGAAGACAACATGAGTGCAAGGAATGCAGCATATAAATAGCTGACATTGCTGTGCAGTGTATTTCATAATACTGCAACACCAGATAGGAAAATACTGCAAAGCTTTACAGTGTATGTAAACACACAGAATTAAAAATAAAACAGGTCTAACCATTCTGCTGTCTCCCCGAAACCACGGCAAATTAATGGGCACGGGATTTCGGTACATCAAACATGCAGTACACTTGGAGCGCACAAGCGATAAAAAGAAAGTGAAAGAGGGTGAAAAATGTTCGAGAAACAACGCACACAACGTGTGGTTGGGCTAGTCGGTGCAGATTCGACAACATGAAAGAGAAAACAGCGCTGACACAGGACATGAAAGGGCACCCTTTGTTTTGAATCGTGTGCCCCGAGCAAACCCATGTGAGCAGAGAGGCGGCATATGCCTGCCGATATGTTTTGCAGCAATGGTTCATGGCACAGGGATAAAAAAAAACTTTCATCAGGGTCTTCAGGACAGTTCTGCTTACCTGACATGTGGAGTACTTTGGCATCGTAATACCCTCCACTGGTTCTTTCGTCGCCTTCCCAAAATACGCTGTAAATTTCCCCGGCGCTAAAATCGTCCACATCGGCCGGGCGGAACCCTTTCACATGACGAGATTTCGCGATTTTCTTTACATTGTCTTCCAAGAATTTCACATAGACGTAATACTATAGTGCCTAGAATATATTCTAGGCACTATAGTAATACTCCATTGATTTGTCCGGGCAGCCCCACTTGAGATTAACGCTGCCAAAACAAACGACGGAGATCCACGCGAGAGCCTCCATGATGCGCCCACGTCGCCTAGGCTTGCTGGATAGCTCATTATTTAGGCTGCTAGGGGTGGCGCTGTAATCTCGTCAGATACGCAAAGAATTCCGTAAGACTTCTATCCGCGCACAAAACAGCATATTACGATATGTTCGCTCTAATTATTTCTGTGATCTTAGGTTAACAGGTACTGTAAGACATTATCATCACCGTTTCCCTTCATTATCTGGAAATGTCTAGAAAGACAGAACAAGGTCTACCTTGGACAGAAGCTCTTCACACGCTCCTGTCGGCCACCAACGCCCCGTATGTCCGCTTCACGATTTCGGGTGAAATCAAACCGCAAAATAAGCTATTTAATGTATTGGTCACTTATTCGGCGATTGCTTCTTTGCCGGCTGGTGTTTCGTGATGAAAATGGAGACAGGGCGGACTTTCGTCTCGGGCGCCCATTCCAGCTTGAAAAGCACTTTTTCGGTTGAATTTCTTCCTGGAGTGACATTTTCTCCCTGGCACTGGGAGAGTTCGAGATGGGGTGAAATGGAAGTGTAAATTTTTCAGAAAAAATTATGCCAGATGTACATGATTTTCGGTGAATGGCATTTTGAAGCTGGATATACATGCGATTCTAGTTGGAATCTACCGGTTTCCAGGTGGATGGGCATGATTTCCAGATAAATAATCACGCTGATAACGGAATCTCAATCCCAGGCAGCCCAAAGCGCCACGTCCAGCGCGAATATTGAGAATAGTGGGCGCAGAATGAACACGTCGACCATATTTATAGGCAGCTGTGTAGGGCACTGCAAAAAATTCACTGCCAGCTTCACACCATCGAGTAATTATAGCAGTATATAGGCTGCAATGAACCAGAATGTATCACATATAGTTCTTGCTGTCACATTCGAAGCTATAGAAATCTCATAAAAAGGAACTGCGCGCATTATGCAACTCAAAATGTGGTCGAAATAATCCAGTTAGACTGAGAAGAGCTTCTTTGGTAAAAAAAAAGCTTCGCGATCATTTTATGTGAACAGCTAAGAATAATAAACCGTACGTATGACAAACCCCGAAACTCAGGCATGATTTAAGCAAGGAGGTTATATTGTAGAAATATGGCGCTCTCTAATCCCCCCCCCCCCCGCCAATAAAAAAAAAATTACGTAGGAAGGCCATGCCGAACTCCACTTTTTCGGCGAAAAATATCCAAGAAGTATACGCATGTGAAATGAGCCCTCGCTCGTAAATTACAGGCCCGTCAAATGGTGTATCTTTCTGTGGCCTCTTAATTTTACTGCCGATGATATTTCTTCACTTTTACCAGCTAACAGCAACTGAAACAAAGATCTCAGTAAAGGAAGCCAAAATAAATGGTACTGGTCGCGGAAGCAAAAGGGATGGACATCTCTGATTACAGTTAAAGGAAAGCCGCTGTGGTGGTTACAGTAGTATATGCATCTAATCGGGAGTGTAATGTCTTGATTGTAATGATGCGCAAGACATTGCTGTACATGGATTATTCCGTGCTGTTCTCTTACGAGCGCTAAATAATTATAATCAAATTTCTTTCTCGTGCTATTTCGGTTTCAACAGCCTATAGCGATGGCTGTGACGCCAACGTGTGCTTATAGCTAACAAGGCAAGAGCGGGGCCTAAAGCTGGTCCTTCATAGTGCAGATATCGCGCTTACTGATACTGATAACTGTTGCTGTTTTGTGCATGTGCTGTTTGTGTCAGTTGTCTGCACTGTGCTTATGGTTCACAGGTCACAGGAGACATGAAAAAACTGCGATACGTTGATTAGTCGTTTTACTTCGCTACAATGCAGTCTGCTTCAAGAATCGGAATGACAACGAATGTAGAAGCAGAGATTATATTGTAGTTTTTTCATGTCTCGCGCTTCTTCCTATAAGCCACTTTGACGGTACAGTCATCGTTCGGCTGTTAAAAACCGAAACCGAAACAGCATGACAAAACATTTCCCTGCTCACAGATCTACAGTATCTACCGCGAAGAAAGAAGAACTGTGAAAAACGGTCATTTACGCTTGTATTAATAAAAAAAAAGGTATTGTTTTGAGAGTTCAGTGGTGCAAAGCGGCGGCGTGATGGTTACGTAACTGTGGAGGCCGAGACCGCGCGCCAATAGCGCAGTCTATTTTTCCATGGTGCGCTCCTTCGTGTCTCGCCTTCGTTGAGTGCGTCTGTTAATCTGTGTCGCCTTTTTGGTACTCGGTTCGAAGGCTTTCTTTTACCAGCAGGCCGTGCACTTTATCGCAGTATGCCTCCTAAAAAACGGTACCTTGCTTATTTTGAGCCCGGTGCGTCGTCAGCGAAAGTTCCGCGGCAAACCGAGTGGAGCCAGCGGCAAAGGGAACCATCGAATGAAGTTTCACAGGTGAGCCGTTGCGCATGGCACGTTTCCAAATACGCCCGCTACCCCCCAATTTCTCCCCGTACTCCTTGGGCTGTACCTTGGGCTTCTACGAAAAAAAAATAAAAAATCGATGAGCAGAGGCAAGTAAGCCTGTTTCTAGCGTGTCGTGGGGCCCGCACCGAATCGAGGCGAGTGCATATTTGAGGGATGGGGGCGGATTTAACAGGCAGTGGTGAATAGGTGAGGCGTGTTTCCGAAGTGAATGCAAACAACCATGGAAGAATCGTCTGCCAGCTTTTTCCGGTTACAAATTTCTCCCATGCACTGCCTTCTGCATAGCAAATGCCCTGTATTCGTGCATCGTTTATTCGCTAATCTATTTGTGCTGCGACATTGCGTATTGCACCGTAAGATCAGCGCGTGCTGTGTATGAACGCGTCCTGAGCGCAGAAAATGACAATTACGAAAGGTACGAGTGTTTTCTCGAGTGTATGCACGGCAGTCGGCTGTGTGCGCGAAATAGTTTAACGCGTTGGTCGTTATATATTTGTTTTTTTTTTGCTGCATCACGAAGGCAACGAAGGCTGAGCTTGCACAGTTTAGCAAACGATTGATGTATTTGCCTCAAAGCGTGTAAAAGCTGCCAGTGGGCTAGCAAATACATGCAACCGTGCGCGCAGCGCGTCTCAACACGTCCCACTGCATACGCATAGAAAGCATCCGACCGTTTACATTATTGTGGTTGTACTTCATGCGAGTGCACGCTACGAAGCAGAACAGAGTCGACGTCTGGTTGGTCTTGCGATGATGCAATACAATCAGCAGTGTTGCAGTGGAAATAAATTAGTGTCAGAAGCGAATTAACACAGCGACTGCCGTGAAGCAAGCAAGCAGGGGGAGAAATTTGGAACCGGAAGTAGCTGTAGCAGACGACTTTTCGATGAGCCTCTGCGCTGACTCTGGAAACGCACCTCGCCCATTGAAGGGGGACAATCTATCCCCCTCCACAAGCCTGAAATTTTGCATAGGAAAACTTTGCTTATCCCAATTTTCCGAAGAAAAAAAATCTCCAAGCAGTACACAGTTCAAGTGGTTTGCCCCCCCCCCCCCCCTTCCCACACACACACACACACACACACACACACACACACACACACACACACACACACACACACACACACACACGCGCACACGCGCACACGCGCACGCGCACGCGCGCACGCGCACGCGCACGCACACGCACACGCACGCACACGCACACGCACACGCACGCACACGCACGCACACGCACGCACACACATGTAAACCATAAATACGCGTCCCGTGTACTGTGCGATGTCAGTGCACGTTAAAGAACCCCAGGTGGTCGAAATTTCCGGAGCCCTTCACTATGGCGTCTCTCATAGCCTTAGTTGCTTTGGGACGTTAAACCCATTAAACCAACCACCCATAAATACTCACAGACTACGGCTTTTTCTCTTAGAGAAGAACGCTTCTAACACAACACAGCGATTGTCGCCTCCTCTTCTGCTGTGTTTAGTCCCAATCGGGCCTGTTTTAATAACGAATAATAGCCACCGTGCACAGGCTATCACAATTCGGGTTGGAAATGTTACCATTCAAACGATTCCGTTCAGCACTCCGTCTGTTTCTAGAAACAACGAAGGGTTTTTTTCGAAAAGAAAACCAGCCGATGGAAACTGCTACCATGTTTCACACTTTTGGTACAAAGAATGAACAATATATTGACGATAGACACATTTAGCCTGCACAGGTTTCCCTGGAATTGGAGTTACATTTTCATGAGACGACAGTTGTTCCGAACTATACGCGGGACCAATATGTTTGTTTGTTTGTTTGTTTTTCAATTGAATACAATGCTTGAAAACGGACGCCGCAACTGGTAGGTTCTTCCGGCATCCGCAGAGAGGAAAGGAGCTGCCTCTAAAGAGCACGCGCCTTTTACTGATGACAAAAATTTGTTGAGAAATGAAACAGCAGAGTGAAATTTATGCAATTTTATCAGAGCAGAAGAATAAATCTACAGCGCTTTCACCATTGGGATACGCTGTGCGGGTGCTCGCTGTAAATGGCCGGATTTCAAATTTCCCGAAGGCAGCACTTTGGTCTTCACTTCTCAGAAACGTATGATTCATAGTGGGCTAGAAAGGCTCTTCTACTAAGGTGAGACACAGATCCAAAGGTCTCTTTACATTTGAGAAAGGCTGTACATACACATCATTACCATAACCATCATGATCGTCATTTTGATTTTGCCCACTGTAGGGCAACTACCTCTCCAATGTGTCTCCAATTAACCCTGTCCTTTGCCGGCCGCCGCCACCGTGTGAGGGAACAGCACTCAGTTTGTAGCAACGTGCTGGAGGTGATAAGGAAACACGTCTTCCTAGGGCAGGTAGTGAACGCTGATCGGGATCATGACGGAAATAACTAGAAGAACGAATGGGGTGGAGCGCATATGGCAGGTTCTCTTACATCTTCAATGGCAGTTTGCTAATACTGCTCAAAAGAAATGTTTAAAGCAGCTCTGTCTTATCGGAACTCATCTGCAGGGTCAAAACATCGGTGCTAACAAAAAGGGTTCAGGTTAATTTAAGCACAACATAGCGAGCTATAAGAAAAAAAGAATCATAGGCGTAACGTCAGAGACCACAAGCGAGTGGAGTGGGTGAGGGAAGAAACGCGGCTTAATGACATCCTAGTCGAATTCAAGAAACGGGCCTGGGCAGGGCATGTAATGCAAACGCAAGATAACGGCTGGTCCCTAGGGGTAACGGAGTAGATTCCGAGACAATCCAAGTGTAGCAGGTGACGCAGAAAGTTAGGTTATCGGATGAGATGAAGTTGGCAGGGATAGGGTGTAAACACGCCAGATTGAAAAATAATCAGGTGGAGGCATAGCACAAATGCTGCCAGAGCAGCTTGCTCAGCGAGAACTGAGGTCTGTCGAGCTTGTAGAGTGAGCTATGAGCAAATAATCGGCTCAAAAGGACGGGCCTATTGCTTTTATAAACTGGCCCCGTCAGTTTGCAATACAGGGCTGACCTTATGCGCGCTTCCCTCCCTCTTTGACGTCGCGCCCCTGGTTAGGAAAAATCTGACGAGGCGGGGCATCAACGAATGCTTCAGCGCAAGGCTCAGTTGAAATCTTTCTCAAAGCATCCTGCCGTTTTGCTTGCTAAGGGAGGACGCAGTATTCGCCGTAAGTTCCTTAGCCCGTGTTTGTTAAAAAATTATGTGATTGCTCAAAAACTAAATAATAACCGCCACTCAAAGCTGCCGATGCAAGCAGTGAGCAGAAGAAAATACAGGGTAGGTAACTTATACATATCGCCATCGCAGCCAGCAGCCGTGCATCGGAAAACGTTGCCAGAGACTTGCCATTCCACATCCTGAAATATAAAGGTCATGGTGATGGGAACGCAAACTTCTACTGAAACATACTGGAAGAATGATGTTTGATGAAGGAATGATGCCCAGGAGGCATGTCAGGAGGCATGCTTTGTCAGGAGGCATGCTTGGTCTACCTCCTTTAGCCTCATCTCGAGGGCCTATTGTATATAATATGGCCAAATAAACATACTACTACTACTACTATTATTTTGGAAAAATTAGCTAAACCATACAAGTGCTCGCAGGAAAGCTCACCGGAGATAAAGCGCTGAATTATATCTTAATGTTTTTCTTGACAAAGGCAATTTTATAGCCACAGATATGAAAATGAGCTCAGTTGAAGACCAAAGACATAATAAAAGAACATAGAAGACAAATAGCTTTTATTGTCCAAATATCTGAATTGCTTCTCCATTAATCGGATAGATTGCTGGCGGATGAATGTTGTGTTGTTCTGCACTATATGGATTACCCCACTGATTTTGAGGCACAGCTCCCTGATGTCAATAAATGGACGTCCTACCGAGAACTGACGAACACCTAGCCCAACTCAACAATATGCTGACAGATGTCATCATCAGCCCGCCGCGGTGGCTCAGTGGTTATGGCGCTCGGCTCCTGACTTGTAAGGTGCGGGCTCGGTCCCGGCGTCGGTGGTCGAATTTTGATGCAGGCGGAATTCTAGAGGCCCGTATACTCTGCTGTGTCAGTGCAAGTTATAGGACCCCGGGTGGTCGAAATTTCCGGAGCCCTTCACTCAAGAGGATGGCTGTAGCATCACGTTCCGGGCACAGGGGTAAGACAGTCCTGTTGTCCGGCAAGTACGATAATGTCCCTTGCCCGAAGATGAAGTGGAGATTTTTGTCAGCGCCTTTCGGCACGCCTATAAACGCTGCCCCCTCCCGTCCTCACTTTGCTTGACGTTCGCTTTTTAGAGCTTTTTGTTTTGATGCCCGGCCGCCGCCATCTTACTCTGCTGATGGCGTCCCGTATTAGACGCGTGCCTAAAAGCCAGCACCGGTGCCATACTGAGCTGTACGTACGGAGCTGATGCAGCTTAGACCGCGCGGTGCTTGCAAACGCTTCCCGGCAGCTCGGTGTTTTGCAGTGTTCCTGATCTGAGAATAAGGCTGCTTTTGTTCACCCGAGGCAACAGACTACATAATCCGAGTAAGAGATCGTAGGTGTCGCAACCGCATTGGTGATGTATTTGCATGCTTTCCGCAGGCGCTCTCGGCGGGAGCCTCCTGCCGCCCGCCAAATTTGATAGTAAATATGGTCTATATTGAAAGAGCGCCCTTTGAGCTTAAAGAATAAGCTAGAAAAAAGTACCTGCCAGTGCGGTAGTTAAGCGTTCCAGTAAGAGGAGAAAACGGCATAAAAAAAAGGCATAAACAGGGTATTCAGGGTGAAGAGGGTAAGACGGTAGGCGTGCGAATGATTAAAGGTCAATAGCTTAGCAGGCATAGAAATGAGCATTCTGCAAGCCCTCGCAGTGGAATAGCAATAGTTTTAAGTACCTCTAAACGTCCCCAGGATTCCGGCCCATGCGCCTCGGAAAACCGGTCGCGCCATCTCGCGACAGCCGGCGGCGCGGCGGCGCGTAACTGAATGGCGACGAAAAATAAAAAATCAATATCTCGTCATGCATAACAAGCGAGCTCTCACCCTGAGGGGTTAAATACCTCATAAAGTTTATTTTATTAAAGTTTCATCACTGTGGCTTAAATATTGCGTTTACCCTGCGCGATGAAATATGGTCGCATGAAGCCTACGACGAGGTCGCGAAAAAAACGCGACTTGTCCTCACTTGATCCCTAACCGCTGCCATGATTTACAATATATTGCCCTGCTCTAGGAGCTTTGGGTAGCGAAGTGTCCCATCTTTTAATAGATGTAAAGTATTTTACATTTGAAAGAGGCAAATGTTTTCCCTGGCTATTTTTCTATTCATCAGGAATCCTCAGCATCGGCAATAAACGTGTGGCGCCCTCTCTCGGTGCGTTGGCTACTCGCACGTCTACGCTTTTTTTGCTTCCTTTAGGGAGATCATGTCATTCCTTGCGAATGCGCGCTTTTATTAAAAGTGTCCCCATCGTATATAGGCACACAAACGTGGGCCGCTACATGAAAGCGCTCGTTATGTATGGGTATTAGAGAGGATTATAAGAAAACTCTGGAGATTTACAGATACATTTACTATTGCAAACGCGTACAGTGGCTACTTGAGGATGGGTGATAGTGGAATTGCGTGCGAATTAACAATACAAAACCACGAAACTTGGGTATTAGCGCATTAATCGCTACATCATTAAAGATCAATAGCGGTGAGCTCTTCGAAAGTTTAGGCGATGTGGTCAAAATGCAGCAGGGATGCGTTGAGTCAGTGTACCTCTGTAGTCTCTTTATTGAATATAAAGCTATTTCTGCAAGGGTACGAGCCCAATCAGGCCGAATCGTTTGGCTTCTTCCTGTACTTCTGTCATATGTACATATATAGATGCCCATAAACTTGTATGTTGCAAGTACTGCAGGATTATATGCAAGGAACCTGGTGCTCTGTTTCGTGCCTGTTTCACAACTGATTGCGCGCATTAGGCAATTTATCCAGTGTAACAATTCGTAGTGTGGTAATTCACAGCATTTCTTCTAGGTTGTTAAAGTGCCTCCAATTATTCGATCATTCGCCGTCGCTAACGGCTTTGCCATTGCGGTAATCGCTGCTAATTTCCGCGTTCATGTCAAAAGTGTGTGCAAACCATGAAGCGATAACAAAGAGTTCATAGAACGGCATGTTGTGAGCTATTCTGACAAATTTGCCATTTGCTGTGCAGGAAGCTACGCCTTTTCCCGAAGCTGCAACCCAGAGGCAAATCCAATTTAAATTTTATTATTATAATTTCCATTTAATTGAGAAGTAAACGCCAGCCAAATAAGTTCTTGAGGGATAACACGACGTTTCAAAACTGGCTCTTTTTCAGCTTTAAGGCGGCAGCTGGGCGCTCCAACCGGGCCACTTGCGCAATGCGCCGCTCGCGCAGTCCATTAGCGACAGGGCGCTACGTGCACACGGCCTTCAATATGCAGTGAATTTTGCGTGTGTTGGAAATGTGTACAACAATGCTTAGGCACTAGCTTGCGAGCGGCGCGAATATGATACTTTTTTGTATTTTGTGAATTGTGTACAAAGCTTCCCCGTCTTTTCTGCCGGTCGCTTTCCTCCGTACTTTCCCAGTGACTTCCGCCGGCTGCGAATTCCATGAATTCCGCCGGCTGCAGCCGGCGGTCCTTCCTTTTGTATTTTTTCTCAGTAAACGATTACTACTTCTTCTTGAAGGTGCGACTGCGGGCGCGTTGCGGAGGCTTTTTTAATCCCACATAAGGTCGACCGCAGGGTCACGGAGCTTAAACCGTGGATGTAGGAAAAGGGAGTGGTTCCCAGAGAACATTAAATTTCTCTTGCGTCATGACTGAAGTAGTAGGCTTCTGCGCAGTTTGGTTCGGTTTCCACCCCAATAGTGCCTCAAAGTCACCCCTGTGGTGGCATGGCTGGGAAGTACGACCACTGCGCTTCTGTTCATTTGCTTGGCATAAGCTTTGTGCTGCTTCACCCTTTCCGTCATATTGTTGGTGTCCCCAGCCTAAGCCTCGTTTACATCAACCGGACTGCGGTACATTGAATCAGGGGGTAGAGTTGTGTAAGCTCAGCCCGACTCGACGATTGCGTGTTTGCATGGACTAGATTTTAGCGAGTCGAGACCGGTTCAACTGCAGCGACACCAAGCGTCGAGCAGCGCAGCGGTGAGGGCAGTGGCAACCTCCAAGATTGCGGCATAGCACTGCTGTCTCGCAGGCGCGATGGCGCAAGCGTATAAACAGGATCGCAATTTTATCCTCTCCCCTCCCGCTAACCCGACTCTTCGTAGTGAAATAAAACAGCGCCAGGAACCGGACGAAACACGAAGGAGCAAAACACAGACACGGGCGCTGACTAACAACTGAAATTTTATTTCGATTCAGGACACATACCGCATTGTGCGTTTTTATCGTAAAGACTTTCAAAATTTTTCTTACCTCAACCGCTGCCTTGTTTGCGGTGAAACTGCACACATAGCTTTCGTATTATGGTAACTTTTGTATCGTAGCAAGTTTTACAACGGTACTTACTTAGATGAACCGTGCATGATCAGTGGTCTAGCTCTTAGGCCTATATCATATGTTAGGTGCGTGTGTGTGTGTGCGTGTGTGCACACACACAAAAGAAAGCGAAGAGCGTCAACAAAAAGTTGCGTGAATGCAAGCGCTATTCCTATGTAAGCGCATCAAACTATATCATATATGCGACGGCAAATCTCATGAAAATGGATATATGTTTCAGTAGAGCTATCTACATAATACTGCACGGATGCAAGAAAGGGGCGTGATGCATATTCTGTTTCTCCGTTTCGGACAAATCAAAAGAACATGGTGACTGAGGTTATGCGTAGATGTGAAATACCGTAAATTAGCCGCATGTCGTGCTGCATGTATCCGGTCACCATACGAGATCAGCCTACACTGACGGACCCATATGACTGCAGCCCCTTCGAGCAAAAAGAAAAAAAAAGTTTATTTTATTGTTATTTATTTATTTACATGATACTGCAGACCTTTTTGGTCCAAGCTGGAAGGGCAAAAGCAAATTGTACAAGAAATGGTTACAGAACATCTTACGTACATACATATGTTTAAAATTCATGCATGCAGGTATAAAAGCACTCCGATATACATCTTCGTCACATCTAAAATAGACACAAATGCACGTTTCAGAAGGGCATTTTCAGGGGTTAAAAGACATTGGTAAGTGTTAATTACTTTGCAGGACCTGTATTGAAGATCACTTTGTATGCGCTCGTACGAGTGATTACAAATACCTCTCTATCTTCTCTTTGCTGTACTGTATAAAGCTTGTTTTATTTGTGAAACTTTGGCTCCGTCCCATTCTATGGCTTGTGACTGGCGAAAGCTGGGCAACAAGCGACCACTGGATAGCTGGATTCTGGTTGAGCTTGCCACATTGAGTCGAGGCCGCCTCCTTTGAGACAGAAACCCCTACCGCGATATTGCCCCGCCGCGGTGGCTCAGTAGATACGGTGCTCGGCTGCTGACCCGAAAGACGCGGATTCGATCCCGGCCGCGGCGGCCGAATTTCGATGAAGGCGAAATTCTAGAGGCCCGTGTGGTGTGCGATGTCAGTGCACGTTAAAGAACCCCAGGTGGTCGAAATTTCCGGAGCCCTTCACTACGGCGTCCGTCATAGCCTAAGCTGCTTCGGGACGTTAAACCCCAATAAACCAAACCAAACCCTACCGCGATACACACTAAGGGTGTCTGGAAGTGCACGCGAAAAGTGGACAGCAATTTACATCTAGCGCACACATCACTGCGAGGTTCACGCGCCGTAGAAGCTTCACCTTCCTGCATCCATAATGAGCCCTGACAACATAGGCCCAATTACTTTCCTTTTGTTGTATTTAATGAATGTTAGTTCTCTAAACTTGTGTCCCTGTTTGATTGTGCACCGGTTATTTGTTAATATATTGTGTTTATCCACTCCAATTTACAACGCTTCGGCTCTGAGAGCCCATCAATATAAATAAATACACTGCAAGCGTCGTCGTGTATTCTCGCCACGGCTTTCCACGCGGCTCCAATAAGCACATATTGAGGTGCCCAGGACGGCTGTATTTGTCTGCTCCAAAAGGCTTAAACACGAAGTTGTAGTACAAGCTTCATAATAATAGCTAATAGACTCAATTTGCTAATCCAGAATTGTGCGCCAGTGCCCTAAATTACGAAGTTTTAGTGCTGGGTTGCCTGAACCCTCATTCCGCTGCCTGTCTCGGAACCAGAGCCGTGCGCCCGCTGTCACGCAAAGCAAGCCCGGATTCGCCGCAATGGCACGGCTTGCAACGAGTCATCCTGGCTCGCCGGTGCAGACCCTTCCTCCTCCTCCTCACTAGCGTCGGCTCGAGCCAATCCGAACGGGGGCCTGTGGCGTGACCTTATTGGAGCAAAGGAACCCCTGGTGCAGAGGAACGCAACGGTCACCGGCGGCTATAAGAAGAGAGCCGCGCTGAGACGCAGTAGCAGACGGGCAGCAGACGCGCCATCGTGCCAGAGAGACGCTCTCCGCAGGGCCTCGTCCTAGCCCGTTGTGCTCACGGCCCTTGTACATATCTGGTAAAAAGCCTTGTAAATACTGTATATAAACGTCAGTTCACTAACCGTCGCATCGACCGTTCTTCTCTCAGGTCTGCTAACAGAGGCAGCAGACTGAGACGCTCAAGTCGCAACAGTGGTGGCAGCGGTGGGGTGCACAAATTCCAACAGTGTTGACCAAGGGTGGGGTGCCTAAATCCAAACAGTGGTGGCAGCGGTGCGATGCTCAAGGCCCAACAGTGATGGCAGCGGTGGGATGCCGAAGTCCCAACAGTGGTGGAAGTGGTGGCAGCGGTGGGATGCCGAAGTCGCAACAGTGGTGGCAGCGGTGCGTTGCACAAATCCCAACAGTGTTGACCAAGGGGGCGGGGGGCTAAATCCCAACAGTGCGTGGTGATGTACCTGGAAGTGTAAGCTAATGGCGATACTGCGAACCCATCACTTGCTGAGCAGATCTCACCTGAAAGCGTTTCCAACCCTCCACCGGTCACTCAGTACTGTGCGCGAGGAAATGAGGGGATTCATGATTGTGGTGCATTTTGCCACCTGTTAATTGGCCAAATGCAGCTTACGCGTGCAAAAATTGTGTGCGCTACTATTCTTTGAGCACTGCCGACGTGCTCTTACATCAACGCTGACCCTGGGAAGATTTGCAGCAGCGAAGGACTGCTTTCCAGCGTGGCCAAAATTGATGTGCATTTTTGCTGCAGATCAGGTTGTGCGAAATCAAGCCTGGCGCCCGTAACAGTGTTGCTTCGCGTCCACGTACGGAAGATTGCAAGTGTCACCGAGAGGCGTCATCGTCGAAGGCACCCGTGAGCTACTGCGCCAGAGCTACGTCACCTCAGTCGCCTACAAAAGAACCGCTTCAACCCTGTCCCCGACACATTGGCAACGTGACTAATTTTGAAGTAAATTTCTGCTCCAGGTTAGTGTTTTTCGGGACACACTGCTGAACCTTTGTTGCTTGCTTTTTATCAGTTGCTGCTGCCAGTTGCTTGAGCTTGATTGTAATTTGTTGCAGCGTACCGGCTAGGACAAAAATGTTGCAAAAATGAAAGAGAAAATGAGAGCCGAATATGCTAATCTTCAAGAGAAATTGCGTCAAGAGCTACGATTATTTGGCGAAAATATAGCAAGAGAGCTTCGAAGTGAGATTTGCGAGCGTAGAGACGAACAGATTGAAGTTGCGGAAAGCCTGGGTTGCGCCACAACACTACCGGTGAACTGAAGAAAAACCTTGAAGCTGAGAATGCGAAGAACGAAAAACACGGTGCTAGATGACAATTGTCATTGTAGAAAAGATGCTGCCGGATGTTGATGACAGACTGTTGCAGTTAGAGCAGTATCCTAGGAAAAGCAGTATTGAAATTCAAGGTATTATGAATGAAGGAAATGAGAGCATTCCTAACATACTTTCTCGGACTGGCACTGCCACAGAAGGACCTATTTCATGGTCTGACATTGGAATCTGTCATCGTGTGCTAACAAGGAACACCGAGAAAAGCAACATCATTGTCCAGTTTAAGTCCCGGGTGAAACGTGATGAAGTGCTTGCTAAATAGTGCAAAGGAAGAGCGTCTGACTTGCAAAGACCTTGGTTTCACAGGTTCAGAACCCACCTGTGTGAATGGGCACTTGTATCGATCACTGAAAAATATCCTTAAAATGGCTATAGAAGAAGAAAAAAGAACATATATGGAAACCTGTTTGCACATGCATACAATGGAAAAATTTTTGCGAAACGTTCTGGTGATAGTCCTGTGGTTTTGATAACAGGCGAGAGCAGTCTTGAGCAAGGTTTTGACGAGCATATTTTGAACCAGCATGCAATCTTCATCCGCTTGTAGACCGCTGTTTTGTTCCATGGATTATCTGCGGTTTGCCACACCTGAATCTCTTAGTATTCATGAATCTTCATACAAATCAGTTCTTCCCATAAATACACGTTCAGTAGGAAATAAAGAAGATGAAACTAATCTTTTACTGAACCAATTTTCATTTAAGTTCACCATTGTAATGCTCACCGAAACGATGTATTCTTCACGCTCTGACATGCTCCAATTTGAAATTTGCAGAAACTTTCATAAATGGCCCATACAGGTGCGGTAGTACCGTTGCTGTACATGCAACATTGAATAAAAAGTGTGATCTCGGACCCGATTTGAGTACAGTAATGAAAGGTTATGAAATAGTAATATTAAAATTCTGTAACGAAAGTGTAGCAGTGGTATATCGTCGGTCGAATAAAAATAGTACATCCTTCTCAGATTTTTTTCACGGCTTCCTGGATTACGCTTCAGAAAACATCTTTTGGCTTACTTGTAGTTATGATTTAAATATATAGGAGGACAACTTTGTCCACTATTTTACCAGCCTGTTACAGTTGTCCTGTATTGATAAATTAATAACATGACCGACAAGAATTGCAACCACTACAGAGCCCGCGCTAGTTTGCAAAGTTTTGCAAATGCTGAAAGCATTCTTTACAGCGCTTGCACTATTACTTCTGTCATAGCTGATCACTGTCCAGTATTTGTGACACACTCAGTGTTTCACCTCCAAAGAAATCTTGTCAGGTGTAAGGAAGACGACGGGCCTACGCGCGAGGCGCATTGCCATCGCCTGGTGCACGCTCCTGTCGACCAGCTGACCTCGGACTGCTGTTAGCCCTGCTCCCGCTGTGAAGCTTCGCTGAACAAATCCCACCTTACATTTGGTGCAGGTGCTGGGGTATTATCCTCTCGCCCTGGAACTCCGGAGCCGAACGCTACCCCCTACCGCGATGCCTTCGACCCACCAAGCCGTACAAGTGAGCCCGGCCGCCGTCGTCTTCCTTACAATGTTTTGAATGCTTTATCGCCGTAATTATCATTCTGATGGCCGAAAATGGCTCCTGGTCATACCTCGCCGCCTCGGGTCCTATATCTGTTCATGTTTTCACGCTGACTTGCAATGCGATCACGCGAGCCTTTTCAAGACTTTCACGCGCCTCCGCCTCTGCTACTACTGGCGTCGCATGTACAATTTCGTTTTGAAATACGTCCGCTCCTGTCTCGACTGCCAACGCCGCAAGAAACCCACCAACCGTATTGCTGGCGAGTTGCAGCCGCTGTCTTGTCCGCCTCGCCCTTTCGACCGCGTTGGCATCGATTTATACGGGCCCGTCCCGTATACTGCTTCTGGCAAACTATGGGTCATTGTTGCCGTCGATCACCTCACAAGGTATGCTGAAACCGCCGCGCTCTCTACTGCCACGGCACAGGATGTGGCATCCTTTCTTCTGCGTCGATTAATCCTTCGGCACGGTGCTCCTCGTGAACTCCTCAGCGACAGAAGCCGCGACTTACTATCTGACGTCATCAAAGCTCTTCTCCGTGAGTGCAACGTCATCCATCGGACATGCACCGCTTACCACCCTCAGACAAACGGCCTCACTGAACGCTTTAACCGAACTCTGGGGGGCACGCTGGCTATGTACTTTGGTTCGAACCACACGAACTGGGACCTCATTCTTCCGTATATTACAATCGCCTACAATACTGCTACGCAGTCTACAACCGGACTTTCTCCTTTCTTTCTCCTTTACGGCCGAAATCCCCCCGTTCCCATTGATACTGTTCTCCCCTACTATCCTGACGCATCTGAATGTACCACCGTTTCCGAAGCCACCAGGCACGCCGAAGACTGCCGCCAGATCGCCCGGTCGCTCACGACAGCTACCCAGACCCTCCAGAAAACCCGCCACGATGAAGATCAACATCCCCAGCATTTCTCGCCCCGCTCTCTTCTCTGGCTGCCGATACCTCCCCGTACTCCGGGACTCTCCAGGATATTGCTCCCTAGGTATCAGGGGCCCTACCGCATCTTGCAGCAAACATCTCCCGTCAACTACATTGTTGAGCCCCTCACGTCGTCACTCGATCTCAGACGCCGCGGCCGTGAGACTGTCCATATACACCGCCTCAAGACATACTACGACCCCGCTGTCTTGTCCGCCCCTTAAGTCGCCAGGATGGCTCCTCTTCTGTCCGGGGGCCATTGTGACGAAGACGACGGGCCTACGCGCGAGCCGCATTGCCATCGCCTGGTGCACGCCCCTGTCGAGCAGCTGACCTCGGACTGCCGTCAGCCCTGCTCTTGTTGCGAAGCTTCGCTGAACATAGCCCACCTTACACAGGGAACTATTTTTTCTCAGAGCATTACTGAAACCAAGTTAGAATATATTAAAGAAGGAATAACGGCACAAAACTGGTTGCTAGTCTATGAAATAAACGCTGCAAATGATGCAGACAATGCATTTATTACAGTTTGTATCCATTTACTCATAGCACTTTCGGTTAAAAGCAATCAAACGTACAAAAAATAAACCCTTTCGTGAACTATCACCATATCATAATGATAAAGGCTAAATTCGTCTTTGCCACAATTCCTGGCTCACGCGCTGTGAGGAATCACTGAGGCAGATTATAGAGGCAAGAAATCACTAAATCGCAGATATAAGAGGAGAGACGGTTTTTCGCTATGAGCAGCTTTTCGACAACATTACAAAACAAGTGTCCTGATATAGCCTCGAAAGCTTTCAATAGCGTTCTTGGTCAAGGTAGCAATAACCCGGTTCCGCTGATAACTGCAAGTGGTCGTGAGCTCTAAGGTAGAGAGCTGGCAAATAACTTTAATCATCACTTTGCTACCGTAGCTTCAGCTGATAACGATTCTACAGTAATAGACGTCCCAGAAGCGAACGCTCTTCGTAGTATATTTTTGAAGACAGCAGACGATCGACAAGTCTGACACATTTATGCCCCTAAAAACAATGCATCGTCAGATACCGATAAATTGCATAAACATAGTTAAATATGTCGTCCCGCTCATCTCGTCAATACTAGCTCATATTTTTAGCCTATGTTGGCAAACAGTTTTTCCCGACCGCACGAAATATGCAAGAATTTCTGTACTCTAAAAAAGCGGCGACGGAAACATACGGATAAACTACAGCCTATATCGGTACTTCCGACGTTTTCTAAAGAATTTGAGAAAATTATTGCATGCCGCATAACATACTTCTTTGACAACACAAATCTTATAAATAATTACCAATGTGGTTTCCGAAAAAACAGGCGGACTGAAAGCTCTCTATTAGAACTTAAAAAAATCTTACAAAGCATTGCTGCTGGTGAACATTCCAGCGCACAGGTCTGTGTGGATCCATACACGACCCATTTGTTTGGAATATCTCTTCGTTCTCCTGGGCGGCTCACATGGAAATTATCCAGCTGGTGTGCACGTACTTAGTGCGTTTTGGCACATATGAAGGGATAACTGGTTTACCTCTAGTGGGATTCCAAATGGCTAATCATATCTGATTACATTTATTTGTGGTTTAATGAGAAAGAGGGACAGTGTAAATTGAACCCGCTTATCAGTGTAGTGTAAATTAGTCATGTCTATGGTTTAGCATAGGTTTAGCATTGTGACTGCTGGCTTCTCTGCTTTGATGTTTATTGAAGGCGGCTCTGTCGAAAAAAATTGCTTTTGTGTACGAGACATACCGGTCAATATTTAATGTTGCACAAGGCAATGACCTGCAATTAGGCTGCATAATGTAATCAGCATGCATGAAGGACAGTGATGAAATTTAATCATTTCCCGAATATTGACTTCCTCAAACTGTAGACTTAGGGCGCACAACACGCCTCACTCCTCTGAGGATTCGCAACTTGTGTTGCACGGAAAAAACTCTCTCGGTTAATTCGATGTACGCAGGCTTTCCGTACCTTTTACCTACGGTTGCACAGCTGGCGAAGTTGCTTCTCAACGTTATTGGTGTTTCCACATGCCCTACAGCTCTCGAGATATTACCTAGTAGTATCCCCCCAAAAAATTATTATTCTGGCAGTAAAAGAAAAAATGGCTGAGGCTTAACTTGGTTAAGCCTGGACAATGCGAAGCATCATCGTGTCGCGTAATTTGGAGGCGCACAACCACAGCGACGGCGCGAGGTGGGCCCCCGTTTCTCCACTGTCGTGACGTCATCGTGTCACGTGGTGTGACGTCATGTATCACGTGATTTGGAGGGGCACAACCACAGCGACGGCGCGAGGTGGGCGGTCGTTTCTCCACTGTCGTGACGTCATCGTGTCACGTGGTGTGGCATCATGTATCACGTGATTTGGAGGCGCACAACCACCGCGACGGCGCGAGGTGGGCCCCCGTTTCTCCACTGTCGTGACGTCATCGTGTCACGTGGTGTGACGTCATGTATCACGTGATTTCGACGCGCACAACCACAGCGACGGCGCGAGGTGGGCCCCCGTTTCTCCACTGTCGCGACGTCATCGTGTCACGTGGTGTGACGTCATATATCACGTGATTTGGAGGGGCACAACCACAGCGACGGCACGAGGTGGGCGGTCGTTTCTCCACTGTCGTGACGTCATCGTGTCCCGTGGTGTGGCATCATGTATCACGTGATTTGGAGGCGCACAACCACCGCGACGGCGCGAGGTGGGCCCCCGTTTCTCCACTGTCGTGACGTCATCGTGTCACGTGGTGTGACGCCATGTATCACGTGATTTGGAGGCGCATAACCACGGTGAAGGGCTGAAGTGGTAGCTAAAGTAGTATGCTGCGCATAAAAATATCCTGACTTCCTTTTCTTGGATGCCCTGCTTGATTTTAAAAAAAAAATTGCCAACACAGGAGTAGAAAAAGGCAATTTTTCACGGGGCCTAAACTTTGTGCTTTTTGCAAGCTTTTCTACTATTATATTAGAGATGAAACGTTTGTATTGTTCATTAATTTTACAACTTGCGGCTTGAAAAATCAACGCCATTCATACTCGCTATGTTCGACACCGCCTTAATTGTACTGAAAAGCAGTTTACCACATTTGTGCACACACCTCTGTGCATCTTAAATTGTCTTCTTTTCATATAGCTAGGGACTGGAAGTGCTTTTGGGCTGATGCACTATAATCTTGTGCACTAGAAGAATTGACAGAAAAAGTCTATAAATGGGACGATCCGCCCTGCCTGTAACACCGCTGTGCCCTTGTTGTCTGCAATTCCGTCTGCTGTCTGTGCTTTTTGCATTGCTTTCATTTTATTTCTCGCCTGCTTGCCCAGATTTGGGTGCTTGAGCACGACAGCAAAGAACATTAGAGGCATCATTAAAAGAATAAACCAATAAATGACTGCTGATATGGGCTTAGGGACTGCAAATACTTAAGAACATGGAGAAATTTCGTTGGAAAGCATGGAAAGCATTATGTATGCATATAAAATTCACTGATTGGGAGTAAGTGCTATGCGCCATTATTGGCACTTCAGCAGATACTGTGAAGTTTTTTACCTGCTGAGAACAAAGGCAATGATAATTGACGTGCAACGCACTATCGTGTCTGGGGTATGGCACGTCTTAAGAGAACATTCAGGCACGCTGGCTGACAGTTAAGAGGCAAAAACCGCTCATGTTTATTTCTGCCCTCCTTATCAAGTGGCATGCGGAGAGAAGATATGCACGTGTGCCGCATTACCATGGTTGCACACAAGCCACAATGACTCCACATGCACGAAGCTACCATTCAAGTTGATAGCATAAGTCTTCACACGGAAACAATTTTTTGAGCACTTTTATGCTTTCAAGCTGTTTTTTGAGCGCTCTAATACAAAGAAGCGACAGGTTCGTTTCCCATGTAACCAGCTGACATTGTAAATTATTTAGGTTTTGAAGAAGTCCTGCAATTTGTTCTCTGATAAGTTTCTATGAGGAAGAAATCAAGCATTAAGGGTTACTTTTATTATTGCTGTTTTTATTTGTCTTAGTTCTATTTCAATAATAAATGGGCTTACAACAGGGCTTGCTTCATGTGCTCTGCAGTTGCAGGCGCCTATAGCATTCCTGAGGGGCTGTATGCTGCAGATTTCGTCAGACAGCTGCGTACAGTCAGAGTGGAATGAAACACGAACATGCATATGGCGTACTTTTCTACTTGGCAGTCAGATATTCATTTAGAAATGGTTAATAAATGTGTACTTCGGTAGATCCTTTACCTTGAACCATGAATCAGGCTGATTACATACTGCGACTGAAAGTACTGTCGTAAAATATTTACATCTCATTTCGTTGCAGCCTGACTGTACATAGGTGCCATTGCCGTATTTTATGAATAATTGTATTCAGGTTTAGAACCGGAATAATTTCGGGTTTGGTTCGGGTTCGGGTCCACGCCTTTCGGGTTCGAGCTCGGTTTCGATTCCGGAGACACATTTCGTTCCGGTTGGAACCAGTTTGACCCGGTTCGAACCGGTTCGAAAAAATAACTGTGATTATTTTCAGTGGCACATAATCGACTAAAGCTGCCACTAGCCAAAAGCAAGTTAAAATAATGCCTCCTTGTACGCTTTTCAGGTACTAAAGTTCCCCAGCAATTTTATGTTAACTTTAACTTTAGTTGCTGTAACAGTCTACCATTTTCAGACCTTTCATTACGAAATTATTTGCATTAAAGCAAGTATTAGATGAATAGTTAGTACTAGTGTAGAACGTTGGATAAAGAAAACAACGCAAGCCGTGCAGGAAAGATATTAAATATTGGTTCGGATGTGCTTTCTGAGCAGAAAACAAGGGCTACTTTTTTTTGGCCGGTGTTTTTGTATCAGTTCTATTTAAATTTTAAATAGGCTTACACGCAGCGAGACGCAGCGAACAGTTTCAGAAATTTGTAAATAAGGTAAGTTATTAAAAACCAAAACTGATGGGGCCAATTTATTAGCAAGTTGGACGTCGCTTCCTAAAAAAAGAATCTCAATCAGGTGGCTAGCTGTCTCAGATTTATTGATTAGCGTTCAAGTTAACACAATCACATGCTCAGTGCGAAGGGGGGTAGAAGCCATGGTGAAAGCGATTCCAGATTGATTTCTCAAGCGGCGAGGATGTCTGTTTCTGAAGTCCTGGAGCGTGAGGAATTTCGGCTCTTTTTTCTCACGAAATGAAAACTGAGCGCTCGAGATGCACACAAGGCTTGGTGCATATAGAATGTTCGCCGATTACGTGTAACACTAATTACGGCGCAGGAAACCAATCAACCTATTCCTTTGTATCGTCACATTCGGTTTTGTTTCCCGCCGTCGCTATAAAAACACACACGCAGCAAGCATTGACCATTCATTGTTCGCACCAAGCGTCAAGGCTAAAAAATGTGCATACCGTGGTACGATTGCGGAGGCAGTTTTAATTGGGCGTCGTGGGCGCCTGAACATCAGCGAAGGTTGTTTTTGCAAAAAAAAGTTCTTGCGCACCTCGTGTACTCTGTTCCGGTTTTTCGCACAAAAAAAATTACTTAATTTCCTCGCGCTTTACAGCTTTAGAGAATGACGTTTCCTTCATTTAAAGAACTGGCATTGGGCTTTCTTATACCTGGCTACATCGTCATGGCCAGGATTCTGGTTCATGCGCCCCTAGTTCACAAATCCGCCACCTCGCACCGCATGAAATTGAGCTCCTCCTCCTCCTCTTACATTCCTCCTTCCTGGTTTGGGAAAGAGATACCTTCACATCCCCCCATTGTCTACTTAGTGTGTACTACCCTCGCGTGAACCCAGATTTTCGGGGCCACGGCTGAGATTCTCTTTATTCTTTTGTCACCCATCGTGTTCAAGGCGCGCTGACTGTGTGGCTCCCCTACTCTCTCCGTTCTTTGCTGGGGTGAAAGAAAAGAAGCCGGACCGTGGCTAGTGCGGTGTACGCACGCCGTCTTCGACGAAAAATTGCGGGCGGTTTAACACTGCGAACTACGAAATATTTTGCGAAAGCAGGTTTTTGCATGTGGACACCAACGCCGCGCAGCTGTTTCCTTTCCTTTCGTGACTTGGATACAGATGAAAGTCGTTGAAGACGACGAGACGCAAAGCACAGCGTGAGAGTGTGTTGCAGTTTAGCACGAGGCGCGATCGGAGGCGGCGAGAGCATAGTGCTCTCGTGTACAGGCGAGCGAGACTGATATGTTTGCATCGCCGCCGGTTCCAAACTCTGTCGCGGCAAAACTTCTTTTGTTTGTTTGTTCATTTGTTTACATAACTACGTTACAGCGCTGCTATGCCGCTGCGGATGCTATGTTGCAGTTGCTAAGTTCTTGGCACAAACTTACATTTACAGCAAGACTTTGCTCGGGATTTACACACCGGAACAGTGCTTTCGTACTAATAATGCAAGTCTGCGTATGAGACAAGAAATACCCAAAAGTTCCAAAAACCGTTCAGAAATTGGAGACAAGGAGAATGCCAAAGCGGCTGATAAAGACAACCTTGCTGCTGCGATAATCAGACTGTGGCGCCCTAAATGCGCCGCAGTTGCTCTCATTAACATCATCGACAACATCATCGACAACATCGACAACATCTCTAAAGTATGAAGAACAAGGTAAATGCGCACACACATTCTGAGAGAAAGTATCACTAAAAATTAAGAGCCTGGAAAACCGTGACGTGAACAGTGCATCAAACGAAAAATGACACCTAAGAAACTTAACAACCACGCAAACAGATTGCTTTGAGTCGTGGGAAATTGAGATAGTCTAAACGGCCAGTTTTGTCCTTGTAATGTTCGCATAGCACGCATCACAGCCAGAGGCAAACGTTTATCGAAAAACAGCGGACAAGAACAGGTTATATATATAGTCGAATGGGAAAGGGCGTCGAATGTAACATGATCAAACATGATAACACACCCGGTGATCTTTGGGCACGTGGCAGCAGCACGCTACACAGAATAGCCATATCGGCATGTTATCACGTTATCACACCCCTTCCCTCACAGTCAAAACCGTAGCGCTGCACAGGTCGTCGATCACGCGTAGACCGTCTAAGAACCACTGGTGCCTCAGCGTTGGGTAGTTCTGGTTCTGCGCTTGGAGTCGGTAGGCATCTGAAGAAATCACCGGTTCCACTTGCTGGAGTTGCCGGTTCCGACACCCATGCCTTTCGCAGATGGTCCCGATGACGTCTATGCACATTTCCTTCAGACGTCTGAACTTCGCACATGACGTGACCCAGACGGCGTAACACCCGAGCAGGTAGCCATGTAGGCCCTCGGCTGAAATTTCTCACGTACACAGCATCCCCACCCTCGAAAACCTCTGACGGCACACGTTGACACAAGTCCGCGCTTTCCATGTCGGGGTGCAGTCTTGACAGGGCAGAGCGGAAGTTCCGTCCCAGCATGAGCTCTGCTGGTGCCTTTCCGGTCTGAGAATGAGGGGTGGAGTGCTGCTTGAACGAGAACCGAGAAACTTTACACACCACTGTGCCTTGTCTTTGCTTCTTCAGTGCACACTTGAGCTCGCGAACCATCCGTTCTGCTTTTCCATTGCTTGAAGGATGATACGGCGCTGTGTACATAAACTGGATACCGTTTAGCCTTAGGAATTCCTGAAATTCCTTGCTTGAAAAAGCAGTCCCATTATCAGACACTATCATATCTGATAGACCGTACGATGCGAACATTCTGCGCAACTTTTCGATCACTGAAAAGGACTGAAGGGATGGCATTATCTCGATCTCAGCCCAGTTCGAAAACGCATCCACTGCCACAAGAAAGCAAACACCTTCGACTGGCCCCGCAAAATCGATATGTACCCTGCTTCAAGGTCTTTCGGGTTTCGTCCAGAAATGTGTAGGTGTCTTGGGATCACTTTGCCTGTTCTCTTGACATGGCTTGCAGTGCCGGACGAAATCTTCAATCTATGCGTCAATTCTTGGCCACCAAACATACGACCTCGCGAGGGCTTTCATAGCCGTGATTCCAGGATGATTTGCATGTAACACGCCAAGAATTCGCTTCCGTAGTCGTTCCGGAAGCACTACTCGGTTTCCCAAAAGGACGCAGTCGCGCATGACGGATAGCTCATATTGTCTCGCATGGTAGGCGGAATATTCTGACGGCACATTGTGCTTGGGCCAGCCGCGGATAATCCACGCCTTAACTTGAAGTAATTGAGGGTCTTGCCTGGTCGAGGATGCCACTTGTGCAGTTACTGGGGGATACTCCATCGCCTCTAGCAGGAGAACATCGCCCGGAGCTTCGGATTCACCTCGCATTTCCTTTGCGGGTAATCTGCTTAAGCAGTCAGCATTTGCATGATCTTGCGTTTTCCGATAGTCGAGGTTGTAATCATAAGCCGACAGCATTAACGTCCAACGGAGCATGCGTGGTGATAATACAGCTGGAATTAGCTTCTCTTGTCGAAATATGCCGAGTAGCGGTTTGTGATCTGTCAGAATGAAGAACTTTCTTCCAGAAAGATAGTGATGTAAATGACGAACGCCAAAAACTATGGCTTAAGCCTCTCGATCTATCTGGGCATAGTTCCGTTCGGTCTTCGTTAACGTTCTTGACGCATACGCGATGGGTCTCTCTCGTCCTTGAGGGTCGCGGTGCACCCGTCAAGGCAACTGTTTGGTCTAAGACTCTTTTCCCAAGCATTTCACCCTAGAAGAGCCGAGCACCAGGCCAGGGGAAATCTTGTACCCATTAAAGAAACCGGTGGGTACCCGGCGGCACTGGGTATCGAACCCAGCACCTCCCGAATGCGAGGCGGATGCTCTACCCCCTTCGCTGCCCAGGTGACTCAGAGGTGCCGCCGCCGTGCTCGCCAGTTGCGCATGCGCAGTAGCGGCGCATAGCTAGCGTGCCGGGGCCGCCGTCGCTGCCGCGCGCTCTCCATCGCCCCTCTCTCTCTCCTCGTTGCTTTCGCAATCCTCCAGCTTTAACCAGAGCTAAACCACTGCCAATTTTTATTTCCAATACAAACCGGCACTACAATTACTTTAGGCTTTTGATGATTTCCGGAGCGTCATATACACTGAACGCTTCCAACGGGCTGGAAGCACGAAAAAGAGTGGTTTGCGTTTGGCGCATGACGGCCTTATACCCCTGTCACAGTAGCAAATTTAATGTCATTCGAATTGAATGAAATTAGCACTTAATGTCATTAATCGGCTGCTACACGGGAACATGTAATGCCATTAGGTTCGAATGACATTCGCCATCGAATGAGTTGGGGGAACTCATTCGCATTCGATCTCGAACCGAATGCGTACTCTGGGCACCAGATACGCCGGAGGAACAAGCGACGCGAAAAAATAATGTGCACACTGCCAAACTTAGAAAGTGCATTTATTTAGTTCCGATAAAAAAAGTTAATGTTGGTGTGAATCTGTGCACACTAGGGGCTGTCGTGGATAGCTACTACTCTCGGTCTCAGCAACAGCCAACAGCAGCGGCCGAGCGTGAAGCAGCGTCTTTCCGGCGACCGTCGGTCATTTTGGGTTGCGTGATTCTTGCTGGTAGGCGTGACATGTTCGTTAAGCTCGAAGGTACTTAAAGACGTAACTGAGCAGTTCACTTTTTGGAAGTCATTGCGAAGCTCCGCGCGTGTCCGCGCACCGCCGTGTCAGCCATTTTCTTTGTTTACATTTATCGGTTTTGTGATTGGCTTTGTACCTGGCTTGGCTTTTGATGGCTAAAGTGGTGCAAAATGGCCGCAAATAATATTTTAAGATTATAATACGGCACACAAATGTTCTCAGTCGCTTTTGAAACACTGCACTACAATTCCAAACATCTTTTATGCGCGCTGATGTCGTTCAGTTCGACGATTTTCTCTTCACTGATCGTCGATGCCATCATTTTCGAGTGACATTATTTTTTTCCGTGTAGCACCGAAAGAGACCAAATGACATTCGAATTTTTTTTGAAATTTTTTTCTTAAGGTTCGAATTACATTAAATTTGCTAGAGTGACAGGGGTATTAGTCTCCTATGGGCCATAAAACACAACACAGCACGAAATAGAGTGGTTGGCACTATTAAGGCCGGGCGGGTGATAGGATCGGATCTGGTGAGGATACCGTAATCACAGCTCCCTCCCAAATACGAAATGTATATTCGCGAGCAGTTAAAGTCGAAAGTTTTTTATTTCTTACAAAAACCACCCCCATTAAAGGCTGCGGAAGCCGATAAACAAAAGTTTCTCACTTCCTCACATTTTACTGTCCAAAAGATAAATGACGGTAAAGGGTCGTAGAAGGTTGCACAGCTAAATTAGATACTATTTTACAAAAAGCTAATTAAGTTTTCAAAAATGTGCTGTTACTGTCCCGAATTTAGCAGAAACAAGCAAATACTACATATTTTCATAGCCTGTACGTTGTAATTGTGTGGCATGTCAAAGGTGTGAATGAAAAATAAAACGCACGCTCGAAGAAAGTAAGCTGTGCTGAAAAGAAAATTTTAGTGAGATTGAAACAGGGTTGAGATGAAATTCGAACCCGTGCCCCTTGATCACGTGTCACTGCCTCTATAAGCCACCGAGGCACGTTCGTTACAGGGAATTAAGCCTTGTGTGTCTTGTCAGACAGTGTCCGTATCTGCGAAGTGATGTGCAAAGAGGACCCCAGGCCGCTGAAGGAGGCCGTTAACGTTATTGCGTCATGCCCTTAACGTGGAGCTTAGTACCACCGGATTTTCTATAATTATAAACTCTGAGTGAATAGCGGCGAAGAAGTACACGAATTAAGTCGGCCTCTTTCTTGCTTTCCCTTTTAGTTTTTTTTTTATCGTTTAAACACTGTTTGTACTTAAGTCTATGTTGGAGTAAGTCTGTCAGCTTTAGGTCAGCGCTCTCTCGGGCCTTTCTGCCTTTATCCGTGTCCTGTTTCGGCGCTTTTCAGTCAGAATGAAAGACAGTCTCGCACATCTGGTTGCGTTAAACCTGCGAAAAAAGCAGTGAACACCACCCGCTTAAGCCAATATGTGTGCCCAAAGCGTTTTCTTCGAGGTACCAGTTCCATATTGAGGTGTCGCAGATAAAAAAAAAACACGAGTGAAGAACGGGACGTAGGCTCGTGTACCCATTAAAAGGCACCTTTTAAGGCGCTCGGAAGCTCCTTCTACGATTACGTTTTCTTACTGTTTAAATAAAATGCCCATTATCTCACAGTTCTTCTTAGCTGCAGAGGAGCAGCAGAAAAGAAGACGAAGACGATCCCACACCTTATCCAGAAAGAGCTCGAACGTTCCCAGCTGTTCGTCCCTCACGCACATCTCAAGCCACGGCATGGACCCGCGCTTGAGGAGGTTCGTGGAACTTTTCACCTTCGAAGGTATCTCGGCCAAAGACTTCTACATCACTGCCGCGCTGAGCGCGTTCCTGTGCGGATTCGTAGGTGGGCTTGTACTGCTGAACAAGGCCTAGCTACCTCCCCTGAGATAGCTACCCAGCGGACATCCGTACAGTGGCATATGGAGGCGACCGAAGCGCTTTTCCATCGGGACCTTTTCAAACCTTGTTTTTAGAAAATTGTGGACGTGCCTAGCTTTCGTGTGTTACGTGGAGCTCCGTCGGGCATTCCCACGAACCGGTGCCTCGCCTATGCACAAGAAGTACATTACGGAACCAGCCAGTGCCAAGCAGCGATTCTGCCTCGCCGTGGTGACTTCGGCGGGAAGCTTCAGTTCGGTTTTCTCGGAACTCCCCTGTGCTACGGCTCCATGGCACTGATCTGAAGGATGCGTCCTCGCCCTCCGGTGCTGATGACACCTGGCTGACAGAGGTGCCACACCTTCAGCGGAACACAGGCCACAAGGAGGAGTTCTCATGGGTTGAGTTCTCGGTTGCATACAAATAGTTCACGAGGAGTAACAATATGCAACGGCAACATCGGTGGAAAGAAACAACGGTTGGTTTGCGGTCGCCGAGGCGATACAGTTGCCTGCATTCTGTGCAGAAATGAACTGTTCGGTTTAAGTACATCCAAGATCTGACCTTGCAGAAATTACGAGACACTAACGGAGCGCAGGAAAAAATAAATTCTAAATTTTAGAGGTTTGCAACAAACTGCCTCCCCTTCCACTGGTTTAGCAAACTGGGTTATGGCGCGGATTCTGCTTGTACTGAGAACCAGCCGCCACTGAAGGCGGCAGTTGCCCATAAGTGACGCGGTGACGGGGGTCTGATTTAAACAGTCTTAGTAGCGTGTTGGAAATTTTTCTCGGAGCTGCAAAGCCTAAGGATGAAGAAGGACATACCTGATAAAATCGGCGCAACATCTCTCGTACCAGTGGCGTAGAGGTACATCATTCGCCACGATCTTGCATTACCCGTAATTACCTGTATAACTTTCGGTTAGGAAGACCGGACTCGTGGTGCAATTAAAAAAAAACAGGCCAATTTTGTCGCCTGGTCTCGACGAAGAGATCAAGGACGAATGAGGCTCAGGTAGTAAAGGAATAGTATATGCGTAGTATACGGGCAGTATATGAGCAACGATGAAACGCGAACAAGACAACTAAAGAACCAACGCAAAAACACCAACGTATTAGCTCTTGGAGCGGAAGTTCAAGCGAGGTTGATAAACGCATTTAAGGGGTAGTCTTCGCGCCTTCGAAGTGAAATTTCTTCACTAGTATTGAGCACCCGCGGCTAAGAACTTTTTACTTTTCTGTTCGTTATTCAGTCGTCTTGTTCGCGTTTTTTTTTTCCTGTAGTACAACTGTAATAGAAATACTCACTGAGTGAGCCAATAACGACACGCGCCATAAACAGGACCGGGGCTGACCACCCTGCATGGTGTACACCCTTGGTCATATCCGACAAATAGCACGGGGCGCCGATGCCGGATTCGGGAAGAATTTTCCGACGCTTGCAAGCAGTTCGTCTGAACGCCACGCACTTTAAGCGGCCTTTTTGTCACGAGAGCGTTTGTGCCCCCGAGTTTGAAAAAAACATTGTGCGGCGTCGACCGTTTGAAGCCACGCAGTCGGATCAACCGGCTGCTCCGCCTACCTAGGTGGGCCACGTAGATTACGTGACCTTGCAGCGCACCACAACCTAATCACTGGATTGCGAGCAAACTGACCACCGCTTTAGGTGGTAGTTAAATAAACGATTGGCAGCCAGAGGGGTCTCGGGAAAAACAACCTGCCATCGTAGAGCAGTGATGCATTGCTTAACCGCTGCACCACGGCGCCAGGAATGGCATAACTACTTGGAGGGGTCTATAAATCTAAAGTTGAGAATTACCAATTCACCGTTAACACATTAACGCTACGCAGTACACCTTTAAGACTGGGCTTAAGTGCCACCTCCATTTTCTTTTTTTTTATGCAGCGTAGTTTATATGTGGCCGAAAGCCTTAAGAAGACTCGTTTTTATGCAGTACTGAAGACCAAATTTTTCTTTCTTAATGAGCGAACTGCCCGCCTTGGGGGGAGTACGTTTATGCCGCTCACCGGCAAAATTTTCGCAGGAAGAAAAAAGAATTTTCTTCTACTTACAATACGTTCCGCGGCTAAATATCGTCTTTACAGACAGTACACTTATACACTACAGTAAAATTTCATCCCGATCATAGCCATCAAAGCATTTAAACCCGAGGCCCCATGGCATTACGACGGCACAGTCGTCACTACAGCAAAAACCGACATGTTGAAGGAGTATGTTATCAGCTTTGCAATTTCGCTCCAGGTAAACACGTTATCCGTTCATGCCAGCGACACCACACCAGGCACGTGCTCGCCAGTTTGAAAATTTTTATGTGAGCCGCCCAGCAAAATGAAGAGATATTCAACACAAATGGGCCATGAATGGATCCCACACAGACTTGTGTGCTAGAATCTTCACCAGCAGGAACAGCACACCTGTAAAAAAAAATTAGCCTCCACTCACGCAGGGATCGAATATCGAGCGTTAACACAGCGAACATAGGTCGCCGGTTCAATCTCTGACGTGAGCTACACTAACTTAACTGGTAAGTTTCTCCTGCACAAAATGCGAAACCGTATGCAACCGCCCCCCAACACTGCGACTAGCGGTTGAACCGCAATGGTATTCCGCAGCGGTTGAACCGCAATGGTATTCCGTATTAAGCATGAAATGCTTTTAGCCCCCGTTGTCGGCAGTGTGGTGACGTCACGCCGAGACCGAGAGCCATCATCCGGGCACTGAAATCCAGTCATCCGGGCACTGAAATCCAGTCATCCGGGCACTGAAATCCAGTCATCCGGGCACTGAATTCCAGTCATCCGGGCTCTGAAACGAGAACATCCGGGCACCGTACGAGACTTAACGAGATTTAACGAGACTCTGTAAGCCCTCCTACGCGACCGGCATGCAAGCACCGGTTGGTCTCCAAAGGAGTCACAAAAAAAAACTGCTGCCAGTGTCTTGTCAATGTTTATCAAGATATCAGTCGCTGTGCGTTTGATAATGCACGGAATTATAATTTCCGATTTCTAATAACGCGTGCAAAAAGCACATAAATGCCACGATACACTTTGTTGCCATACGTGATCTCTTAGGGGCTTCGCGCATCGAAACAAAGCCGCACAGGCGCACAGGGGCCCGGGGGAGAAGCGCTGCGTTCAAAGGGCAAGGCATCGCGCCGAACGGGTGGTGGCGTTCCTCCCTTCCATTACGGTGTGGTTCGGGTGTCCACCGAGATGGCAGAGAATTACTGCGCCATTTCCTTTCCTCAAAAAACGTTGCGTTCAAATGGCAAGGCATCGCGCTGAACGGGTGGTAGCGTTCCTCCCTGCCTGTACGGTGCGGTTCGGGTGTCCGCCGAGGTGACATTAGGCCCGTAAACATTTCATGCTTACTCTACTCTCGGTTACGGGAGAGGCAGAGATTTTTGTCTCTCGTAGCTGTAAAAGTTTCTCCTGTGATATACACTATTCTGTGTTTTCTTATCAATAATTTAACATGGGAACTTGTATGGACTGGCTGTAATCGGCGAAAAGCTGCAGTCGTATGCGCGCACTCTTCGTCGAGGCGAACTGCAAGGCAACAAATGTGCCTGCTTGGAGCGGGGGCCGGTCTCGCGGTACCCAAATACGTGGCGTAGACTGCCACATCTACGTACTGCTCCACTCGCAACGAGGAAAATTCTACGGACATCTGACGGCACCTATTCGCTGATTCCGGGCAATCCAGGCATGCTTCAATGTCAACTCCCTGTGGTGCAACGACGCACATTATCTGTATTATGCGGAATACTGTAACGTAGCCATATACGAGGGGGTACCCAAAAGAAACCGGAATAATTTTTTTGGTCGGCAAAGCTTCTGTGGTACCGCGTTTTGCCACTAGGAGCGCATAGAACGAACATTCCAGAGTCAGTAAGCCGAGTGCCGTCGTTGAAGGAGGTCAGACTAGTTTAGGCAGAGTTTTAGAGTGACGACTGTTTTGTGTGAATGTCGTTTTTGCAATGGCTGATTTTCGTGAACAGTGTGCGCCGGTGAAATTCTGATTTTTGCTCGGAAAAAGTTGAATGGAAACTCTTGAAATATTAAAAAAGACGTACAAGGACGATGATATGGGGACAACTCAAGTGTTCCTGAATCGAATCCTGAATCAAAGCAACAATCATGCCAATGGAAAACTTCAAATTCACCTCGCCTCAAGAAAGCTCGTCAGGTGAAACCAAACCTCAAAACAATGCTGATTTGTTTTTTCGACGTGAGAGGAGTCGTCCATTGAGAATTTGTTCCGCAGGGTCAGAAAGCTAGCCAGGCTTTCTACTTGGATGTTTTGAAAAGATTGGGCAACAGTGTGCGGTAGAAGCGGCCAGATTTGTGGCGGTCGGGTGACTGGTTTTTCCATCATGGCAATGCCCCTGCTCACACAGCCCTGTCTCTACGACAATTTTGGACCAAAAATGGTATGACCCCTATTCCTCAAACCTCATACTCTCCCGACCTTGCCCCGTGCTACTTTCTTTGTTTCCTAGAATGAAAAAATAGGTGAATGGAAAGCGTTTCGCTGATGTTGCTGAGGTGAAGAAAAAAACGACGGAGGCACTGTCAAGCATCACAAAAGACGAATTTAAACAATGTTTTGAAAAATGGAATGAAAGATTCGACAAGCGTATCATTGCAAGTGGGGAATCCTTTGAAGGAGATTGAAGGTGTGTGCCTAAAATGTGAACAAATAAGTTCAAACAAAAATAAGTCCGGTTTCTTTTGGGTACCCCCTCCTAGTGTATTTTGACAAATATATTTTTAGACTGAAAGTAGCAGGAAGGATACTTGTGTCACTAATGGCATGAAAAACATGTTCTCCATTCTCGATACATTGGCACAGCGCAGCGGTTACCATTGTTGACCAGCATAGCAGCCAAAATTAATATTCCACAAGAGGAAATAAAGGGTGTACGAAAGCGCGGCGCGCGGCCGCGCGCAGCAGGCGGACGGCAATACATCCGCCTACCTTCCCCAGCAGGCCCGATTTTGAACCAGTCCGCAGGTGAAGCAGATGCCATGCGAACACCGTCAGTGTGTTTCGCACGCCCGTCACCGTGGAGATAACTCGTACACCATTCTCTACGAACGTAACAGAAGGAGAAATTGGCGCTACCGTCTGGAATCCGTGCCGGGAGTTTATTATTATTATTATTTATTATTCCTCAAAGGTCCCTTTCGGCACATTACATGAGGGGTGGGGATAACACGGCAAAAAAATATTATACATTAATAAGAAATTGGACAAAAATTACATTGATGAATGGGCTTCCTCGATAGTGGTCTTGAACAGTCGATGATTCATGACGGTGGCCACTTCAGCAGGGAGGTGCCCATGCATGGAGGTGCCCATTTATTGTGTGCCCATGCGGTCTGCCCTGCACTGGCGCACCCTGGCGGTGAAGAGCCCCCGAAAAGGTCCAAAAATGGCGAAAAGGTGCCCCTTGAAAAAAAAAAGGAAAGGACAGGCGTCACTTTTTATTGGTTGTTAATCATGCAAAAACACCACGAGGTATTCACGCTGTCGTGAAAAATCCCTGGCGCAGAAAGCAGCACAAATCTTTCTGAAACGCACTGCTACGCAGCTGGGCGAAGAGGAGGAGGACGAAATCTTTTGCAAAATGGCGTCTCCGCAGCAAGCCATGGATTCTACGCCCAGCAGGATTGAACATCTAGAAGCGTCTTGGGCTGCCATACGTAAGCAGATTGCTGACACCTCCCAATATATTCTGTGTTTAACCATTACACTCCACAGCCTGGATGTGTACCATAAGCGCGCCTTGGACAACAATTATGCGGAATCTGCCCGCAGCATCGAAGAGATTATGGATCAAATACGAAACATCAGGGAAAGGATGTACCAAGAAGTTAGCAGCAAGCGAGAAGAGCTCCGCGTCGTCACGTTGATGCTGGAAAGAGCTCGCCGAACGCATGAGGACTAGTAGGTGCTGCTGCTATTGCATTACAAGTGGCTTCAGGGCAACTGCTCCCCCGGCGTCTTCGTGCATATCTTTGGCTGCCATCCACACCAGGAACTGAGGCATTCGGCTCCCTTGCGACCTGGAGCGCTTCCAATGTGTGTGTGGGAAAAAGTGAAGTGCAGAAATGACTCCTGCCCGAAGAAGGGTGAATACCGTCTCGCAGGAAACTCATAGAATGTTTTTTTGAGCAATAAACTAAGACACACTGCTGGGCTAGTTTGTGCATTTCTTAGAATGACTCTCTTATCGTCCAAAGCCATTTATTCACATTCTTTGTTTGTGCACCTAAGCAAGGCAGTGGTACTTTTTACACATGAGCGTTAATGGCCCCGTGTCGCAAAAAATTCAGTGTCGGTGACATGGCCGAGTATTTCAGCCTAACCATGGGGAACAGAGCTGTTCCTTGACGTCGAAACTACGTACATCACCTCGCTTGTGTAATCCAATAGCCCACCTGTGATCACACTCCTGGGACACAATTCTCGATATTCCTTGATCTGCCCAGAGTGCGACGTAACCGTGACGTGTACATCCGGGCGGCGCTAGAAAACGTAAACGCAGAATAGGATGACAAAAACAAAAATGGGGAAAAAAGTATGAAAAAATAGATAGTATCATCTGCTACTTGTGCGCCAAGTACAAAAAACACCGATATACCCTGAAGATGTGCCTGAAACGAGCAGCTGCGGAGCGTATGCTCGCACGCGTCGCACAGTACAGCCGAGAGAGGGACGGTGAAATGGGTTGCGGTGGCGGTCCCGGCCTACACGCGTCCACACACATTCGCTGGGAGATGGTGCTGAACGCCACGCAAAAAACCTTTTGAGCCGGTCGTCACGGCAATAAACTGTTGTTTAGCTTTAATTGTGCTTGATGAAGCGACATTCCTCAAGACACTGCCGCTGGTACATCCGCATAAAGCGATGAGACTTGGGAAGCGCCGCGTTTCAACGGCGTTGCTCAGTTGCGGCCGCTTCTGTGTTCTGCACGCCGTTCACACATTCGCAAGCAGGGAGCACAATGAAAAGATGCTCTGTAGAACGCCCTTTTCTGTTCCACAGGTCCTCTGAGGCGTTCACTTATCTATTACGCTCCATGCATATTGATGAAGCGGTTGTTGACAGCTTCGAGGAAACCGCTGTCAGCTCATCGCCCGAACTCACTGCGCGGCTTGTCGCGTCGAGCTATCGCCACATGTGGCAGTTCCGTACTTGCTAGATGCGATCAGCGTCACGCAGAGAGGAGCTGGCGTAGAAACGGCTGGCTAACCGCTATCGATAGGAACCTCAACACATCAATGGCGTTGGAAAGCCTAACCTCAACGTGACGTCTTCAGTGGAGAAGCACGCGGGGTGGAGCGGTGTATAGTGTGCAAGGAAGATCGGTCTCCACAAGCGGGGCCCTACACAGCGAGTGTTGGCCGCAAAAAACAAAAAAAAACATGCTCAGCACAGCAAACCGGAATGCATCTCAGGAATCGGAGTACATCAAATGTAACGCTATCCTTGGTTACGTTTGCAAGCGGTCCCGCACGAAACGCTACCGTGGATTATCTCAAGCGCACCGCTCTGAACGCCTGTAATGTCTTATTTTCAAAAACGGGAAATGCAAAAGCGGTTTAGGGCGTTTTGTTTCCTGCCAACAATGAAAAAACAAAAGTTTAGTTTAGTTTAGTTTATTGGGGTGTAACGCCCAGAAGCAACTCAGGCTATGAGGGACGCCGTAGAGAAGGGCTCCGGAAATTTCGACCACCTGGGGTTCTTTAACGTGCACTGACATCGCACAGTACACGGGCCTCTACAATTTTGTCTCCATCGAAATTCGGCCGCCGCGGCCGGGATCGAACCCACGTCTTTCGGTTCTGCAGCCGAGTGCCGTAACCACTGAGGCACCGCGGAGGGTAGAAGAAGGAAACGTGCCTTCATGAAGACTTCAAGAAAACTTTTCACGAAAGCATGCCACATATGAACTGTGTAGAGTGGCAGGTACACAATTCCATTCAAATAAAAAAAAGCTCGCGATAATCCTACTTCGTTTTCACTCTTTGCAAAGGCCTTCAATCTCATTAATTTTGTCTGATGAGAGCGCACAGCACTTACCAAAAGCATATAGCCGAGGACACTATGCCGCGACGACTTCCGGCGGATGTGACGTCACACCCTTATCGTGGCTATATCGACGTCCGCGCTATTTTGATGCAATTTCAACATTTCAATTAACCTACAGTCATCAAACTTGGCTTCTAGGTGCATTTTTCATCCTCCATCTGAACCAAACATTGGTTTTATTCTACCTTTTTTAGTTCCCGAGTTAAACGCGTGTGGTACGCTTTGTTAACGGACGACAGTATGAGCCATTAACGGGCTTCGCCTTAAAAGCTTTCTCATGCGCAGCCCTACAAATCCTCTGCTGTAGGACAACAGCAATGCATCTACAGCAGGACCAGGCAGCTCCTTCCAATGCAGCAAGATTCCTCGTAAGAGCGAAGGGTTTAGTGTCAAGAAAGGTGAAGTCGGCTGGAAAAAAATGTCTTCACATACGCTACTTAACTTTGGGGAAGGGGACGAACGTCAAGATAGAGAATGAAGATGGAAATCACCGACATTTTTCAGTGGCCTTAACGGTCTACTGCTCAAGAATCATCTTGTGTACGACACAAGCGTTCAAGAAGACTTGTGCGTTCATGACGATCGGGTTGGGGAGGAAAACCAAAAAAGCGGTTCCGGGATGAACAATGAAATAAAGAGCCAAAGGCATCTGTGAAAGGTTGCAAAGAAATTCCCACTGGATCATCTAAAAGACAAACGAGACAATTGCAGTAGCGAGCAGTAAGTGCAGTGCATAAAAAGACTGCTGCGTACTGAATTTGTCCAGATCCATTTCCGATGAACACAAGTGTTGTGTTGAACCGGACCCCAACCGACCCGAAAACCTCAACCGAACCTGAATTTTTTCCGCCATCTTGAAACTGAACTTGAGCAGAAACGAATGGGAGGAACCGTTCCGAACCGATTTGAGGCACGGTTCCCACCCACTTTTGCTGCCGAGTTAACTTTTTCTTTTTTACCACTGCGGGTAACACACTCTTCTCGCTGCTTTCAAAAGCGCTACTGCGCACCGCAAACATTACAACCATTTTGCAAAACTATCGCTTGCAAAAACAAAAAAACAACAAGGTAAAATATATTGCCACTTTCATCGCTCTAATCTTCGTTGTAGAGCTATCGTTTCACCCCGAACACGGGTGGCTGCCGCACTGCGCAATGGTGCCGCCCAAGGAGAAATTTCCACAGTTCGAGAGCTCTCGTAGGTGATGAAATCCTTATATCTAATTCGGAAGATGAATAAATAAGTAAATAAATATTATATTCATGTACAACTAAAAATCCAATGATAAACGTGCTCCTAAAAACGCGACGCTAATTTCATTCCTACTGTTAGATGACATTGCAATGAGTCGCACGGCACTTGCACGCCAGAAATATGGGATGTGACGCCAGCAGGTTCAGTTTAGTCCACCGAGACGTCAGAAAGATCAGTCGGCGCTGATGGTGGGAAGGCCGCCTTAGACACAAATTGGCTCGTCCATTCTTGAGTTGTATCTGAACCCAGCAGAAAGATATTTATTTTAGTGAATTTTGTCCTTCGTCTTCTGTTTCTTTTGTTCCTAAAGTGATGTGTGCGTCTATTATTTTCCTTGACAAGTTAAATCATGCCAGCACATAAGCTCCAATGTTGAAGTGTGAAGATGGCGTGAAGCAAGGAACTAAGTGAAATTGTTGACGGGAGTATTAAACAACCAACTCAATTTGCCGATCTATCGCGTCGGTAGTTACTACTGCGCCGTCGAAAAAAAGAAATATTCATAGATGTTCCCATCAGTGATGGTGGGTAAACCAAAGACCGCCTACAAAAGTCACACTGAATAAGTACAGAAAGTTGGGCTAGTTGGTGTGGATTCATACCTAGCAGCGCAAGAAAACGAGGACCAAAGCGAACGAGGAGACACAACACAAGCGCACTGAAAGCTAGAAGGGCCGCATTGAGGAAAAACCGAACTAAAGAGTAGCATGCTCTGCGGGTTGAGCGGTGACGACGAAGGAGGGGACCAAAACCTTGACAAGCAGAAAGAAGGACGGGGTCAAGAGGACCGAACGAATAAGCGACTGGGCCCTAAGAGAAAAAAAAGATAGAGAGAGAGAGAGAGGGGGGGAATGGCAGCAATAGTGTAATCGGTTAACTGCAGCGTGAGAAAATAAAAGAAAGAAAAGCAGGCTTGGAGGAGGGAAGATGCTAGCCTGGACTTGGAGAAGTAATACAGGAAGTAAAAAAGAAGCAGGAAAAAGTTTAATCCAGTCCTCATTTCAATGCCACTCGTGTAGAGGGCACCACTAATGAAACAGAGGCTCCCTTAAACTGCACCTCTTATCTTCATTCATAGAAAAAAAAGTATTTCTAGCACCGGAACCACGACTCGATCGTAGAGTGCGCGCAGGCGCCAGTGGGGGTGCAAGGCTTAACTCCCTACCCGGTTGCAATCGCGCGGTAGTGGAGATGTGCCTAATTGGCGGAACCCGATTTGTTTGTTATGGAAGCGCTCGAGTCCGTGAGCATTCATTATAGCTCCTCGGAAAGAGTAATAAATCGCAGGTGGAGGAGTGCGTCGTCGTTGTCTTCGACTTTTCGAAACACTCTCTGCTCTGTGACGTTTTGTAAAGATCCTAATGGAAGACTTTTTTTTTATGTTGCCATGTCATTTCTGATGTCTGATTTCTGAGCTCGTACAGATTGGATTACTGCAATACCAAACAATAGTAGATCTCACACATAACCTTACTGAAACTGCGCTTTCTATACGGGATAAGAACAATCAGTTTTTCCCGTTTTGAAGAAGAGAGCAAGCAGTAAATATATTCTGCAATCAGCTATTTCTAGGACGAGCTTCAAAGCCCCAAAGTCGAGAGCTCAATGAAATGGCCTTCAAGGTTGTCTCTGGCGGCAAAACCACGGGGAACCGTGGTGCATGGTTTGAATTCGGGGGGCAAGCTGCTTAGGCCTCGGGAGTTGGGACACATGTGTCATTTTAATCGTTCCTTTGTTTTTTGTCTGCATTTGTGTTTTCTTAAAACTGAGAGGCGATAAGGAAAATCCGAGGGGGGGGGGGGGGGGGGCGCTACCCATGCGTCGTAGAGGGCAGCTGTACAAAGAAAATTTGTTTGCTTAGCTATGTATCGATATAATAATTTGAGTGAACTGCGAAACCTTTCATGCCTAGATACGGGAGAGGAGGGCACGCCCGGCACGAGGAACAAACGCTGCATTTCTAATTGATTACTACTATTTTTTTTTTGCCTTCCAACTTTCGTATCCCAGCATATGCTAGTTCGTAGCAGCCTTTCTTTACGCTTGGGGGTCCAACGACGTGGCGACGTGCTCCAAGTGACAATGTATAGCAACCCCATGACGCGCGCCAAACCAACGAGGAACGTTCGAGTGACCAGCACAACGTGTGTTTCCTCAGTTGGACGCACACACACTGAATCTCTCGTCGCGGAACCATAAAGTTCAGCAAAAGGTTGCGTCTACATGGTGTCTTTACCTGCATCTATTTTTACACTGTTCGGAACATGCTTCCAAAAGCACTTACTGGCCTGTTAGTACGCTGTCTGCGTTCGTTTTTATCTTCCGTGTATTACTGTAAGGTTGCGCTAGAAGTTCTTTGCGACCACTTTTCATGTTTTTATGTTTGGTCACCACTGAACCTTTATAAGAATTCCAACGGCCAGCGACACTCAGTTCCCTTAATATGGTCGTGTAAGAAGAACGCTTTAGTCGCTATCTGCTAAACAAAGCTGCTTCGACTGCTATGTGTTGAATGCGCATCTCGACAAAGGCAAAATATATTAAAGATATCATCTCACATCTAGGAATGTTATTTCATTACTGATATCTACGCGAGTTCGAGGGCAAGCAACCGGGCGTGTTGCATTGTATCTTCGTCTTTCCTTTTGGCAAGCACTCTCGCACGGTGCAAGCAAGGGCGTACGTGCCGCAAACTTCTCATTATATTATGCGTTGCATATTGCAATCACTCAGTTCAGCCCTTGGGCGCGGCCGGGCAGCCACCAAACCACGTGACGTGACGTCACAACAGCCGGAGGAAAAGCTGGGCCCCAACTCGCGCGGTCGGGTGCGGCCGCAGCCACCCTGAGGACCCCTTGGCTCTTCCCTCTCTTCACCGAGCTACCGCCCGAGCGCGGCGTTATGCAAAGGAACTGGGCAGGAAACGCTGGACTGCATGGTGTGCCCGCCTGTCCTCTACGCAGGGCAATCGACATCTTTGGAGAGTGCTTCACGCCATGGAGCGCCCTTCTCAGGTTGTAGATTACACTGAAAGCATTCGCCTCGCGCTGAATGTGGACGAAGATACATTTGCACAACAAGCGGCCCGTCAGTTTTTTCCACACCATGACTGCACGCCTACATCTCCTCCAGTCTTATCGGTTACAGAGCCTTCCGATGAGGTTACTTCTGATTTAACCATGGCAGAATTGCTAGCCTCCATTGAACGCCTCAAAACTACCACTTCTCCCGGGCACGACGGCATACCAAACTCTTTATTCCGTAACTTGGATGGGTCGGCTTTGCAAACCCTACTGGATACTTTCAACCAAGTGTGGCGTTCGGGTGTCATCCCTGGAGAGTGGAAGCATTCTATTGTGGTCCCAATACCCAAGTCAGGTCAGCCTCCAGTATCTCTTTCGGCCCTTCGTCCAATTTCTCTCACGCCTACCATCTGCAAGCTTTATGAAAGCATTCTCGCCGCACGCTTGTCGTGGTGGCTAGAATCACACGATTGTTACCCAGATTCCCAAAGAGGTTTCCGTCCCCAAATTGGAACGGAGGATGGTCTTGCTATTTTGGCTACTGACGTGCTTCACCACTCTCCGCATTGTCACCTCGTTCGAACGGTGATCGCGACAGACATAACAAAGGCATATGATAACATCCTTCACTCTGCCATTCTTGCCTCCCTTCAATCTCTTGGACTCCCTTACCGGTTTCTCCTATCCATTCACGCCTTTTTAACAAATCGCACCTTCAGCGTACGGGTCCATCGAAAGCCCTTTGGTAACTTCACTTCCAATAGAGGAGTGCTCCAGGGCTCCGTTCTCGCCCCCACATTATTCAATGTGGCTTTTATTCCTCTTGTTAGAGCCCTAGAGACCATCCCTTCTATCCGTGTGCTTGCGTACGCCGATGACATAACCTTGTGGTGCTGTCACCCAGATGCATCTATCCATCAGTCGGCCCTCCAACATGCGCTAGATGTCTTGACATCTCGCCTCCCACCTCTGGGTCTAACCCTATCGCCTACTAAGTCATGTTTCATTCGCATTGGTAACAAAGCCGGCTTACGGAAAGCTGCCCCTTTAACCTTTACAGTAGATAGTTCTCCGATTCCTCAGGTAGAAACTGTTTGTATTCTTGGCCTCCTCCTTCATACCTCTGGGACTGGCACCCCTTGGCTGACAGCCACACGTAAATCAGCTAACGCTACTATAGGTCTGATTCGTCGCATAGCTATGCGATCTGGTGGCGCACGTGCTCATACGGCCCGCCAGCTTGTGCGCTCTATCCTTCAGCCACGGATAATATATCAGGCACAATTTCAACGTCTCACCCGCAGACAGTGGGACTCCCTTGAGGCTATCAATCGTGAGGCTATGCGCGCCATAACATTTTTGCCTCGTTTGACACCCATACCCGTGCTTCAGGAGTTCGCCCAAATTAATACTCTCAGTGAACTCATCGACCAGCGGGTGGCAAACAGAGCTCGCAAACAGTCTCTACAACTTCATTGTTTAAAGACGCTCCCTCCGTGGTCGTATTGTCAGCTCACAGACAATCGCCCCACTGTTTCCCCGTCGGTATCAGCCGCGCATCTGCCTGATGGGTGCATATTGTACACCGATGCATCACATACTGCAGAGCGGGGAGTTACTGCTGTATATAGTCCCTCCCATCCGCATCTCAATTCTCGTGCGACGTACACCGCAGATACATGTACCCCCCTGGCATTAGAACTTCAAGCCATTTACAATGCCATTGCTTGCCTTCCGCTCGTTCGCACATTCAATGCAGTTCATATCTATACAGACTCCCTCGCCGCCCTTAAACAGTTTAAGCCTGTTCGACGCACATTCCAGATTACACAATCAATTCACCTACTCTGCGCAAAATACCCATGTCCTGTACGCATACACTGGATTCGCGGTCATGCTCACGATCCACATAACATTCAAGCAGATGCTATGACTCACATTGACACATCAGACGATCCGCCACCTTCCCCTCTTCCCGAGATCCGTTCCTGTCCCATGTCTCCGATTCACAAGCTCTGCGCCAGCGAACACGCGCTCTAATTCCTCCGTGTTCGCACCCTCTCCCCCATAGTCTTACTCGGCAGCAGGAGGTATCAGTGCGCCGGATTCGGGCAGGGGCGGCCCTGACCCCATCTGTCCGTTATCGGTGGGGTGATAAATATTTGCCAGCAACTGACAGGTGCCCTCACTGCGGCGCTGCACCGGACATTTGTGATGTGCGGCACCTGTTGTGGACTTGCCCAGCGACGGCCCCTATTAGAAAACGGCTCCTCAGGGAGGTCGGCCTGTGGTGGAACCGCGACGGGGACTATGTGAAGTGGACTATGGACAATCACTTCACAAGCAGCCTATGCGAAAACCTCGCAGAAACTGGTCTACACTCCTTCTTTTAACTTTCTGTAACCTACATTCCACTCCCCCTTTTCTCAACTTATGCCTAATGGCAGACTTCTCGAATAAAAAAAAAAAACCACCTGACTCCCACTCCTCCCGCTAGGGGCGCTGCGGCGGCGCGTGACGTCACGGAGGAAAAGCTGCTGAGAAAATCGACTGCCGCCAAGCAATACCTCGCGCAAAAAGACCGCGCAATATGCAACGCATTCTTGGCTTAACCAAGCTAAGCCTGGGCATCTTTTTTGCCCCGTTGAAAAATCATAGCAAATAAGGCCGAGGTAGGTTAGTTAGTTATATGCGGTTTTATGGCGCATATGGCCAAGGTAGGTCTCGTGAACGTTTTATGCAGTCGTGCATTTTTTAGCCCTCAATGTGACCCTCGACAGTGAGAAGCGAGCGCGCACATGGCTCTTGTTCTCGCTGTCTTAATTTCTCTAAATCAGTGGCTTTGGAACCACAGCCGAAGTTTTGGAGTTTTTTTATTTGTGCATTAGTTTATCTCTGCTGTCACGCGGTGGCCATGTAGCCCAGAAGAGTAATGTGTATCCAGAAGGGTAGCGGATCTGGCTAGTTGGTGCAGTTTTGACATTTTTCGAGGCGCTAAAACAACAAGGACGCAGAGAGAGCGCTCGTCCCTGTCTGTTCCTTCTGCGTCCTTTTTGTTTTAGCGCTTCGAAAAATGTGTATCCCCTTTGCCAAAAGTAACCGAGCAGCTGGGTTTGCTCCTCAGCCGGATTGTGGAGCCCTTACGCCACTCCTACGGGCCACAAAAGGTCACGAAAGGTGAGGACAAGGGTGCTCCTTAATGTTAGGCCGTTTTAGAGTTTAAATATTGCAAGAACTGCGCCGTATTGGTAACGGGGCATTGTGGTCGGGCCCGAGAAGGGACGCTGAAGGCGGGAGAAGGGGTTACGAGGAGATAGCAAGGAAAAATGGCTGAGGCTTAACTTGGTTAACCCTGGTCAGATGCGAAGCATATTGATGGCTAGGCTTGGTAATACATGGCTTTCCTTGGTTGAATTCTTGGTCATTTTAATACAACCACTAGACGCCTTCGTCGTGGGGGAAGACAACGACATGGCTACAGCGGAACGCCGACTAACCCCGAGACGCGCGTTGGGTGGGCGCCTGGATTGCCACGGAAGCCGCGTCCGCCTGCCCGGTGGAGCGAGCGTTTCACCTACACCGAGTGTGAACGCGCGTTGAAATGCGCGGGAATGCCGCTCGAGGACATTCCGGTGTATGTGCGATGGCATCGTTCTCCCTCTCCCAGCGCGTGACGGTGATCTCTCGTGACGTCATGTGTCACGTGGTATGTCACGTGGTGTGTCGTCACTGTACCACGTGGTCTGCACGGCGTGCAACCACAGCGACGGCGCGAGGTGGACCCTCATCTTCCTCTGTCGTGACGTCATGTGTCACGTGGTATGTCACGTGGTGTGACGTCACAGTACCACGTGTTGTTCCCGGCGTGTAACAACGGCGAAGGGCTGTAGTGTACCTCCGTTTTCCTCTGTCGTGACGTCATGTGTCACCTGGTATGTCACGTGGTGTGACGTCACTGCATCACGTGGTGTGCATGGCGTGTAACCACGGCGAAGGGCTGTAGTGTACCTCCGTCTTCCTCTGTCGTGACGTCAGGAGGCACGTGGTATGTCACGTGGTGTGACGTCACTGTACCACGTGGTGTGCACGGCGCATAACCACGGCGAAGTAGTGTACCTCCGTCTTCCTCTGCCGTGACATAATGTGTCACGTGGTGTGACGTCACTGTACCACGTGGTGTGCACGGCGCATAACTACGGCGAAGGGCTGTAGTGTACCTCCGTCTTCCTCTGCCGCGACGTCATCTGTCACGTGGTATTTCACGTGGTGTGACGTCACTGTACCACGTGGTGTGCACGGCTCGTAACCACGGCGAAGGGCTGTAGTGTACCTCTAGTAATATGCTTCGCATAAAAACTTTATGCATGCTATTTACATGATTTACAAAAGAGAGCAACTGAGAGTGCCTCTCAGTGGAAGGCAGCTCCTGCGCCAACGGGAGTCTCTTGGCCGCACTCTCTGACCAGTTTCACATGCTCTTCACTCCTTAGGATCCCTGGATGGAGACCGGGCCTGCTGCAGATGGCGCGTCCTGAAAAGTTCCCTTCGGGGCCGATCACAGACTCTCTCACCACTGGACACTCCAGGCCATGTGACGAGATTGAAGAAGAGAGGAATTCCATCAAAGTCGCGCAGGCCGCGCGAGTGGCGTTCCCCCCTGTGCAAGTGGCCGCGCATGGGGCTTGCGTTCCCCGGCCTGCAGGTCGTTGCCTGAGTGGTGTGCGTTCGAGTTCGGCCTTCGCCGCCGCCGCAGTGGTCACCCCGTTCGAGGGAGTCCGCGCGCTAATCCACTTAGGCTGGAGGAGGGTTGGGGGAGGGGGCATCCCAAGTATAACAGCACCCCCGCCGCCGGACAATGCGTCCGGACGATGAGCCGCTCCTACGCTACCCGGCTGACTGGACGTGCGAGAAGGGGCTCTCGTTCTGCACTCCTCCAAGCCTCTCTTCACAGGTTGCCGGTGTCCAGCTCCGGGAATTTTTCTGGGAGGCGAGCCAAATAGGATAACAAACGCCAAGCCACACACAAAAAAGCAAGTGCCGTCTGAAGCTCACTCGTCCCGCCAGACCAAAACAAAAGCAAAACTGATTATGCCTATCCATCCCTCTAAGTAAAAACTAAAATGCAACAAAATTTTCCCCCAACGAACAAGAAGTGCGTAGCCGATACAGTGTTCAGGTGTTCGGACCTCTTAAAAGTGTTGTCATAATGCATGCCACTTCAAGGAACAGAGGCAAAATTAGAACTGGTCTACAATCGGTCGGAAAGATGGAAACGGTTCTCTGATGTCACCCGGGCAACGAAGAATCAACCGAGAGGTCAGACAAAGGCTTTAAATTTTGCCCCAAAGTTGCTTCCTTTTCGCACCTACCACAACTGTCCATGTTATCTGCATTTCATTCTGCATGGCAGCAGAGAAGACGTAAATGTGCAAAATTTTCACAGCAAACACTGCCGAAGTGATAACTAGGGCCCGGAAATTTAGGCATTTGCCTAAACATGCCTATAAATGCCTAAACAGGGGATTTTTGCACTTGCCTGCCTTTCTGTCATTTTTTAGTAAATACTACCTATTTAACCGCATTTTTTGCCTATAAATGCCTAAATCCGGCACTTTGGTCCTCGGTGCCGTTTTTCAATTTTGAGACATCTGTCTAAGTGCGGTGAAAGGCGCGCGCCGATGCACGCACAACAGGCGCGGGTCCCACCGAACGTTTTTCTTGAATTGTAACTTGAACGTATGTTCGTCTCGAAGTCTAGCAAGAGGCGAGTTTGGAAAGAGACCTGACATACATTGGTGCAAACTTCTCAAAATTGACGGGAAGGATGACAAAGTTGGAAAAGGCTGGACTCTCCATAGATGAATCGTTGAAGGTAGTGGCAGAACTACCAGCAGCACTTCGGGGACTGGAAGGAAAGGGTGCTACTGCTTCTGCGAAGATGCAACAATTGGTAGAAAAAAATAGATGCCTAGAAACAATTTCCCAAATCAGAGACTTTCTACGCGGAGACGATACGGCCACATCAACTGAAGACCTAAGCCTTTATCAACTCTCATGTTTTAGGTTCGCGCCACTTACTTCATGTGATGTCAAAAGAAGCCTTTCAAAGTACAAAGGTATGCTTAGCGAAAACCGAAGGTGCTTCAAGTTCGGAAACCTGAGAATGCCCTTTATTGCTTCAGTTGAGGACAGCGTACGCTTCGTGCTTGACTTACAAATCTTGTACATATGAATAAAGAGTATTATTCAAAACGCCTAGTTTTGTTTTATAGCGCCTATTTCAATATTTTTCAGAGCCTAGATGCCTGCCTATTTCGGGGTTCTTTAGTGCCTAAATTTCCGGGTCCTAGTAATAACGTTCTGCGAAGCTCCATTCGGCTAAAAAGTTAGCATCTCAGGGAGCTCACGCCAGCTGCCTAAGCTACAATGGCCAACAGTGGTCTTTGCTTGTGCTTGCGTGTCAGCGGACACTAGCACACAACAATTACTGTGGGTAATCTTTAGGTGCCAGACCCACAAAACATACCTAAAAAGGTTAAAGCTCGAAGCAATCTCGTAGCGCCGACGCGAGGGTCTCGGCTAAATTGGTCCATGAAGTTAATTCGCTGTACTTCCGGTCTTCAGCGGGCACTCTCTAAATTTGCAACGCAGCTAAACCTATGTACAAGTGCGTGCCGAACAACAATTGGCATCAAATCCCAACTAAGTGATCCCGCGGAAGAAAAGAAACTAAATATAGCAAGGTAAAGGCGCAGGTGAGGCCATATCTTACAAATGAACTCGATCCCGCTTCAAGAAACTGCGCATTCTGTCGCACTTCCTTGCATCCGTCTGCTGTCAGACGGACGTACTACCATGAAAGGTATCCCAAAGGCTGAGGGGCCGATTAGTTCCGTCCCTTTGCGACAGGCATGCAAAGCCTTGGTACCACTGTGAAAGCCTAACGCGAGAGAGGCTCTTCCTCCTCTCTCTATTCCCCGCATGTCCTGTCTCTTTCTGAATGGCGCGTGTTCTGCGGCGCCCTTTTGTCTGGTGGTCGCGCGCCCTTTTCCTTAGAAAGCCGTACCCGTACCCCTGCTGTGGTCCCACAATGGGGAACGAGGCTTTCACCCAGACCGCATGATTAGTAGGCTGGGCTTTTATTCAACGCATGCGAACTTTTGAGCGCCGCGGTGGCAATTTCGAGAAATTAAGCGGGGTCCTCGAATGTAGAAGCTTGACCCACACGTTTTGCTTTCTCGCAGAAGTGTTCGGATTAGCTGCCTTCACGCGTAGCCGTCTCCCGGCTGTTGACTTTTGTTGCCCGTCAGAATTTCTTGTGCTGCCAACAGGTGCCAAGGTGCCAGCCCTCGCCTTAGTCGATCCATCAATTCCTAAAGGCTCATCGTTTTCGCCACTTTTCTCGCGCAGCAAAGCCAATGGCGCTTTGCTCAGAGTGCCAGGCGACGGCTCACCTGAACAACCGCTCGCTCCCCTGATTTCCGCTGAACCCGGTGGTTCGCTCTCCTGCTGTCCACAATTCGGCGCTCCACCTTCACATTTGTAGGTTGCACCAACCATCTGTGAGGCATCGCCTTTTAAAGCTAACGCGGCGCTCCGGCTTGGCGCTTCAACGTGTCTATCCGGTAACGCACAGTTCCGCCCATTTTTTCCTTCTGCGCTCTGCAAGTTATCGCTCCCCCAACGGCCGGCAGAAGGAGCTTTTGTTACTCCTTCGGTGTGGTGGCATGCGTACTCGCTGCTTTGAGCTCGATCTGAAATGTCAGCTTCTTTTGCAGCAAGTGCATCTACTTTTGGGCTAGAAGCGACTGTGTCGCACATTTCTTTGTTGTTCGCGTTTCCGGCCAAACCATCCCTAGCGCCTCTGTTATGGCTGGGGGTGCAACAATCTTTTACCTCTCCCTTGAAATCGACAGATCCTGCAGGCGTTTCTCCTGAACTGGCAGTTCTTTCTAGGCTTATACCCGACTTGTTCTTATTGTCTTGCGCAACTGTTGTGTCCCTTGATGACCAAGCTGGTTCCTAGCCGGTAGCTGACACTCAGATGGGAGCGCTTCCCGCTGCCGTCACTACGATCTGAGTCAGCCTCTACACGAATGCCAGAGAAGCGGAAGAGGGCACTGTTTGCTATCTCGTAGTGGCCTACATCCTCGTCGGACAGGCGCGCTAATACGCAGCCGACGTCGCATGGAAGGATAGCCACCAACATCACTGACTGTTTGCCCTGGTCTAGCTCCTCTTCAGTACGGATCCTTTCAAAGTTTTCAAGGAAAGCTCTGAAGCTCTCGCCCCTTCGAAAAATCCTCAAACAATCTCTGACTCTTCGCCATTTGAGAAACTGAATCGTACGCACTAGCTCCTCCTGCTCTCGTTCACGCAGTTCAACAAGCTCAGCGCATCTCTTACGACACTACTCCTGCCATTCTTCCTTGCTCCTCGCGGAGCCTCCGTCTTTCCTACTGCTCAGGCAGTTCGCTCTTCTCTTACCCTCTCAGAGTTTTCTCCTTTCGTGTTCCTCTCGTTTCTCTTTCTCCTGACGAAGCCTTCGCGTTTCTCGCTCCGCTTTACGTTGCACAATCGTCTCCCACGACTCGTCTGCCTCGTCGACTGTCACCTCTCCTGCCCGCATAACATCCAAAATTGCCTCTATCGTTTTAGTAGGGTCTACTGAAATGCCCAGTTCTTCCAAAATTTCAAGGAAGTCCTCTACCTTCAACTTCAGCGGATCACACCTCGTGCCGCTAATCCCTGCTAAAACACAAGCCTGAGCTTGAGGCGAACAAAGAAAAAACCTGCCAAATTTTTATTTCCCAGAAAACCAAAATCCCTCTACTAACAACTGTCTGTGCTAGTGCAGTCTGGCGAAATGATTGGAAAACATCGGGCACTAACCCTGACGAGATATAGCTGGCGCCGTCAGTACCGTAGGTGCCGGTGTCCGTTGGAGCCGGTGACTTAAGGTGGACATCTCATAGCTGCCTTCCAATTGATTGGACGCAGCTTCTATCCCACCGCTGGCAACCAGTTATAGGAACTTGGGGCAGCGTGGTCGCGCCAGCGAATGGACGCCGAAGGTGCGAGCCGGGTTACGAGCAGGATACAAGGAAAAACTTTATACAGACTATTTACATGATTTACAAGAGAGAGCAACTGAGAGTCCCTCTCATTTGAAGGTATTCCTTCTCCAACGGGAGTCTCTTGGCCTCTCTCTCTGGCGAGTTTTATATGCTCTTCATTCCCTGAGACCCCTGTATGAGGGCCGGGCCTGGTGCAGAAGACGCGTCCCGAAAAGTTCACTTCGGTGCCAACCGCACCCTTTCTCACCACTGGACACTCCGCCGACAAGTGACGAGATTCAGGAAGAGGGGAATGCCATCCAAGTCGCGCAGGCAGCGCGAGTGGCGTTCCCCCCTGTGCAAATGGCCGCGCATGGGACTTGGGTTCCCCGGTTCTGCAGGTCGTTGCCCGAGGGGTGTGCCTTCGCCGCCGCCGCCGTGGTCCCTCCGGTCGAAGGAGTCCGCGCGGTAATCCACTTAGGCTTCGGGGGGGGCATCCCAAGCATAACAGCCGTTTCATGGCTAACAAGCAAAGCCCTTGGACCGGCTACTTTTGGCGAACACGGTACGTGTACGCTGTGTTGTGCGTGAAGTGATGCATTAATTTTGTCAAATATTTGCACTGAACGCGATAAGATCTTATTCAGATCACTATAGGGGCAACATTTTTGATTCAAGTACTGTCGTTTCCATCCTTGCGTAACTATAAAATCGCTCTCTAGATAAACAGCATGATAAACACTAGTTCTTATCCTTCCGTTAAGCCTTTTTGTCCTATCTTACCGTAAAAAAAGACAAGCATCGAAATGTAAATTTAACCTTCCAAAATATAACAATATATACAGTGAATGCCGAGGAGGGTTCAATGGAGCAAAAATATGGAACGGATTGCCCATGGAGGTAAAATTAGCCAGAAGTTTTAAAATGACTTTTAAACTGCATTACAAGACTAATCCAATTTTGCCTGAAACTCTTGTTTTGTGAATTCTTGACATCAGATTTTCCTTGGCGGTGCTTGCTCTTGATATGTTTTTCTTTGCATTCTGTTTATGATTTTCTTACTTACGTGTTTTTTGTATTTTATATTCTTTGTATGCTTCTTGATGTCTCCTATCTTATTCTCGGTTTTTTTCGGCGTCTCTTTGTAGCCTGCACTATTGTGTATACCATGATTAACTCTTTAGTCTTCCGCCTTCTGCGGCTGAGCTGAAAGTAATTTTTGTATTGGACCGGCAACTAGCATTTGTAGCTATAGGTTCAAACAGTTTTTGTGTATATCACCTGTGCTCGTAATAAATTTTCCATCAAAGAAAATATAAAATACGGTGCCAATGCTCATGGGTTCCCTCCTTGCCAGCACTAGATAGCTTAGAATGAAGGTCGAATCTCAGCCTGCGCCATTCCTTTCCTCAGGACTGTTGATGATCGCTCGCGAGAACCCGAGCTGTCGCTGAAACAACATTCACTAAGGCGAGAACGCCGCTGCTTCGAAAGGGCCATCGCCTTCTGCTCTTCGTGCCCCTTCGAGCTATGGGAACTGCCGCTGCGCTCTCGGTCACTGAACGCCATATTGCAAGTTTTAACCTCCATGCGGACCTTTATTTACTTATGCTTGCGCTACTGAGCAGTTTTGCCTACTTTTAACAGCATGCTCCTAAGCGACTTTGTATAGGCACCTCACCTGCTACTCAATCTCCATTTTCGTCCTCGCAAACTACAACATAGGTTGTAATTCCCCTCTATATTACAATCTTAGTATCTCCTATTTTGAGGTAAGATCGTTGCGGCCTCAGTCACAATGCTAATACGCTAATACGCTAATAATAATAATAATAACAATACCGGCTAATACTTACAACACCCTGCTATAATGCCTTGACAACCGCTTAGCGAGAAACGAACATTATTCATAGTATCGACAGTGCTTGGCGAGGCATTATGTCTGTCCGTGTTGGACTTAGGACAATTATGGCATGGTGGTATCTCGTCTGCTTAATTTATCAACGCACGCTGCGGCTTAGCTGTAAGAGATCCTGTCATAATCTTCCTGTTTTAAATGGTAAAAACAAATTGGATGACGTAGTGATTTCAGTTTGCCTGTATGAAGCTAGTCATTTTGTCAAGTGGATGGGCTCTTTATCAGAGAGCGCAGGAGGTGCAGGCATTCCACAGATTTGAACGCAATCCCGTGCTATTATAACATCGAAGTGCAAGCGGCTTAACAAAATTTCCCAACTGCTAAATGCACGAACAAAAAAAAAATATCCCTGGCAGTCTCTTCCTATGAAGTCGCCACACGCACTTTACGCGAAATTGAGGGCTGCTCTATTTAGGGCAAAAAGATAGGGACCGAAGGAAATAGTCTTTCTCGCCTCTTCCATGTTAAGGCCAATCTGGGAGCTGGTTTTATCTCAGCCTCTTACCTACCGTGTTTTATTGCGAAAGCAATACTGCGATAGGTTTTGAGCCTTCAGCGTCGTCCCGGCGGTTCCACGTTTGACCTTTAACTTGACCTCTGTTGTGGCGTTCATTGATGCGTTCTGACATAGACAACGTTGTAGACTGCGTTGATTTGGAGGGAAGGAAAGCGCCTTGCCAACCCTGTGGCTTAGTAAACACCTCAATAACACTTTAAGCTAATTCCGGCCTTCATTGATGCGCTCTGACATAGACAGCGTTGTAGACTGCGTTGATTTGGAGGAATTTAAAAGCGCCTTACCAACTCTGTTGTTTAGTGGACACCGCAATAGCACTTTAAGCTAATTCCGGCGTTCATTGAAGCGCTCTGACATAGACAGTGTTGTAGACTGCGTTCATTTGGAGGAAAGGAAAGGCGCCTTGCCAACTCTGTGGTTTAGTGGGCACCTCAAAAGCACTTTAAGCTCATTCCGGCTTTCCATGCCGCATTCAGGGTTTCGCCTTTCACTACTGTAGTCGCTAAACTTGCTCGTAACTTTCTTTCGCAGCCTTCCGGGCTTAAGCAAGCTAAGCCTCTGCCAATTTTTTTCTTTCGTAACCGTGTGAAGGCAGACTCAACGCGTTCATAGACGAGGAAAGCACTGCGCAAGAGCCACGTGCATGGAAACAACTTTCCGGGTTTAATATTTACTACCACTCCCCTAATTTGAATAGGGCTTAATTGAGAAAGCAGGCGTTACCCTTATATTCACACAATATTTCGAGAGATGACCCATGGTGCACAACTCTTAAAAATTTTTAGTTGGTTACCGACCGTGTCAGAAGTAAGTTCCACTTTGACGCTCCTTAAGTACAAATGTTTACAATGGAAATTTGTCAAGCATGAAAAGGATACCTAATACTATCTTATCCATCTACTACTAATCTCTACTAATACTAATAATCTACTGATACTACTAATAATCAATAATAATAATCTAATAATACTATCTTATCCATACTGCTCATGACATTGCCACCTTTGGCTTTTAGCGCATACATCTGGTTTTTACATATACTTAGTTTTCTCTGCTCTGCTTTTAGGCTACCTCCGCTCTTTATAGCGTGCTCGATGTTCTTCATGTTAAACTTCCTTATGTCGGCCACCTTGCGCTTATTTATTAACTTCGACAGCTGTACCAGTTCTATTCTGTCCATGGAGTTAGGCGTCCCATGCTTTGGTGTTTCTTAATCAGATCTTGTCTCCTGAGATGGCTTCCTGGTATACTGGCGAACCATGCTACCGCCTACTTCGACGGCGCACTGCGTAAATATATTTGTGAGACGATCGTTAATTGTTTCAACATTACGGTTGTCATCTTCAGTTAAAGCAGAAAATCTCTGCAGCACAATCCAGAATACCTCTACTTTCCCTCTTAATGCTAACTCGTTAATAGACTTCAGCTTCAATAATTTCCTCCGTTCTCTTCTAAAATCCAAGCTAACACGACACCTTACCATTGTGTGGTTGCTACAGTGGACCTTTCCGAGGGCCTCCACATCCTCTACGATGCCAGGGTGAGCGCACTGTATGAAGTCTATTCCATCTTTAGTCTCACCATTGAGGCTCTTCCATGTCCACTTCCTGTTTGCTGGTTTGCGGAAGAAGGTATTCATGACCTGTAAATTATTTCTATCTACAACCTATCTAGAACCTATTTCTATCTAGAACCTATCCCATGGTCGCCTACCGCCTGGTCTCCAGATTGCTTCTTCCCTACCTTCGCACTGAAGTCGCCCATCAGTACAGTGTACTGTGATTTTACTTTGGTCATTGCCGATTCCACATCTCATACAAGCATTCCACAACCTGGACATCATGGCTTGACGTAAGCGCGTAGGCCTGCACCACATTCAGCTGGAACCTCTTATCAAGCCTATTTCCGACAGCTGCCACACTCTCGTTAATACTATAAAATTCCTCTGTGTTCCCAGCTATATCCTGATTGACGAGGAATCCCACACCTAGTTCTCGTCTGTCTGATATCCAAGATACCACTTACGCGCCCACCCTTTAGGACTGTATGCGCCTCATCTGCCCCTCTAATCTCAATAAGCCCTACGACATCCCATTTAATATCCTCTAATACCTCCAACATGACTGCTTAGCTAGCCTCAATGGATAAGCTTCTAGCGTTAAACGTTGCCAGGTTCAGTTTCCAATGGCGGCCTGTCCGGAGCCAGAGATTCTTAGCACCCTCTGCTGCGTCACAGGTCTGACCGCCGCTTTGGCCAGTTGCTCCTTAGCCGCTGATGGCTGATGGCCGAGGGTCAGTTGGTTTGTTCATAGAAACTTGCGGCCGAGCGCTGCACCAGGATGGCCAAATATTGTTCTGGTGAGAAAGTTCGTTCTCGGTTCTGGTCACCGAGATCAGGCCGCACTCCTGGCCTGGTTGTGTAATTCCATCCACCAGCGGATTTTTTTCTTTTTACTTTTTTAAAACACCCGGTGGAGAATTCCGTGGCACCGGGATTCGATCCCCGGTCCTCTTGCAGGCGAGGCGGATGCTCCAACCCTACGTCATCAGTGTATGTTATACACAAATCAATACAGTCGTGAATGTAATCAGAGCGTTACTGAGAGAGGCAGTCAAGCACAGCAATGGGACATCCCGAAAGTAAAGAAAGCCTTAGGAGCATTGCAAAGGGTGAAAACAGCTGGTGAGGATCAAATAACAGAATATTTGTTGAAGGACGCTGGAGATATTGTGCTAGAAAAACTGGGCACCCTGTATACGCAATGCCTTGTGACCTCGAGCGTACCAGGAGCTTGGAAGAACGCTTACATTATCTTCATTCACAAGAAAGGAGACGTCAAGAACTTGAAAAATGACAGACCGATTAGCTGACTCTCCGTAGCCTGCAACGTATTTACTAAGGTAATCGCTAATAGAGCCAGGAAAACCCTAGACACCAATCAACCAGATGATAAGGCCGGCTTTCGTAAAGGGCACTCGACAATAGACTATATTCACGCCCTCAATCAAGTGATAGAGAAATGCGCAGAGTATAACCAACTCGTATATGTCGCCTTCACTGATTGCGAGAAAGCGTTTGACTCAGGAAAGCTCGGCTGTCTTGCAGGCACTGTGGAATCAGGGTGTAGAAGAGAGTTATGTGCAAATATTGGAAGATATTTATAACGATCGAACAGCTACCATAGTCCTCCATAAAGTCAGCAATAAAATTCGAATAAGGAAAGGTGTCAGGTAGAGAGACACGATCTTCGCCATGCTATTCAACGCCCGTTTGCAGCAGGTATTCTGGGTCCTGCAGTGGGAATAGTTGGCGATAACTGTTAATAGAAAATAAATAAGTAATTTGCAATTCGCTGATGACATTGCTTTGCTAAGTCACTCAGGACATGAACTGCAAAGCGTGATCAATGAATTAGACAGACAGACTGGAACGGTGGGGTTAAAAATTAACATGCCGAAAACCAAAGTAATCTTCATGAGTCTAGCAATGGAACAGCAGTTCGCAATTGGTAGCGAGGTGCAAGAAGCAGTAAGAGAATATGTCTACTTAGGGCAGGTAATGACCGCTGATCCGGATCATGAGAGGGAAATAACTGGAATAATAAGAAAGGGGTGGAGCGAATATGGCAGGTTCTCTCAGATCATGAATGGCAGTTTGCCAATATCCCTCGAGAGAAAAGTCTACAGCAGCTGTATCTTACCGGTACTCACCTATGGGACAGAAACGTGGAGGCTAAGAAAGAGGGTTCAGCTTAAGTTAAGGACAACGCAGCGAGCTATGGAAAGAAAAATTATAAGGGTAACGTTAAGAGTTCGGAAGCGGGTGGAGTGGGTGAGGGAACGAAAGCAGGTTAACATCCTAGGAGAAATCAAGAGGAAGAAATAAGCTTGAGCAAGGCATGTAATTCGGAGGCAAGATAACCAGTGGTCTTTAAGGGTAGCGCAGAGGATTCCAAGAGAAGCCAAAGGTAGCAAGGGGCGGAAGAATGTTAGCTGTGCAAATGAAATTAAGAAGTTTGCGGAGATACGGTGGCCGCCACTGGGAAAAAAAATGGTTAATTGGAGAGAAATAGGAGAGGCCTTTGCCCTGCAGTGGGAGTAGTCAGGCTGATGATTATGATGATGATGACCTTAAGCACCCGAGCTGCAGCCGGCCGACCTTGTGAGCGCCTTTTCCATAACGAACCATAGAAGAAATACATTGTCAGTTTCATTGTCCTTTAATTGCTCAAAACGTTTTCTGAGCAACTCCTGATTCAGATTTGCTGAAAACACAGTCAAATAGCGGATGTATCGGCGGATTCAGAATCAGACTTACTGTGTGTTGCTTCCTAGTAGTCGTAGGATCTGAACTCTCACCAAAAAATGACAATGTTTCAATAACATTGTGACAAAGAAAAAAAAATGCCAACGATTACGTTACTTTGTAATGCGAAGTTTGAGCGCAGCTGATCAGCTGTTTCAGTTTTTAGATAGACTGAGGCTAAGAATTCGAGCAAGGCATATATCTTCATTTACAGACAACTTGTTATTTTTCACACATTTTCCTTCACGAAACACTCCACTAATATTTCATGACTCTCATGAAGGAAGCCTTGTGGTCGGAGAAATAGATGGATATATGCTCGACTTGCTGCATCAATGCCTGAGACGATGTTCGTGCAAGTATTTCCCTAGGTTCAAGTATTTCGCGAGATACGTATAGCACATTCTCGCGCAACTTCACGCTGAAGTTCAGTTTTTTTTTGCTTAACAGTCCGGAGTATATTAAAGCTGCAAAACAAATTTTTGGCGCCAGTAATCTCAAGACGCCTTGTAATGGAACTTTTACGCAGAATATCAGCTGCAACGCACTTCATTTCGTAGGAATGTGCACTGGATGTTTGCGCAAATTTAATGCGCTTCTTAGGGCGCGTTTATTTACTGTGAAGCGTAAACCTCTACTGCTGCTCTGTGCAGAAGTTACAAGTTATGCTGAATGTGACAGTACGCGATACATTGACGCCTTTCTTTCGAGATTTTCTGTTTGATTAACCTAATAGTGCTGTTGTGCTTGCTTCAATTCCAACCTGAATTTATCCCCACTCCTGCTTAGGCTTTATAGGGCCTGTAGTATTGTGAAACAAATAAGTAGACGACTGTTGACGTAGGCAAGCTGTTGTAAGTTAACTCTGCACTACAACCACGTGGTGCAATTTCCACGAAGCGGCTTAGTGAGGCGATCCTCGGAGTCCAGTGCAGACGAGTGCAGCATTCGCAAAGCAGCGCCACCAGGCAGAAGGTGCGCCCTCGGTGCTTCGGCTTGATCTCCGTGCTCCTCCCCTTTTCTGTCACGGCCACTGGCTGTCCACGGGGGACGAGGTTCTTCGGCTTGCGCTTCCCCCAGCTGTGTGGCAGCGCCCCTCGCCAGTGCGACGTCTCGGCGTTGGAACCACCGGGTGCAGGTTTACAGGAGGCTTGAATCGAGCCTACCCACCTTCTCGTTCTGCAGCGGCGGCAAGGAAAGGAAACGCAAGCAGAGACTCAAGTCCGGCCAGGTTCCGGTGAAATATACAGCGTAAGCACACTCAGATATGCTGCTTTTAAAAGGCGCATATTGTCTCCGCTGTGAGAAGTTTGAGTAATTTGCATTGGGACTTGAAAACGAACGAATTCGGAGGACCAGTGCGGTGACCTTGATAGTATACATTGAACAATGGTATGTGAGGTAACTCAAAACGGGACAAGGGACAGAGAAACACGCACACAACTCTCTGTCCCTCTCTGTCACTTGCCACGTTTTACGCTACCTCACATACCATGGATCACCATTATCGACTCGCCCAAGTTTCTACCCTTGTGATATATATAGAACAATTTCGCAGCTGTGCTTAGCGAAAACTTTGTCACCATTTTGTCCATATTTAGGAGAGCTCCTGAATTCGGCGCATTTGAACAGGCCATGCTGGCACGTGAAAGAGACCACTTGACATTTTAGCGATGAATTGCTTTAAAATAAATCTTATTGCCTGTGTGCGTATGGAATATGAAGCTTTAAACTTAAGTTTTTAACGTTTGGCTTAGCGACGCTCTGCGTTTCGCTATGTATTTGTCAAATAAATCAGCTTTTTGAGAGTGCTCCCATTATTCACTCTATTCCCATCTCTATCCATGGGGTTCCGCAAACTGAACCCACAGCAAGTGATCGGCTGTATTACTGCGATACATGGCAAGAACTGCGAGGCTCTGTGAAAATCCATCGGACAATGTGAGAGCTTGGCTGCGGCAATGTTGTCTTCGAAATTGTACACGTTCTGTTTCAAAGCAGTTTCAAATCGAAAATCAAAATACAGGCTTAGCTCTGCTATCACAAACCTCTCCATAAGGCCACCGTGGAGGAGATATCGTTGTAGCGCAGCTTAGAACGGAAAAAAAATCACTTTTTGATTTTTACCAATCTTGAGTAGCGGAATTATTCTGACGATTACCCAGTGGCTCATATGGTTTTCCTTCGTTAATTTCAGACACAACAGCGATCTTTTGAAAGCAAGTGGTGCTTGAGCATGTCCGAAGTCTTTAGAGATTTCACCCAGACGAATTTATTTATTGCCGAAAGCAAAACAGGACACTTACCTCTACTGATTCTCTAACAGCCACCAGGCAGAGCCCAAAATGTACACGCCATACCTTACCGACCTTTAGCATGTATTACTCTGTGTTCTTGCTTCGCTTGGGCGTGTGATCTGTGCACTACTGCATGCGCAACTGGCGAGCGTGGCGGCGGCATCTCTGAGTCACAAGAGGAGCGACGGCGGCGGCGCGCCAGCTGTGCACCGTGTGACGTCACTGCTCTTCGCGCATGCGCAGTAAGGCCTTTCGTCGGCTGCGTGAAATGGCTCGGCGAATCGCGTAGTGTTGCTTTTGCAACAAAATGGAAACAAGATCTAGGCAGGCTATTCTGCATATGGTCCGCCACACGAGTTCAACGCCACAACTGAGAGTTGCTTGACTGTGCCGGCAACAACAGCTTTACGGCGCCGCTCACGTGGAAGACATAGCTATAAGAACAACGATTGTTACGAAACAAGGCGAGAGGAAGCCGGAAACAGGGGACGGGGAAAGATAGATGCGATTGTCGCAGACACTAGCAGTAGTAGCGATCAGACATGCATCGATATAGAACAGTGCACTGTATTGTGGTGCGCTCTTTTGTCGTATTGTTTAGCATGACCTGCACTAGACGCATTTAGTAATTGCGACTAGCACCATCTATAATCTATCCAATAATCCGGTAGCCAGCACTGTGAAAGTATTTCATTTTTAGATCTACTCTTGACGTCGAGACAGATTCCGCAAGATGGCAGGGGTAAGCAAAAGGTGTCTTCCAACACATAGACGATGGCTTACCTGGTTTCCTGTATGCACCCAAGTAAGGTTTGTTCGGCCTAGAAGAACTACTAGTCTCCGTCGAAGCTTTCACTTTCTCTCTCTGCTGGACAGCTTCATCATGATCCTGGAAGGCAGAAAATTGGGCAGGAAAGAACTTAAGCATCACTGTGAATGTCAGTTTTCACTCAGTCCTTGAGGCACAGTTCTAGATTGCACGCATGGCGCTCTCTGGAGAGCGGTGGAACTCATATTTGCATTCGGGCTCCCAACCGGATCCCACCGAAGGTGCCCTTTCAGATACATAACTCTTTGATTCCTGTGGTCCGAAAACTTACATTAGACGCAGGAGGCTCCGCGGATGCCGCAGAAAGATAGCAGGTATAGCCGAGTGAGCATCTAAAGAACCGTGTGGAGCTGTGTACGCCACACAAGACGCAAAATACCACCTCCTAGATTTCACAGTTCGAAAAAACACCTATGGCCCGTTATTTATTTCCGCGGGGCTAGTGGACTGAAAATAGTAGACCGAGGTATTCATATGACAGCTGCTAAAACGTCAGATCTTGAATTCTGCTTATTTATTTATTTGTTTGTTTGTTTGTTTGTTTGTTTGTTTGTTTGTACTGTCAGCTTATGCCAATACACGAGTTGCGAATGTTGAACAATATAAAACACAACACAAAGCAACATTGTGCAATCAGACATAGGACAATTCAGTACATAGAATTTAAGGTAGCAAGCACAACATAACAGAAACTCATCAAAACTGGTTTCCTTCAAACCATTCACAAATGAGAGGCACGAATGCAACGGAAATAAATAATCAAAAGCAAGATGCAATACATCAACAGATCCCCACCTCAGGAGGAATACATAGGAGGAATACGAATACGAATACGCTAGCAATTTAAAACATTACTGTGCCCCAAGGAGGCGCGAATCGCAGACAATAAACTTTAAGAAGGATCAATGTAAACATGATTAAGACCAAATGACATGGTATATGGGCCAAAAACATACTAGTTCAAAACGGTCACAAATATTTCGCGAGGGCATTTTCAACAGCTTTTAAATCCGAACACTGAACAACCTCTTTTGGTAATTTATTCCATACGTCAATAGCGGGAACCAGAAAACAATATTTGAAAGAATCTGCTCGAAAATCTAGCGGTGTGATATGTTTAGAATGTTTCGTTCTGCTGCCAGAAATATTCAGTGGTTTGATGCATCAGTTCAGATTAACCTTATAGTCACCACTCACCACATGAAAAAAGGATATCAGCTTGCTAAACCTCATTTTCTGTTTCACAGTTGTTAGCCCGGCCCTGTTTCTAAGTTCAGACACTGATTGGGTTCTAGAGCGTGAATTTAAGATAAATCTTAGAGCTTTGTTTTGTATCCGTTCACATTTTGAAATGTTCTGTTGAGTGTATGGCTTGCAAACGTGACTAGCACAAGTCAGCACTGGAGGAACAGTCATCCTGTAAGCTAGTAGTTTTACCTCCGCAGCGGCATCAAGAAGTTCTCGTCGCAATGACCAGAGCTTTCGCATGGCCTTATTGCAAACGTAGTCAACGTGCGTTGTCCACTTTAGGTCTAGTTTAAGGGGAATAACTGAGTATTTTACATCGGTTACTTCAGTTACCATTGATACTGTAAGGGCCGATTAAGGGGTCTTTGTTACCTGTCAAGCGCATAACAAATGTTTTCGATGCATTCAGTTCTATTTCCGACTCGTCGCACCAGAGTCTAATTTTCTCTAAATAGTTCCTAAGTTATTCAGAAGAGGTATATATTTTTGGATACACAATGGTGTCATCTGCATAATGTTTCATCGCAACTTGTGGGAAAAAACCTGTGCTCATGTCACTGATATACACTGAAAACAGCAAAGGCCCTATTACCGATCCTTGCGGCACACCTGAGCGAACTGATGATTGAGAACTAAGAGTAGAGTTTAATGATACAAATTGGTTCCTTTCTGATAGATATGCGTCTATCCAGTTTACCAGCTGATTCTTGCTGAGGGTACAAGAAAGCTTTATAAGCAGTTTTCTATTTGATATTCTTTCGAATGCTTTCCGAAAATCGATCAAATTATATCTATTTGTTCCTTTCCCATCAATACATTCATCAATCTCATGTGCAAGCGCAATCAGAACTGTGGATGTCCAGTACCCACTTCGAAAACCGTGCTGATTGATCCCCAGAATGCCGTTTTCCTCCACAATTTTCATCAAGTGGTGGGTCAAAATATGCTCCAGCGTTTTGCAACATTTACTGGTCAGGGAAATTGGTCGGTAATTCCTGACGTCATCTTTGGGACCGTGTTTATGAATTGGTGTAACCTTAGCCCGTTTCCAGTCATTGGGTATTTGACCAGATTCAAGGGATTTCGTGAAGAAAACTACGAGGTAAAAGGAACACCACTCTGCGTATCTCTTTAAAAAAAGCATTAGAAATTTCAACAGGGCCTGCAGATTTTTTGTGTCCAGTTTAAGAGGTAGATTGAGAATGCCGGATTGACTTACTTTAAGCTCAGGCACAAGTTGTATATCAAGAGTTTCCGTTTGGGTCGTAGTACCGTCATCCAAAGTAAAAACTGATTCAAAGTATTTATTAAGGAGCCAAGCGAATTCAGTCCTGTCAGTGATAGGTCTGTCTTTGCTTGTCAACAATTGAATGCCAGATGTTGGCTTCGAAATAAATCTCCAAAATTTTCCACGAGCTCTTTTGATGAAACAAATTAGTGTTTGACCCATATAAAAGTACTCCGCATGGATAATTTCCATTTTCAACTGCTTAGGGAGTGCTTTAATATACTCGCGCGGTGTTTTAGAGGTGGTTTTTTTAGCTCTGAGACGTTTCAAAAGGCGCTTTTTATGAACAATTCCTCATGTAATCCATGGACTTCTTTTGTTGATTTTTTTAAGTGCGCATGGGAACAAGTCGTTTTATCGAGTGAAACACTATTGTTTTAAACTTCTCCCACGCATCGTTTACAGATGTAGACTCTAGACAGATATTACGAGTAAAATCGTCGTACCCTAGATTTAAGTTGATATCATCAGCTTTAAGAAAGTCCGGGACGGTCACGGTTTTAAAGTTTTCAAGGGTGAGGTATTTGGTGCATAAGTGCGTAATGACCATCTTGAGATTAGAGATCCCTTCTGAGACTTCACACCAATAATTAAGCTCTGAAACAGCCTTGCATAGAAAAACAAGGTCAAGTAGCGACTCTCCTGATTCACGGATTCGCGTGGGTGTGTTCACAATTTGTCGTTTGGTTTGGTTTATGGGGTTTAACGTCCCAAAGCGACTCGGGCTATGAGAGACGCCGTAGTAAAGGGCTCCGGAAAGTTCGACCACGTGGCGTCCTTTGACGTGCAATTTATCCAGTAAATAAGTGGTAGATTAAAATCCCCAGTCATTATCATCTTGCATTTACAGTGACCGAACTTGTGAGTGAAGAAATCATTAAGTAAACCCATGCATTCCTCAGTGGTACCTGGAGGACGACATACTGCGACAACTACAATTAACAAAACATCTATTCTCATGGAACACATGACACTCTCCAAATCAGGTGTAGATGAAATTTCTGTACAATCAATTAAGGTTTATAAACAATGTCAACTCCCCCTCCTCGAGACCCACGGTCTTTCCGACATGCTGTGTAATTCGGAGGAAGAAAATCAGCACTCTCAATACAGTAATTTAACCAAGTTTCAATGACAGTCACGATATCCGGTTCGTGTTCTAAAAGAACAGCTTCAAAATGTGACGTCTTCTAGAAAATACTGCTTACATTAAAGTTCAAAATTATGAGCTCATAAGGAGGAGTTCTAGTTGCCCTGTGGGATGCTTTCACTCTCGTGCTTACAAGCATCCCTGTAAGCCTTCCGTGTTTTAGAATCATCATCCCAGTAATAAGATTTGCCATTCACATAGAGCTTGTCGTAGACAAGACGCACTTTATTTCCACTTCTCAATTTTTGCGCTTTCCCAAAGACACTTTCTGCAATGTGAAACTAGCTTCTAAAAATCCTCGCTGATCGAAACCGCAGTGTCCTTCAGCTTGGAGTTGTTGCGTATGATTTCCTACTTTTCGTTGAAATCAAATAGGCGGAAAATAACTGGTCTCGAAAAAGGGTGCTTTCCACCGAGGCATGTGTATAAAGCTCTAAGCTTTTGGGAGCAACGGCAATCACAGAAAACACTTTTTCATTCGCCGCTTTCAACATATCTTTGCGGGTTTCGTTGTCTTCTTCTGGTAGGCCATAAACGATAAGGTTATTGCAAAGTTGGCGGTTTTCCATGTCCTCAACTTTCCTAGATAGGTCAGCGACTGCTTAGTTTAGGCCAGTAACTGTCTCCTGCGCGTCGTTGATCTTCAAAAACGAAGATTCAAGTTTAGCTAAGCGGTCCTGAAAGCTTTTTATGACGATACTGTTTTATTTCACTTTTTTCTTAACTGCTCTCTGGTCGCGTTTAATGCCGCCTAGCTTCTTCGTGTGTTCCTTCAGCGTTTCCAAAATCAGTTCGAGTTTTTTATCTGTGGTCGAGCCTGGGCCCAGATTGATTTCAACGTCACCACTTGTGATAAGTTTAAGACATGCAGACCAACAATCACAAACAAGCCACGCTAGAGTGCGGGGGCACGGCAGAACAACTAGAGACAAGAGTAACTACTTCTAACTGAAGAAGTGTCCCATCTTACCTGCAGAGAGGCAAAAACCAGCACATGGGAGACCATTTTTGTATGCGTGCCGTGCCCGCAACTGAAGCCGTGAGGGTCCGAGAGTCCGCTTGTGTGGGGAACAGCCAGTGCTGTGGTGGATGGTGATTGGTGGCAGTCGGCGAAGAAGGATCTTTGGATGATCGTGTCGATCAGCTGCATCGATGATAGTTGCAGATAAGCAGGGAGCAGCGGTGAGCGCCCTGGCTTGTCGAACGTGATAGCGCATGAATCCCCAGCAGCGACAAGAAACAGGACCTGCAGACAGGCAAACACCAGCACAATGGAGAGCATGCTTGTGTGCGTGCCGTGCCCGCAACTAAAGCCTTAGTTAAAAACTTACGCTTATGCTCCTTAGCCGACGATTCATTACAATTCCAGCAGAGGAATTAGAGGATTTAACCTTTACGATTAGCGCAAGGGTGTAGCCCAATTCGAATGCACTATGCTTACCTCTCCTGGCTCAAGGCAATAATTTTACTATGACTGCCTCCAGTGTTGGTAAGAATTATCAATAACATCGTAAATATTTTTTTACTTTAACTTCTAAGGCGCATCTGCAATCACCGAAACGAAATTTGTTGACAGCATGCTTGTCAAGATGGTCCAGATTCTTTCGTACATTAACGGGATCAAGCTCATTGGGCAAGCCTCCACGAGCGGCGCCCGACAGGCGGTGATACAGAGAACAAAAAGAATTAAATATCGGTTCGGCACCTTTGCAGCTGGTTTTTGCAGCGAGGGCAATCTGCTTGTCTTCCACCTTCAGTATATATTAGTACCTCTACTACGTGAATGGCTAGCTTTGAGGCGTCCATCAAGAGCGGTTCCCATCGGAAGGGTAGCGCAGGAGCTAAATGGTTTAGGCGAATACATTCTGAGACAAATATCAAATATTTGCGCAGTGACATGTTTCGCGTGTAAATCAGGCATTTACGCACAGGCGCCTACTTGTTATCTCACCTATTCATGGTGGCGTTCGTTGTCTTCAGCTTTTCCTGGATAGGGCTGAGGGCCAGGTGCACGCACTGTTGGAGAAATCACGGGGGCCACTCGCATCAGTGGTCGCCTGCAGTGCGACGTCCCGGCGACACCATTCGGCCCGATTTTCCTGTCTGGACGCCATCCTCTGCCTCTCAGCTTGACGGACGCTATGCGGACGTGTTGCTCCATGGCCGGAGTTAGCTCCTTCCTCTTCTTCTTCTTCTTCTTCTTCTTCTCCTCAGTAAACATGGCACTGCTCATGCTGCTTCCTCCTTTTCGGAATGCTGACTTTGTAGATGACGCATTGCTGATGTCCTTTTCAATGTTGTCTTTGGCACCTTTGGAGCAAACATCGAAACTCGCACGAAGAAGAGAAAGGAATGCAAAGGACGAGGCATGGAAGAAGAAATATTATTGCGCATTTACGCTCTCGTCAGCGGTCGCCGTATTCGCAGAAACCAAAATTCGCTGATTGGCCAAATCCCTAATTGCATCAACAGAGTCAGGTGACCCTGAATTGACCAATCAGAGAGGACCGCGAAATTTGAAATTCCCCACGGAATTACCTCATTGCTATAGAGATGTCAGGTCACCCTGTGACGTCATTACAACTTCCCACCGTGGCAGGTGGCAACCTGCCCACCTGATTGTGAGGATCCGACCCATCTTGCCAAGTTTTGTGCAGTGGTCATCTGCTCACCGTGGCGCTGAGCATGAGCATTACACGAGCCCGGGAAGAGCAACATGGTTCTCACAAGCCCCATCGGTGCCTGTGTTTGAAACAGTCGCCTGCTGCACGTTCAGTTGCGGCACCACTGCGCCAGTAGTGCTACGTGGACTTCTCCCGATGTGTGAATGCGATTGAGAGGTTTGCGACATAACAGCGCGTGCCCACCAGTGGACCGACAACAGGGTACCGCCAGAGTGGAAAATGTGAGGGCCCCCGAAATTTCGAAGTTGGACCACGGCCAGAAATTCCTAAGAACTCTTGAAAGTTTCGAAGTCAGCCCTACGCGGAAAATGAATTAATTTGTATTAGAGGATGGGTTAGCATATTTGCGGTGATAATACATGGAAAGCACTCGGAAGGTTATGTCTCATGTGTACCATATAAGGACAATAGAGGCCGTTTAAAACTGCGTTTGACGAGAAAATCGCCACAAGAACGAAATACTCGTTACAGAAATTAGAGAGCATTAGAATAATTGCCGTGACAATTTCTTCTTTAACGACGTGGCTGAGAGGGTACCCAAGTTAGACCATCTTTTCTTGTTTGTCATTTGTGTTCGCGCTCCAACAACTTAGCTAGCTGTCGCCTGTCAACAATAACATGTGCATGCGCTTCTTGGAACTTGGCTTCTGTTGGCGCCGCATAGTCAACCAGGCCGCTCAGCACAAGGTTGTGCGAAGACAAGGCCGCACATCGATGCGATGCCAGCCTTTTACACCACTGAATCATCTTGGACGCAGCCATAATAATGCTACCAGAAGGATTTAGCCCTGTAGAAACATTTTGCGGGCTTTCTAAAGTTTTCATTTACATGCATTTAATGATGCCCCACGAAGCAAATGTACAAAGTTATGCCTAACTTAAGTAAACTTTCAGAATATACTTCCAAGAAGCGAAAAATCTGGGCCTCTTTAGAGTCTTGAAAAACTTGTAATTCTTCAAAAGAAATCTATCAGGCTTACCGCAGGTGCTAGTTTTACTGCCCATACGGCTGATTCATTACCAGATATGATGCAATTAGCACAAATGTTTTTTTCGGGAACATCGTCTATTATAGCACATAAAACTTTCTTCGCCGTTATTTCTTAATTTTTTTTTGTGGCACAATGTTAAAGCCGGAGAAGAAGTATGTCCAAAGCCGATCCACTCAGAAATCGTCACTTTCACGCACTAGAAATAATTGCGGTAACAAACACTTAATTTCCTTACATCTGGTATCCTTAACCTGTACCCATCTAGCCAACTTGGTGGGCGTAACCATCGGCGACATGATTTAAAATCGTACTGTGTAAACAAATTTCAATAACCTCTACATATAAAGTCTGTACGCGCCTCTTTTTGCTGTTGCCGTTATCATTGCCCTACTGTGCGACACTTAAACTGCATTGCATTTCACCCTAATTTGTTTCTTTAGCAGTTTCTTTATAATTTCTCACTTTTAGTCTATTCTGTACGAGGATATTTTCTCCTTTTTCTTGCTCATAATTGATATCTATAATGGCCGTGTGCGACCTGCCTCCACTGCATCTGTGTCTTTTTTTCACGTTGCTTTAAAAAGGCCAAAGTCAATTTCAAGCTATTTTTTAGCTTTTGGCCTGCGTCCTATTTTGGACATGTATGGTTTGGTTTGGTTTATGGGGTTTAACGTCCCAAAGCGACAGAGGCTATGAGAGACGCCGTAGTGAAGGGCTCCGGAAATTTCGACCACCTGGGGATCTTTAACGTGCACTGACATCGCACAGTACACGGGCCTCTAGAATTTCTCCTCCAAAGAAATTCCAGCCGGCGCGGCCGGGATCGAACCCGCGTCTTTCGGGTCAGCAGCCGAGCACCATAGCCACTGAGCCACCGCGGAGGGTTATCGCGATATTGATTTGAATCTGATTTCGCCGCTGCTTGTTCACTGCGCTCCTTCGTGGGTTCCCTGAGTTCCCACACACACACACACACACGCACGCACACGCACACGCACACGCACGCACGCACACGCACGCACGCACACGCACGCACGGACACGCACGGACACGCACGCACGCACGCACGCACGCACGCACGCACGCACGCACGCACACACACACACACACACACACACACACACACACACACACACACACACACACACACACACACACACACACACACACACACACACACACACACACACACACACACACACACACACACACACACACACACACACACACACACACACACACACACACACACACACACACACACACACACACACACACACACACACACACACACACACACACACACACACACACACACACACACACACACACACACACACACACACACACACACACACACACACACACACACACACACACACACACACACACACACACACACACACACACACACACACACACACACACACACACACACACACACACACACACACACACACACACACACACACACACACACACACACACACACACACACACACACACACACACACACACACACACACACACACACACACACACACACACACACACACACACACACACACACACACACACACACACACACACACACACACACACACACACACACACACACACACACACACACACACACACACACACACACACACACACACACACACACACACACACACACACACACACACACACACACACACACACACACACACACACACACACACACACACACACACACACACACACACACACACACACACACACACACACACACACACACACACACACACACACACACACACACACACACACACACACACACACACACACACACACACACACACACACACACACACACACACACACACACACACACACACACACACACACACACACACACACACACACACACACACACACACACACACACACACACACACACACACACACACACACACACACACACACACACACACACACACACACACACACACACACACACACGTAAACCATAAATACGCATAGACTACGGCTTTTTCTCTTAGAAGAACGCTTCTAACACAACACAGAGCGATTGTCGCCACCTTCTCTGCTGTGTTTAGTCCCAATCGGGCCTGTTTTAATAACGAATAAGGTTCCCTGGAATAAGGTTTCCCTGGAATTGGAGTTACATTTTAATGATACGAGAGTTGTTCCCAACTATACGCGGGGCCAATATTGACACATGCCTTCCTTAGAAGATGAGGAAGAACGCAACGGGCCATTGGAGAAAGACGAAGTGACTCTGCTCCGTCTCGTGCTGACCTGACTGGCTGCCGGTGTTCCTCGGCGCAGGAGACTTCTTTGTAACGTTACGTTACAAATCTGGTGGAGGCAGTGCCGGGTACGCTTCCAGCGCATAATCTACCTCTCACTACGGAGCTTACTCCGGTACATCAGCGCCTCGGCCGCCGCCTACGTGGAGAGCCCCCGGAATTTGGACCCCTTCCGGCCGCTACCAGGTCGACGCAGCCTCGGGCCCCTGTAACACCTGCGGCAATGACATCTGAGAGTAGGCTTCCCGCAAACATCCTCTGCCATCAGCCGCGAACGCCACCGTCTTTTCATGGAGACATGTTCGAGGACGCCGAGGACTGGCTTGAGGCCTTCGAGCGTGTGGCACGTTATAACGGGTGGACCGATGAACGTAAGCTCCACAACGTCTACTTTGCTCTTGAAGAGTCGGCGCGGACATGGTTTGAAAACCATGAGGCTTCCTTTCCATCCTGGGAAGCCTTCTGTCGTGACTTGAAGACCACTTTTCCAAGCGCCGACCGCGGGGAGCGAGCAGAAGCTGCGCTGCACTCGCGCAACTAGCGCCAAAACGAGAGCGTGCGCATGTTTTATGAAGACATGACGCGTCTTTTCAAGCGCGCAGACCCACAGATGCCAGAAGACAAGAAGCTGCGCCACCTGATGCGAGGCGTGAAGCAAGAACTTTTCGCAGGACTAGTGCGCAGCCCACCGCGCACTGTTGCGGAGTTCCTCAGTGAGGCTACCACCATGGAGACGACGCTGCAACACCGGGCTCGTCAATACAATCGCGACGTTAACATCATTGGGTCCGACGCACTACCTATGCAGGGCGGAAGCGATATGGATGCACTACGCAACCTCGTCCGTGCTGTCGTGCGAGAAGAACTGCAAGCACTCCGGATGCCTTGCAACACGCCGTCCTTTCCATCACTAGCTGAAGTCGTCCGGGACGAGGTGCGTATGGCAGCTGAGCGAGTTCCTGACGTTTCCTACCAGCTCGACGCGAGACCCACCTACGCGTCCGTCCTACGTAGGGCTCCCACGCAAGACAACAGTATCAATACCGCAGCTCCAGCAATGGAGCCGCAGGGTCCTCCTCGCTAGACCCCTGCGCCAACCTATCAGCGACCCCGTAAGAGTCAAGTATGGCGGGCCCGCGACCGTCGGCCCCTCTGCTTCCATTGCGGTGAAGCAGGTCACCTCTACCGGGCGTGCCCGTACCGCCGCGTCGGCCTGCGCGGTTTCGCACCGGACGACCCCTGCCCTCAAAATGGCGAGCGGCCTACTGAAATCGAAAGCCACCTTGCTGCGCAACAGCATCCTGTTATGTCCGGCTACCAAGAACGTCGGTCTACGTCCCCAACAAGTTACCGTTCCTCAAGTCCGAGCTATCCCCGACGCCGACGCTCTCCCAGCCCTCGCCGGGAAAACTAATGTCAGCGGCCTTCGGAGGCAGGGTCGCTGATGTCGCGAAATGTGAAGATCCTCCGTACTCGTCACGCCGACTCGACGAGATTTCGCTGGGGTCAGGTAGCAGCAGCATCCGACGGGCTACCTTCGACCGATACGACGACATTCCGCTTGGGACAGGTGGCGACAGCATCCGACGCACTACCTCCGATTTGCGCGTAAAGATTGATGGAGCCGATGTAACGGCGTTACTAGACACCGGTGCAGATTACTCGGTAATGAGCCACGGCCTCGCCCGCGAATTGAAGAAAGTTTTGACGCACTGGTCCGGCCCGCAAATTCGCACGGCGGGAAGTCACTTGATTACCCCTGTAGGCAAGTGCACAGCGCGTGTCGGCATCCGGGGTTTTGTGTATGTCGGAGAATTCGTCGTACTTCGCGAGTGTTCCAAAGACTTGATCCTTGGCCTAGACTTCCTGCAGACTAACGGTGCTGTCATTGACCTGAAAGAAGCGCGTGTGACGTTCTCGACGAAACGGGCCGTGCTTGTTCTTGTGCGTCATGACTTGTTTCACGACTACGAGGGCATCGCGGATGGGCACCTCCCGCTACTTCTCGAGAAGGAGATAGCCGTTGCTCGAGGACTCGTTCAACTCCATAACGGTTGTGCTACTGTCCTCCTGACGAATTTTGCTAAGGAGATAAGTCACCTCGCCAAGGAAACGGCTGTTGCCTTCCTTCACGACGTTACTGCCTCGCCTCGTTTATGCACCGCCGGGGCCAACCCTCAAGAGGAGGCTACATCTTGCCGTCTCCTTCAAACCGTTAAAATTAGCCCGGATTTGACGCCCGATCAAAGGAATCTTCTTTCGGCTCTTCTGACTGATTTCGCAGACTGCTTCGCCACTGGCTCCAAGGTCGGTCGTACTCCTGTCGCCAAGCACCGCATCATAACCGATGAGGCCACGTTACCGGTATGCCAACGCCCGTACCGGGTTTCTCCTAAGGAACGTGAAGCCATTCAAACGCAAGTGAATGAGATGCTTGCGGACGACGTAATCCAGCCTTCGACGAGCCCATGGGCGTCGCCAGTAGTCCTCGTCAAGAAGAAAGATGGCACCCTGAGATTCTGTGTCGATTACCGGAAACTAAACAACGTGACCAAAAAGGACGTCTATCCGCTCCCCAGGATTGATGATGCCCTCGACCGTCTACGCGATGCCAGGTACTTCTCCTCATTAGACCTCAAAAGCGGATACTGGCAAATCGAGGTGGATCAGAGAGACCGAGAGAAGACTGCATTTGTGACGCCCGACGGCCTATACGAGTTTAAGGTGCTTCCGTTTGGTCTTTGCTCTGCGCCGGCCACGTTCCAACGTATGATGGACACGGTTTTATCAGGTCTGAAGTGGCAGTCGTGCTTAGTGTACTTAGATGATGTCGTCGTTTTCTCGCCTACTTTCGAGCAACACCTGGACCGGTTGCGCATTGTGCTTCAAGCACTCAAAGGCGCACAATTAACGATCAAGCCGGAGAAATGCCATTTCGCTTTCAAAGAACTTCGCTTTCTCGGCCATGTTGTCAGTGCACAGGGCGTTCTCCCTGATCCCGACAAGACTACCGCAGTGTCAAGTTTTCCACGTCCCAGCGATAAAAAGGCACTTCGGCGATTTCTGGGCCTTTGCTCTTACTACCGACGCTTCGTCCAAGATTTCTCCAAGATAGCTGAACCATTGACAGCACTAACCAGAGAAGACATACCCTTCCTGTGGGGAGGCGATCAAGAACAAGCTTTCCAGGAGCTCCGAACCCGCCTCCACAGGCCCCCCATACTCGCCCATTTCGATGAAAACGCAGCAACTGACGTCCACACTGATGCCAGCAACGTTGGCCTTGGGGCTGTACTTATCCAGTGGCAAGATGGCGTAGAACGAGTTATAGCTTACGCGAGTCGAACACTATCCCGATCGGAGGCGAACTATTCAACGACCGAGAAGGAGTGTCTTGCGGTAATCTGGGCCATAAGCAAGTTTCGACCATACCTGTATGGACGACCCTTCCGTATTATCAGCGACCATCATTCGCTGTGCTGGCTGGCCAGCCTCAAAGACCCGTCTGGACGCTTGGCTCGATGGAGCCTTCGTCTTCAAGAGTATGATGTTACCGTTGTTTATAAGTCGGGACTTAAACACCAAGACGCAGATTGCTTATCACGCGCGCCCTTATACTCCGCTGCAGTGGAAAACGCCGACGATTTTCCCTTCATTGGGGCCATTACTCAATCCCATATGGCTGACCTTCAACGCAAGGACCAGGAGCTGGCGCCGCTCATCGAGTATCTAGAAGGCCGCGGTGGTCGGGTACCGCCTGTTTTTCGTCGTGGCTTGCAGTCATACACTTTACGAAGTGGGGTTTTCTACAAGCGCAATTTTGAAAGATCACAAGAGACATTCCTGCTCGTAGTACCTATGGACCTACGGCCTGACATCTTGAGCGCTTTTCACGATGAACCATCCGCCGGCCACTTGGGAGTTAGTCGCACGTTTGCCAGAATTCGGGCGAAGTATTATTGGCCGAAATTATTACCTTCAGTACGATCCTATGTTAAAACCTGCCGTGACTGTCAACGTCGAAAATCTCCCCCCATGAAACCAGCCGGATTTCTTCAACCTATTGCTCCATCGAAAACTCCTTTCCAACAAGTGGGAATGGATCTTCTTGGCCCTTTTCCAAAGTCAACTAATGGAAAGCGTTGGATTGTTGTCGCGACGGATTACCTGACCCGGTATTCTGAGACCGCGTCGCTCACAAATGGAACTGCCACCGAAGTCGCCGCATTCTTTGTTCACGACGTCGTATTGCGCCATGGCGCCCCGGCTGTTATTATTACCGACCGTGGGGCAGCTTTTACGGCCCGCCTGACTAAGGCAGTGCTGAATCTTACACACACTAGCCATAGACGGGCCACGGCGTACCACCCGCAGACTAACGGCCTGGTGGAACGGCTAAACAGAACTTTGGCCGACATGCTGTCCATGTACGTGGATATAGAGCATAAGACCTGGGATCAAATTCTCCCATACGCCACGTTCGCATACAATACGGCACTTCAAGAGACGACGCGGATTACTCCCTTCGAGCTTGTCTTCGGCCGCCGAGTGACCACTCCCCTGGATACGATGTTGCCCGTATACCCCGACTGCGAAAGTGAACTTGATATGGACGTCGCTAGTTTTGCTCAGCGTGCAGAAGAAGCGCGGCAGCTGGCACGACAGCGCATATACCTACAACAGCAACTAGACGCTGATCGCTACAACCAGGGACGGCGCTTCGTTTCCTACGAGCCTGGAGACTATGTATGGATTTGGACACCCGTTCGCCATCGCGGACTGTCTGAAAAATTACTGCGCCGGTACTTCGGACCATACCGTGTCCTCCGCCGCATCAGTGACGTTACTTACGAAGTAGAATCTGCCACCCGAGACCCCTCAAGCCGCAGACGACGCAAGCTCACTGACGTTGTACTCGTCGTCCGAATGAAACCCTACCACGGCCGCCCTGCTGACCGATCTGGAGACTGATAGTGCCCCGTTTTGTGTTGCGCTCCTCCTGTACCCACCTGGCCCACTATCTGTCAGCCCGTAGCTCACCAGTACGCTCCTAGTCGGCCGCATCGAGGCGATGCTGCAAACAAGGGGGGCAATGACACATGCCTTCCTTAGAAGATGAGGAAGAACGCAACGGGCCATTGGAGAAAGACGAAGTGACTCTGCTCCGTCTCGTGCTGACCTGACTGGCTGCCGGTGTTCCTCGGCGCAGGAGACTTCTTTGTAACGTTACGTTACAATATGTTGGTTTGTTTGTTTTTTCAATTGAATACAATGCTTGAGAACGGACGCCGCAACAGGTAGGCTCTTCCGGCATTCGCGGAGAGGAAAGGAGCTGCCTCTAAAGAGCACGCGCCTCTTTACTGATGGCAAAAATATGTTGAGAAATCGAACAGCAGAGTGAAATTTATGCAATTTTTTCAGAGCTGAAGAACAAATCTACAGCCCCAATCAAAAGGTTAGACTCCAGCGCTTTGACCATTGGGATACGCTGTGCGGATGCTCGTTGTAAACGGCCGGATTTCAAATTTCCCGAAGTCAGCACTTTGGTCTTCACTTCTCAGAAACGTATGATTCATAGTGGGCTAGAAAGGCTCTTCTACTAAGGTGAGACACAGATCCAAGGGTCTCTTTAGAATTGAGAAAGGCTGTACATACTCATCATTAACATAACCATCATGATCGTCATTTTGACTTTGTCCACTGTAGGGCAACTACCTCTCCAATGTGTCTCCAATTAACCCTGTCCTTTGCTAGCCGCCGCCACCGTGTGAGGGAACAGCACTCAGTTTGTAGCAACGTGCTGGAGGTGGTAAGGAAATACGTCTTCCTAGGGCAGGTAGTGAACGCTGATCGGGATCATGACGGAAATAACTAGAAGAACGAATGGGGTGGAGCGCATATGGCAGGTTCTCTTACAACTTCAATGGCAGTTTACTAATACCGCTCAAAAAAAAATGTTTAAAGCAGCTCTATCTTAACGGAACTCATCTGCGGGGTCAAAACATCGGTGCTAACGAAAAGGGTTAAGCTTAATTTAAGCACAACACAGCGAGCTATAAGAAAAAAAGGAATCATAGGCGTAACGTCAGAGACCACAAGCGAGTGGAGCGGGTGAGGGAAGAAACGCGGCTTAATGACATCCTAGTCGAATTCAAGAAACGGGCCTGGGCAGGGCATGTAATGCAAACGCAAGATAACGGCTGGTCCCTAGGGGTAACGGAGCGGATTCCAAGAGAAGCCAAGCGTAGCAGGTGGCGGCAGGTTATCGGATGAGATGAAGTTGGCAGGGATAGGGTGTAAACACGCCATATTGAAAAATAATCAGATGGAGGCATAGCACAAATGCTGCCAGAGCAGCTTGCTCAGCGAAAACCGAGGTCTGTCGAGCTTGTAGAGTGAGCTATGAGCAAATAATCGGCTCAAAAGGACGGACCTATTGCTTTTATAAACTGGCCCTATCAGTTTGCAATGCAGGGCTGACCTTATGCGCGCTTCCCTCCCGCTTTGACGTCGCGCCCCTGCTTACGAAAAATATGTGGAGGCGGGACATCAACGAATGCTTCAGCGCACGGCTCAGTTGAGATCTTTCTCAAAGCATCCTGCCGTTTTGATTGCTAAGGGAGGACGGAGTATTCGCCGTAAGTTCCTTAGCCCGTGTTTGTTAAAAAATTATGTGATTGCTCAAGAACTAAATAATAACCGACACTCAAAGCTGCTGATGCAAGCAGTGAGCACAAGAAAATACAGGGTAGGTAACTTATACATATCGCCATCGCAGCCAGCAGCCGTGCATCGGAAAACGTCGCCAGAGACCTCTCATTCCACATCCTGAAATATAAAGGTCATGGTGATGGGAACGCGAACTTCTACTGAAACATCCTGGAAGAATGATGTCTAGTGATAGTGAAATAATAACCAGAGATCCCCAGCACCTGGCCAAAAAGGTGTGCGTCAGCATTGCCCATGGTGAACGCTACGATTAACGCCCGCACTATTATTTTGGCAAAATTAGCTAAACCATACAAGTGCTCGCAGGAAAGCTCACTGGAGATAAAGCGCTGAATTATATCTTAATGTTTTTCTTGGCAAAGGGAATAATTTTATAGCCATAGATATGAAAATTAGCTCAGTTGAAGACCAAAGGCATAATAAAAGAACATACAAGACAAATAGCTTTTAATGTCCAACTATCTGAATTGCTTCTACATTAATCGGATAGATTGCTGGTTGATGAATGTTCTGTTGTTCTGCACTATATGGATTACCCCACTGATTATGAGGCACATCTCCGTGATTTGAATAAATGGACGTCCTACCGAGAACTGACGAACACCTAGCCCGGCACAACAATATGTTGATAGATGTCATCATCAGCCCGCCGCGGTGGCTCAGTGGTTATGGCGCTCGGCTCCTGACTTGTAAGATGCGGGCTCGGTCCCGGCGTCGGTGGTCGAATTTCGATGGAGGCGAAATTCTAGAGGCCCGTGTACTCTGCGATGTCAGTGCAAGTTATAGGAACCCGGGTTGTCGAACTTTCCGGAGCCCTTAACTCAACAGGATGGCAGTAGCATCACGTCCCGGACACAGGGGCGATACAGTCCTGTTGTCCGGCAAGTACGAAAAGGACCCCTACCCGAAGACGAAGTGCAGATTTTTGTCAGCGCTTTTGGGCACGCATATAAACGCTGCCCCCTCCCGTCCTCACTTTGCTTGACGTTCGCTTGTTTCGAGCTTTTTGTTTTGATACCCGGCCGCCGCCATCTTACTCTGTTGATGGCGTCCCGTATTAGACGCGTGCCTAAAAGCCAGCACCGGTGCCATACTGGGCTGTACGTACGGAGCAGATGGAGCTTATACCGCACGGTGCTTGCTAACGCTTCCCGGCAGCTCGGTGTTTTCCGGTGTTCCTGAACTGAGAATAAGGCTGGTTTTGTTTACCCGAGGCACCAGACCACATAATCCGAGCAAGAGATCGCAGGTGTCGCAACCGCATTGGTGATGTATTTGCATGCTTTCCGCAGGCGCTCTCGGCGGGAGCCTCCTGCCGCCCGCCAAATTTGATAGTAAATACGGTCTATATTGAAAGAGCGCCCTTTGAGCTTAAAGAATAAGCTAGAAAAAAAGTACCTGCCAGTGAGGTAGTTAAGCGCTCGAGTAAGACGAGAAAACGGCACAAAAAAAGACATAAACAGGGTATTGAGGGTAAGGAGGGTAAGACGGTAGGCGTGCGAATGATTAAAGGTCAATAGCTTAGCAGGCATAGGAATGAGCATTCTGCAAGCCCTCGCATTGGAATAGCAATACTTTTAAGTATCTCTAAACTTGACGTAGCCAGGTATAAGAAAGTCCAATACCAGTTCTTTAAATGTAGGAAACGTCATTCTCTAAAGCTGTAAATCGCGAGGAAATAAAGTAATTTTTTTGTGCGAAAAACCGGAACAGAGTACACGAGGTGTGCAAGAACTTTGTTTTGCAAAAACAACGTTCGTTGATGTTTAGGCGCCCACGACGCCGAATTGAAATTGCCTGCGCAATCGTACCACGGTATGCACATTCTTAGGCTTGACGCTTGGTGCGAACAAAAGAACAGTCAACGCTTGCTCCGTGTGTTTGTTTTTATAGCGACGGCGGGAAACAAAACTGAATGTGACGATACAAAGGAATAGGTTGATTGGTTTCCTGCGCCGTAATTAGTGTTACACGTAATCGACGAACATTCTATTTGCACCAAGCCTCGAGTGCATCTCGAGCGCTCAGTTTTCATTTCGTGAGGAAAAAGAGCCGAAATTTCTCACGCTCCAGGACTTAAAACAGACATCCTCGCCGCTTGAGAAATGAATCTGGAATCGCTTTCACCATGGCTTCTACCCCCCTTCGCACTGACCATGTGATTGTGTTAACTTGAACGCTAATCAATAAATCTGAGACAGCTAGCCACCTGATTGAGAATATTTTTTTTAGGAAGCGACGTCGAACTTGCTAATAAATTGGCCCCATCAGTTTTGGTTTTTAATAGCTTATCTTATTTACAAATTTCTGAAACTGTTTGCTTGGTCTCCCTGTGTGTAAGCCTATTTAAAATTTAAACAGAACTCATACAAAAACACCGGCAAAAAGATAAGTAACCCTGGTTTTCTGCTCGGAAAGCGCATCCGAACAAAGAATTAACATCTTTCCTGCACGGCTTGCGTTGTTTTCTTTATCCAACTTTCTACACTAGTACTAACTATTCATCTAATACTTCCATTAATGCAAATAATTTCGTAACGAAAGGTCTCATAATGGTTGACTGTTACAGCAACTAAAGTGAAAGTTAATATAAAATTGCTGGGGAACTTTAGTACCTGAAAAGCGTACAAGGAGGCATTATTTTAACTTGCTTTTGGCGAGTGGCAGCTTTAGTCGATTATTGGCCACTGAAAATAATCAGTTATTTTTTCGAACCGGTTCGAACCGGGTCGAACCGGTTCCAACCGGAACGAAATGTGTCTCCCGAATCGAAACCGAGCTCGAACCCGAAAGGCGTGGATCCGAATCCGAACCAAACCCGAAAAAATTCCGGTTCTAAACCTGAATACAATTATTCATAAAATACGGCAATGGCACCTATGTACAGTCAGGCTGCAACGAAATGAGATCTAAATATTTTACGACGGTGCTTTCAGTCGCAGTATGTAATCAAGCCGATTCATGGTTCAAGGTAAAGGATCTGCCGAAGTACACATTTATACACCATTTCTAAATGAATATCTCACTGCAAAGTAGAAAAGTACGCCATATGCATGTTCGTGTTTCATTCCACTCTGACTGTACGCAGCTGTCTGACGAAATCTGCAGCATGCAGCCCCTCAGGAATGCTATAGGCGCCTGCAACTGCAGAGCACATCAAGCAAGCCCTGTGTGTAAGCCCATTTATTATTGAAATAGAACTAAGAAAAAGAACAGCAATAAGAAAAGTAACCCTTAATGCTTGGTGACTTCCTCATAGAAACGTATCAGAGAACAACTTGAAGGACTTCTTCTAAAGCTAAATAATTTACAATATCAGCTGGTTACATGGGACACAAACCTGTCGCTTCTTTGCATTAGAGCCCTCAAATATCGCTATGCTGGTGCATCGCAGCGTGAAAGCATAAAAGTGCTTAAATATTGTTTCGGTGTGAAGACTTATGCTGTCAACTTGAATGGTAGCTTCGTGCATGTGGAGTCATTGTGACTTGTGTGCAACCATGGTAATGCGGCACATGTGCATATCTTCTCACCGCGTGCCACTTGATAAGGAAGGCAGAAAGAAACATGAGCGGTTTTTGCCTCTCAACTGTCAGCCAGCGTGCCTGAGTGTTCTCTTAAGACGTGCCATACCCCAGACAATATAGTGCATTGCACGTCATTTATCATTGCCTTTGTTCTCAGAAGGTAAAAAACTTCACAGTATCTGCTGGAGTGCCAATCATGGCACATAGCACTTACTCCCAATCAGTGAATTTTCTATGCCTACAAAATGCTTTCCATGCTTTCCAACGAAATTTCTCCATGTTCTTAAGTATTTGCAGTCCCTAAGCCCATATCAGCAGTCATTTATTGGTTCATTCTTTTAATGATGCCTCTAATGCTCTTTGCTGTCGTGCTCAAGCACCCAAATCTGGGCAAGCAGGCGCGGAAAAAAATGAAAGCAATGCAAAAAGCACAGACAGCAGACGGAATTGAAAACAACAAGGCCACAGCGGTGTTACGGGTAGGGCGGATCGTCATACCTTATAGATTTTTTCTGTCAATTCTTCAAGTGCACAAGATTAAAGTGGTGAACTGCATCAGCCCAAAAGCACTTCCAGTCCCTGGCTATATGAAAAGAAGACAATTTACGATGCACAGAGGTGTGTGCACAAGGGTGGTAAACTGCTTTTTCAGTACGATTAAGGCGGTGTCGAACAGAGCGAGTATGAATTGCGCTGATTTTTCAAGCCGCAAGTTGTAAAATTAATGAACAATACAAACATTTCATTTCTAATATAATAGTAAAAAAGCTTGCAAAATGCACAAATTTTAGGCTCCGTGAAAAATTGCCTTTTTCTACTCCTGCGTTGGCAATTGTTTTTTTAAATCAAGCAGGGCATCCAAGAAAAGGAAGTCAGGCTATTTTTTCTTTTACTGGCAGAATAATAATTTTTGGGGGGATACTACTAGATAATCTCTCGAGGGCTGTGGGGCATGTGGAAACACCAATAGCGTTGAGAAGCAACTTCGCCAGCTGTGCAACCGTAGGAAAAAGGTACGGAAAGCCTGCGCACATCGAATTAACCGAGAGAGTTTCTTCCGCGGAACACAAGTTGCGACTCCTCAGAGGAGTGAGGTGTGTTGTACGCCCTAAGTCTACAGTTTGAGGAAGACAATATTCGTGAAATGATTAAATTTCATCACTGTCCTCATGCATGCTGATTACATTATGCAGCCTAATTGCAGCTCATTAACTTGTGCAACATTAAATATTGACTGGTATGTCTCGTACACAAAAGCAATTTTTTCGACTGAGCCGCCTTCAATAAACATCAAAGCAGAGAAGCCAGCAGTCATATATGCTAAACCTATGCTAAACTATAGACATGACTAATTTACACTACACTGATAAGCGGGTTCAATTTACACGGTCCCTCTTTCTCATTAAACCACAAATAAATGTAATCAGATATGATTACCAATTTGGAATCCCACTCGAGGTAAACCAGTTATCCCTTCATATGTGCCAAAACGCACTAAGTACGTGCTCACCAGCTGGATAATTTCCATGTGAGCCGCCCAGGAGAATGAAGAGATATTCCAAACAAATGGGTCGTGTATGGATCCACACAGACCTGTGCGCTGGAATGTTCTCCAGCAGCAATGCTTTGTAACATTTTTTAAGTTCTAATAGAGAGCTTTCAGTCCGCCTGTTTTTTCGGAAACCACATTGGCAATTATTTATAAGATTTGTCTTGTGAAAGAAGTATGTTATGCGGCATGCAATAATTTTCTCATATTCTTTAGAAAACGTCGGAAGTACCGATATAGGCTGTAGTTTATCCGCATGTTTCCGTCGCCGCTTTTTTTAGAGTACAGAAATTCTTGCATATTTCGTGCGGTCGGGAAAAACTGTTTGCCAACATAGGCTAAAAATATGAGCTAGTATTGACGAGATGAGCGGGACGACATATTTAACTATGTTTATGCAATTTATCGATATCTGACGATGGATTGTTTTTAGGGGCATAAATGTGTCAGACTTGTCGATCGTCTGCTGTCTTCAAAAATATACTACGAAGAGCGTTCGCTTCTGGGACGTCTATTACTGTAGAATCGTTATCAGCTGAAGCTACGGTAGCAAAGTGATGATTAAAGTTATTTGCCAGCTCTCTACCTTAGAGCTCACGACCACTTGCAGTTATCAGCGGAACCGGGTTATTGCTACCTTGACCAAGAACGCTATTGAAAGCTTTCGAGGCTATATCAGGACAGTTGTTTTGTAATGTTGTCGAAAAGCTGCTCATAGCAAAAAAACCTTCGCTCCTCTTATATATGCGATTTAGTGATTTCTTGCCTTGATAATCTGCCGCAGTGATTCCTCGCAGCGCGTGCGCAAGGAATTGTGGCAAAGACGAATTTAGCCTTTATCATTATGATATGGTGATAGTTCACCAAAGGGTTTATTTTTTGTACGTTTGATTGCTTTAAACCGAAAGTGCTTTGAGTGAATGGATACAAACTGTAATAAATGCATTGTCTGCATCATTTGCAGCATTTATTTCATAGACTAGCAACCAGTTTTGTGCAGTTATTCCGTCTTTAAGATATTCTAACTTGGTTTCAGTAATGCTCTGGGAAATAATAGTTCCCTGTGTAAGGTGGGCTTTGTTCAGCGAAGCTTCACAACGGGAGCAGGGCTAACATCAGTCCGAGGTCAGCTGGTCGACAGGGGCGTGCACCAGGCGATGGCAATGCGGCTCGCGCGTAGGCCCGTCGTCTTCCTTACAATGGCCCCCGGACAGAAGATGAGCCATCCTGGCGACTTAAGGGGCGGACAAGACAGCGGGGTCGTAGTATGTCTTGAGGCGGTGTATATGGACATTCTCACGGCCGCGGCGTCTTGAGATCGGGGGACGACGTGAGGGGCTCAACAATGTAGTTGACGGGAGATGTTTGCTGCAAGATGCGGTAGGGCCCCTGATACCTAGCGAGCAATTTCCTGGAGAGGCCCGGAGTACGGGGAGGTATCCACAGCCAGACAAGCGAGCCGGGCGAGAAATTCTGGGGAGGTTGATCTTCATCGTGGCGGGGTTTCTGGAGGGTCTGGGTAGCTGTCGTGAGCGACCGGGCGATCCGGCGGCAGTCTTCGGCGTGCCTGGTGGCTTCGGAAACGGTGGTACATTCAGATGCGTCAGGGTGGCAGGGGAGAACAGTATCAATGGGAACGGAGGGGTGTCGGCCGTAAAGGAGAAAGAAAGGAGAAAATGCGGCCGTAGACTGCGTAGCAGTATTGTACGCGAATGTAATATACGGAAGAATGTGGTCCCAGTTCGTGTGGTTCGAACCAACGTACATAGCCAGCATGTCCCCCAGAGTTCGGTTAAAGCTTTCAGTGAGGCCGTTTGTCTGAGGGGGGTAAGCGGTGCATGTCCGATGGATGACGTTGCACTCACGGAGAAGAGCTTTGATGACGTCAGATAGGAAGGCGCGGCCTCTGTCGCTGAGGGGTTCAGGAGGGGCACCGTGCCGAAGGATGAATCGAAGCAGAAGAAAGGATGGCACATCCTGTGCCGTGGCAGCAGAGAGCGCGGCGGTTTCAGCATACCTCGTGAGGTGATCGACGGCAACAATGACCCATCGTTTGCCAGAAGCAGTATACGGGAGGGGCCCGTATAAATCGATGCCAACGCGGTCGAAAGGGCGAGGCGGACAAGACAGCGGCTGCAACTCGCCAGCAATACGGTTGGTGGGTTTCTTACAGCGTTAGCAGCCGAGACAGGAGCGTACGTATTTCAAATGTAAGGTGGGATTTGTTTAGCGAAGCTTCACAACGGGAGCAGGGCTAACAGCAGTCCGAAGTCAGCTGGCCGACAGGAGCGTGCACCAGGCGATGGCAATGCGGTTCGCGCACAGGCCCGTCGTCTTCCTTACACCTGACAAGATTTCTTTGGAGGTGAAACACTGAGTGTGTCACAAAAAGTGGACAGTGATCAGCTATGACAGAAGTAATAGTGCCAGCGCTGTAAACGATACTTTCAGCATTTGCAAAACTTAGGACTAGCGCGGGCTATGTAGTGGTTGTTGTTCTTCTCGGTCATGTTATTAGTTTATCAATACCGGACGACTGTAACAGGCTGATAAAATAGTGGACAAAGTTGTCCTCCTCCAAAATGTTAATATTTAAATCATAACTACAGGTAAGACTAAAGATGTTTTCTGAAACGTAATCCAGGAAGCCTTGAAAAAAATCTAAGAAGGATGTAATATTTTCATTCGGCCGACGATATACCACTGCTAGACTTTCATTATAGAATTTTAATATTACTATTTCATAAACTTTCATTACTGTACTCAAAAATCGGGTCCGAGGTCACACTTTTTATTCAATGTTACATGTACATCAACGGTACTACCGCACCTGTATGGGCCGTTTATGAAAGTTTATACAAATTTCAAACTGGACCATGTCACAGCTTGAAAAATACATAGTTTCGGTGAGCATTACAATGGTGAACTTAAACGAAAATTGGTTCAGTAAAAGATTAGTTTCATCTTCTTTATTTCGTACTGCACGTGCATTTATGGGAAGAACTGATTTATATGAAGATTCATGAATACTAATAGATTCAGGTGTGGCAAACCGCAGATAATCCATGGAACAAAACAGCGGTCTACAAGCGGATGAAGATTGCATGCTAGTTCAAAACATGCTCGTCAAAACCTTGCTCAAAACTATCTCGCCTGTTATCAAAACCACAGGACTATCACCGGAACGTTTCGCAAAAATTTTTGCATTGTATGCATGTGCAAACAAATTTCCATATATGTTCTTTTTTCTTCTTCTATAGCCATTTTAAGGAGCATTTTCAGTGATCAATGCAAGTGCCCATTGACACAGGTGGGTTCTGAACCTGTGAAACCAAGGTCTTTGCTAGTCAGACGCTCTTCCCTTGCACTCTTTAGCAAGCACTTCATCACGTTTCACCCGGGACTTAAACTGGACAATAATGTTGCTTTTCGCGGCGTTCATTGTTAGCACACGATGACAGATTCCAATGTCAGACCCTGAAATAGGTCCTTCTATGGCAGTGCCAATCCGAGAAAGTATGTTAGGAATGCTCTCATTTCATTCATTCATAATACCTTGAATTTCAATACTGCATTTCCTAGGCTACTGCTCTAACTGCAACGGTCTGTCATTAACATCCGGCTGCATCTTTTCTGCAATGACAATTGTCATATAGCACCGTGTTTTTCGTTCTTCGCATTCTCAGCTTCAAGGTTTTTCTTCAGTTCACCGATAGTGTTGTGGCGCAATCCAGGCTTTCCGCAACTTCAATCTGTTCGTCTCTACGCTCGCAAATCTCACTTCGAAGCTCTCTTTCTATGTTTTCGCGAAATAATCTGAGCTCTTGACGCAATTTCTGTTGAAGATTAGCATATTCGGCTCTCATTTTCTCTTTCATTTTTGCAACATCTTTTGTCCTAGCCGGTACGCTGCAACAAAGTACAATCAAGCTCAAGCAACTGGCAGCAGCAACTGATAAAAATCAACCAAAAGGTTCAGCAGCGTGTCCCGAAAAACACTAACCTGGAGCAGAAATGTACTTCAAAATTAGTCACGTTGCCAATGTGTCGGGGACAGGGTTGAAGCGGTTCTTTTGTAGGCGACTGAGGTAATGTAGCTCTGGCGCAGTAGCTCACGGGTGCCTTCGACGATGACGCCTCTCGGTGACACTTGCAATCTTCCGCACGTGAACGCGAAGCAACACTGTTACAGGCACCAGGCTTGATTTCGCACAACCTCATCTGCAGCAGAAATGCAAATCAATTTTGGCCACGCAGCAAAGCAGTCCTTCGCTGCTGCCAATGTTCTCAGGGTCAGCGTTCATGTAAGAGCACGTCGGCAGTGCTCAAAGAATAGTAGCGCACACAATTTTTGCACGCGTAAGCTCCATTTGGCCAAATAACAGGTGACAAAATTCACCACAATCATGAATTCCCTCATTTCCTCGCGCACAGTACTGAGTGACCGGCGGAGGGTTGGAAACGTCTTCAGGTGAGATCTGCTAAGCAAGTGATGGGTTCGCAGTATCGCCATTAGCTTACACTTCCAAGTACATCAGCACGCACTGTTGGAATTTAGCCCCCCCCCCCCCGCCCCCCCTCTTTTGGTCAACACTGTTGGGATTTGCGCATCCCACCGCTGCCACCACTGTTGGGACTTCGGCATCCCACCGCTGCCACCACTGTTGGGATTTAGGCACCCCACCCTTGGTCAACACTGTTGGAATTTGTGCACCCCACCGCTGCCACCACTGTTGCGACTTGAGCGTCTCAGTCTGCTGCCTCTGTTGACCAGACCTGAGCGAAGAACGGTAGAAGCGACAGTTAGTGAACTGACGTTTATATACAGTATTTACAAGGCTTTTTACAAGATATGTACAAGGGCCGTGAGCACAACGGGCTAGGACGAGGCCCTGCGGAGAGCGTCTCTCTGGCGCGAAGGCGCGTCTCCTGCCCGTCTGCTACTGCGTCTCAGCGCGGCTCTCTGCTTATAGCCGCCGGTGACCGTTGCGTTCCTCTGCACCAGACGTTCCTCTGCTCCAATAAGGTCACGCCACAGGCCACCGTCCGGATTGGCTCGAGCTGACGCTAGTGAGGAGGAGGAGAAAGGGTCTGCGCCGGCGAGCCAGGATGACTCGTTGCAAGCCGTGCCATGGCGGCGAGAACGGGCTTGCTTTGCGTGACAGCGGGCGCACGGCTTTGGTTCCGAGACAGGCCAGCGGAATGAGGGTTCACCCACAACAGCACTAAAACTTCGTGCTTTATGGCACTTGCGCACAATTCTGCATTAGCAAACTGAGTCTATTAGCTATCATTACGAAGCTTGTACTACAACTTCGTGTTTAAGCCTTTTTGGAGCAGACAAATAGAGCCGTCCTGGGCACCTCACTATGTGCTTCTCGGAGCCACGTGGAAAGCCTTGGCGAGAATACACGACGACGCTTGCAGTGTATTTATTTATTTTGATGGGCTCTCAGAGGCGAAGCGTTGTAAATTCGAGGGGATAAACACAATATATTAAGACACAACCGGTGCACAATCAAACAGGGGCAAAATTTTAGAGAACTAACATTCATTAAATACAACAAAAGGAAAGTTAATTGGGCCTATGTTGTCAGGGCTCATTATGGATGCAGGAAGGTGAAGCTTCTACGGCGCGTGAACCTCGCAGTGATGTGTGCGCTAGATGTAAATTGCTGTCCACTTTTCGCGTGCACTCCCAGACACCTTTAGTGCGTATCGCGGTAGTGGTTTCTGTCTCAAAGAAGGTGCCCTCGACTCAATGTGGCAAGCTCAACCAGAGTCCAGCTATCCAGTGGTCGTTTGTTGCCCAGCTTTCGCCAGTCACAAGCCAGAGAATGGGACGGAGCCAAAGTTTCACAAATAAAACAAGCTTTATACAGTACAGCACAGAGAAGATAGGAATTTGTAATCACTCGTACGGGCGCATACAGAGTGATCTACAATACAGGTCCTGCAAAGTAATTAACAGTCGAGAGAGACAATGCAACATAAGCCTTGCACCCAAAACGCACCCAAAGCCGTCCCGCAGGCTTGTGCACGCTGCCTCGCTGGTCCGTGGCTGGGCGGGTGTTGTTAGCCCGGGAGTCTTGAGGGCCCACTTTCCCCGAAACCACAGCGCCAGAAGATTAGACGGCGGCGTGGGCTGACAGACAGCGGTCAACGCCCATCAAATAGTATAGATGCGCGCAGCGACTGAATTTGTTCCTCGCACCAAGACAGGCGCGCACAGGAGCAACGTATTAACTGTGCACGTTCCTTCTCATTCTCGCACCGGGCACGCATCCCCATTGGTGACGTGCGGAGGCCGTTTTCAAGAAAGTTCGAGTTCTTTCCTCTGATTCTCCGCCGCTGGCGCGCGACTCAAGAGGACAGGAAACCACTCAGCACGCTAAAGGCTACGTCCTCTCCGTCGGCAGTGAGTAGCATGTCCTCCAGATTTCTCGATTGTTCGACGGCGCTCGCGGAATTCACGCTACGTTAGGAGCTCTCCGCGGTTCCTCTCTGCCCTGCTCTAGAATTCTCAACAGCTCGCACTGGTGAGATTGTTTCTGCGCCGCGCCGGTCTTCCGAATGTGCACCGAATTTTGTGACAGCTTCTTCCGGCTTTGTGACCCAGGCTGCCTTTCTTCTGTTGCGAAAGCAACGCCACGCGAGTCGCCGAGCCATTTCACGGAGCTGACGAAAGGCCATACTGCGCATGCGCGAGGAGCAGTGGCGGCACACGGTGCACAGCAGGCGCTCCGCCCCCTTCGCTGCGCAGGTGACTCAGAGGTGCCGCCGCCGCGGTCGCCAGTTGCGCGTGCTCAGTAGCGGCGCATACCTAGCGTGCCGGGGCCGCCGTCGCTGCCGCGCGCTCTCCATCGCCTCTCTCTCTCTCTCCTCGTTGCTTTCGAAATCCTCCAGCTTTAACCAGAGCTAAACCACTGCCAATTTTTATTTCCAATACAAAACGGCACTACAATTACTTTAGGCTTTTGATGATTTCCGGAGCGTCATATACACTGAACGCATCAAACGGGCTGGAAACACGAAAAAAAGTGGTTTGCGTTTGGCGCATGATGGCCTTATACCCCTGTCACACTAGCAAATTTAATGTCATTCGAATCGAATGAAATTAGCACTTAATGTCATTAATCGGCTGCTACCCGGGAACATGTAATGCCATTAGGTTCGAATGACATTCGCCATCGAATGAGTTTGGGGAACTCATTCGCATTCGATCTCGAACCGAATGCGTACTCCGGACACCAGATGCGCAGGAGGAACAAGCGACGCGAAGAAATAATGTGCACACTGCCAAACTTAGAAAGTGCATTTATTTAGTTCCGATAAAAAAAGTTAATGTTGGTGTGAATCTGTGCACACTAGGGGCTGTCGTGGATAGCTACTACTCTCGGTCTCAGCAACAGCCAACAGCAGCGGCCGAGCGTGAAGCAGCGTCTTTCCGGCGACCGTCGGTCATTTTGGGTTGCGTGATTCTCGCTGGTAGGCGTGCCTTGTTCGTTAAGCTCGAAGGTACTTAAAGATGTAACTGAGCAGTTCACTTTTTGGAAGGCATTGCGAAGCTCCGCGCGTGTCCGCGCACCGCCATGTCAGCCATTTTCTTTGTTTACATTTATCGAATTTGTGGTTGACTTTGTACCTGGCTTGGCTTTTGATGGCTAAAGTGGTGCAAAATGGCCGTAAATAATATTTTAAGATCATAATACGGCACGCAAATGTTCTCAGTCGCTTTTGAAACACTGCACAACAATTTCAAACATCTTTTATGCGCGGTGATGTCGTTCAGTTCGACGATTTTCTCTTCACTGATCGTCGATGCCATCATTTTCGAATGACATTATTTTTTTCTGTGTAGCACCAAAAGAGACCAAATGAGATTCGAATTTTTTTTTAAATTTTTTTTCTTAAGGTTCGAATTACATTAAATTTGCTAGAGCGACAGGGGTATTAGTCGCCTATGCGCCAGAAAACACAGCACAGCTCGAAATAGAGTGGTTGGCACTAGTAAGGCCGGGCGGGTGATAGGTTCGGATCTGGTGAGGATACCATAATCACAGCTCCATCCCAACTACGAAATGCATATTCGCCAGCAGTTAAGGTTGAAAGTTTTTTATTTCTTACAAAAAACCACCCCCATTAAAGGCTGCGGAAGCCGATATACAAAAGTTTCTCACTTCCTCACATTTTACTGTACAAAAGATAAATGACGGTAAAGCGTTGTAGAAGGTTGCACAGCTAAAATAGATATTATTTTACAAAAAGCTAATTAAGTTTTCAAAAATGTGCTGTTACTGTCCCGGATTTAGCAGAAGCAACGAAATACTACATCTTTTCATAGCCTGTACGTTGTAATTGTGTGGCATGTCAAAGATGTGAATGAAAAATAAAACGCACGCTCGAAGAAAGTAAGCTGTGCTGAAAAGAAAATTTCGGTGAGATGAAAACAGGGGTGAGATGAAATTCGAACCCGTGCCCCTTGATCACGTGTCACTGCCCCTATAAGCCACCGAGGTACGTTCGTTACAGGGAATTAAGCCTTGTGTGTCTTGTCAGACAGCGTCCGTGCCTGCGAAGTGTTCTGCAAATAGGACCCCAGGCCGCTGAAGGAGGTCATTAACGTTATTGCGTCATACCCTTAACGTGGAGATTACTGCCCCCGGATTTTCTATAATTATAAACTCTGAGTGAATAGCGGCGAAGAAGTACACGAATTAAGTCGGCCTCTTTCTTGCTTTCCGTTTTCGTTTTCTTTTATGGTTTAAGCCCTGTTTCTACTTAGGTCTATGTAGGAGTAAGTCTGTCAGCTTTAGGTCAGTGCTCTCTCGGACCTTTCTGCCTTTATCCGTGTCCTGTTTCGGCGCTTTTCAGTCAGAATGAAAGACAGTCTCGCACATCTGGTTGCGTTAAACCTGCGAAAAAAGCAGTGAACACCACCCGCTTAAGCCAATATGTGTGCCCAAAGCGTTTTCTTCGAGGTACCAGTTCCATATTGAGGTGTCGCAGATAAAAAAAAAACACGAGTGAAGAACGGGACGTAGGCTCCTGTACCCATTAGAAGGCACCTTTTAAGGCGCTCGGAAGCTCCTTCTACGAATACTTTTTCTTACTGTTTAAATAAAATGTCCATTATCTCACAGTTCTTAGCTGCAGAGGGATAGTAGAAAAGAAGACGAAGACGATCCCTCACCCTATCCAGAAAGAGCTCACAACAGCGACTCCCATGCTAATTTTTTTTTTACTTTTTTTTAAATTTATTTATTTATTTATTTATTTATTTTTTCCCCTTTTTGTTTTCATTTTTCTGATTATCAATCTCTTAATTTATTATTATTATTTTTTATTTTTTCTGCCTCTCTTTCAGTCAATACAAAATTGAACCATTCCAGATGTTGCATTCAAATCTGCACATTATGCCGTCCTCCCATCTTCGATCTCCCAGCTAACAGGACCCCTTTCGTTGCGTCGTCCAATCTGTCAGCCTATACCCTATTAATTCTCCTTTTCCTCTAAAGCTCCTAATCATTCCAACAGTTCACCGCCTGTGTCTTGGCCACTCCCCCGTAGTGGGTATGTGCCATTCTACTCGAGGCCAACCAACCAACCAACGTTCCCATCTGTTCGTCCCTCACGCACATCTCAAGCCACGGCATGGACCCGCGCTTGAGGAGGTTCGTGGAACTCTTCACCTTCGAAGGTATCTCGGCCAAAGACTTCTACATCACTGCCGCGCTGAGCGCGTTCCTGTGCGGATTCGTAGGTACGCTTGTACTGCTGAACAAGGCCTAGCTACCTCCCTTGAGATAGCTACCCAGCGGACATCCGTACAGTGGCATATGGAGGAGACCGAAGCGCGTTTCCATCGGGACCTTTTCAAAACTTGTTTTTAGAAAATTGTGGACATGCCTAGTTTTCGTGTGTTACGTGGAGCTCCGTCGGGCATTCATACGTACCGGTGCCTCGCCTATGCACAAGAAGTACATGACGGAACCAGCCAGTGCCAAGCAGCGACTCTGCCCCGCCGTGGTGACTTGAGCGGGAAGGTTCACTTCGGCTTTCTCGGAACTCCATTGTGCTACGGCTCCATGACACAGATCCGAAGGAAACGCTCGCCGTCCGGTGCTGATGACACCTGGCTGACTGAGGTTTCACACGTTCAGTGGAACGTAGGCCACAAGCAGTTCTCATGGGTTGAGTTCTCGGTTGCATACAAATAGTTCACGAGGAGTAACGATATGCAACGACAACACCGGGGGAAAGAAACAACGGTTGGTTTGCGGTCGCCGAGGGGATACAGTTGCCTGCATTCTGTGCTGAAATGAACTGTCCGGTTCAAGTACATCCACGATCTGACCTTGCAGAAATTACGAGACACTAACGAAGTACAGGAAAAAATAAATTCTAAATTTTAGAGGTTTGCAACAAACTGCCTCCCCTTCCACCGGTTTAGCAAACTGGGTTATGGCGCGGATTCTGCTTGTACTGAGAATCAGCTGCCACTGAAGGCGGCAGTTGCCCATAAGTGACGCGGTGACGGGGGTGTAATTTAAACAGTCTTAGTAGCGTGTTGGAAATTTTTCTCGGAGCTGCAAAGACTAAAGATGAAGAAGGACATACCTGATAAAATCGGCGCAACGTCTCTCGTACCAGTGGCTTAGAGGTACATCATTCGCCACGATTTTTCATTACCTGTAAATACCTGTATAACTTTCGGTTAGGAAGACCGGACTCGTGGTGCAATAAAAAAAACAGGCCAATTGTGTCGCCTGGTCTCGACGAAGAGATCAAGGACGAATGAGGCTCAGGTAGTAAAGGAATAGTATATGCGTAGTATACGGGCAGTATATGAGCAACGAATGAAACGCGAACAAGACAACTAAAGAACGAACGCAAAAACACCAACGTATTAGCTCTTGGAGCGGAAGTTCAAGCGAGGTTGATAAACACATTTAAGGGGCAGTCTTCGCGCCTTCGAAGTGAAATTTCTTCACTAGTATTGCGCACCCGCGGCTAAGAACTTTTTACTTTTCTGTTCGTTATTCAGTCGTCTTGTTCGCGTTTTTTTTTTCCTGTAGTACAACCGTAATAGAAATACTCACTGAGTGAGCCAATAACGACACGCTCCATAAACAGGACCGGGGCTGACCACCCTGCATAGTGTACACCCTTGGTCATATCCGACAAATAGCACGGGGCGCCGATGCCGGATTCGGGAAGAATTTTCCGACGCTTGCAAGCCGTTCTTCTGAACGCCACGCACTTTAAGCGGCCTTTTTATCACGAGAGCGTTTGTGCCCCCGAGTTTGAAAAAACATTGTGCGGCGTCGACCGTTTGATGCCTCGCAGTCGGATCAACCGGGTGCTCCGCCTACCTAGGTGGGCCACGTAGATTACGTGACCTTGCAGCGCACCACAACCTGATCACTGGATTGCGAGCAAACTGACCACCGCTTTAGGTGGCAGTTAAATAAACGATTGGCAGCCAGAGGGGTCTCGGGAAAAACAACCTGCCATCGTAGGGCACTGATGCATCGCTTAACCGCTGCACCACGGCGCCAAGAATGGTATAACTACTCTGAGGGATCTATAAATGTAAAGTGCAGAATTACCAATTCACCGTTAACTCATTAACGCTACGCAGTACACCTTTAAGACTGGGCTTAAGTGCCACCTCCATTTTCTTTTTTCTTATGCAGCGTAGTTTATATGTGGCCGAAAGCCTTAAGAAGACTCGTTTTTATGCAGTACTGAAGACCAAAGTTTTCTTTCTTAATGAGCGAACTGCCCGCCTTGGGGCAGTACTTTTATGCCGCTCACCGGCAAAATTTTCGCAGGAAGAAAAAAGAATTTTATTCCATTTACAATACGTTCCGCGACTAAGTATCGTCTTTACAGACTTATACACTTATACACTTATACACTACAGTAAAATTTCATCCCGATCACAACCATCAAAGCATTTAAACCCGAGCCGAGGCCCCATGGCATTAACGGCACAGACATCACTACGGCAACAACCGACATGTTGAAGGAGTATGTTATCAGGTTTGCAATTTCGCTCCAGGTAAACACGTTATCCGTTCATGCCAGCGACACCACACCAGGCACGTGCTCGCCAGTTTGAAAATTTTTATGTGAGCCGCCCAGCAAAATGAAGAGACATTCAACACAAATGGGCCATGAATGGAACCCACACAGACTTGTGTGCTGGAATCTTCACCACCAGGAACAGCACACCTGTAAAAAAAAAATTTGCCTCCACTCACGCAGGGATAGAATATCGAGCGTTAACACAGCGAAAATAGGTCGCCGGTTCAATCTCTGACGTGAGCTACACTAACTTAACTAGTAAGTTTCTCCTGCACAAAATGCGAAACCGTATGCAACCGCCCCCCAACACTGCGACTAGCGGTTGAGCCGCAATGTTCGTATGAAGATTCGTAAAGACGTGGCATTGGGCGTACATAGGTCGCCGGTTCGAATCCCTTCCGCGAGACAGGCTTTAACTTAACATGGAAGTTTATGCTGCACAAAGTGCTGAATTGCATGACACCATCCGGATCATCCTGCGACAAACGGTTGGCCCACAAATTTTAAACTAATTTCCGGACTAAGTAACCCGACTTCGACGCCTGGAATAGAACAGTATAGAGGGTATTCCGTATTTGTCTCTCGTAGTTGTAAAAGTTTCTCCTGTGATATACACTATACTGTGTTTTCTGATCAATAATTTAACATGGGAACTTGTATGGACTGGCTGTAATCGGCGAAAAGCTGCAGTCGTATGCGCGCACTCTTCGTCGAGGCGAACTGCAAGGCAACAAATGTGCCTGCTTGGAGCGGGGGCCGGTCTCGCGGTACCCAAATACATGGCGTAGACTGTCATATCTACGCACTGCTCCACTCGCAACGAGGAAAATTCTACCTACATGTGACCGCACTTATTCGCTGATTGCGGGCAATCCAGGCATGCTCCAATGTCAACTCCCTGTGGTGCAACGACGCACATTATCTGTATTATGCGGAATACTGTAACGTAGCCATATAGTGTATTTTGACAAATATATTTTTAGACTGAAAGTAGCAGGAAGGATACTTGTGTCACTAATGGCATGAAAAACATGTTCTCCGTTCTCGATACATTGGCACAGCGCAGCGGGTACCATCGTTGACCAGCAGAGCAGCCAAATTTAATATTCCACAAGAGGAAATAAAGGGTGTACGAAAGCGCGGCGCGCGGCCGCGCGCAGCAGGCGGACGGCAATACATCCGCCTACCTTCCCCAGCAGGCCCGATTTTGAACCAGTCCGCAGGTGAAGCAGATGCCATGCGAACACCGCCAGTGTGTTTCGCACGCCCGTCACCGTGGAGATAACTCGTACACCATTCTCTACGAACGTAACAGAAGGAGAAATTGGCGCTACCGTCTGCAATCCGTGCCGGGAGTTTATTATTATTATTATTTATTATTCCTCAAAGGTCCCTTTCGGCACATTACATGAGGGGTGGGGATAACACGGCAAAAAAATATTATACATTAATAAGAAAATGGACAAAAATTACAATGATGAATGGGCTTCCTCGATAGTGGTCTTGAACAGTCGATGATTCATGACGGCGGCCACTTCAGCAGGGAGGTGCCCATGCATGGAAGGCCCATTTATTGTGTGCCCATGCGGTCTGCCCTGCACTGGCGCACCCTGGCGGTGAAGAGCCCCCGAAAAGGTCCAAAAATGGCGAAAAGGTGCTCCTTGAAAACAAAAGGAAAGGACAGGCGTCACTTTTTATTGGTTGTTAATCATGCAAAAACACCACGAGGTATTCACGCTGTCGTGAAAAATCCCTGGCGCAGAAAGCAGCACAAATCTTTCTGAAACGCACTGCTACGCAGCTGGGCGAAGAGGAGGAGGACGAAATCTTTTGCAAAATGGCGTCTCCGCAGCAAGCCATGGATTCTACGCCCAGCAGGATTGAACATCTAGAAGCTGCTTGGGCTGACATACGTAAGCAGATTGCTAACACCTCCCAATATATTCTGGGTTTAACCATTACACTCCACAGCCTGGATGTGTACCATAAGCGTGCCGAGGACAACAATGCTGCGGAATCTGCCCGCAACATCGAAGAGATTATGGACCAAATACGAAACATCAGGGAAAGGATGTACCAAGAAGTTAGCAGCAAGCGAGAAGAGCTCCGCGTCGTCACGTTGATGCTGGAAAGAGCTCGCCGAACGCATGAGGACTAGTAGGTGCTGCTGCTATTGCATTTCAAGTGGCTTCAGGGCAACTGCTCCCCCGGCGTCTTCGTGCATATCTTTGGCTGCCATCCACACCAGGGACTGAGGCATTCGGCTCCCTTGCGACCTGAAGCGCTTCCAATGTGTGTGTGGGAAAAAGTGAAGTGCAGAAATGACTCCTGCCCGAAGAAGGGTGAATACCGTCTCGCAGGAAACTCATAGAATGTTTTTTGAGCAATAAACTAAGACACACTGCTTGGCTAGTTTGTGCATTTCTTAGAATGACTCTCTTATCGTCCAAAGCCATTTATCCACATTCTTTGTTTGTGCACCTAAGCAAGGCAGTGGTACTCTTTACACATGAGCGTTAATGGCCCCGTGTCGCAAAAATTCAGTGTCGGTGACATGGCCGAGTATTTCAGCCTAACCATGGGGAACCGAGCTGTTCCTTGACGTCGAAACTACGTACATCACCTCGCTTGGGTAATCCAATAGCCCACCCGTGATCACACTTCTGGGGCACAATTCTCGATATTCCTTGATCTGCCCAGAGTGCGACGTAACCGTGACGTGTACATCCGGACGGCGCCAGAAAACGTAAACGCAGAATAGGATGACAAAAACAAAAATGGGGAAAAAAGTATGAAAAAATAGATAGTATCATCTGCTACTTGTGCGCCAAGTACAAAAAACACCGATATACCCTGAAGATGTGCCTGAAACGAGCAGCTGCGGAGGGTATGCTCGCACGCGTCGCACAGTACAGCCGAGAGAGGGACGGTGAAATGGGTTGCGGTGGCGGTCCCGGCCTACACGCGTCCACACACATTCGCTGGGAGATGGTGCTGAACGCCACGCAAAAAACCTTTTGAGCCGGTCGTCACGGCAATAAACTGTTGTTTAGCTTTGTGCTTGATGAAGCGACATTCCTCAAGACACTGCCGCTGATACATCCGCATAAAGCGATGAGACTTGGGAAGCGCCGCGTTTCAACGGCGTTGCTCAATTGCGGCCGCTTCTGTGTTCTGCACGCCGTTCACACATTCGCAAGCAGGGAGCACAGTGAAAAGATGCTCTGTAGAACGCCCTTTTCTGTTCCACAGCTCCTCTGAGGCGTTCACTTATCTATTATGCTCTATGCATATTGATGAAGCGGTTGTTGACAGCTTCGAGGAAACCGCTGTCAGCTCATCGCCCGAACTCACTGCGCGGCTTGTCGCGTCGAGCTATCGCCACATGTGGCAGTTCCGTACTTGCGAGATGCGATCAGCATCACGCAGAGAGGAGCTGGCGTAGAAACGGCTGGCTAACGGCTATCGATAGGAACCTCAACACATCAATGGCGTTGGAAAGCCTAACCTCAACGTGACGTCTTCAGTGGAGAAGCACGCGGGGTGGAGCGGTGTATAGTGTGCAAGGAAGATCGGTCTCCACAAGCGGGGCCCTACACAGTGAGTGTTGGCCGCAAAAAAAAAAAAAAACATGCTCAGCACAGCAAACCGGAATGCATCTCAGGAATCGGGGTACATCAAATGTAACGCTATCCTTGGTTACGTTTGCAAGCGGCCGCGCACGAAACGCTACCGTGGATTCTCTCAAGCGCACCGCTCTCAACGCCTGTAATGTCTTATTGTCAAAAACGGGAAATGCAAAAGCGATTTAGGGCGTTTTGTTTCCTGCCAACAATGAAAAAACAAAAGTTTAGTTCAGTTTAGTTTATTGGGGTTTAACGCCCAGAAGCAACTCAGGCTACGTGGGACGCCGTAGAGAAGGGCTCCGGAAATTTCGACCACCTGGGGTTCTTTAACGTGCACTGACATCGCACAGTACACGGGCCTCTACAATTTTGTCTCCATCGAAATTCGGCCGCCGCGGCCAGGATCGAACCCACGTCTTTCGGTTCTGCAGCCGAGTGCCGTAACCACTGAGCCACCGCGGAGGGTAGAAGAAGGAAACGTGCCTTCATGAAGACTTCAAGAAAACTTTTCACGAAAGCATGCCACATATGAACTGTGTACAGTGGCAGGTACACAATTCCATTCAAATAAAAAAAAGCTCGCGATAATCCTACTTCGTTTTCACTCTTTGCAAAGGCCTTCAATCTCATTAATTTTGTCTGATGAGAGTGCACAGCACTTACCAAAAGCATATAGCCGAGGACACTATGCCGCGACGACTTCTGGTGGATGTGACGTCACACCCTTCTCCTGGCTATATCGACGTCCGCGCTATTTTGATCCAATTTCAACATTTCAATTAACCTACAGTCATCAAACTTGGCTTCAAGGTTCATTTTTCATCCTCCATATGAACCAAACATTGGTTTTCTTCTACCTTTTTTAGTTCCCGAGTTAAACGCGTGTGGTACGCTTTGTTAACGGAAGACAGTATGAGCCATTAACGAGCTTCGCCTTAAAAGCTTTCTCATGCGCAGCCCTACAAATCCTCTGCTGTAGGACAACAGCAACGCATCTGCAGCAGGACCAGGCAGCTCCTTTCAATGCAGCAAGATTCCTCGTAAGAGCGAAGGGTTTAGTGTCAAGAAAGGTGAAGTCGGCTGGAAAAAAATGTCTTCACATACGCTACTTAACTTTGGGGAAGGGGAGGAACGTGAAGATAGAGAATGAAGATGGAAATCACCGACATTTTTCAGTGGCCTTAACGGTCTACTGCTCAAGAATCATCTTGTGTACGACACAAGCGTTCAAGAAGACTTGTGCGTTCATGACCATGGGCTTGGGGAGGAAAACCAAAAAAGCGGTTCCGGGATGAACAATGAAATAAAGAGTTAAAGGTATCTGTGAAAGGTTGCAAAGAAATGCCCACTGGATCATCTAAAAGACAAACGAGACAATTGCAGTTGCGAGCAGTAAGTGCAGTGCATAAAAAGACTGCTTCGTACTGAATTTGTGCAGCTCCGTTTCCGATGAACACAAGTGGGGTGTCGAACCGGACCCCAACCGACCCGAAAACCTCAACCGAACCTTAATTTTTTCCGCCATCTTGGAACTGAACTTGAGCAGAAACGAATGGGAGGAACCGTTCCGAACCGATTTGAGGCACGGTTCCCACCCACTTTTGCTGCCGAGTTAACTTAACTTTTTTCTTTTTTACCACGCCGTGTAACACACTCTTACCGCTGCTTTCAAAAGCACTACTGCGCACCACAAACATTACAACCATTTTGCAAAAGTATCGCTTGCAAAAACAAGAAAACAACAAGGTAAAATACATTGCCACTTTCATCGCTCTAATCTTCGTTGTAGAGCTATCGTTTCACCCCGAACACGGGTGGCTGCTGCACTGCACAATGGTGCCAGCTCAAGGAGAAATTTCCACAGTTCGAGAGCTCTCGTAGGTACTGAAATCCTTATATCTAATTCGGAAGATGAATAAATAAGTAAATAAATATTATATTAATGTACAACTAAAAATCCAATGATAAACGTGCTCCTAAAAACGCGACGCTAATTTCATTCCTACTGTTCGATGATGTTGCAATGAGTCGTACGGCACTTGGACGGCAGAAATATGGGATGTGACGCCAGCAGCTTCAATTTCCAACGAGACGTCAGAATGATCAGTCTGCGCTGATGGTGGGAAGGCCACCTTAGACACAAATTAGCTCGTCCATTCTTGAGTTGTGTCTGAACCCAGCAGAAAAATATTTATTTTAGTGAATTTTATCCTTCGTCTTCTGTTTCTTTTGTTCCTAAAGTGATGTGTGCGTCTATTATTTTCCTTGACAAGTTAAATCATGCCAGCACATAAGCTCCAATGTTGAAGTGTGAAGATAGCGTGAACCAAGGAACTAAGTGAAATTGTTGACGGGAGTATTAAACAACCAACTCAATTTGCCGATCTATCGCGTCGGTAGTTACTACTGCGCCGTCGAAAAAAAGAAATATTCATAGATGTTCCCATCAGTGATGGTGGGTAAACCAAAGACCGCCTACAAAAGTCACACTGAATAAGTACAGAAAGTTGGGCTAGTTGGTGTGGATTCATACCTAGCAGCGCAAGAAAACGAGGACCAAAGCGAACGAGGAGACACAACACAAGCGCACTGAAAGCTAGAAGGGCCGCATTGAGGAAAAACCGAACTAAAGAGTAGCATGCTCTGCGGGTTGAGCGGTGACGACGAAGGACGGGACAAAAACCTTGACAAGCAGAAAGAGGGACGGGGTCAAAGGACCGAACGAATAAGCGACTGGGCCCTAAGAGAAAAGAGAGAGAGAGAGAGAGAGAGAGGGAATTGCACTAATAGTGTAATCAGTTAACTGCAGCGTGAGAAAATAAAAGAAAGAAAAGCAGGCTTGGAGGAGGGAAGAGGCTAGCCTGGACTTGGAGAAGTAATACAGAAAGTAAAAAAGAAGCAGGAAAAAGTTTAATCAAGTCCTCATTTCAATGCGACTCGTGTAGAGGGTACCACTAATGAAACAGAGGCTCCCTTAAACTGCACCTCTTATCTTTATTCATAGAAAAAAAAGTATTTCTACCACCGGAACCACGACTCGGTCGTAGAGTGCGCGCAGGCGCCAGTGGGGGTGCACGGCTTAACTCCCTACCCGGTTGCAATCGCGCGGTAGTGGAGATGTGCCTAATTGGCGGAACGCGATTTGTTTGTTATGGAAGCGCTCAAGTCCGTGAGCATTCATTATAGCTCCTCGGAAAGGATAATAAATCGCAGGTGGAGGAGTGCGTCGCCGTTGTCTTCGCCTATTCGAAACACTCTCTGCTCTGTGACGTTTTGTAAAGATCCTAATGGAAGACTTTTTTTTTATGTTGCCATGTCATTTCTGATGTCTGATTTCTCAGCTCGTACAGATTGGATTACTGCAATGCCAAAGAATAGTAGATCCCATACATAACCTTTCTGAAACTGCGCTTTCTACACGGGATAAGAACAATCAGTTTTTCCCGTATTGAAGAAGGGAGCAAGCAGTAACTAAATTCTGCATTCAGCTATTTCTAGGACGAACTTCAAGGCCCCAAAGTCGAGAGCTCAATGCAATGGCCTTCAAGGTTGTCTCTGGCGGCAGAACCACGTGGAACCGTGGTGCATGGTGTGAAGCAAGCTGCTTAGGCCTCGGGAGTTGGGACACATGTGTCATTTTAATCGTTCCTTTGTTTTTTGTCTGCATTTGTGTTTTCTTAAAACTGAGAGGCGATAAGGAAAATCCGAGGGGGGGGGGCGCTACCCATGCGCCGTAGAGGGCAGCTGTACAAAGAAAATTTGTTTGCTTAGCTATGTATCGATATAATAATTTGAGTGAACTGCGAAATCTTTCATGCCTAGATACGGGGGAGGAGGGCACGCCCGGCACGAGGAACAAACGCAGCATTTCTAATTGATTACTACTATTTTTTTTTTGCCTTCCAACTTTCGTATCCCAGCATATGCTAGTTCGTAGCAGCCTTTCTTTCCGCTTGGGGGTGCAACGACGTGGCGACGTGCTCCAAGCGACAATGTATAGCAACCCCATGACGCGCGCCAAACCAACGAGGAACGTTCGAGTGAACAGCACAACCTGTGTTTCCTCAGTTGGACGCACACACTGAATCTCTCGTCACGGAACCATGAACTTCAGCAAAAGGTTGAGTCTACTTGGTGTCTTTACCTGCATCTATTTTTACACTGTTCGGAACATGCTTGCAAAAGCACTTACTGGCCTGCTAGTACGCTGTCTGCGTTCGTTTTTATCTTCCGTGTATTACTGTAAGGTTGCGCTAGAAGTTCTTTGCTACCACTTTTCATGTCTTTATGTTTGGTCATGACTGAACTTTTATAAGAATTCCAACGCCCAGCGACACTGAGTTCCCTTATTATGGTCGTGTAAGAAGAACGCTTTAGTCGCTAGCTGCTAAACAAAGCTAGAAAATTAGAGGGAACATATAAGGAAAGTTTGGAGGGGGCAAAACCAAGAGATGTAATAAAATATCCAGCTGGCAGAAAGATGCGGTAATCCTGTATTTTCGACTGCTACGAGTTGAATGCGCATCTCGACAAAGGCAAAATATATCAAAGATATCATATCACATCAACGACAGAAGCCAACAGCCACAGAAAGCAATGGGCGCAGGGGATTTTTTAATTATATATATATATATATATATATATATATATATATATATATATATATATATATATATATATATATATATATATATATATATATATATATATATATATATATATATGTATATACATATATATATATATATATTGTTGCGGGAAAGAATATATTTACAGATATTTACAAATAGACAAGAGCAGCTGCGAGCGGCACCGAGAACACAGTCCGAACTTCGTTGTCCTCTTCTACTCTTCCACTCGTGCCATCGCTCTTTGTCGTCGTCGTCTACCCGCATCAGGACCCCCGGCTGCTGAAACACCGTCTCGGCGTTAGGGCGGCGACGTATGGGCGTCGTGATAAGGTTTAAGGCGACAGACGTGGACGATGTCGGTGGTGGCGCCAGAGGACGATGGCGAGGTTTCAAGGGGAGCAATTTCATAGTTCACGTCGGTAACACGGCGCACGACACGGTAAGGGCCACGGTAGTGCGAAAGGAGCTTCTCGGAGAGACCGACGCTGCGAGAGGGCGTCCAGAGAAGGACGAGTGATCCCGGGGTAAATTCGACGGCCTGGTGACGGCGGTCGTAGGCTGACTTCTGGGAAACTTGAGAGGCTTGGAGCCTACTACGTGCTATTTGGCGCGCCAGCGTGGCCTGGGAGATGGCGTCCTGAGCGTAAGCAGTGGTGGGGGCTGAAGAAGGCGGCAAGAGTGTGTCCAAAGGCAAGGTGGGATGCCTACCAATCAAAAGGTAGAAAGGAGAATAGCCTGTTCTGTCATGAAGGGAAGAGTTATATGCAAATGTCACATAAGGCAAGGCTGCGTCCCAATCTCGGTGGTCTGGCGATACGTACATGGCTAACATGTCGGTGAGCGTGCGGTTGAACCTTTCCGCAAGCCAATTGGTTTGTGGGTGGTAAGCTGTCGCGAGCTGGTGCTGCGTGTCACACGAACGAAGAATGTCGTGAACTACTCTGGATAGAAAATAACGACCGCGGTCGGTGAGCAGTTGACGAGGGGCGCCGTGGTGAAGGATGACGTCTTGCAGAAGAAAATCGGCAACATCGGTAGCGCAGCTGGACGGCAAAGCACGCGTGATGGCGTACCGAGTCGTATAATCAGTTGCGACAGCGATCCACTTGTTGCCGGAGATGGACGTCGGAAAAGGGCCAAGAAGGTCGAGGCCAACACGGTGAAAAGGTTCCGGAGGTATGTCGATGGGTTGCAGAAGACCGGCAGGCAAAGTGGAGGGCCTTTTCCGACGTTGACACAGGTCGCAAGCGGCCACGTAACGCTTGACGGAACGATAGAGACCAGGCCAAAAGAAGCGATGCTGCACCCGAGCGTACGTGCGGGACACGCCAAGGTGACCGGCTGTCGGCAGGTCGTGCAGTTCTTCAAGGACAGAAGAGCGTAGATGTTGGGGTATCACGAGCAGGAGCGGAGGGCCATCGGAGCGTAGGTTTCGGCGATACAAAATGCCGTTCTGGAGCACATAAAGGTTCAGAGACGGAGATCGGTTTGCAGAACGGATGCCATCAAAGATAGGACGTAAAGATGAGTCGTGGCGCTGTTCGTTGGCAATATCGGCAAGATCAGAGATAGCTAAGAGGCAGGGCAGGGTCTCAGCGTCCTCTAGGTCAGGTGGTTCCACAGGGTATCGGGATAAACAGTCAGCGTCCTGGTGATGGCGCCCTGACTTGTACACGACGGAGTATGAGTATTCTTGGAGGCGCAATGCCCAGCGACCAAGGCGACCGGTGGGATCTTTTAGTGAAGATAGCCAACAGAGAGCGTGGTGATCAGTGACAACAGCGAATGAACGGCCGAACAGGTAGGGTCTGAATTTAGCCACTGCCCAGACAAGGGCAAGACACTCGCGCTCAGTAATGGTGTAATTTTGCTCTGCGGCTGAAAGTAGGCGGCTGGCATAAGCGATGACTCGATCTTGACCCTGTTGACGTTGGGCAAGTACGGCGCCGATGCCATATCCGGAGGCGTCCGTGCGAACCTCTGTGGGAGACGACGGGTCAAAATGTGCTAAGATGGGCGGAGTGGTCAGCAAATGGACGAGGGATGAAAATGAGTTCTTTTGAGCAGGGCCCCAGGTAAAGGGGGTGTCGTTCTTCAGAAGATCGGTGAGGGGACGAGCGATGCCGGCGAAATCTTTGATAAAACGGCGAAAATACGAGCACAAGCCGACAAAGCTGCGCAAATCTTTCGACGACCTTGGAAGAGGAAAGTCCTTCACAGCTTGAATTTTGATGGGATCTGGGCGTACACCAGAAGCGTCAACGAGGTGTCCGAGAATAGTGAGTTGTCGACGACCGAACTTGCATTTCGATGAGTTCAGCTGAAGGCCGGCGTTACGAAACACTGTCAGAATATTGGAGAGGCGCTCGAGGTGCGTGGCAAAAGTAGGCGAGAAAACCACAACATCGTGTAGGTAACAGAGGCAAGTGGACCATTTAAAGCCACGAAGAAGGGAGTCCATCACTCGTTCGAAGGTAGCCGGGGCGTTACAGAGGCCGAACGGCATGACTTTAAACTGGTATAAGCCATCAGGCGTCACGAAGGCGGTCTTCTCGCGGTCCTTTTCATCAACGGCAATTTGCCAGTACCCCGATCGAAGATCAATTGAAGAGAAATATTTGGCGCCGTGGAGGCAGTCTAATGCATCATCGATCCTTGGGAGTGGATATACGTCTTTTTTTGTGATGCGGTTGAGGTGCCGATAATCGACGCAGAAGCGCCAGCTGCCGTCCTTCTTTTTCACCAGGACGACTGGTGAAGCCCAAGGACTTGACGAGGGCTCGATGATGTCTTTTGCGAGCATCTTGTCCACCTCTTGATTTATGACGGTGCGTTCGGCGCTGGACACTCGGTACGGACGTCTGCGGAGAGGAGCGGAATCACCGGTGTTTATGTGATGCGTCACCACAGAGGTCCGAGCCAAAACACGGCTATCAAAGTCGAAGATGTCGCGGAAAGATGATAAGAGACACCTAAGATCGCGAGCTTGCATTGGCGGTAGGTCAGAAGCGATCATGTCGGCGTAGTCGTCCGTTGGGTTCTCAGTTGATGGGGCCGCAGGCAGCCGGCATTGCTGAGTGGAAGGTAAGCAGGTGTCCACCACTGATATCACACATTCGGCAGCAGGGCACAGCGTGGCGAGTGAGATGCCTTGCGGGAGCGGTTGGATGGATGAACCAAAGTTCAGGACCGGAAGGTACGCTCGGTTGGCCGACATTGTAAATACAATGTGTGGAAGCGCAATGCTGCTCGTCAGGGCGACGTCAAGTTCCGGAGTGACGACGTAGTGACCATCAGGTACAGGGGGAACAGATGAGAAAGAAATGTAAGTTGCGGCTTGAGGCGGTAGACGGACAAAGTCGACAGCACAAAGACGGTGTATAACTGGGGACGGCGACTCAGCAGGAAGAGGAAGGTCAAGCTGAACAACATTAGTGGCGCAGTCAATGAGGGCTGAATGCTCAGACAGGAAGTCGAGGCCAAGAATGACTTCATGAGGGCACTGGTCCAGAACAGAGAACAGAACGGATGTATGGCGGCCGGATATGGTCACACGGGCTGTGCATAGTCCAACAACATGAGGCGTTCCGCCGTCGGCAACGCGCAGAACGGCTTTGGGTGCAGGGGTCAGTACTTTTCGGAGGCGGCGTCGTAGGGCTGAACTCATGACGGATACGTGCGCGCCTGTATCGATCAGGGCTCGCACACGCACTCCATCGACATGAATGGCGAGCAAATTATGGTGTGCGCTAAGGGCTAATCGAGGATTTTGGGACTGGGGCTGTACTGCAGCATCACCTCCAGACACTGCAGCGTCTAGTTTTCCGCTTGCGAGCGTCCGTAGGGTCCAGGATAGGAGCGACGGCGTTGGGGCGAACGAGACTGTCGACGCAGGGGGGACGGGGAGCGGCTGGAGCGGGGAATCTGGCCGTCGACTGAAGCACTGTGCTGGGCTGGAGGGGGCGTGTAGTGGCTGGGCTGTTCATCGTCGCGGTGGGAGCTGAGAGGACGGTATGTGCTGCGACGGGACCAATAATTTCGACAGTGGCGGGAGATGTGGCCAATGCGGTGGCAATGGAAAAAAATGGGCCTGTCGTCGGTTGTCCGCCAATCGTTAGGGTTTCGCCGACGTGGAGTGAAGTACGAAGGTCGTCCAGGAGCAATCGCAGTGATTTCGGGTGGTGGTGAAGACCGTACAGGGCTGACGGGCTGGAAACCAAGGTTTGCAAGCTCTTGGCGGACGACAGCCTGTACCAGAGAGATGGTAGGCAAGCGGTTGTCGCCATCATGTAGATGCAGGGGGGCAGGGGACATAGCTTCGAGCTCGCGTCGGATGATGCGGGTCACATTTTCTGGGGGCGCTGGAATTTCCCGGTGTCGCAGGTCTTCACATGAAGAAGTCGCAGCCGTGTTGGGGAGGCGTGTGTACGGCTGGCTAATACGCCTGCTTTTGGCTTCCTCGAAGCGTCGACATTCCTTAATAATTCCGTCGACTGTAGTGAAGTTCTTGTATACGAGCAAGTTGAAGGCATCGTCGGCGATTCCCTTCAACACGTGGCCGACTTTTTCAGACTCGGGCATGTTGGCGTCAACTTTGTGACAGAGGGCCAGCACATCTTGAATGTACGACACATAGGACTCTGTAGATGTTTGAGCTCGGGAGGCGAGGTCCTTCTTAGCGGCAAGCGTTCGGCCGAGCGGCCGTCCAAACAATTCGCGGAGTTTCTCTTTGCACACGTCCCAGCTGGTCAGATGGTCTTCGTGCGTCTCATACCAGACCCGGGCAGTGTCTTTTAGATAGAATATTACATTTGCGAGCATGAGGGTCGGATCCCAGCGGTTGTAGGTACTCACTCGCTCGTACATGTTGATCCAGTCGTCGACGTCAGTGTTGTCGGTACCAGAAAAGGTCCCAGGGTCACGAGGGGGAGAAAGAACGAGTGATGTCATGGCCGGGGCTGAGGTTTGCTGGGCGGCGTCTTGGGTCATGATGAGTGAAGGCAACTGGCGGCCGCTGCGGAGCTCCGTCGTCGGTAGACGTAGGGGAAAGCCGCACCTCCACCAAATATGTTGCGGGAAAGAATATATTTACAGATATTTACAAATAGACAAGAACAGCTGCGAGCGGCACCGAGAACACAGTCCGAACTTCGTTGTCCTCTCCTACTCTTCCCACTCGTGCCATCGCTCTTTGTCGTCGTCGTCTACCCGCATCAATATATATATATATATTAATTTTGTAGTGTTGATCAATTTAGAATATTACTGAATATGTTATCGCTTAAAGCTAATTGATTAGAAAAGCAGAAGAAAAAACAACCACATGCCAACGGTGGGATCCGAACCCACGACCTCCGAATTGCGCGTCCGGTGCTCTACCTCTGAGCTACGGCGACGGGTGTCAAATCTCCTGCTTTCGGAGGTACTTATGTTACAAGTAACCTAACCATTAGAGTGTTCATCAGCGCCACCCACGTTCATAAGCGGCGGACGTAGAACGTCCTGAGTTACCGCAGGTGTGACGTAGAACGTCATCGAACGGAGAGGGTGGAAGCTGCGTGAGAACCCTGTTATGCTTCCTATGCGGTCAAGGCTTCCAGAACCGAGGCCCTCGCTAAGCAATTAAGCAAACAAGGGAAGGGAAATGAGGGGCTCGTTATAAATACGACAGAAGCCGACAGCCACAGAAACCAAGGGGCACAGGGGATTTTTTTAATTATATATATATATATATATATATATATATTTTTTTTTTTTTAATTTTGTGGTGTTGATCAATTTAGAATATTACTGAGTATGTTATCGCTTAAAGCTAAATGATTAGAAAAGCAGAAGAAAAAACAACCACATGCCGCCGGTGGGATCCGAACCCACGACCTCCGAACATATAACATATTCAGTAATATTCTAAATTGATCAACACCACAAAATAAAAAATATATATATGATTAAAAAAATCTTCTGTGCCTCTTGGTTTCTATGGCTGTTGGCTTCTGTCGTATTTATAACGAGCCCCTCATTTCCCTTCCCTTGTTTGCTATATCACATCTAGACATGCTATTTCCCTACTGATATCTACGCGAGTTCGAGGGCAAGCAACCGGGCGTGTTGCATTGTCTCTTCGTCTTTCCTTTTGGCAAGCACTCTCGCACGGTCCAACAAAGGGCGTACGTGCCGCAAACTTCTCATTTCATTTTCCCCGCTTGAAAACTCATAGCACATAAGGCCGAAGTCTCGTGACCGTTTTCTGCAGTCGTGCATTTTTTACCCCTCAATGTGACCCTCGACAGTGAGAAGCGAGCGCACACATGGCTCTTGTTCTCGCTGTCTTAATTTCTCTAGATCAGTGGCTTTGGAACCACAGCCGAAGTTTTGGAGTTTTTTTATTTGTGCATTATTTTATCTCAGCTGTCACGCAGTTGCCATGTAGCCCAGAAGTGTAATGTGTATCCAGAAGGGTAGCGGATCGGGCTAGTTAGTGGAGTTTTGACATTTTTCGAAGCGCTAAAACAACAAGGACGCAGAGGGAGCGCTCGTTCCTGTCTGTTCCTTCTCCGTCCTTATTGTTTTAGCGCTTCGAAAAATGTGTATCCCCTTTCGCAAAAGTAACCGAGCAGCTGGGGTTGCTTCTCAGCCGTATTGTGGAGCCCTTACGCCACTCCTACGGGCCACAAAAGGTGAGGACAAGGGTACTCCTTAATGTTACGCAGTTTTAGAGTTTAAATATTGCAAGAACTGCGCCGTATTGGTAACGGGGCATTATGGTCGGGCCGGAGAAGGGACGCTGAAGGCGGGAGAAGGGGTTACGAGGAGATAGCAAGGAAAAACTTTATGCAGGCTATTTACATGATTTACAAGAGAGAGCAACTGAGAGTGCCTCTCAGTGGAAGGCAGCTCCTGCGCCAACGGGAGTCTCTTGGCCGCACTCTCTGACCAGTTTTACGTGCTCTTCATTTCTTAGGATCCCTGGATGGGGGCCGGGCCTGCTGCAGAAGGCGCGTCCTGAAAAGTTCCCTTCGGTGCCGATCACAGACTCTCTCACCACCGGACACTCCAGGTCATGTGACGAGATTGAAGAAGAGAGGAATTCCACCAAAGTCGCGCAGGCCACGCGAGTGGCGTTCCCCCCTGTGCAAGTGGCCGCGCATGGGGCTTGGGTTCCACAGCCTGTAGGTCGTTGCCCGAGTGGTGTGCGTTCGAGTTCGGCCTTCGCCGCCGCCGCAGTGGTCACCCCTTTTACCCTTTTATTCGTCCTCTCAAAAAAGAGGTAAAAAAACATAAAAGAAAGAGAGAGGATGCCTGGACCAGCAATGCTTTGCCAGGCTTAACGCCAATTGAAAATAAATGAAAAATAACTAAATGTTCGCAAGAAAAAAAAATAAAGCGAAAACAGAGCATTAAAAAAAAACACATAAGAAAAGAAACAAAAGTCTCGTCATAATAAGCCCGGATACAGTTCTTCGCCGCATCGGTGAACTTAACTACGAGGTGCTGCCCGAAGGAACACGACCGTCATCACGTCGTTCATCCCGCCCTGAAATTGGGCACGTAGTGCGGCTTAAGCCGTATTACGCGCGATGATCGTCTGCCCCGAACTGATTTTCCCACCTCCTACTACACTGGCCAGCAGGAGTTTTTGTGCGCGTGGTCACCCCGGTCGAGGGAGTCCGCGCGCTAATCCACTTAGGCTGAGGGAGGGTGGGGGGAGGGGGCATCTCAAGCATAACAGCACCCCCGCTGCCGGACAATGCGTCCGGACGATGAGCCGCTCCTACGTTCCCGGCTAACTGGACGTGCGAGAAAGGGCTCTCGTTCTGCACTCCTCCAAGCCTCTCTTCATAGGTTGCCGATGTCCAGCTCAGGGAGTTTTTCTGGGAGGCGAGCCAAATAGGATAACAAACGCCAAGCCACACACAAAAAAACAAGTGCCGTCTGAAGCCCACAAGTCCCGCCAGACCAAAACAAAAGCAAAACGGATTATGCCTATCGATCCCTCTAAGTAAAAACTAAAATGAAACAAAATTTTCCCCCAACGAACAAGAAGTGCGTAGCCGATACAATGTTCAGGTGTTCGGACCTCTTAAAAGTGTTGTCATAATGCATGCCACTTCAAGAAACAGAGGGAAAAGTAGAACTGGTCTACAATCGTTCGGAAAGGTGGAAAAGGTTTTCTGATGTCACCCGGGCAACGAAGAATCAACCGAGAGGTCAGACAGAGGCTTTAAAATTTGCCCCAAAGTTGCTTCTTTTTCGCAACCACCACAACTGTCCATGTGATCTGCATTTCGTTCTGCATGGCAGCAGGCAAGGCGTAAATGTGCAACATTTTCACAGCAAACACTGCCGAAGTAATAACGTTCTGCAAAGCTCAATTCGGCTAAAAAGTTAGCACCTCTGGGAGCTCACGCCAGCTGCCTAAGCTACAATGGCCAACAGTGGTCTCGCTTGTGCTGGCGTGTCAGCGGACACTAGTACACAACAATTACTGTGGGTAATCTTTAGGTGCCAGACCCACAAAACATACCTAACAAGGTTAAAGCTCGACGTAATCTCGTAGCGCCGACGCGAGGGACTCGACTAAATTGGTCCATGAAGTTACTTCGCTGTACTTCCGGTCTTCAGCGGGCACTCTCTAAATTTGCAACGCAGCTAAACCTATGTACAAGTGTGTGCCGCACGACAATTCGCATCAAATCTCAACTAAGTGATCCCGCGGAAGAAAAGGAACTAAACATAGCAAGGTAAAGGCGCAGGTGAGGCCATATCTTAAAAATGAACTCGATCCCGCTTCAAGGAACTGCGCATTCTGTCGCAGTTCCTTGCGTCCGTCTGCTGTCGGATGGACGGGCTACCATGAAAGGTATCCCAGAGGCTGACGGGCCAATTAGTTCCGTCCCTTTGCGACAGGCATGCAAAGCCTGGGTAGCACTGTGAAAGCCTAAATAGAGAGAGGCTCTTCCTCCTCTCTCTATTCCCCGCATGTCCTGTCTCTTTCTGACTGGCGGGTGTTCTGCGGCGCCCTTTTGTCTGGTGGTCGCGCGCCCTTTTCCTTAGAAAGCCGTACGCGTACCCCTGCTGTGGTCCCACAATGGGAACGTGGCTTACATCCAGACCGCATGATTAGTAGCCTGGGCTTTTATTCAACGCATGCGAACTTTTGAGCGCCGTGGTGGCAATCTCGAGAAATTACGCGGAGTCCTCAAATGTAGAAGCTTGACCCGTATTTTGCTTTCTCGCATAAGTGTTCGGATTAGCTGCCTTCACGCGTAGCCGTCTCCCGGCTGTTGACTTTTGTTGCCAGTCAAAACTTCTTGTGTTGCCAACAGGTGCCAAGCTGCCAGCCCTCTCTTTAGTCGATCCATCAATTCCCAAAGGCTCATCGTTTTCGCCACTTTTCTCGCGCAACAAAGCCACTGGCGCTTTGCTCAGAGTGCCAGGCGACGGCTCACCTGAACAACCGCTCGCTCCCCTGATTTCCGCTGAACCGGATGGTTCGCTCTCCTGCTGTCCATAATTCGGCGCTCCACCTTCACCTTTGTAGGTTGCACCAACCATCCGTGTGGCATCGCCTTTTAAACCTAACGCGGCGCTCCGGCTTGGCGCTTCAAAGTGTCTATCCGGTAACGCACAGTTCCGCCCATTCCCGCGAAGCTTTCCTTCTGCGCTCTGCAAGTTGTCGCTCACCCAACGGCCGGCAGAAGGAGCTTTTGTTACTCCTTCGGTGTAGTGGCATGCGTGCTCGCTGATTTGGGTTCGATCTGAAATGTCAGCTTCTTCTGCAACAAGTGCATCTACTTTTGCGCTAGAAGCGGCTGTGTCGCACATTTCTTTGTTGCTCGCGTTTCCGGCCAAACCATCCCTAGCGCCTCTGTTATGGCTGGCGGTGCAACAATCTTTTACCTCTCCCTTGAAATCGACAGATCCTGCCGGCGTTTCTCCTTTACTGGACGTTCTTTCTAGGCTTATACCCGACTTGTTCTTATTGTCTTGCGCAACTGTTGTGTCCCTTGATGACCAAGCCGGTTCCTGGCCGGTGGCTGACACTCCGATGGGAGAGCTTCCCCCTGCCGTCACTACGATTTGAGTCAGCCTCTACACGAATGCCAGAGAAGCGGAAGAGGGCACTCTTTGCTATCTCGTAGTGGCCTATATCCTCGTCGGACAGGCGCGCTAGTACGCAACCGACGTCACATGGAAGGATAGCCACCAACATCACTGACCATTCGCCCTGGTCTAGCTCCTCTTCAGTGCAGATCCTTTCAAAGTTTTCAAGGAAAGCTCTGAAGCTCTCGCCCCTTCGAAAAATCCTCAAAGAATCTCTGACTCTTCGCCATTTGAGAAACTGAATCGTACGCACTAGCTCCTCCTGCTCTCGTTCACGCAGTTCAACAAGCTCAGCGCATCTCTTACGACACTACTCCTGCCATTCTTCCTTGCTCATCGCGGAGCCTCCGTCTTTCCTACTGCTCAGGCAGTTCGCTCTTCTCTTACCCTCTCAGAGTTTTCTCCTTTCGTGTTCCTCTCGTTTCTCTTTCTCCTGACGAAGCCTTCGCGTTTCTCGCTCCGCTTTTCGTTGCACAATCGTCTGCCACGATTCGTCTGCCTCGTCGACTGTCACCTCTCTTGCCCGCATAACATCCAAAATCGCCTCTATCGTTTTAGTAGCGTCTACTAAAATGCCCAGTTCTTCCAAAATTTCAAGGAGGTCCTCTACCTTGAACTTCTCTCTCGCGGAACACACCTCGTGCCGCTAATCCCTGCTAAAACACAAGCCTCAGCTTGAGGCGAAGAAAACAAAAACCTGCCAAATTTTTATTTCCCAGAAAACCAAATTCCCACTACTAACATCTGTCTGTGCTAGTGCAGTCTGGCGAAATGATTGTAAAACATCGGGCACTCACCCTGACGAGATATAGCTGGCGCCGTCAGGCCCGTAGCTGCCGGTGTCCGTTGGATCCGGTGACTTGACGTGTCCATCTCTCGCTCTTCAGAAGCTTAGTTGACGCCGTCAGTCACGAAGCTGCCGGGGTCCGTTGGAGCCGGTGACTTTAAGGTGGACATCTCATAGCTGCCTTCCAGTTGATTGGACGCAGCTTTTATCCCCCCGCTGGCAACCAGTTATTGGAACTTGGGGCAGCGTGGTCTCGCCAGCGAATGGACGCGGAAGGCGCGAGACGGGGTTACGAGCAAGATACAAGGAAAAACTTTATACAGGCTATTTACATGATTTACAAGAGAGAGCAACTGAGAGTCCCTCTCAGTGGAAGGCATTTCCTTCTCCAACGGGAGTCTCTTGGCCGCGCTCTCAGGCGAGTTTTGTACGCTCTTCATTCCCTGAGACCCCTGGATGAGGGCCGGGCCTCCTGCAGAAGGCGCGTCCCGAAAAGTTCACTTCGGTGCCGACCGCACCCTTTCTCACCACTGGACACTCCGCCGACAAGAGACGAGATTGAGGAAGAGGGCAATGCTATCTAAGTGGCGCAGGCAGCGCGAGTGGCGTTCCCCCCTGTGCAAATGGCCGCGCATGGGACTTGCGTTCCCAGGGTCTGCAGGTCGTTGCCCGAGTGGTGTGCCTTCGCCTTCGGCCTTCCCCGCCGCCGCCGCCGTGGTCTCTCCGGTCGAAGGAGTCCGCGCGGTAATCCACTTAGGCTGGGAGAGGGGGGGGGGGGTGGCATCCCAAGCATAACAGCCGTTTCATGGCTAACAAGCAAAGCCCTTTGACCGGCTACTTTTGGCGAACACGGTACGTGTACGCTGTGTTGCGCGTGAAGTGATGCATTAATTTTGTCAAATATTTACACTGACCGCGATAAGATCTGATTCAGATCACTCTAGGAGCAACATTTTTTATGCAAATCTTGTACTGTCGTTTCCATCCTTGCGTAACTATAAAATCGCTCTCTAGATAAACAGCATGATAAACACTAGTTCTTATCCTTCCGTTGAGCCTTTCTGCCCTATCTTCCCGTAAAAAAAGACAAGCATCGAATTGTAAATTTAACCTTCCAAAATATAGCAATGTATACAGTGAATGCCGAAGAGAGTTCAATGGAGCAAAAATATGGAACGGATTACCCATGGAGGTAAAATTAGCCAGAAATTTCAAAATGACTTTTAAACTGCATTACAAAACTAATCCAATTTTGCCTGAAACTCTTGTTTTGTGAATTCTTGACACCTGATTTTCCTTGGCGGTGCTTGCTCTTGGTATGTTTTTCTTTGCATTCTGTGTATTATTTTCTTACTTGTGTGTTTTTTGTATTTTGTATTCTTTGTATGCTTCTTGATGTCTCCTATCTTATTGTCGGTTTTTTTCTGCCTCTCTTTGTAGCCTGCACTACTGTGTATACCATGATTAACTCTTTAGTCTTCCGCGCTCTGCGGCTGAACTGAAAGTCATTTTTGTATTGAACCGGCCACTAGCATTTGTAGCTATCGGTCCAAACAGTGTTTGTGTATACCACCTGTGCTCGTAATAAATTTTCCATTAAAGAAAATCTAAAATACGGTGCCAATGCTCATGAGTTCCCTCCTTGCCTGCACTAGATAGCTTTGAAAGAAGGTCGAATCTCAGCCTGCGCCATTCCTTTCCTCAGGACTGCTGATGATCGCTCGCGAGAACCCGAGCTGTCGCTGAAACAAAACTCACTAAGGCGAGAACGCCGCTGCTTCGAAAGGGCCATCGCCTTCTGCTCTTCGTGCCCCTTCGAGCTATGCGAACTGCCGCTGCGCTCTCGGTCACTGAACGCCATATTGCAAGTTTTAACCTCCATGCGCACCTTTATTTACTTATGCTTGCGCGACTGAGCTGTTTTCTCTACTTTTAACAGCTTGCTCCTAAGCGACTTTGTATAGGCACCTCAACTGGTATTCAATCTCCATTTTCGTCCTCGCAGAATGCAACATAGTTTGTAATTCCCGTCTGTATTACAATCTTGATACCTCTCATATTGAGGTAACATCGTTGCGGCCTCAGTCACAACGCTAATCCGCTAATAATAATAATAACAACAATACCGGCTAATACTTAGAACACCCTGCTATAATGCCTTGACGACCGGTTAGCGAGAAACGAACATTATTCATAGTGTAGTGTAGCAGCCGCGCTCGCTCACTGTTGGGAGCTATGCGAGTGAAAGACGACGACGATTCCGAGGCGTGAAGCTCGCTCGCAGCCCGAACGTTTGCCTGGACCTTTGCTGGACGTTGGAAGGCGCCCAAGGTACTGCTGAGCCACAACCCCCTCTTACATTTGGTGGAGGTAAGAGGGGGTTGTGGCTCAGCAGTACCTTGGGCGCCTTCCAACGTCCAGCAAAGGTCCAGGCAAACGTTCGGGCTGCGAGCGAGCTTCACGCCTCTGAATCGTCGTCGTCTTTCACTCGCATAGCTCCCCACAGTGAGCGAGCGCGGCTGCTACACTACAATTGTATCGACAGTGCTCGGCGAGGCATTATGTCTGTCCGTGTCGGACTTACGACAATTATGGCATGGTGGTATATCGTCTGCTTAATTTATCAACGCACGCTGCGGCTTAGCTGTTGGAGATACTGTCATAATCTTCCTGCTTTAAATCGTAAAAACAATATGGATAACGTAGTGATGTCGGTTTGACTGTATGAAGCTAGATAGATAGATAGATCTTTATTTCAGACAACAAGGTCTCGGATACAGGGGCAAAAGGCAGATGCACTCTGCCTGACGGGGCCCAAGCACCCGACACAATGCTCACGACAAGCGGCAAAAGAAGCAAGAGCTTCATACACTCACATTAGAAAAAACAACACATAATTATACAAGGTAAAAGTAGGAGGAAGGTGCATACTTTTGCAATGACATAATTAAAGTAAATATTTACAAGACACATCACAACAAGAAAAACACGAGAATTCAAAGAGTTGACGGAAAAACAGGGACATCAAGAATTTTAATCATTCGGGCGAGAAAGGAGGTAAGCTTTAGCATTTCTATTGAATGACTTTTGGGAAACAGATTTCTGAATAATTTCTATGGCCTGTGTATGTTTATTTAGAAGACTGGGAATTAAATATGAAAGCATTTCGGTTCCATAGTTAGTCCTTACAAATGGTACTCTGTAACTGACGTGCCTTAATTTATAAGGCGCGTCACTACTAGAGTTTAATTGAACATATTTAGTGGGATGATGTTTGAAATCGTTAAACACATAAGAAAGCAGTTTCAACTCAAATAATTCATTGACTTTTAGAATAGAATGCTTAGTGAAGTACAAACCTGTATGATCATTGTATGCGAGGTTTTCGACATATCGTATTGCTTTTTTCTGTAATGTTATCAGCCTCGTGAGGTTAGTTTTCGTTGTAGATCCCCAAACAAGTAAACAATAATGAAGATGTGATTGAATTAGGGTATAATATAACTGCCACTTCAGCCATTTCGGAACAAGGTCTCGAAGTTTATATAATACACATAATGACCTTGATATGCTGGCATGAATCTTATTAATATGCAGGGTCCAACTCAAGTGTTCTTCAAAGATTATGCCTAAAAATTTGTAGGAAGAAACACGCTCAATTACGCTATTTTTGAATGTAAGATTAATTTCACTGTTATCAGGCTTGTTACGTGCCTTAAATACAATAAGCTTTGTTTTATTAACATTTAACTCTAGTTTATTTATATTCAACCATAAAGGCAATTCTTGTAACCATGCATTTGCCTCAGCCTGAATATTACTAAGATGCATGCCAGAAAAAAATACACTGGTATCATCTGCATATAAAATTATTGTGGGAGTTCGAGGGATGGCTATTATATCGTTGATATAAAGAATGAAAAATACTGGACCCAAAATAGACCCTTGTGGGACACCGTATATTAATTGACCAGGTTGTGATTGATGACCATTCAAACATGTATACTGAACGCGACCGGAAAGATAAGTACGGATCAGATTTAAGGCAACTCCTCGAATGCCGTAAAAAGGTAGCTTATAAAATAAAATATCATGTTTAACTGAATCAAATGCCTTCCTGAAATCTAAAAAAAGTCCAACTGTAAATTGTTTGTCATCCATATTAGAAAATATTTTTTCCTTTATACTAAGCAATGCCATTTCTGTTGACTTCTTCTCACGAAATCCGAACTGTTCGTTAACAAAAATTTGTCTGTCGTCAAAGAACTTACACAGTCTGATTTTGATCAAATATTCCAGCAGTTTAGAAAACAAAGGGAGTACAGATATAGGTCTGTAGTTGTTTATATTGTCATAAGGGCCACCTTTGTGTAAGACAACCACTCTGGCAATTTTCATACCATCTGGAAAAATACCTTGAACTAACGCGTTGTTACATATATGCTGCAAGGGCAAGCTAATTAGATCGGCAACAGCAATAATAGGCTCGGCCTTAATTTCATCTGCGCCTGCCGCAGTGGATTTGTCTAGGCTTCTAAGAAATGTGAATACTTCATGTTCGCTGCAAGGATTCAAGAATATGGAACTACCAATTGGAGAGGCAATATACTGAGCAATTTCATGATTTCTATCCTGCTTCTGAGATGATTCGCCAGAGGATAGGAAATGAGCATTAAACTTGTCTGCCAAAGCAGCGCCATTGTATTCAACACCATTGAATGTTAATGTGCTGGGAATATGGGTTGTCGCCCTTCCCATGAGGTCGCTCAAACAATCCCATATTTTCTTAGGGCAATTGGAGACTGCTGAAAATTTATTCTGATAATACTGTTTCTTAGCTTTTTTAATATCAGAGCCTAACTTATTTCTAAGTTTTTTGTATTCCTTAAGTATGACTGGATCTTTTGATTGGATGAATTTGTCAAAAAGCCTGTCACGGGTTTGAATTCGTCGATATAACTCTCTCGTAACCCACGGCTTTCGAGACTTTTTGTGAGTTTTTCCCACTGTCAAAGGAAATGCGGTATCATATTTGCTTTTTACTAACTGAAGAAAGATATTGTACGCTATACTAGGATTTAACTCATTGTAAACTTCGCTCCAGGCAGTGCTTTCCATCATGGATCTAAACCTAGCTAAGTTTTCTTGATTGAAACTGCGATATACTATCTGGGGAGTTGGTACTTGCTTCCTTTTTTTTATCGCCCGAGGAAAAAAACAGAATATAGGCAGATGGTCGCTCAAATCAAATGTAAGCACTCCTGATAGCACTCTTGATAACTCATGATTTGTAACACATAAATCTAATAATGAGTCCCTCTCTAAGGTTATTCTTGTTGGTGACTGAATAACATTGGTGCAGAGAAATGCATCAATGGTTTCACAAAAAAGACGTCGCGGGGAGCTGTTTGTCAAAAGATCAATGTTAAAGTCTCCAACCAAAACAACAGGGATATTTACGATACAAGCATATTCAAGAAGATCACGCACAAACTTGATAAATTCGGTACTTTCACTAGATGGGGGCCGATAAATGCAAGCGATCAGTGTTCCATGACATTTTATAGCAACCGATTCGTAGTGGGTATCGACAAGAGAAAAATCTGATAAAACTTCATAGTCAAGGTTTTCTTTAACATACAATGCGACGCCACCTCCTCTACGGTTTTCTCTGAACACGCCTTCAAACTTGTAGCCACGAAAGAAGATAACATCATTTTGATTTGTGAACCATGTTTCGGTGTACGCTAGTATATCAAATCTGTGATTCAGGGAATCCAAAGCTGATTGCATTTCAAAGTGCTTATTTTTTAGACTTCTAATATTCACATGAAAGACTGACATCCTGTCATTTTCGTGAACAAGACAACTGCTCACCGCAGAGTTAAAAGATAAAGCATTGTAGTAAAGAGGCTGTGTTTGTGATGCCATCAAAGAAAAATAATGAAAAAAACTGATCAGTAAGGCGAAGTAGAGGCGGTGCCTGCTCAGATGATATTTTCCAGGTCAGCAACACACGCGATCCGTATTGCCGTTTCACCCTGGCACTTGCGTACAAAAAGCTTTCCATTACTGTGCCAAGCATATTCGTACTGCTTTTCTGTGGCCCTTGTCCTCATCATCCACATGAGCTTTTTGTTCTGCGCTGTTAAATTGTCAAGAAAGTACACTGTGGATTCAGCTTCCCGCATACTTTGCTTCTTTGCCATCCATTGGTCCTTCATTACACGTGAGGAAAAGCGAACCAGAACTGCCGGGGTTTTGCCACGTTTAGCGGGCAGTCTATGAAGGCCTTCAACGTCGTGCTCAGTCAACTGAGGAAGCTCTAGGTCCTGGGCTATAGCATTGATTTTTTGGAACAAGTTTTCATTTTTGGTTTGCGCAAGTCCATGTACTTCCAAGTTATTCCGCCTGCTGTACTGTTCCAGACTGTTTATTTGCTGTCGTAGTTCGCAGACTTCGGTGTTAGTGTTCTCTGACTGAATCTGTGCCTCAATCTTTTCAACCCTTTTCGATAAAGTGACAATCTCAGTGGACTGAAGCTGCATTTTGGCCAGCACTTCATCATACTGATCTGAAAGATGCTGAACAGACTTTTCCATACTTTCCACTGTCTCTTTTACCTGGAAAAGGATATCTAACTTCTGTTTGATTTCCGGTAGTTCACAGAGCATTTTGTTGATTTCCATTAGCATCCTTTCTGTCAGAGACTGCTCCTTCTGTACCTTTGTTACAATGTTTGAGCCTCGAGCAGCTGAAACTACACATGTTTGACACTTCCAACTTTTTTTATCGATATCTGTCATTGCTTTGTAGGCAGCTTTCGTCGTATTAGAACAAGCGCCTAAGTGGTAACCGTATCGGCATTCTGAGCAGGTAAGGGACGAGCCCTCTGCTGGAAGTGGCTGATTACAAACCAGGCATATATCACAAACAGGATCACCCATAGCACTCGCGATGGAAAAGCATGCGGCACAGTAGAAAACAACTACAGCAACAGCACAGACTCAAGCGGCGGCGGCGTTTGGCAGAAGGTTTCTTATGACTTCAATAAGTGAAAGCACACCAACCTGCAAAGTGAAGGATTTGCAGTTACTCTGTGCCGCTGTTGCTTCCGCCACCGCCGCTGAGCAAGTGTGGGGGGCACAGGTGAGCCTTGTCCTTTTATATGCTCCTGGCTGGTGCTGCTTGTGTCGTTATCTTGCGGGGCCGATCGTCGTCGCTCTTGCCACTTTAGTTCACCACGTGTATCGCTGCAAGCCTGGCCAAGAACTGCAAAGTGAAGGATTTGCAGTTACTCTGTGCCGCTGTTGCTTCCGCCACCGCCGCTGAGCAAGTGTCTAGTCATTTTGTCAAGTGGATGGGTTCTTTATGAGAGAGGGCAGCAGGTGCAGGCATTCCACGGATTTGAACACAATCCCGTGCTATTATAACATTGAAGTGCAAGCGGCTGAACAAAATTTCCCTACTGGTAAATGCACACACACAAAAAAATATCCCTGGCAGTCTCTTCCTATGAAGTCGCCACACGCACTTCACGCGAAATTGAGGGCTGCTCTATTTAGGGCAAAAAGATAGGGACCGAAGGAAATAGTCTTTCTCGCCTCTTCCATATTAAGGCCACTCTGGCAGCTGGTTTTATCTCAGCCTCTTACTTACCGTGTTTTATTGCGAAAGCAATACTGCGCTAGGTTTTGAGCCTTCAGCGTCGTCCCGGCGGATCCAAGTTTGACGATTAGCTTGACCTCTGTTGTGGCGTTCATTGATGCGCTCTGACATAGACAGCGTTGTAGACTGCGTTGATTAGGAGGTAAGGAAAGCGCCTTACCAACTCTGTGGCTTAGTGGACACATCAATAACACTTTAAGCTAATTCCGGCCTTCATTGATGCGCTCTGACATAGACAGGGTTGTAGACTGCGTTGATTTGGAGGAAAGGAAAAGCGCCTTACCAACTCTGTAGTTTAGTGGACACCTCAATAGAACTTTAAGCTCATTCCGGCGTTCATTGATGCGCTCTGACATAGGCAGCGTTGTAGACTGCGTTCATTTGGAGGAAAGGTAAGGCGCCTTGCCAACTCTGGTTTAGCGGACAGCTCAAAAGTACTTTAAGCTCATTCCGGCGTTCCATGCCGCATTCAGGGTTTCGCCTTTCACTACTGTAGTCGCTAAACTTGCTCGTAACTTTCGCAACCTTCCGGACTTAACCAAGCTAAGCCTGTGCCAATTTTTTTCTTTCATAACCGTGTGATGGCAGACTCAACGCGTCCATAGACGAGGAAAACTCTGCGCAAGAGCCACGTGCATGGAAACAACTTTTCGGGTTTAATACTTACTGCCACTCCCCTAATTTGAACAGGGCTTAATTGAGAAAGCAGGCGTTACCCTTATATTCACACAATATTTCGAGAGATGACCCATGGTGCACAACTCTAAATTTTTTAGTTTGTTACCGACCGTGTCAAAAGTAAGTTCCACTGTGACGCTCCTTAAGTAGAAATGTTTACAATGGAAATTTGTCAAGCATAAAAAGGATACCTAATACTATCTTATCCATCTACTACTAATCTCTACTAATACTAATATTCTACTGATACTACTAATAATCTACTACTAATACTATCTTATCCATACTGCTAATGACATTGCCACCTTTGGCTTTTAGCGCATACATCTGGTTTTTACATATACTTAGCTTTCTCTTCTATGCTTTTAGGCTACCTCTGCTCTTCATAGCATGCTCGATTTTCTTCATGTTAAACTTCCTTATGTCGGCCACCTTGCGCTTATTTACTAACTACGACTGCTGTACCAGTTCTATTCTGTCTATGGAGTTAGACGTCCCATGCTTTGGTGTTTTTAATCAGATCTTTAGTCTCCTGTGATGGCTTCCCGGTATACTGGTGAACCATGCTACCGCCTACTTCGACGGCGCACTGCGTAAATATATCTGTGAGACGATCGTTAATTGTTTCAACATTACGGTTGTCATCTTCAGTTAAAGCAGAAAATCTCTGCAGCAAAATCCAAAATTCCTCTACTTTCCCTCTTAATGCTAACTCGTTAATAGACTTCCGCTTCACTAATTTCTTCCGTTCTCTTCTAAACTCCAAGCTAACACGAAACCTTACCATTGTGTGGTTGCTACAGTGGACCTTTCCGAGGGCCTCCACATCGTCTACGATGCCAGGGTGAGCGCACTGTATGAAGTCTATTCCATTTTTAGTCTCATCATTGAGGCTCTTCCATGTCCACTTCCTGTTTGCTGGTTTGCGGAAGAAGGTATTCATGATCTGTAAATTATTTCTATCTAGAACCTATCTAGAACCTATTTCTATCTAGAACCTATCCCATGTTCGCCAACCGCCTGGTCACCAGCCTGCTTCTTGCCTACCTTCGCACTGAAGTCGCCCATCAGTACAGTGTACTGTGATTTTACTTTGGTCATTGCCGATTCCAAATCTCATACAAGCATTCCACAACCTGGATATCATGGCTTGACGTAGGCGCGTAGGCCTGCACCACATTCAGCTGGAACCTCTTATCAAGCCTATTTACGACAGCTGCCGCACTCTCGTTAATACTATAAAACTCCTCTGTGTTCCCAGCTATATCCTGATTGATGAGGAATCCCACACCTAGTTCTCGTCTGTCTGACATCCAAGATACCACAGTACGCGCCCACCCTTTAGGACTGTAAGCGCCTCATCTGCCCCTCTAATCTCAATAAGCCCTACGACATCCCATCTAATATCCTCTAATACCTCCAACATGACACTGCTTAGCTAGCCTCAATGGATAAGCTTCTAGCGTTAAACGTTGCCAGGTTGAGTTTCCAATGGCGGCCTGTCCGGAACAAGAGATTCTTAGAACCCTCTGCTGCGTCACAGGTCTGACCGCCCCTTTGGCCAGTTGCTCCGTAGCCGCTGATGGCTGAGGGCCGAGGGTCAATTGGTTTGTTCATAGAAGCTTGCGGCCGAGCGCTGCACCAGGATGGCCAAATATTGTTCTGGTGAGGAAGTTCGTTCTCGGTTCTGGTCACCGAGTCCAGGCCGCACTCCTAGCCTGGTTGTGTAATTCCATCGACAAGCGGATTTTTTTTTCTTTTAACTTTTTTAAAACACCCGGTGGAGAATTGCGTGGCACCGGGAGTTGATCCCCGGTCCTCTTGCAGGCGAGGCGGATGCTCTAACTCTACGCCATCGCTGTATGTTATACACAAATCAATACAGTCGTGAATGTAATCAGAGCGTTACTGAGAGAGGCAGTCAAGCACAGCAATGCGACATCCCGAAAGTAAAGAAAGCTATACGAGCAATGCAAAGGGTGAAAACAGCTGGTGAGGATCAAATAACAGAATATTTGTTCAAGGACGCTGTAGATATTGTGCTAGAAAAACTGGACACCCTGTATACGCAATGCCTTGTGACCTCGAGCGTACCAGGAGCTTGGAAGAACGCTTACATTATCTTCATTCACAAGAAAGGAGTCGTCAAGAACTTGAAGAATGACAGACCGATTAGCTGACTTTCCGTAGCCTACAAGGTATCTACTAAGGTAATCGCTAATAGAGTCAGGACAACCCTAGACATCAATCAACCAGATTATAAGGCAGGCTTTCGTAAAGGACACTCGACAATAGACAATATTCACGCTCTCAATCAAGTGATAGAGAAATGCGCAGAGTATAACCATTTCCTATATGTCGTTTTCACTGATTGCGAGAAAGCATTTGACTCAGAGGAAAGCTCGGTTGCCATGCAGGCATTGTGGAATCAGGGTGTAGAAGAGAGTTATGTGCAAATATTGGAAGATATTTATAACGATTGAACAGCTACCATAGTCCTCCATAAAGTCAGCAATACAATTCGAATAAGTAAAGGTGTCAGGTAGAGAGACACGATCTTCGCCATGCTATTCAACGCCTGTTTGCAGCAGGTATTCTGGGGCCTGAAGTGGGAACAGTTGGCGATAAGAGTTAATGGAAAATAAATAAGTAATTCGCAATTCGCTGATGACATTGCTTTGCTAAGTCACTCAGGACATGAACTGCAAAGCATGATCAATGAATTAGACAGGCAGAGCGGAACGATGGGGTTAAAAATTGACATCTTCTGAGTATCATGTTAAAAAAAAAATATGTATAAAAGTCGCTTATTTTTGCAATAAAGCTCAGTTGAAAGTCAGCGCTCTGCTTCGTTCCCTTTTCTGTCTGTCCTTGTTTCGTGTGCGCTGCAAACACCTACAGCATAAAAAACCAACTAGCCCAAGAAAAGACGATTCTAAAAACTAACGTGCAGAAAACCAAAGTAATCTTCATGAGTCTAGCAATGGAACAGCAGTTCGCATTTTTGTAGCGAGGTGCAAGAAGTAGTAAGAGAATATGTCTACTTAGGGCAGGTAATGACCGCTGATCCGGATCATCAAAGGGAAATAACTGGAATAATAAGAAAGGGGAGGAGCGAATATGGGAGGTTCTCTCAGATCATGAATGGCAGTTTGCCAATATCCCTCGAGAAAAAAGTCTACAACAGCTGTATCTTACCGGTACTCACCAATGGGACAGAAACGTGGAGGTTAAGAAAGAGGGTTCAGCTTAAGTTGAGGATAACGCAGCGAGCTATGGAAAGAAAAATGATAAGGGTAACGTTAAGAGTTCGGAAGCGGGTGGAGTGGGTGAGGGAACAAAAGCATGTTAATAACATCCTAGGAGAAATCAAGAGGAAGAAATAAGCTTGAGCAGGGCGTGTAATGCGGAGGCAAGATAACCAGTGGTCTTTAAGGGTAGCGAAGTGGATTCCAAGAGAAGCCAAAGGTTGCAAGGGGCGGCAGAATGTTGGCTGTGCAAATTAAATTAAGAAGTTTGCGGAGATACGGTGGCTGCAACTGGGAAAGGACAGGGTTAATTGGAGAGACATAGCAGAGGCCTTTGCCCTGCAGTGGGAGTAGTCAGGCTGATGATGATGATGACCTTAAGCACCCGAGCTGCAGCTGGCTGTGCTTGTGAGCGCCTTTTCCATAACGAACCATAGAAGAAATACATTGTCAGTTTCATTATCCTTTAATTGCTCAAAAAGTTTTCTGAGCATTTCCTGAATCAGATTTGCTGAAAACACAGTCAAATAGCGGCTGTATCGGCGGATTCAGAATCACACTTACTGTGTGTTACTTCCTAGTAGTCGTAGGGTCTGAACTCTCACAAAAAATGACCATGTTTCAATAACATTGGGACAAAGAAAAAAATTGCTGAGGCTCAGCTTGGCTAAGCCTGGGGAATGCGAAGCATATTAGTGGCTAGGCGTGGTAATACATGGCTTTCCTTGGTTGAATACTTGGTCATTTTAATACAACCACTAGAAGCCTTCGCCGTGGGGGAAGACAACGGTATGGCTACAGCGGAACGCCGACTAACCCCGAGACGCGCGTTGGGTGAGCGCCTGGATTGCCACGGAAGCCGCGTCTGCCTGCCCGGTGGAGCGAGCGTTTCACCTACACCGAGTGTGAAAGCGCGTTCGAAATGCGCGGGAATGCGCGGGTGTGACGGCTAGGGGTCCCGCGGCGACGGCGCGAGGTGGAGGCCGGCTCTCTCATCCGATGTCACGTGGTGTGACGTCACGGTGTCACGTGGCGTGACGGCTAGGGGTCCCACGGCGACGGCGCGAGGTGGACGCCGGCTCTCTCATTCGATGTCACGTGGTATGACGTCACGGTGTCACGTGGTGTGACGTCTCGGTGTCACGTGGGGGTCCCACGGCGACGGCGTGAGTGGTAGCTCTAGCAATATGCTTCGCATAAAAAAATGCCAACGATTAGGTTACTTTGTAATGCGATGTTTGAGCGCAGCTGATCAGCTGTTTGTTTTTTGATAGACTGAGGCTAAGAATTCGAGCAAGGCATGTATCTTCATTTAGAGACAACTTGTTATTTTTCACAGATTTTCCTTCAAGAAACACTCCACTAATATTTCATGACTCTCATGAAGGAAGCCTTGTGGTCGGAGAAATAGACGGATATATGCTCGACTTGTTGCATCAATGCCTGAGACGATGTTCGTGCAAGTATTTCCCGAGGTTCAAGTATTTCGCGAGATACGTATAGCACATTCTCGCGCAACTTACATGCTGAAGTTCAGTTTTTTTTTTTGCTTAACAGTCCGGTGTAGATTATAGCTGCGAAACAAATTTTTGGCGCCAGTAATCTCAAGACGTCTTGTAATGGAACTTTGACGCAGAGTATGAGCTGCAACGCAGTTCATTTCGTAGGAATGTGCACTGGATGTTGGCGCAAATTTAATGCGCTGTGTAGGGCGCGTTTATTCACTGTGAAGCGTAAACCTCTACTGGTGCTCTCTGCACAAGTTACAAGTTATGCTGAATGTGACAGTACGCGATACATTGACTCCTTTCTTTCTAGATTTTCTGTTTGATTGACATAATAGTGCTGTTGTGCTTGCTTGAAGTCTAAGATGAATTTTTCCCCACTCCTGCTTAGGCTTAATATGGCCTGTATTATTGTGAAACAAATAAGTAGACGATTGTTGACGCAGGCAAGCTGTTGTAAGTTAACTCTGCACAACAACCACGTGGTGCAATTTCAGCGAGGCGGCTTAGTGAGGCGATCCTCGGTGTCCAGTGCAGACGAGTGCAGCATTCGCAAAGCAGCGCCACCAGGCAGAAGGTGCGCCCTCGGTGCTTCGGCTTGATCTCCGTGCTCCTCCCCTTTTCTGCCACGGCCACTGGCTCTCCACTCGGGATGAGGTTCTTCGGCTTGCGCTTCCCACAGCTGTGTGGCAGCGCCCATCCCCAGCGCGACGTCTCTGCGATGGAACCACCGGGTGCAGGTTTACAGGAGGCTTGAATCGAGCCTACCCACCTTCTTTTCCTGCAGCGGCGGCAAGGAAAGGGAACGCAAGCAGAGACTCAAGTCCGGCCAGGTTCCGGTGAAATATACAGCGTAAGCACACTCAGATATGCTGCTTTTAAAAGGCGCATATTGTCTCCGCTGTGAGAAGTTTGAGTAATTTGCATTCGGACTTGAAAACGAACGAATTCGGAGGACCAGTGCGGTGACCTTGATAGTATACATTGAACAATGGTATGTGAGGTAACTCAAAACGGGACAAGGGACAGAGAAACACGCACACAACTCTCTGTCCCTCTCTGTCACTTGCCACGTTTTACGCTACCTCACATACCATGGATCACCATTATCGACTCCGCCGAGGTTTCTACCCTTGTGATATATATAGAACAAATTCGCAGCGGTGTTTAGCGAAAACTTTGTCACCATTTTGTCCATATTTAGGAGAGCTCCTGAATTCGGCGCATTTGAACAGGCCATGCTGGCACGTGAAAGAGACCACTTGACATTTTAGCGATGAATTGTTTTAAAATAACTCTTATTGCCTGTGTGCGTATGGAATATGAAGCTTCAAACTTAAGTTTTTAACGTTTGGCTTGGCGACGCTCTGCGTTTCGCTATGTATTTGTCAAATAAATCAGCTTTTTGAGAGTGCTCCCATAATTCACTCTATTCCCATCTCTATCCATGGGGTTCCGCAAACTGAACCCACAGCAAGTGATCGGCTGTATTACTGCGATGCATGGCAAGAACTGCGAGGCTCTGTGAAAATTCATCGGACAATGTAAGAGCTTGGCTGCAGCAATGTTGTCTTCTATATAGTACACGTTGTGCTTGAAAGCAGTTCAAAATCGAAAATAAAAATACAGGCTTAGTTCTGCTATCACAAACCTCTCAATAAGGCCACCGTGGAGGAGATATCGTTGTAGCGCAGCTTAGAACGTAAAAAAAATCACTTTTTGATTTTTACCAATCTTGAGTAGCGGAATTATTCTGACGATTACTCTGGGGCTCATATGGTTTTCCTTCCTTAAGTTCAGACACAACAGCGATCTTTTGAAAGCAAGTGGTGCTTGAGCATGTCCGAAGTCTTTAGATATTTCACCCAGACGAATTTATTTATTGCCGAAAGCAAAACAGGGCACTTACCTCTACTGATTCTCCAACAGCCACCAGGCTGAGCCCAAAAGGTACACGCCATGCCTTACCCACCTTTAGCATGTATTACTCTCTGTTCTTGGTTCGCTTGGGGCGTGTGATCTGTGCAATACTGCATGCGCAACTGGCGAGCGCGGCGGCGGCATCTCTGAGTCACAAGAGCAGCGACGGCGGCGGCGCGCCAGCTGTGCACCGTGTGACGTCACTGCTCTTCGCGCATGCGCAGTAAGGCCTTTCGTCGGCTCCGTGAAATGGCTCGGCGACTCGCGTAGTGTTACTTTTGCATCAAAATGGAAACAAGGTCTAGGCAGGCTATTCTGCATATGTTCCGCCACACGAGTTCAACGCCACAACTGAGAGTTGCTTGACTGTGCCGGACAACAGCTTTACGGCGCCGTTCACGTAGAAGACATAGCTATAAGAACAACGATTGTTACGAAACAAGGCGAGAGGAAGCCGGAAACAGGGGACGGGGAAAGATAGATGCGATTGTCGCAGACACTAGCAGTAGTAGCGATCAGACATGCATCGATATAGAACAGTGCACAGTACTGTGGTGCGCTCTTTTGTGGTATTGTTTAGCATGACCTGCACTAGACACATTTAGTAATTGCGGCTAGCACCATCTATAATCTATCCAATAATCCGCTAGCCAGCACTGTGAAAATATTTCATTTTTAGATCTACTCTTGACGTCGAGACAGATTCCGCAAGATGGCAGGGGTAAGCAAAAGCTGTCTTCCAACACATAGACGATGGCTTACCTGGTTTCCTGTATGCACCCAAGTAAGGTTTGTTCGGCCTAGAAGAACTGCTAGTCTCCGTCGAAGCTTTCACTTTCTCTCTCTGCTGGACGGCTTCATCATGACCCTGGAAGGCAGAAAATTGGGCAGGAAAGAACTTAAGCATCACTGTGAATGTCAGTTTTCACTCAGTCCTTGAGGCACAGTTCTAGATTGCACGCATGGCGCTCTCTGGAGAGCGGTGGAACTCATATTTGCATTCGGGCTTCCAACCGGATCCCACCGAAGGTGCCCTTTCAGATACATAACTCTTTGGTTCCTGTGGTCCGAAAACTTACATTAGACGCAGGAGGCTCCGCGGATGCCGCAGAAAGATAGCAGGTATAGCCGAGTGAGCATCTAAAGAACCATGTGGAGCTGTGTACGCCACACAAGACGCAAAATACCACCTCCTAGATTTCACAGTTCGAAAAAACACCTATGGCCCGTTATTTATTTCCGCGGCGCTAGTGGACTGAAAATAGTAGACCGAGGTATTCATATGACAGCTGCTAAAACGTCACATCTTGAATTCTGCTTATTTATTTGTTTGTTTGTTTGTTTATTTATTTGTACTGTCAGCTTATGCCAAGACACGAGTTGCGAATGTTGAACAATATAAAACACAACACAAAGTAACATTGTGCAATCAGACATAGGACAATTCAGTCCATAGAATTTAGGGTAACAAGCACAACATAACAGAAACTCATCAAAACTGGTTTCCTTCAAACCATTCACAAATGAGAACCACGAATGCAACGGAAATAAATAATCAAAAGCAAGATGGAATACATCAACAGATCCCCACCTCATTAGTAATACATAGGAGGAATACGAATACGAATACGCTAGAAATTTGAAACATTACTGTGCCCCAAGGAGGCGCGAATCGCAGACAATAAACTTTAAGAAGCATCAATGTAAACAGGATTAAGACCAAATGACATGGTATATGGGTCAAAAACATACTAGTTCAAAACAGTCGCAAATATTTCGCGAGGGCGTTTTCAAAAGCTTTTAAATCCGAACACTGAACAACCTCTTTTGGTAATTTCTTCCATACGCCAATAGCGGGAACCAGAAAACAATATTTGAAAGAATCTGCTCGAAAACCTAGCGGTGTGATATGTTTAGAATGTTTGGTTCTGCTGCCTGAAATATTCAGTGCTTTGATGCATCAGTTCAGATTAACCTTATAGTCACCACTCACCACATGAAAAAAGGATATCAGCTTGATAAACTTCATTTTCTGTTTCACAGTTGTTAGCCCGGCCCTGTTTCTATGTTCCGACACTGATTGGGTTCTAGAGCGTGAACTGAAGATAAATCTTAGAGCTTTGTTTTGTATCCGTTCACATTTTGAAATGTTCTGTTGAGTGTACGGCTCGCAAAGGTGACTAGCATAAGTCAGCACTGGAGGAACAGTCATCCAGTAAGCTATTAGTTTTAGCTCCGCAGCGGCATCAAGAAGCTCTCGTCGCAATGACCAGAGCTTTCGCATGGCCTTATTGCAAACGTAGTCAACGTGCGCTGTCCACTTTAGGTCTAGTTTAAGGGGAATAACTGAGTATTTTACATCGGTTACTTCAGTTACCATTGATACTGTAAGGGCCGACTAAGGGGTTTTTGTTACGTGTCAAGCGCATAAAAAATGTTTTCGATGCATTCAGTTCCATTTCCCACCCATCGCACCAGAGTCTAATTTTCTCTAAATGGTTCCTAAGTTATTCAGAAGAGGTATATATTTTTGGATACACAATGGTGTCAACTGCATAATGTTTCATCGCAACTTGTGGGGAAAAACCTGTGCTCATGTCACTGATATACATTGAAAACAGCAAAGGCCTTATTACCGATCGTTGCGGCACACCTGAGCGAACTGATGATTGAGAACTAAGAGTAGAGTTGAATGAAACCAATTGCTCCCTTTCTGATAGATATGCGTCTACCCAGTTCACTAGCTGATTCTTGCGGAGGGTACAAAAAAGCTTTATAAGCAGTTTTCTGTTTGGTATTCTGTCGAATGCTTTCCGAAAATCGATAAAATTATATCTATTTATTCCTTTCCCATCAATACATTCATTACTCATGTGTAAGCGCAATCATAACTGTGGATGTTCAGTACCCACTTCAAAAACCGTGCTGATTGATCCCCAGAATGCCGTTTTCCTCCACAATTTTCATCAAGTGGTGGGCCAAAATAAGCTCCAGCGTTTGGCAACATTTGCTGGTCAGGGAAATTTGTCGGCAATTCCTGACGTCATCTTTTGGACCGTGCTTATGAATTGGTATAACCTTAGCCCGTTTCCAGTCATTGGGTACTTGACCAGACTCAAGGGATTTCGTGAAAAAAACTACGAGGTAAAAGGAACACCACTCTGCGTATCTCTTTAAAAAAGCATCAGAAATTTCATCAGGGCCTGCAGATTTTTTTTGTCCAGTTTAAGAAGTAGATTCAGAATGCCGGATTGACTTACTTTAAGCTCAGGCTCAGGTTGTATATCAAGAGTTTCCGTTTGGGGCGTAGTACCGTCATCCAAATTAAAAACTGATTCAAAGTATTCATTTAGGAGGCAAGCCAATTCAGTCCAGTCAGTAGTAGCTCTGTCTTTGCTTGTCAACAATTCATATCCAGATGTTGGCTTCGAAATATATCTCCAAAATGTTCCCCCAGCTCTTTTCATGAAACAAGTTAGTGTTTGACTCATATAAAAGTGCTTCGCATGGATAATTTCCATTTTCAACTGCTTAAAGAGTGCTTTAATATACCCGCGCGGTGTTTTAGAGGTGGAGTTTTTAGCTCTGAGACGTTTCAAAAGGCGCTTTTTATGAACAACTCCTCATGTAATCCATGGACTTCTTTTGTGGACTTTTTTAGTGCGCATGGGAACAAATCGTTTTATCGAGTCAAACACTATTGTTTTAAACTTCTCCCACTCATCGTTTACAGATGTAGACTCTAGACAGATATTACAAGTGAAATGGTCGTATCCTATCTAATTATGATATCATCAGCTTTAATGAAGTCCGGGACGGTCACGGTTTTAAAGTTTTCAATGGTGAGGTATTTGGTGCATAAGTGCGTAATGACCATCTTGTGATTAGAGATCCCTTCTGAGACTTCAGACCGATCATTAAGCTCTGAAACAGCATTGCATAAAAAAACAAGGTCAATTAGCGACTCTCCCAATTCATGGATTCGCGTGGGTGTGTTCACAGTTTGTGGTTTGGTTTGGTTTATGGGGTTTAACATCCCAAAGCAACTCAGGCTATGAGAGACGATGTAGTAAAGGGCTCCAGAAATTTCGACCACGTGGCGTCCTTTGACGTGCACTTTATCCAGTAAATAAGTGGTAGATTAAAATCCCCAGCCTTATCATATTGCATTTACAGTGACCGAACTTGTGAGTGAAGAAATCATTAAGTAAACCCATGCATTCCTCAGCGGTACCTGGAGGACGACATACTGCGACAACTACAATTAACAAAACATCTATTCTCATGGAACACATGACACACTCCAAATCAGGTGGAGAACAAATTTCTGTACCTACAATTAAGTTTTATAAACAATGTCAACTCCCCCTCCTCGAGACCCACGGTCTTTCCGACATGCTGTGTAATTAGGAGGAAGAAAATCAGCACTCTCAATACAGTAATTTAACCAAGTTTCAATGACAGTCACGGTATCCGGTTCGTGTTCTAAAAGGGCAGCTTCAAAATGTGATGTCTTCTAGAAAATACTGCTTACATTAAGGTTCAAAATTATGAGCTCATAAGGAGGAGTTCTAGTTGCCCTGTGGGTTGCTTTCACTCTCATGCTTACAAGCATCCCTGTAAGCCTTCCGTGTTTTAGCTTCATCATCCCAGTAATAAGATTTGCCATTCACATAGAGCTTGTCGTAAACAAGGCGCACTTTATTTCCACTTCTCACTTTTCGCGCTGTCCCAAAGACACTTTCTGCAATGTGAAACTAGCTTCTAAAAATTCTCGCTGATTGAAACCCCAGTGTCAGCTTGCAGCGGTTGTGTATGATTTCCTGCTTTTCGTTGAAATCAAAAAGGCGGAAAATAACTGGTCTCAAGAAAGGGTGCTTTCCACCGAGGCGGTGTATTAAGCTCTAAGCTTTTGGGAGCAACGGCAATCACAGAAAACACTTTTTCATTCACCGCTTTCACCAGATCTTTGCGGGTTTCGTTGTCTTGTTCTGGTAGGCCATAAACGATAAGGTTATTGCGACGGTTGCGGTTTTCCATGTCCTCAACTTTCCTAGATAGGTCAGCGACTGCTTCGTTTAGGCAAGTAACTGTCTCCTGCGCGTCGTTGATTTTCAAAAACGAAGATTCAAGTTTAGCTAAGCGGTCCTGAAAGCTTTTTATGACGATACTGTTTTCTTTCACTTTTTTCTTAACTGCTCTCTGGTCGCGTTTAATGCCGCCTAGCTTCTTCGTGTGTTCCTTCAGCGTTTCCAAAATCCGTTCGAGTTTTTTATCTGTGGTCGAGCCCGGGCCCGGATTGATTTCAACGTCACCACTTGTAATAAGTTTAAGACATACAGACCAACAATCACAAACAAGCCACGCTAGAGTGCGGGCGCACGGCAGAACAACTAGAGAGAAGGGTAATTACTTCTAACTGAGGAAGTGTCCCATCTTACCTGCAGACAGGCAAAAACCAGCACATTGGAGACCATGCTTGTATCCGTGCCGTGCCCGCAACTGAAGCCGTGAGGGTCCGAGAGTCCTCTTGTGTGGGGAACAGCCAGTGCTATGGTCGATGGTGATTGGTGGCAGTCGGCGAAGAAGGATCTTTGGATGAACGTGTCGATCAGCTGCATGGATGATAGTTGCAGATAAGCAGGGCGCAGCGGTGAGCGCCCTGGCTTGTCGAACGTGATAGCGCTTGAATTCCCAGCAGCGACGAGAAACGGGACCTGCAGACAGGCAAACGCCAGAACAATGGAGACCATACTTGTGTGCATGCCGTGTCCGCAACTGAAGCCTTAGTTAAGAACTTACGCTTATGCTCCTTACCCGACGATTCATTACATTTCCAGCAGAGGAATTAGAGGATTTAACCTTTACGATTAGCGCAAGGGTGTAGCCCAATTCGAATGCACTATGCTTACCTCTCCTGGCTCAAGGCAATATTTTTACTTAGTAGAACGTTAAGTTGGGCGAGTTGGTATAGGTTCATGGTTGAAAAACAGCGCACAAAAGACTAGACACAAGAGTAAAGGCGACGACAGGACAAGCGCTGAACTCACAACTAAGGCACTGCTTTGTACTGCTTTGTTAAGCCAAGCAAAGGTGTTGTATTCTCACAGAGATCAAACCACGCGGGAAGTAGCAAAAGCATACTTCATCGCAACGGAGCAACGGGGCTGCGTTAGCAAACCTTCGGTTGCTTTAAGTGATAACGAGATCACGTTTCTTGGCAGATTGTGGGCTTCGGGCGCACACTAGTTTTATAATTGTCATAGTTTTGTGTGTTCAATTTTGTTTTCATGATTATGCCTTCCTTATATACCCAGGTTTTCGCAATAAAGCCTTAGTTGTGAGTTCAGCGCTTGTCCTGTCGTCGCCTTTACTCTTGTGTCTAGTCTTTTGTGCGCTGTTTTTCAACCATGAATATTTTTACTATGACTGCCTCCAGTGTTGGTTTAGAATTATCAATAACATCATAATTATTTTTTGCTTTAACTTCTAAGGCGCATCTACGACGACCGAAACGAAATTTGATGACAGCATGCTTGTCAAGATGGCCCAGATTCTTCCGTACATTAACGGGATCAAGCTCATCGGGAAGCCTCCACGAGCGGCGCCCGACAGGCGGTGATACTGAGCACAAAAAGAATAAAATATCGGTTCGGCACCTCCTTTGCAGCTGGATTTGGCAGCGAGGGCAATCTGCTTGTCTTGCAGTTTCAGTATATATTAGTACCTCTACTACGTGAATGGCTAGCTTTGAGGCGTCCATCAAGAGTGGTTCCCATCGGAAGGGTAGCGCAGGAGCTAAATGGTTTAGGCGATTACATTCTGAGACAAATACCAAATATTTGCGCAGTGACATGTTTCGCGTGTAAATCAGGCATTCACGCACAGGCGCCTACTTGTTATCTCACCTGTTCATGGTGGCGTTCGTTGTCTTCAGCTTTTCCTGGATGGGGCTGAGGGCCAGGTGCGCGCAGTGTCGGAGAAATCACGGGGGCCACTCGCATCAGTGGTCGCCTGCGGCATGACGTCCCGGCGACACCATTCGGCCCGATTTTCCTGTCTGGACGCCATCCTCTACCTCTCAGCTTGACGGACGCTATGCGGACGTGTTGATGATGATGATGATGATGTCCTCGGGCTGAATGGCACATACCCACGGCGGGGCTCCATGGCCGGAGTTAGCTCCTTCTTCTTCTCCTCAGTAAACATGGCACTGCTCATGCTGCTTCCTCCATTTCGGAATGCTGACTGTAGATGACGCATCGCTCATCTTCTTTTCAGTGTTGTGTTTGGCACCTTTGGAGCAAACATCGAAACTCGCACGAAGAAGAGAAAGGAATGCAAAGGACGAGGCATGGAAGAAGAAATATTATTGCGCATTTAAGCTCTCCTCAGCAGTCGCCGTCTTCGCAGAAACCAAAATTCGCTGATTGGCCAAATCCCTAATTGCATCAACAGAGTCAGGTGACCCTGAATTCACCAATCAGAGAGGACCGCGAAATTTGAAATTCCCCACGGAATTACCTGATTGCTCTAGAGATGTCAGGTCACCCTGTGACGTCATTACAACTTCCCAACCGTGGCAGGTGGCAACCTGCCCACCTGATTGTGAGGATCCGGCCCATCTTGCCAAGTTTTGTACAGTGGTCACCTGTACACCGTGGCGCTGAGCATGAGCATTACACGAGCCCGGGAAGAGCAACATGGATCTCACAAGCCCCATCGGTGGCTGTGTTTGAAACAGTCACCTGCTGCACGTGCAGTTGCTGCACCACTGCGCCAGTAGTGGTACGTGGACTTCTCCCGATGCGTGAATGCGATTGAAAGGTTTGCGACATAACAGCGCGTGCCCACTAGAGGACAGACTGCAGGGTGCAGCCAACGTATAAAATTTCAGGGCCCCCGAAATTTCGATGTTGGATCACGGCGAGAAATTCCTAAGGGCTCTTGTAAGTTTCGAAGTCAGCCCTCCACGGAAAATGAATTAGTATTAGGGGATGGGTTAGCATATTTGCGGTGATAATACATGGAAAGCACTCAGAAGGTTATGTCTCATGTGTACAATATAAGGACAATAGAGGCCGTTTAAAACTGCGTTTGATGACAAAATCGCCACAAGAATGATATACTCGTTACAGAAATTAGAAAGCATTAGAATAATTGCCATTACTATTTCTTCTTTAACGACGTGGCTGAGAGGGTACCCAAGTTAGACCATCTTTTTCTTGTTTGTCATTGGTGTTGGCGCTCCAAGAACTTAGCTAGCTGACACCTGTCAACAATAACATGTGCATGCGCTTCTTGGAATTTGGCTTCTGTTGGCGCCGCATAGTCAACCAGGCCGCTCAGCACAAGATTGTGCGAAGACAAGGCCGCACATCGATGCGATGCCAGCCTTTTACACCACTGAATCATCTCGGACGCAGCTATAATAACGCTACCAGAAGGACTTAGCCCTGTAGAAACATTTTGCGGGTTGTTAAGGTTTTCATTTACATGCATTTAATGATGCCCCACGAAGCAAATGTACCAAGTTATGCCTAACTTAAATAAACTTTCAGAATATACTTCCAAGAAGCGAACAATCTGGGCCTCTTTAGAGTCTTGAAAAACTTATATTTCTTCAAAAGAAGTCTATCAGGCTTACCGCAGGTGCTAGATTTACTGCCCATACGGCTGATTCATTTACCAGATATGATCTAATTAGCACAAATGTTTTTTTTTCGGGAACATCGTCTATTATAGCACATAAAACTTTCTTCGCCGTTAATTCTTAACATTTTTCTTATGGCACAACGTTAAAGCCGGGGAAAAAGTATGTCCAAAGCCGATCCACTCAGAAATCGTCACTTTTACGCACTAGAAATAATTACGGTAACAAACACTTAATTTCCTTACATCTGGTATTCTTAACCTGTACGCATCTAGCCGACTTGGTGGGCGTAACCTCCGGTGACATGATTTCAAATCGTACTCTGTAAACAAATTTCAATAACCTCTACATATAAAGTGTGTACGCGCCTCCTTATGTTGTTGCCGTTATCATTGCCCTACTGTGCGACACTTAAACTGCATTGCATTTCACCCTAATTTGTTTCTTTAGCAGTTTGTTTATAATTTCTCACATTTACTCAGTTCTGTACGAGGATATTTTTTCCTTTGTCTTGCTCATAATTGATATCTATAATAGCCGTGTGCGACCTGCCTCCACTGCATCTGTGTCTTTTTTTCACGTTGCTTTAAAAAGGCCAAAGTCAATTTCAAGCTATTGTTTAGCTTTGGGCCTGCGTCCTATTGTGGACATGTATGCAGATTTGAAAATAGAATGGTCTGGCGTTCCTTTCTTTTACGCGCGAAGTCCAACCAGGCATCCGTTGCTTCTAGCCCCCCGGTTCTGGTGGGAAAAATACGGACAAATGGAGTAATAGTACTGGTAGAAGATTTCTCTTTGACATCCATGGAATTTTTGGTGCATAGTTTTTGGGGGTCTAACGTCCCAGAACAACTCAGGCTATATGAGGGATGCCGTAGTGCAAGGCTCCGGAAATGTTGACCACCTGGGCTTCTTTAACGCCCACAGACATCGCACTGCACACGCGCCTCTAGACTTTCGCCTCCATCGAAATTCGACCTCTGAGGACGGGACCGAACCCGCGTCCTTTCGTGCCAGCAGCCGAGCGTCATAACTACTGAGCCACCGCGGAGGGTTATCGCGATATTGATTTGAATCTGATCTCGCCGCTGCTTGTTCACTGTGCTCCTTCGTGGGTTCCCTTAGTGTCGATGCTTTTGGAGGGTGAAGTGGAGGCTGGGTGGTGGAAGGTGCATTTTCATCAGTGGATGCGGAACGTGCACCCGACCCGCACCCGCCTGGCGCTGGAGGCTTCGCGCTCGCTGACACACACACACACACACACACACGCGCGCGCACGCACGCACGCACGCACTCACGCACGAGCGCACGAGCGCGCACACACACACACACACACACACACGCACACGCACACGCACACGCGCACACACACACACACACACGCACACGCACACGCACACACACGCACACACGCACACACGCACACGCACACACGCACACACACACACACACACACACGCGCGCGCGCACATGTAAACCATAAATATGGACAGACTACAGCTTTTTCTCTTAGAGAGAAGAACGCTTCTAACACAACACAGCGATTGTCGCCACCTCTTCTGCTGTGTTTAGTCCCAATCGGACCTGTTTTAATAACGAATAATAGCCACCTTGCACAGGCTATCACAACTCGGGTTGGAAATGTTACAATTCAAACGATTCCGTTCAGCACTCCGTCAGCGGAGGATATATGTTTCTAAAAACAACGAAGAGTTTTTTTCGAAAATAAAACCAGCCGATCGGAACTGCTACCATGTTTCACACTTTTGGTACAAAAAATGAAGAAAATATTGACGATAGACACATTTAGCCTGCACAGGTTTCCCTGGAATTGGAGCTACATTTTCATGAGACGACAGTTCTTCCGAAATATACGCGGGACCAATATGTTTGTTTGTTTGTTTGTTTTTTCAATTGAATACAATGCTTGAAAACGGACGCTGCAACTGGTAGGTTCTTCCGGCATCCGCAGAGAGGAAAGGAGCTGCCTCCTCTAAAGAGCACGCGCCTCTTTACTGATGACAAAAATATGTTGAAAAATCGAACAGCAGAGTGAAATTTATGCAATTTTTTCAGAGCTGAAGAATAAATCTACAGCCCCAATCAAAAGGTTAGACTCCAGCGCTTTCACCATTGGAATGCGCTGTGCGGGTACTCATTGTAAACGGCCGGATTTCAAATTTCCCGAAGGCAGCACTTTGGTCTTCACTTTTCAGAAACGTATGATTCATAGTGGGCTAGAAAGGCTCTTCTACTAAGGTGAGACACAGATCCAAAGGTCTCTTTACAATTGAGAAAGGCTGTACATACTCATCATTAACATAACCATCATGATCGTCATTTTGACTTTGTCCACTGTAGGGCAACTACCTCTCCAATGTGTCTATAATTAACCCTGTCCTTTGCCAGCCGCCGCCACCGTGTGAGGGAACACCACTCAGTTTGTAGGAACGTGCTGGAGGTGGTAAGGAAATACGTCTTCCTAGGGCAGATAGTGAACGCTGATCGGGATCATGACGGAAATAACTAGAAGAACGAGCGGGGTGGAGCGCATATGGCAGGTTCTCTTACATCTTCAATAGCAGTTTACTAATACCGCTCAAAAGAAATGTTTAAAGCAGCTCTATCTTAACGGAGCTCATCTTCGGGATCAAAACATCGGTGCTAACGAAAAGGGTTAAGCTTAATTTAAGCACAACACAGCGAGCTATAAGAAAAAAAGAATCATAGGCGTAACGTCAGAGATCGGAAGCGAGCCGAGTGGGTGAGGGAAGAAACGCGGCTTAATGACATCCTAGTCGGATTCAAGAAACAGGCCTGGGCAGGGCATGTAATGCAAACGCAAGATAACGGCTGGTCCCTATGGGTAACGGAGTAGATTCCAAGAGAAGCCAAGCGTAGCAGGTGGCGGCAGAAAGTTAGGTTATCAGATGAGATGAAGTTGGCAGGGATAGGGTGTAAACACGCCAGATTGAAAAATAATCAGACGGAGGCATAGCACAAATGCTGCCAGAGCAGCTTGCTCAGCGAGAACTGAGGTCTGTCGGGCTTGTAGAGTGAGCTATGAGCAAATAATCGGCTCAAAAGAACGGGCCTATTGCTTTTATAAACTGTCCCTGTCATTTTGCAATGCAGGGCTGACCTTATGCGCGCTTCCCTCCCTCTTTGACGTCGCGCCCCTGGTTAGGAAAAATCTGAGGAGGCGGGGCATCAACGAATGCTTCAGCGCACGGCTCAGTTGAGATCTTCCTCAAAGCATCCTGCCGTTTTGCTTGCTAAGGGAGGACGGAGTATTCGCCGTAAGTTCCTTAGCCCGTGTTTGTTAGAAAATTATGTGATTGCTCAAAAACTAAATATTAACCGACACTCAAAGCTGCTGATGCAAGCAGTGAGCACAAGAAAATACAGGGTAGGTAACTTATACATATCGCCATCGCAGCCAGCAGCCGTGCATCGGAAAACGTCGCCAGAGACTTCTCATTCCACATCCTGAAATATAAAGGTCATGGTGATGGGAACGCAAACTTCTACTGAAACATCCTGGAAGAATGATGTCTAGTGATAGTGAAATAATAACCAGAGATCCCCAGCACCTGGAGAAAAAGGTGTGCGTCAGCATTGCCTCTGGTCAACGCTCCGATTAACGCCCACACTATTATTTTCGCAAAGTTAGCTAAACCATACAAGTGCTCGCAGGAAAGCTCACCGGAGATAAAGCGCTGAATTATATCTTAAAGTTTTTCTTGGCAAAGGGAATAATTTTGTAGCCATAGATATGAAAATGAGCTCAGTTGAAGACCAAAGGCATAATAAAAGAACATGCAAGACAAATAGCTTTTATTGTCCAAATATCTGAATTGCTTTTACATTAATCGGATAGATTGCTGGTTGATGAATGTTGTGTTGTTCTGCACTATATGGATTACCCCACTGATTTTGAGGAACATCTCCGTGATGTGAATAAATGGACGTCCTACCGAGAACTGACGAACACCTAGCCCAGCTCAACAATATGCTGATAGATGTCATCATCAGCCCGCCGCGGTGGCTCAGTGGTTATGGCGCTCGGCTCCTGACTTGTAAGATGCGGGCTCGGTCCCGGCGTGGGTGGTCGAATTTCGACGGAGGCGAAATTCTAGAGGCCCGTGTACTCTGCGATGTCAGTACACGTTAAAGGACCCCGGTGGTCGACATTTCCGGAGCCCTTCACTCAACAGGATGGCAGTAGCATCACGTCCCGGACACAGGGGTAAGATAGTCCTGTTGTCCGGCAAGTACGATAATGACCCCTACCCGAAGACAAAGTGGAGATTTTTGTCAGCGCCTTTCGGCACGCATATCAACGCTGCCCCCTCCTGTCCTCAGTTTGCTTGACGTTCGCTTGTTTCGAGCTTTTTGTTTTGATGCCCGGCCGCCGCCATCTTACTCTGCTGATGGCGTCCCGTATTAGACGCGTGCCTAAAAGCCAGCACCGGTGCCATACTGGGCTGTACGTACGGAGCTGATGCAGCTTATACCGCGCGGTGCTTCCCGGCAGCTCGGTGTTTTGCGGTGTTCCTGAACTGAGAATAAGGCTGGTTTTGTTTACCCGAGGCAACAGACCACACAATCCGAGTAAGAGATCGTAGGTGTCGCAACCGCATTGGTGATGTATTTGAATGCTTTCCGCAGGCGCTCTCGGCGGGAGCCTCCTGCCGCCCGCCAAATTTGATAGTAAATATGGTCTATATTGAAAGAGCGCCCTTTGAGCTTAAACAATAAGCTAGAAAAAAGTACCTGCCAATGAGGTAGTTAAGCGGTCGAGTAAGACGAGAAAACGGCATAAAAAAAGGCATAAGCAGGGTATTCAGGGTAAAGAGGGTAAGACGGTAGTCGTGCCAATGATTAAAGGTCAAGAGCTTAGCAGGCATAGGAATGAGCATTCTGCAAGCCCTCGCAGTGGAATAGCAATAGTTTTAAGTATCTGACGACGTAGCCAGGTATAAGAAAGTCCAATACCAGTTCTTTCAATGTAGGAAACGTCATTCTCTAAAGCTGTAAGGTGCGAGGAAATTAAGTAATTTTTTTGTGCGAAAAACCGGAACAGAGTACACGAGGTGCGCAAGAACTTTTTTTGCAAAAAGAACGTTCGCCGATGTTTAGGCTTCCACGACGCCCAATTAAAACTGCCTCCGCAATCGTACCACGGTATGCACATTTTTTAGCCTTTTCGCCTGGTGCGAACGAAAGAACAGTCAACGCTTGCTGCGTGTGTTTTTTTTTATAGCGACGGCGTGAAACAAAACTGAATGTGACGATACAAAGGAATAGGTTCATTGGTTTCCTGCGCCGTAATGAGTGTTACACGTAATCGGCGAACATTCTATTTGCACCAAGCCTCGTGTGCATCTCGAGCGCTCAGTGTTCATTTCGTGAGGAAAAAGAGCCGAAATTTCTCACGCTCCAGGACTTCAGAAACAGACATCCTCGCCGCTTGAGAAATCAATCTGGAATCGCTTTCCCCATGGCTTCTGCCCCCCTTCGCACTGAGCATGTGATTGTGTTAACTTGAACGCTAATCAATAAATCTGAGACAGCTAGCCACCTGATTGAGAATATTTTTTTGGATAGCGACGTCCAACTTGCTAATAAATTGGCGTCATCAGTTTTTGTTTTTAATAGCTTAGCTTATTTACAAATTTGTGAAACTGTTCGCTGGGTCTCTCTGTGTGTAAGCGTATTTAAAATTTAAATAGAACTCATACAAAAACACCGGCAAAAAGAAAAGTAACCCTTGTTTTCTGCTCGGAAAGCGCATCCGAACAAAGAATTAACATCTTTCCAGCACGGCTTGCGTTGTTTTCTTTATCCAACGATTCATGGTTCAAGGTAAAGGATCTACCGAAGTACACATTTATAAACCATTTCTAAATGAATATCTCACTGCAAAACAGAAAAGTACGCCATATGCATGTAAGTGTTTCATTGCACTCTAACTGTACGCAGCTGTCTGACGAAATCTGCTGCATGCAGCCCCTCAGGAATGCTATAGGCGCCTGCAACTGCAGAGCACATCAAGCAAGCCCTGTGTGTAAGCCCATTTATTATTGAAATAGAACTAAGAAAAAAAACAGCAATAAGAAAAGTAACCCTTAATGCTTGGTGACTTCCTCATAGAAACTGATCAGAGAACGAATTGAAGGACTTCTTCTAAAGCTAAATAATTTACAATGTCAGCTGCTTGCATGGGACACAAACCTGTCGCTTCTTTGTATTAGAGCCCTGAAATATCGCTATGCTGGTGCATCGCAGCGTGAAAGCATAAAAGTGCTTAAAAACTGTTTCGGTGTGAAGACTTATGCTGTCAACTTGAATGGTAGCTTCGTGCATGTGGAGTCATTGTGACTTGTGTGCAACCATGGTAATGCGGCACACGTGCATATCTTCTCACCGCGTGCCACTTGATAAGGAAGGCAGAAATAAACATGAGCGGTGTTTGCCTCTCAACTGTCAGCTAGCGTGCCTTAGTGTTCTCTTAAGACGTGCCATACCCCAGACAAGATAGTGCATTGCACGTCATTTATCATTGCCTTTCTTCTCAGAAGGTAAAAAACTTCACAGTATCTGCTGGAGTGCCAATCATGGCACATAGCACTTACTCCCAATCAGTGAATTTTATATCCATACATAATGCTTTCCATGCTTTCCAACGAAATTTCTGCATGTTCTTAAGTATTTGCAGTCCCTAAGCTCATATCAGCAGTCATTTATTGGTTCATTCTTTTAATGATGTCTCTAATGCTCTTTGCTGTCGTGCTCAAGCACCCAAATCTGGGCTAGCAGGCGCGAAAAAAAATGAAAGCAATGCAAAAAGCACAGACAGGAGACGGAATTGAAGACAACAAGGCCACGGCGGTGTTACGGGTAGGGCGGATCATCATACCTTATAGATTTTTTCTGTCAATTCTTCAAGTGCACAAGATTATAGTGGTGAACTGCATCAGCCCAAAAGCACTTCCAGTCCCTAGCTATATGAAAAGAAGACAATTTAAGATGCACAGAGGTGTGTGCACAAGGGTGGTAAACTGCTTTTTCAGTACGATTAAGGCGGTGTCGAACAGAGCGAGTATGAATTGCGCTGACTTTTCAAGCCGCAAGTTGTAAAATTAATGAACAATACAAACATTTCATTTCAAATATAATAGTAAAAAAGCTTGCAAAATGCACAAATTTTAGGCTCCGTGAAAAATTGCCTTTTTCTACTCCTGCGTTGGCAATTTTTTTTTAAATCAAGCAGGGCATCCAAGAAAAGGAAGTCAGGCTATTTTTTCTTTGACTGCCAGAATAATAATTTTTGGGGGGATACTACTAGATAATCTCTCGAGGGCTGTAGGGCATGTGGAAACACCAATAGCGTTTAGAAGCAACTTCGCCAGCTGTGCAACCGTAGAAAAAAGGTACGGAAAGCCTGCGCACATCGAATTAACCGAGAGAGTTTCTTCCGCGGAACACAAGTTGCGACTCCTCAGAGGAGTGAGGTGTGTTGTACGCCCTAAGTCTACAGTTTGAGGAAGACAATACTCGTGAAATGATTAAATTTCATCACTGTCCTTCATGCATGCTGATTACATTATGCAGCCTAATTGCAGTTAATTAACTTGTGCAACATTAAATATTGACTGGTATGTCTCGTACACAAAAGCAATTTTTTTCGACTGAGCCGCCTAAAATAAACATCAAAACAGAGAAGCCAGCAGACACATATGCTAAACCTATGCTAAACTATAGACATGACTAATTTACACTACACTGATAAGCGGGTTCAATTTACACGGTCCCTCTTTTTTTATTAAACCACAAATAAATGTAATCAGATATGATTAGCAATTTGGAATCCCACTCGAGGTAAACCAGTTATCCCTTCGTATGTGCCAAAACGCACTAAGTACGTGCTCACCAGCTGGATAACTTCCATGTGAGCCGCCCAGGAGAATGAAGAGATATTCCAAACAAATGGGTCGTGTATGGATCCACACAGACCTGTGCGCTGGAATGTTCTCCAGCAGCAATGCTTTGTAAGATTTTTTAAGTTCTAATAGAGAGCTTTCAGTCCGCCTGTTTTTTCGGAAACCATATTGGCAATTATTTATAAGATTTCTCTTGTCAAAGAAGTATGTTATGCGGCATGCAATAATTTTCTCATATTCTTTAGAAAACGTCGGAAGTACCGATATAGGCTGTAGTTTATCCGCATGTTTCCGTCGCCGCTTTTTTAGAGTACAGAAATTCTTGCATATTTCGTGCGGTCGGGAAAAACTGTTTGCCAACATAGGCTAAAAATATGAGCTAGTATTGACGAGATGAGCGGGACGACATATTTAACTATGTTTATGCAATTTATCGGTATCTGTCGATGTATTGTTTTTAGGTGCATAAATCTGTAAGACTTGTCGATCGTCTGCGGTCTTCAAAAATATACTACGAAGAGCGTTTGCTTCTGGGACGTCTATTACTGTAGAATCGTTATCAGCAGAGGCTACGGTAGCAAAGTGATAATTAAAGTTATTTGCCAGCTCTCTACCTTAGAGCTCACGACCACTTGCAGTTATCAGCGGAACCGGGCTATTGCTACCTTGACCAAGAACGCTATTGAAAGCTTTCGAGGCTATATCAGGACACTTGTTTTGTAATGTTGTCGAAAAGCTGCTCATAGCAAAAAACCTTTGCTCCTCTTATATCTGCCATTTAGTGATTTCTTGTCTTTATAATCTGCCGGAGTGATTCCTCGCAGCGCGTGCGCAAGGAATTGTGGCAAAGACGAATTTAGCCTTTATCATTATGATATGGTGATAGTTCACCAAAGGGTTTATTGTATGTACGTTTGATTGCTTTAAACCGCAAGTTCTTTGAGTGAATGGGTACAAACTGTAATAAATGCATTGTCTGCATCATTTGCCGCGTTTATTTCATAAACTAGCAACCAGTTTTGTGCCGTTATTCCTTCTTTAAGATATTCTAATTTGGTCTCAGTAATGCTCTGAGAAATAATAGTTCCCTGCGTAAGGTGGGCTTTCTTCAGCGAAGCTTCACAACGGCAGCAGGGCTAACAGCAGTCCGAGGCCAGCTGGTCGACAGGAGCGTGCACCAGGCGATGGCAATGCGGCTCACGCGTAGGCCCGTCGTCTCCTTATAATGGCCCCCGGACAGAAGAGGAGCCATCCTGGCGACTTAAGGGGCGGACAAGACAGCGGGGTCGTAGTATGTCTTGAGGCGGTGTATATGGACAGTCTCACGGCCGCGGCGTCTGAGATCGGGTGACGACGTGAGGGGCTCAACAATGTAGTTGACGGGAGATGTTTGCTGCAAGATGCGGTAGGGCCCCTGATACCTAGCGAGCAATTTCCTGGAGAGGCCCGGAGTACGGGGAGGTATCCACAGCCAGACAAGAGAGCCGGGAGAGACATGCTGGGGAGGTTAAATCTTCATAGTGGCGGGTTTTTTGGAGGGTCTGGGTAGCTGTCGTGAGCGACAGGGCGATCTGGCGGCAGTCTTCGGCGTGCCTGGCGGCTTCGGAAACGGTGGTACATTCAGATGCGTCAGGGAGGTAGGGGTGAACAGTATCAATGGGAACGGAGGGATGTCGGCCGTAAAGGAGAAAGAAAGGAGAAAATCCGGTTGTAGACTGCGTAGCAGTATTGTACGCGGTTGTAATATACGGAAGAATGAGGTCCCAGTTCGTGTGGTTCGAACCAACGTACATAGCCAGCATGTCCCCCAGAGTTCGGTTAAAGCTTTCAGTGAGGCCGTTTGTGTGAGGGTGGTAGGCGGTGCATGTCCGATGGATGACGTTGCACTCACGGAGAAGAGCTTTGATGACGTCAGATAGGAAGACGCGGCCTCTGTCGCTGAGGGGTTCACGAGGGGCACCGTGCGGAAGGATGAATCGACGCTGAAGAAAGGATGCCACATCCTGTGCCGTGGCAGCAGAGAGCGCGGCGGTTTCAGGATACCTCGTGAGGTGATCGACGGCAACAATGACCCTTCGTTTTCCAGGAGTATGCGGGAGGGGAAGGTATAAATTGATGCCTACGCGGTCGAAAGGGCGAGACGGACAAGACATCGGCTGCAACTCGCCAGCAATACGCTTGGTGGGTTTCTTGCGGCGTTGACAGTCGGGACAGGAGCGTACGTATTTCAAATGTAAGGTGGCATTTGTTCAGCGAAGCTTCACAACGGGAGCAGGGCTAACAGCAGTCCGAGGTCAGCTGGTCGACAGGAGGGTGCACCAGGCGATGGCAATGCGACTCGCGCGTAGGCCCGTCGTCTTCCTTACACCTGACAAGATTTCTTTGGAGGTGAAACACTGAGTGTGTCACAAAAACTGGACAGTGATCAGCTATGACAGAAGTAATAGTGCAAGCGCTGTAAACGATGCTTTCAGCGTTTGCAAAACTTAGGACTAGCGCGGGCTATGTAGTGGTTGTAATTCTTGTCGGACATGTTATTAATTTATCAATATCGGACGACTGTAACAGGCTGATAAAATAGTGGACAAAATTGTCCTCCTCCAAAATGTTAATATTTAAATCATAACTACAAGTAAGACCGAAGATGTTTTCTTAAACGTAATGCAGGAAGCCTTGAAAAAAATCTAAGAAGGATGTAACATTTCCATTCGGCCGACGATATACCACTGCTACACTTTCATTACAGAATTTTAATATTACTATTTCATAACCTTTCATTACTGTACTCAAATCGGGTCCGAGGTCACACTTTTTACTCAATGTTACATGTACAGCAACGGTACTACCGCACCTGTATGGGCCATTTATGAACGTTTCTGCAAATTTCAAATTGGACCATGTCACAGCGTGAAAAATACATCGTATCGGTGAGCATTACAATGGTGAAGGTAAACGAAAATTAGTTCAGTAAAAGATTAGTTTCATCTTTATTTCCTACTGCACGTGCATTTATGGGAAGAACTGATTTATATGAAGATTCATGAATACTAATAGATTCAGGTGTGGCAAACCGGAGATAATCCATGGAACAAAACAGCGGTCTACAAGCGGATGAAGATTGCATGCTAGTTCAAATTATGCTCGTCAAAACCTCGCTCAAGAGTGCTCTCGCCTGTTATCAAAACCACAGAACTATCACCGGAACGTTTCGCAAAAATTTTTCCATTGTATGCATGTGCAAACAGGTTTCCATTTATGTTCTTTTTTCTTCTTCTATAGTCATTTTAAGGAGCATTTTCAGTGATCAATGCTAGTGCCCATTGACACAGGTGGGTTCTGAACCTGTGAAACCAAGGTCTTTGCTAGTCAGACGCTCTTCCTTTGCACTCTTTAGCAAGCACTTCATCACGTTTCACCCGAGACTTAAACTGGACAATGATGTTGCTTTTCTCGGCGTTCATTGTTAGCACACAATGACATATTCCAATGTCAGACCCTGAAATAGGTCCTTCTATGGCACTGCCAATCCGAGAAAGTATGTTAGGAATGCTCTCATTTCCTTCATTCATAATACCTTGAATTTCAATACTGCATTTCCTAGGCTACTGCTCTAACTGCAACAGTCTCTCATCAACATCCGGCAGCATCTTTTCTACAATGACAATTCTCATCTAGCACAATCTTTTCCGTTCTTCGCATTCTCAGCTTCAAGGTTTTTCTTCAGTTCACCGGTAGTGTTGTGGCGCAATCCAGGCTTTTCGCAACTTCAATCTGTTCGTCTCTACGCTCGCAAATCTCACCTCGAAGCTCTCTTTCTATATTTTCGCGAAATAATCTGAGCTCTTGATGCAATTTCTGTTGAAGATTAGCATATTCGGCTTTAATTTTCTCTTTCATTTTTGCAACATCTTTTGTCCTAGCCGGTACTCTGCAACAAAGTACAATCAAGCTCAAGCAACTGGCAGCAGCAACTGATAAAAAGCAAGAAACAAAAGTTCGGCAGTGTTTCCCGAAAAACACTAACCTGGAGCAGAAATGTACTTCAAAATTACTCACGTTGCCAATCTGTGGGGGACAGGGTTGAAGCGGTTCTTTTGTAGGCGACTGAGGTGGCGTAGCTCTGGCGCAGTAGCTCACGGGTGCCTTCGACGATGACGCCTCTCGGTGACACTTGCAATCTTCGGCACGTGGACGCGAAGCAACACTGTTACGGGCGCCAGGCTTGATTTCGCACAACGTCATCTGCAGCAGAAATGCACATCAATTTTGGCCACGCTGCAAAGCAGTCCTTCGCTGCTGCCAATCTTCTCAGGCTCAGCGTTGATGTAAGGGCACGTCGGCAGTGCTCAAAGAATAGTAGCGCACACAATATTTGCATGCGTAAGCTGCATTTGGCCAAATTACAGGTGACAAAATTCACCACAATCATGAATTCCCTCATTTCCTCGCGCACAGTACTGAGTGACCGGCGGAGGGTTGGAAAGGTTTCAAGTGAGATCTGCTCAGCAAGTCATGGGTTCGCAGTATCGCCATTAGCTTACGCTTCCAAGTACATTAGCACGCACTGTTGGAGTTTAGCCCCCCTCCCCCCCCCCCCCCCTGGTCAGCACTGTTGGGATTTGTGCATCCCACCGCTGCCACCACTGTTGGGACTTCGGCATCCCACCGCTGCCACCACTGTTGGGCCTTGAGCATTCCACCGCTGCCACCACTGTTTGGATTTAGGCACCCCACCCTTGGTCAACACTGTTGGAATTTGTGCACCCCACCGCTGCCACCACTGTTGCGACTTGAGCGTCTCAGTCTGCTGCCTCTGTTAGCAGACCTGAGAGAAGAACGGTCGATGCGACGGTTAGTGAACTGACGTTTATATACAGTATTTACAAGGCTTTTTACCAGATATGTACAAGGGCCGTGAGCACAACGGGCTAGGACGAGGCCCTGCGGAGAGCGTCTCTGTGGCACGATGGCGCGTCTGCTGCCCGTCTGCTACTGCGTCTCAGCGCGGCTCTCTTCTTATAGCCGCCGGTGACCGTTGCGTTCCTCTGCACCAGGGGTTCCTTTGCTCCAATAAGGTCACGCCACAGGCCCCCGTTCGGATTGGCTCGAGCCGACGCTAGTGAGGAGGAGGAGGAAGGGTCTGCGCCGGCGAGCCAGGATGAGTCTTTGCAAGCCGTGCCATGGCGGCGAGTCCGGGCTTGCTTTGCGTGACAGCGGGCCCACGGCTCTGGTTCCGAGACAGGCCAGCAGAATGAGGGTTCAGGCACAACAGCACTAAAACTTCGTGCTTTAGGGCACTGGCGCACAATTCTGCATTAGCAAACTGAGTCTATTAGCTATTATTATTAAGCTTGTAATACAACTTCGTGTTTAATCCAACATTGCCTTTTGGAGCAGACAAATACAGCCGTCCTGGGCACCTCATTATGTGCTTCGCGGAGCCACGTGGAAAGCCGTGGGGATAATACACGACGACGCTTGCAGTGTATTTATTTATTTTGATGGGCTCTCAGAGCCGGAGCGTTGTAAATTGGATCGATAAACACAATATATTAACAAATAACCGGTGCACAATCAAAGACGAACACAATTTTAGAGAACTAACATTCATTAAATACAACAAAAGGAAAGTTATTTGGGCCTATGTTGTCAGGGCTCATTATGGATCCAGGAAGGTATATCCTCTACGGCGCGTGACCCTCGCAGTGATGTGTGCGCTAGATGTAAATTGCTGTCCACTTTTCGCGCGCACTCCCAGACACCATTAGTGCGTATCGCGGTAGTGGTTTCTCTCTCAAAGAAGGTGCCCTCGACTCAATGTGGCAAGCTCAACCAGAATCCAGCTATCCAGTGGTCGTTTGTTGCCCAGCTTTCGCCAGTCAAAAGCCAGAGAATGGGACGGAGCCAAATTTCACAAATAAAACAAGCTTTATACAGTACAGCAAAGAGAAGATAGAGAGCAATTTGTAATCACACGTACGAGCCCATACAAAGTGATCTACAATACAGGTCCTGCAAAGTAATTAACACTCGAGAGAGACAATGCAACAAAACTGCCTTGCACCCAAAACGCACCCAAAGCCGTCCCGCAGGCTTGCGCACGCTGCCTCGCTGGTCCGTGGCTGGGCGAGTGTTGTTAGCCCGGGAGTCTTGCGGGCGCACTTCCCCCGAAACCACAGCGCCAGAAGATTAGACGGCGGCGTGGGCTGACAGACAGCGGTCAACGCCCATCAAATAGTATAGATGCGCGCAGCGACTGAATTTGTTCCTCGCACCAAGACAGGCGCGCACAGGCGCCCAGTATTAACTGTACACTTTCCTTCTCATTCTCGCACCGGGCACGCATCCCCATTGGTCACGTGCGGAAACCGTTTTCCAGAAATTTCGAGCTCTTTCTTCCGATTCTCCGCCGCTGGCGCGTGACTGAAGAGTACAGGAAACCACTCAGCACGCTAAAGGCTACGTCCTCTCCGTCGGCAGTGAGTAGCATGTCCTCCAGACTTCTCGATTGTTCGACGGCGCTCGCGGAATTCACGCCGCGCCGACGAGCGAAGAGGAGAGTGCAGACACACACGCTACGTTAGGAGCTCTCCGCGGTTCCTTTCTGCCCTGCTCTACAATTCTCAACGGCTCGCACTGGTGAGATTGTTTCCGCGCCACGCCGGTCTTCCTAATGTGCACCTAATTTTGGGACAGCTTCTTACGGCTTTATGACCCAGGCTGCCTTTCTTCTGTTGCGAAAGCAACGCCACGCGAGTCGCCGAACCATTTCACGGAGCTGACTAAAGGCCATACTGCGGATCCGCGAGGAGCAGTGGCGTTACACGGCGCACAAACTGGCGCGCCACCCCCTTCGCTGTGCAGGTGACTCAGAGGTGCCGCCGCCGCGCTCGCCAGTTGCGCATGCGCAGTAGCGGCGCATAGCTAGCATGCCGGGGCCGCCGTCGCTGCCGCGCGCTCTCCATCGCCTGTCTCTCTCTCCTCGTTGCTTTCGCAATCCTCCAGGTTTAACCAGAGCTAAACCACTGCCAATTTTTATTTCCAATACAAACCGGCACTACAATTACTTTAGGCCTTTGATGATTCCCGGAGCGTCATATACACTGAACGCTTACAACGGGCCGAAAGCACGAAAAGGAGTGGTTTGCGTTTGGCGCATGATGACCTTATACCCCTGTCACACTAGCAAATTTGATGTCATTCGAATCGAATGAAATTAGCACCTAATGTCATTAATCGGCTGCTACACGGGAACATGTAATGTCATTAGGTTCTAATGACATTCGCCATCGAATGAGTTGGGGGAACTCATTCGCATTCGATCTCGAACCGAATGCGTACTCTGGACACCAGATACGCAGGAGGAACAAGCGACGCGAAAAAATAATGTGCACACTGCCAAACTAAGAAAGTGCATTTATTTAGTTCCGATAAAAAAAGTTAATGTTGGTGTGAATCTGTTCACACTAGGGGCTGTCGTGGATAGCTACTACTCTCGGTCTCAGCAACAGCCAACAGCAGCGGCCGAGCGTGAAGCAGCGTCTTTCTGGCGACCGTCGGTCATTTTGGGTTGCGTCCTTCTTGCTGGTAGGCGTGCCGTGTTCGTTAAGCTCGAAGGTACTTAAAGACGTAACTGAGCAGTTCGCTTTTTGGAAGGCATTGCGAAGCTCCGCGCGTGTCCGCGCACCGCCATGTCAGCCATTTTCTTTGTTTACATTTATCGGATTTGTGATTGACTTTGTACCCGGCTTGGCTGTTGGTGGCTGAAGTGGTGCAAAATGGCCGTAAATAATATTTTAAGGTTATAATACGGCACACAAATGTTCTCAGTCGCTTTTGAAACATTGCACAACAATTTCAAACATCTTTTATGCGCGCTGATGTCGTTCAGTTCGACGATTTTCTCTTCACTTATCGTCGATGGCATCATTTTCGAATGACATTATATTTTCCGTGTAGCACCGAAAGAGACCAAATGACATTCGAAATTTTTTTTGAAATTTTTTTTCTTAAGGTTCTAATTACATTAAATTTGCTAGAGTGACAGGAGTATTGGGCGCCTATGGGCCATAAAACACAACACAACACGAAATAGAGTGGTTGGCACTATTAAGGCCGGGCGGGTGATAGGTTCGGATCTGGCGAGGATACCGCAATCACAGCTCCATCCCAACTACGAAATGTACATTCGCCAGCAGTTAAAGTTGAAAGTTTTTTATTTCTCACAACCCCCCCCCCCCATTAAAAGCTGCTGAAGCCGATATACAAAAGTTTCTGACTTCCTCACATTTTACTGTACAATAGATAAATGACGGTAAAGCGTTGTGGAAGGTTGCACAGCTAAAATAGATATCATTTTACAAAAAGCTAACTAAGTTTTCATAAATGTGCTGTTACTGTCCCGGATTTAGCAGAAGCAAGGAAATACTACATATTTTCATAGCCTGTACGTTGTAATTGTGTGGCATGTCAAAGATGTGAATGAAAAATAAAACGCACGCTCGAAGAAAGTAAGCTGTGCTGAAAAGAAAATTTCGGTGAAATGAAAACAGGGGTGAGATGAAATTCGAACCCGTGCCCCTTGATCACGTGTCACTGCCCCTATAAGCCACCGAGGCACGTTCGTTTAATGGGAACTAAGCCTTGTGTGTCTTGTCCCACAGTGTCTGTGTCTGCGAAGTGATGTGCAAAGAGGACCCCAGCCGCTGAAGAAGGCCATTAAAGTTATTGCGTCATGCCCTTAACGTGGAGCTTAGTACCACCGGATTTTCTATAATTATAAACTCTGAGCGAATAGCGGCGAATCACTACATGAATTAAGTATGCCTCTTTCTTGCTTTCCGTTTTCGTTCTTCTTTTATCGTTTAAGCCCTGATTGTACTTAGGTCTACGTAGGAGTAAGTCTGTCAGCTTTAGGTCAGCCCTCTCTCGTGCCTTTCTGCCTTTATCCGTGTCCTGTGTCGGCGCCTATCAGTTAGAATAAAAGACAGACTCGCACATCTGGTTGCGGTAAACCTGCGAAAAAAGCAGCCAACACCGCCTGCTGAAGCCAATCTGTGTGCCCAAAGCGTTTTCTTCGAGGTACCAGTACCCTATTGTGATGTCGCACATAAAAAAAAACGCGAGTGAAGAACGGGACGTAGGCACCTGTGCCCACTAGAAGGCAACTTTTTGAGTCGCTCGGAAGCTCCTTCTACGAATACTTTTTCTTACTGTTTAAATAAAATGCTCATTATCTCACAGTTCTTTTTAGCTGCAGAGGAGTAGTAGAAAAGAAGACGAAGACGATCCCTTACCCTATCCATAAAGAGCTCGAACGTTCCCAGCTCTTCGTCCCTCACGCACATCTCAAGCCACGGCATGGACCCGCGCTTGAGGAGGTTCGTGGAAGTTTTCACGTTCGAAGGCATCTCGGCGAGGGACCTCTACATCACTGCCGCGCTGAGCGCGTTCCTGTGCGGATTCGTAGGTACGCTTGTACTGCTGAACAAGGCCTAGCTACCCAGCGGACATCCGTACAGTGGCATATGGAGGAGACCGAAGCGCGTTTCCATCGGGACCTTTTCAAAACTTGTTTTAGAAAATTGTGGACATGCCTAGTTTTCGTGTGTTACGTGGAGCTCCGTCGGACCTTCCCGGGAACCGGTGCCTCGCCTGAGCACAAGAAGTACATGACGGAACCAGCCAGTGCCAAGCAGCGACTCTGCCCCACCGTGGTGACTTGGACGGGAAGGTTCAGTTCAGTTTTCTCGGAACTCAGCTGTGCTACGGCTCCATGACACTGATCCGAAGGATGCGCCCTCGCCCTCCGGAGCTGACGACACCTTGGCTGACTGAGGTGTCACACGTTCAGTGGAACATCGACTACAAGGAGTTCTCATGTGTTGAGTCGGCCGTTCCGCAAAACTAGTTCATGAGGAGTACGATATCAGACGACAACACTTGGGCGAAGAAACAACGGGTGGTTTGCGATCGCCGTGGGGATACAGTTGCCTGCATTCTTTCACGGCATGGGCAGCAGTGAACTGTCCGGTTTAAGTGCATCCACGATCTGACCGCGCACAAACTACGAGATCCTAAGCAGTGTGCAGGAGTAAATAAAATTCTTAGTTTTAGAGGTTTGCAATAAGCTGCCTCCTCTTTCCCTGCTGTGGCAAACTGGTTGGTGGCGGGGCTTCTGCGTGTACTGAGAATCAGCCTCCACTGAAGGCGGCAGTTGCGCGTAACGGACGCGGTGACGGGGGTATAATTAAAACAGTCTTAGTGGCGTGTTGGCTATCTTTCTCGGAGCTGCAAAGACGAAGGATGAAGAAGGAAATACTTGCTAAAATCACTGCAACGTCTCTCGTACCAGTGGCGTAGAGGTACAGCATTCGCCACGATCTTTAAGTACCCGCACTTACCTGTATACTCGTCGGTTAAGAAAACCGGACTCGTGGTGCAATAAAAAAAAAACAGGCCAATTGGGCCACCTGGTCCCGGCGAAGAGGTCAAGGACAAATCAGGCTCAGGTAGCAAAGGAATAGTATATGAGTAGTATACGGGCAGTATATGAGCAACGAATGAAACGCTAACTATACAGCAAAAAAAACCAACGCAAAAACACCAACGTATTACCTCTGGGAGCGGAAATACAAGCGAGGTTGATAAACACTTTTAAGGGGCAGTCTTCGAGCCTTCGAAGTGCAATTACCTTCAGTAGTATCGAGCACCCCCCGGCTAAGAACTTTTTATTTTTTTGTTCGTTATTCAGTCGTCTCGTTCGCGTGTTATTTTTGGCCTGCAGTAGAACCGTAATAGAAACACTCACTGAGCGAGCCAAAAACGACACCCTCCATAAACTGGACCGGGGCTGACCACCCTGCATGGTGTACACCCTTGGTCATATCCCACAAATAGCACGGGGCGCCGATGCCAGATTCGGGAAGAATTTTTCGACGCTTGCAAGCAGTTCGTCTGAACGCCAAACACTTTAAGCGGCCTTTTTATCGCGAGAGCGTTGGTGCCCCCGAGTTTGAAAAACATTGTGCGGCGTCGACCGTTTGAAGCCTCGCAGTCGGATCAACCGGCTGCTCCGCCTACCTAGGTGGGCCACGTAGATTACGTGACCTTGCAGCGCACCACAACCTGATCACTGGATTACGAGCAAACTGACCACCGCTTCAGGTGGCAGTTAAATAAACGATTAGCAGCCAGGGGTGTCTCGGGAAAACAACCTGCCATTGTAGGGCAGTGATGCATCGCTTAACCGCTGCATCACGGCGCCAGGAATGGTATAACTACTCTGAGGGATCTATAAATGTAAGGTGCAGAATTACCAATTCACCGTTAACTCATTAACGCTACGGAGTACACCTATAAGGTTGAGCTTAAATGCCGCCTCCATTTTTTTTTACGCATCGTAGTTAATATGTGGCCTAAAGTCTAAGAAGACTCGTTTTTATGCAGTACTGAAGACCAAAGTTTTCCTTCTTAATTAGCGAACTGCCCGCCCTGGGGCATTACGTTTATGCGGCTCACCGGCAAATTTTCTGCAGAATGAAGAAAGAATTTTCTTCTACTTATCGTTTCTTCTTACTTCCTTACTTTTCTTCTCCTTTCTTCTAGTATCGTCATTTACACACAGTACACTCATACACTATAGTAAAATTTCATCCCGATCACAGGCATCCAAGCATTCAAACCTGAGGCCCCATGGCATGAAGACGGCACAGTAATCAGTACATCAAAAAGCGACATGTTGAAGGAGGATGTTATCAGGTTTGCAATTTCGCTCGAGGTAAACACGTTATCCCTTCATGCCAGCGACAACACACCAGGCACCTCGCCAGTTTGAAGATTTTCATGTAAGCCGCCCAGCAGAATGAAGAGATATTCGACACAAATAGGCCATGTATGGATCCCACACTGACTTGTGCGCTGGAATCTTCACCAGCAGGAACAGCACAACTGTTAAAAATAATTAGCCCCCACTCAGGCAGGGATCGAATATCGAGCGTTAACAAAGTGAACATAGGTCGCCGGTTCAATCCCTGACGTGAGCTACACTAACTTAACTAGTAAGTTTCTCCTGCACAAAATGCGAAACCGTATGCAACCGCCCCCAACACTGCGACTAGCGGTTGAGCCGCAATGTTCGTATGAAGATTCGTAAAGACGTGGCATTGGGCGGACATAGGTCGCCGGTTCGAATCCCTTCCGCGAGACAGGCTTTAACTTGACATGGAAGTTTATGGCGCACAAAGTGCTGAATTGTATGACACCATCCAGAACATTCTGCGACAAACGGTTGGACCACAAATTTTAAACTAATGTCGGGACTAAGTGGCCCGACTTCGACGCAGGAAAGAGAATAAGGTTGTTTCGTATTTGTCTCCTGGAGTTGTAAAAGTTCTTCCTGTGATATACATTAGTCTGTGTTATCTGATAAATAATTTAACATCGGAACTTGTCTGGACTGGCTGTTATCGGCGAAAAGCTTCAGTAGTATGCGCGCACTCTTCGTCGAGGCGAAGTGCAAGGCAAAAAAAGTGCCTGCTTGGAGCGGGGGCCGGTCTCGCGGTACCGAACTACGTGGCGTAAACTGTCGCATATACTGCTGCACTCGCCGCGAGTAAAGTTCTACGGAGATGCGACCGCACTTATTCGCTGATTCCGGGCAATCCAGGCAAGTTCCAGTGTCAAATCCCTGTGGTGCGACGAAGCACATTATCTGTATTATGCGGAATACTGTAACGTAGCCATATAGTGTATTTTGACAAATATATTTTTAGACTGAAAGTAACGGGAAAGATATATGTGTCAATAATGGCATGAAAAATATGTTCTCCGTTCTCGTTACATTGGCACAGCACAGCGGTTACCATTGTTGACCAGAAGAGCAACCAAATTTAATATGCCACAAGAGGAAATAAAGGGTGTACGAAAGCGTGGCGCGCGGCCGCGCGCAGCAGGCAGACGACAATACATCGGCCTACCTGCCCCAGCTGGCCCGATTTTGGACCAGTCCTCAGGTGAAGCAGATGCCATGCGAACACCGCCCGTGTGTTTCGGACGCCCGTCGCCGTGGAGATAAATCGTACACCATTCGCTATGAACGCAACAGAAGGAGGAATTGGCGCTACCGTCTGCAATCCGTGCCGGGAGTTTATTGGGTGCCCATGCGGTCTGCCTGCACTGGCGCACCCTTGTGGCGAGGAGACCGCGAAAAGGTCCAAAAAAGGTGAAAAGGTGCTCCCTGAAAAAAAAAAGAAGGACAGGCGTCACATTGTATTGGTGGTTAATTATGCAAGAACACCACGAGGTGTACACGCTATAGTGAAAAATCCCCGGCGCTGAAAGAAGCACAAATCTTTTTGAAACGCACTGCTACGCAGCTGGGCGAAGAGGAGGAGGACGAAATCTTTTGCAAAATGGCGTCTCCGCAGCAAGCCATGGATTCTACGCCCAGCAGGACTGAGCATCTAGAAGCTGCTTCGGCTGCCATACGTAAGCAGCTTTATACCACCTGCCAACATATTATGTGTTTAAACATTACACTCCACGGCCTGGATCGGCACCATAGGCGCGCCTTGGAGAACCGTAATGCGGAATCTGCCCGCAGGCTCGAAGGGACTATGGATAGAATACGGAACATCAAGGAAAGGATGTACCACGACGTTAGCAGCAAGCGAGAAGAGCTGCGCGTCGTCACGTTGATGCTGGAAAGAGCTTGCCGAATGCATGAGGACTAGTAGGTGCTGCTGCTACTGCGTGACAAGTGGCTTCAGGACAACTGCTCCCCCGGCGTCTTCGTGCAAATCTTTGGGTGCCATCCACACCAGGAACTGAGGCATTCGGCTCCCTGGAGACCTGGAGCGCTTCCAATGTGTGTGTGGGAAAAAGTGAAGTGCAGAAATGACTCCTGCCCGAAGAAGGGTGAATACCGTCTCACAGGAAACTCATAGAATGTTTTTTGAGCAATAAACTAAGACACACTGCTGGGCTAGTTTGTGCATTTCTTAGAATGACTCTCTTATGCTCCAAAGCCATTTATCCACTTTCTTTTTGTGCACCTAAGCAAGGCAAAGGTACTTAACACATGGGCGCTAAAGGCCTCGTGTCGCAAAAAATTCAGCTTCGTCGACATGGCCGAGTATTTCAGCCTAACTATGGAGAACCGAGCGGTTCCTTGACGTCAAAACTACGTACATCACCTCGCTTGGGTAATCCAATAGCTCACGTGTGATCACACTCCTGGGGCACGATTCTCGATATTCCTTGATCTGCCCAGAGTGCGACGTACCCGTGACGTGTACATCCGGGCGGCGCCAGAAAACGTAAACGCAGAATTGGATGACAAAAACAAAAAAGGGGAAAAATTATGAAGAAATAGATAGTATCATCTGCTACTTGTGCACCAAGTACAAAAAACACCGATATACCCTGAAGCTGTGCCTGAAACGAGCAGCTGCGGAGCGTAGGCGCGCACGAGCCGAGAGAGGGACGGTGAAATGGGTTGCGGTGGCGGTCCCGGCCTACACGCGTCCACACACATTCGCTGGGAGATGGTGCTGAACGCCACGCAAAAAATCCTGCGAGCCGGTCGTCACGGGAATTAACTGTTGTTTAGCTTTAATTGTGCTTCATGAAGCGACATTCTTCAAGACACTGTCGCTGGTACATCCGCATAAAGCGATGAGACTTGGGAAGCGCCGCGTTTCAACGGCGTTGCTCAGTTGCGGCCGCTTCTGTGTTCTGCACGCCGGTCACACATTCGCAAGGAGGGAGCACAATGAAAAGATGCCCTGTATAACGCGCTTTTCTGTTCCACAGCTCCTCTGAGGCGTTCACTTATCTATTACGCTCCATGCATATTGATGAAGCGGTTGTTGACAGCTTCGAGGAAACCGCTGTCAGTTCGTCGCCCGAGCTCACTGCGCGGCTTGTCGCGTCGAATTATCGCCACATGTGGCAGTTCCGTACTTGCGAGATGCGATCAGCGTCACGCAGAGAGGTGTTGGCGTAGAAACGGCTGGCTATCGGCTATCGATCGGAACCTCAACACATCAATGGCGTTGGAAAGGCTAGCCTCAACGTGTCGTCTTCAGTGGAGAAGCACGCGGGGGGGAGCGGTGTATAGTGTGCAAGGAAGATCTGTCTCCACAGGCCGGGCCCTACACAGCGAGTGTTGCCGCAAAAAACAAAAAAAAAACATGCTCAGCGCAGCAAACCGGAATGCATCTCAGGAATCGGAGTACATCAAATGTAACGCTATCCATGGTTACGTTTGCAAGCGGCCGCGCACGAAACGCTACCGTGGATTCTTTCAAGCACACCGCTCTCAACGCTTGTAATGTCTTATTGTTAAAACCGGCAAATGCAAAAGCGATATAGGGAGTTTTGTTTTTTGCCAACAATAGAAAAACAAAAGTTTAGTTTACTTTAGTTTACTTTAGTTTACTTTAGTTTACTTTAGTTTACTTTAGTTTACTTTAGTTTACTTTAGTATAGTTTAGTTTACTTTAGTATAGTTTACTTTAGTTTAGCGACCCGAAGCAACTCAGGCTATGAGGGACGCCGTAGTGAACGGATCCGGAAATTTCGACCACCTGGGGTTCTTTAACGTGCACTGACATCGCACAGTACACGGGCCTCTACAATTTTGTCTCCATCGAAATTCGGCCGCCGCGGCCGGGATCGAACCCACGTCTTTCGGTTCTGCAGCCGAGTGCCGTAACCACTGAGCCACCGCGGCGGGTAGAAAAACAAAGTGCCTTCATGAACACATAAAGAAAAGATTACACGAAAGCATGCCACATATGAACTGTGTACAGTTGGCTGGTACACCATTCCATTAAATAAAAAATGCTCGCAATAATCCTACTTCGTTTTCACTCTTTGCAAAGGCCTTCAATCTCATTAATTTTGTTTGATGAGAGCGCACAGCACTTACCAAAAGCATATAGGCAGTTACACCGCTCGTGTGATGTACGTAGCTACTAGAATGTGAAGGGTGAAAAACTTGCGTGGACACTTTCGCAACTAAAGTGTTGAGAGGCGAAAGCCGAGGACACTATGCCGCGACGACTTCCGGTGGATGTGACGTCACACCCTTATCATGGCAATATCGACGTCCGCGCTATTTTGATGCAATTTCAACATTTCAATTAACCTACAGTCATCAAGCTTGGCTTCTAGGTTCATTTTTCATCCTCCACCTGAAGCAAACATTGGTTTTTTTCTATCCTTTTTACTTCCCGAGTTAAACGCGTGTGGTGCGCTTTCTTAACGGACGACAGTAGGAGCCAATAACGGGCTTCGCCGTAAAAGCTTTCTCATGCGCAGCCCTACAAATCCTCTGCTGTAGGACAACAGCAACGCATCTACAGCAGGACCAGCCAGCTCCTTTCAATGCAGCAAGATTCCTCGTAAGAACGAAGGGTTAAGTTTCAAGAAAGGTGAAGTCGGCTACAAAAAAATCTCTTCGCATACGCTACTTAACTTTGGGGAAGGGGAGGAACGTCAAGATAGAGAATGAAGATGGAAATTACAGACATTTTTCAGTGGCCTTAACGGTCTACTGCTCAAGAAGCATCTTGTGTACGACACAAGCGTTCACGAAGACTTGTGCGTTCATGACCATGGGCTTGGGGAGGAAAACCAAAAAAGCCGTTCCGGGATGAACAATGAAATAAAGAGCTGAGGGCATCTGTGAAAGGTGTCAAAGAAATGCCCACTGGATCATCTAAAAGACAAACGAGACAAATGCAGTTGCGAGCAATAAGTGCAGTGCATAAAAAGACTGCTGCGTACTGAATTTGTCCAGCTCCATTTCCGATGAACACAAGTAGGATGTCGGACCGGACCCGAACCGACGCAAAAACCTCAACCGAACCTCAATTTTTCCGCCATCTTGGAACTGAACTTGAACATAAACGAATGGGAGGAACCGTTCCGAACCGATTTGAGGCACGGTTCCCACCCACTTTGCTGCCGAGTTAACTTAACTTTTTTCTTTTTTACAACTGCGTGTAACACACTCATACCGCTGCTTTCAAAAGCGCTACTGCGCACCGCAAACATTGCAACCATTTTGCAAAACTATCGCTTCCAAAAACAAGAAAACAACAAGGTAAAATACATTGCCACTTTCATCGCTCTAATCTTCGTTATAGAGCTATCGTTTCACCCCGAACACGGGTGGCTGGTGCACTGCGCAATGGTGCCAGCTCAAGGAGAAATTTCCACAGTTCGAGAGCTCTCGTAGGTACCTAAATCCTTATATCTAATTCGGAAGATGAATAAATAAGTAAATAAATATTATATTCGTGGACAACTAAAAATCCAATGATAAACGTGCTCCTAAAAACGCGACGCTAATTTCATTCCTACTGTTCGATGACGTTGCAATGAGTCGCACGGCACTTGCACGGCAGAAATATGGGATGTGACGCCAGCAGGTTCAATTTAGTCCACCGAGACGTCAGAATGATCAGTCGGCGCTGATGGTGGGAAGGCCACCTTAGACACAAATTGGCTCGTCCATTCTTGAGTTGTATCTGAACCCAGCAGAAAGATATTTCCTTTAGTGATTTTTATCCTTCGTCTTCTGTTTCTTTTGTTCCTAAAGTGATGTGTGCTTCTATTATTTTCGTTGATAAGTTAAATCATGCCAGCAGATAAGCTCCAATGTTGAAGTATGAAGAAGGCGTGAAGCAAGGAACTAAGTGAAATTGTTGACGGCAGTATTAAACAACAAACTCAATTTGCCGATCTATCGCGTCGGTAGTTACTACTGCGCCGTTGAAAAAAAGGAATATTCATAGGCATTCCTATCAGCGATGGTGGGTAAACCAAAGACCGGCTACAAAGCTCGCACTGAATAAGTACAGAAAGTTGGGCTAGTTGGTGTGGATTCATACTTAGCAGCGCAAGAAAACGAGGACCAAAGCGAACGAGGAGACACAACACAAGCGCACTGAAAGCTAGAAGGGCCGCATTGAGGAAAAACCGAACTAAAGAGTAGCATGCTCTGCGGGTTGAGCGGTAACGACGAAGGACGGGACCAAAACCTTGAGAAGCAGAAAGAGGGACGGGGTCAAGAGGACCGAACGAATAAGCGACTGGGCCCTAAGAGAACAAAAAGAGAGAGAGAAAGAGGGAATGGCAGTATTAGTGGAATTGGTTCACTGCGGCGTGAGAAAATAAAAGAAAGAAAAGCGGGCTTGGAGGAGGGAAGAGGCTAGCCTGGACTTGGAGAAATAATACAGGAGGTAAAAAAGAAGCAGGAAAAAGTTTAATGAAGTCCTCATTTCAATGCCACTCGTGTAGAGGGTACCACTAATCAAACAGAGGCTCCCTTAAACTGCACCTCTTATCTTTATTCAAAGAAAAAAAAATATTTCTACCACCGCAATCACGACTCGATCGGAGAGTGTGCGCAGGCGCCAGCGGGGGTGCAAGGCTTAACTCTCTACCCGGTTGCGATCGCGCGGTAGTGGATATGTGCCTAATTGGCGGAACCCGATTAGTTTGTTAAGGAAGCGCTCGAGTCCGTGAGCATTCATTATAGCTCCTCGGAAAGGCTAATAAATCGCAGGTAGAGGAGTGCGTCGCCGTTGTGTTCGCCTATTCGAAACACTCTCTGCTCTGTGACGTTTTGTAAAGGTCCTAATGGAAGACTTTTTTTTATGTTGCCATGTCATTTCTGATGTCTGATTTCTCAGCTCGTACAGATTGGATTACTACAATGCCAAACAATAGTAGATCCCACACATAACCTTACTGAAACTGCGATGTGCTCGAGCATTGTGCTCCAGATATGGCCTCACCTGCGCCTTTACCTTGCTATGTTTTGTTCCTTTTCTTCCGCGGGATCACTTAGTTGAGATTTCATGCGAATTGTTGTGCGGCACACACTTGTACATAGGTTTAGCTGCGCTGCAAATTTAGAGAGTGCCCGCTGAAGATCGGAAGTACAGCGAAGTAACTTCATGGACCAATTTAGCCGAGTCCCTCGCGTCGGCTCTACGAGATTGCTTCGAGCTTTAACCTTGTTAGGTATGTTTTGTGGGTCTGGCACCTAAAGATTACCCACAGTAATTGTTTTGTGCTAGTGTCCGCTGACACGCAAGCACAACCGAGACCACTGATGGCCGTGGTAGCTTAGGCAGCTGGCGTGAGCTCCCAGAGATGCTAACTTTTTAGCCGAATGGAGCTCTGCAGAACGTTTTTACTTCGGCAGTCTTTGCTGTAAAAATTTTGCACATTTACGTCTTGTCTGCCGCCATGCAGAACGAAATGCAGATAACATGGACAGTTGTGGTAGTTGCGAAAAGGTAGCAACTTTGCGGCAAAATTTAAAGCCTCTGTCTGACCTCTCGGTTGATTCTTCGTTGCCCGGGTGACATCAGAGAACCGTTTCCACCTTTCCGACCGATTGTAGACCAGTTCTAATTTTCCCTCTGTTTCTTGAAGTGGCATGCATTATGACAACACTTTTAAGAGGTCCGAACACCTGAACGTTGTATCGGCTACGCACTTCTTGTTCGTTGGGGGAAAATTTTGTTTCAGATAGGCATAATCATTTTTGCTTTTGTTTTGGTCTGGCGGGACGAGTTGGCTTCAGACGTCACTTGCTTTTTTTGGTGTGTGGCTTGGCGTTTGTTATCCTATTTGGCTCCCTTCCCAGAAAAATTCCCGGAGCTGGACATCGGCAACCTATGAAGAGAGGCTTTGAGGAGTGCAGAACGAGAGCCCCTTCTCGCATGTCCAGTCAGCCGGGCAGCGTAGGAGCGGCTCATCGTCCGGACGCATTATCCGGCGGCGGGGGTGCTGTTATGCTTGGGATGCCCCCTCCCTCCACCCTCCCCCAGCTTAAGTGGATTAGCGCGCGGACTCCCTCGACAGGGGTGACCACTGCGGCGGCGGCGAAGGCCGAACTCGAACGCACGCCACTCGGGCAACGACCTGCAGGCCGGGGAACCCAAGCCCCATGCGCGGCCACTTGAACAGGGGGGAACGCCACTCGCGCGGCCTGCGCGACTTAGATGGAATTCCTCTCTTCAATCTCGTCATATGACGGGGAGTGTACAGTGGTGAGAGAGTCTGTGACTGGCACCGAAGGGAACTTTTCAGGACGCGCCTTCTGCAGCAGGCCCGGCCCCTATTCAGGTGTCTCAGGGAATGAAGAGCATGTAAAACTGGGCAGAGAGTACGGCCAAGAGACTCCCGTTGGCGAAGGAGCCCCCTTCCACTGAGAGGCACTCTTAGTTGCTCTCTCTTGTAAATCATGTAAATAGTCTGCATAAAGTTTTTCCTTGCTATCTCCTCGTAACCCCTTCTCCCGCCTTCAGCGTCCCTTCTCCGACCCGAACACAATTCCCCGTTACCAATACGGCGCAGTTCTTGCAATATTTGTACTCTAAAACTGCGTAACATTAAGGAGTACCCTTGTCCTCACCTTTCGTGACCTTTTGTGGCCCGTAGGAGTGGCGTAAGGGCTCCTCAATACGGCTGAGAAGCAAACCCAGCTGCTCGATTACTTTTGGCAAAGGGGATACACATTTTCGGAGCGCTAAAACAATAAGGACGCAGAAGGAACAGACAGGGACGAGCGCTCCCTCTGCGTCCCTGTTGTTTTAGCGCTTCGAAAAATGTCATAACTGCACCAACTAGCCCGATCCGCTACACTTCTGGATACACATTACACTTCTGGGCTACATGGCCACCGCGTGACAGCTGAGATAAAATAATGCACAAATAAAAAAACTCCAAAACTTCGGCTGTGGTTCCAAAGCCACTGATTTAGAGAAATTAAGACAGCGAGAACAAGAGCCATGTGGCATCTTGCTTCTCACTGTCGAGGGTCACATTGAGGGCTAAAAAATGCACGACTGCATAAAACGGTCACGAGACCTCGTCCTTATTTGCTATTTTTCAACCGCGGAAAATATGATGAGAAGTTTGCGGTACGTACGCTCTTGCTTGCACCGTGCGAGAGGGCTTGCCAAAAGGAAACACGAAGAGACAATGCAACACGCCCGGTTGCTTGCCCGCGAACTGGCGTAGATATCAATAGGGAAATAGCATGTCTACAGATGATATGAGATCTTTAACATATTTTCCTTTTGTCGAGATGCGCATTCAACACGTAACACACTCAAAAAATACAGGATTACCGCATCTTTCTGCCAGCTCCCTTTTTCCTAACGTCTCTTGGTTTTCACCCCTTGCAACATTTCCTTAAATGCTCCCTCTAATTTTTTTAGCTTTCTTTAGCAAATAGCGACTAAAGCGTTCTTCTTACACGACCATATTAAGGGAACTGAGTGTCGCTGGGCGTTGGAATTGTTATAAAGGTTCAATGGTGACCAGAAATAAATACATGAAAAGTGGTCGCAAAGAACTTCTAGCGCAACCTTACAGTAATACACGGAAGGTAAAAACCAACGTAGACAGCGCACTAGCAGGCCAGTAAGTGCTGTTGCAAACATGTTCCTAGCAGTGTAAAAATAGATGTTGGTAAACACGGCAAGTAGACTCACCATTTTGCTGAATTTCACGGTTCCGCTACGAGAGATTCAGTGTGTGTGCGTCCAACTGAGGAAACACAGGTTGCGCTGTTCGCTCGAATGTTCCTCGTTCATTTGACGCGCGTCATGAGGTTGCTATACATTGCCACTTGGAGCACGTCGCCACCTCGTTGCACCCCCAAGCGGAAAGAAAAGCTGCTACCAACTAGCATATGCTTCGATACGAAAGTTGGAAGGCAAAAAAATAGTAGTAATCAATTAGAAATGCTGCGTTTGTTTCTCGGGCCGGGCCTGCACTCCTCTCCCGTATGTAGGCATCAAAGATTTCAAGGTTCACTCAAATTATTATAGCGATACATAGCTAAGCAAACAAATTTCCTTTGTACAGCTGCCCTCTACGAGGCATGGGTAGCGCCCCCCCCCCCCCCCCCCCCCGCCGGATTTTCCCTATCGCCTCCTCAGTTTTAAGAAAGCACAAATGCAGACAAAAACAAAGGAACGATTAAAATGACACATGTGTCCCAACTCCCGAGGCCTAAGCAGCTTGCTTCACACCATGCACCACGGTTCCACGTGGGTCTGCCGCCAGAGACAACCTTGAAGGCCATTTCATTGAGCTCTCGACTTTGTGGCCTTGAAGTTCGTCCTAGAAATAGCTGAATGCAGAATTTATTTACTGCTTGCTCCCGTCTTCAATACGGGAAAAACTGATTGTTCTTATCCGTGTAGAAAGCGCAGTTTAAGAAAGGTTATGTATGGGATCTACTATTCTTTGGCATTGCTGTAATCCAATCTGTACGAGCTGAGAAATCAGACATCAGAAATGACATGGCAACATAAAAAAAAAGTCTTCCATTAGGATCTGTACAAAACGTCACAGAGCAGAGAGTGTTTCGAATAGGCGAAGACAACGGCGACGCACTACTCCACCTGCGATTTATTATCCTTTCCGAGGAGCTATAATGAACGCTCACGGACTCGAGCGCTTCCATAACAAACAAATCGGGTTCCGCCAATTAGGCACATCTCCACTACCGCGCGATCGCAACCGGGTAGGGAGTTAAGCCTTGCACCCCCACTGGCGCCTGCGCGCACTCTACGATCGAGTCGTGGTTCCGGTGGTAGAAATAGTTTTTTTTTCTATGAATGAAGATAAGAGGTGCAGTTTAAGGGAGCCTCTGTTTCATTAGTGGTACCCTCTACACGAGTGGCATTGAAATGAGGACTTGATTAAACTGTTTCCTGCTTCTTTTTTACTTCCTGTATTACTTCTCCAAGTCTAGGCTAGCCTCTTCCCTCCTCCAAGCCTGCTTTTCTTTCTTTTATTTTCTCACGCTGCAGTGAACCGATTCCACTATTACTGCCATTCCCTCTCTCTCTCTCTCTCTTTTCTCTTAGGGCCCAGTCGCTTATTCGTTCGGTCCTCTTGATCCCGTCCCTCTTTCTGCTTCTCAAGGTTTTTGTCCCGTCCTTCGTCGTCACCGCTCAACCCGCAGAGCATGCTACTCCTTAGTTCCGTTTTTCCTCAATGCGGCCCTTCTAGCTTTCAGTGCGCTTGTGTTGTGTCTCCTCGTTCGCTTTGGTCCTCGTGTTCTTGCGCTGCTAGGTTTGAATCCACACCAACTAGCCCAACTTTCTGTACTTATTCAGTGTGACCTTTGTAGGCGGTCTTTGGTTTACCCACCAACACTGATGGGAACTTCTATGAATATTTCTTTTTTTCGACGGCGCAGTAGTAACTACCGACGCGATAGATCGGCAAATTGAGTTTGTTGTTTAATACTCCCGTCAACAATTTCACTTAGTTCCTTGCTTCACGCCTTCTTCACACTTCAACATTGGAGCTTATCTGCTGGCATGATTTAACTTATCAAGGAAAATAATAGAAGCACACATCACTTTAGGAACAAAAGAAACAGAAGACGAAGGATAAAAATCACTAAAGGAAATATCTTTCTGCTGGGTTCAGATACAACTCAAGAATGGACGAGCCAATTTGTGTCTAAGGTGGCCTTCCCACCATCAGCGCCGACTGATCATTCTGACGTGTCGGTGGACTAAATTGAACCTGCTGGCGTCACATCCCATATTTCTGCCGTGCAAGTGCCGTGCGACTCATTGCAATGTCATCTAACAGTAGGAATGAAATTAGCGTCGCGTTTTTAGGAGCACGTTTATCATTGGATCTTTAGTTGTACACGAATATAATATTTATTTACTTATTTATTCATCTTCCGAATTAGATATAAGGATTTCAGTACCTACGAGAGCTCTCGAACTGTGGAAATTTCTCCTTGAGCTGGCACCATTGCGCAGTGCACCAGCCACCCGTGTTCGGGGTGAAACGATAGCTCTACAACGAAGATTAGAGCGATGAAAGTGGCAATGTATTTTATTTTACCTTGTTGTTTTCTTGTTTTTGCAAGCGATACTTTTGCAAAATGGTTGTAATGTTTGCGGTGCGCAGTAGCGCTTTTGAAAGCAGCGGTAAGAGTGTGTTACACGCAGTGGTAAAAAAGAAAAAAGTTAAGTCAACTCGGCAGCAAAATTGGGTGGGAACCGTGCCTTAAATCGGTTCGGAACGGTTCCTCCCATTCGTTTATGTTCAAGTTCAGTTCCAAGATGGCGGAAAAATTGAGGTTCGGTTCAGGTTTATGCGTCCGTTCGGGTCCGGTCCGACATCCTACTTGTGTTCATCGGAAATCGAGCTGGACAAATTCAGTACGCAGCAGTCTTTTTATGCACTGCACTTATTGCTCGCAACTGCATTTGTCTCGTTTGTCTTTTAGATGATCCAGTGGGCATTTCTTTGACACCTTTCACAGATGCCCTCAGCTCTTGATTTCATTGTTCATCCCCGAACGGCTTTTTTGGTTTTCCTCCCCAAGCCCATGGTCATGAACGCACAAGTCTTCGTGAACGCTTGTGTCGTACACAAGATGCTTCTTGAGCAGTAGACCGTTAAGGCCACTGAAAAATGTCTGTAATTTCCATCTTCATTCTCTATCTTGACGTTCCTCCCCTTCCCCAAAGTTAAGTAGCGTATGCGAAGAGATTTTTTTGCAGCCGACTTCACCTTTCTTGAAACTTAACCCTTCGCTCTTACGAGGAATCTTGCTGCATTGAAAGGAGCTGCCTGGTCGTGCTGTAGATGCGTTGCTGTTGTCCTACAGCAGAGGATTTGTAGGGCTGCGCATGAGAAAGCTTTTACGGCGAAGCCCGTTATTGGCTCCTACTGTCGTCCGTTAAGAAAGCGTACCACACGCGTTTAACTCGGGAAGTAAAAAGGATAGAAAAAAAAACAATGTTTGCTTCAGGTGGAGGATGAAAAATGAACCTAGAAGCCAAGCTTGATGACTGTAGGTTAATTGAAATGTTGAAATTGCATCAAAATAGCGCGGACGTCGATATTGCCATGATAAGGGTGTGACGTCACATCCACTGGAAGTCGTCGCGGCATAGTGTCCTCTGCTTTCGCCTCTCAACACTTTAGTTGCGAAAGTGTCCACGCAAGTTTTTCACCCTTCACATTCTAGTAGCTACGTACATCACACGAGCGGTGTAACTGCCTATATGCTTTTGGTAAGTGCTGTGCGCTCTCATCAGACAAAATTAATGAGATTGAAGGCCTTTGCAAAGAGTGAAAACGAAGTAGGATTATTGCGAGCTTTTTTTATTTGAATGGAATGGTGTACCGGCCACTGTACACAGTTCATATGTGGCATGCTTTCGTGTAATGTTTTCTTGAAGTGTTCACGAAGGCACTTTTTTTTTCTACCCGCCGCGGTGGCTCAGTGGTTACGGCACTCGGCTGCAGAACCGAAAGACGTGGGTTCGATCCCGGCCGCGGCGGCCGAATTTCGATGGAGACAAAATTCTAGAGGCCCGTGTACTGTGCGATGTCAGTGCACGTTAAAGAACCCCAGGTGGTCGAAATTTCCGGAGCCGTTCACTACGGCGTCTCTCATAGCCTGAGTTGCTTCGGGTCGCTAAACTAGAGTAAACTATACTAAAGTAAACAAAAGTAAACTAAATTTTTGTTTTTCAATTGATGGCAAAAAACAAAACTCCCTATATCGCTTTTGCATTTGCCGGTTTTAACAATAAGACATTACAGGCGTTGAGAGCGGTGTGCTTGACAGAATCCACGGTAGGGTTTCGTGCGCGGCCGCTAGCAAACGTAACCAAGGATAGCGTTACATGTGATGTACTCCGATTCCTGAGATGCATTCCGGTTTGCTGCGCTGAGCTTGTTTTTTTTTTGTTTTTTGCGGCAACACTCGCTGTGTAGGGCCCAGCCTGTGGAGACAGATCTTCCTTGCACATTATACACCGCTCCACCCCGCGTGCTTCTCCACTGAAGACAACACGTTGAGGCTAGCCTTTCCAACGCCATTAATGTGTCGAGGTTCCGATCGTTAGCCGATAGCCAGCCGTTTCTACGCCAGCTCCTCTCTGCGTGACGCTGATCGCATCTCGCAAGTACGGAACTGCCACATGTGGCGATAATTCGGCGCGACAAGCCGCGCAGTGAGTTCGGGCGATGAGCTGACAGCGGTTTCCTCGAAGCTGTCAACAACCGCTTCATCAATATGCATGGAGCGTAATAGATAAGTGAACGCCTCAGAGGAGCTGTGGAACAGAAAAGCGCGTTATACAGGGCATCTTTTCATTGTGCTCCCTCCTTGCGAATGTGTGACCGGCGTGCAGAACACAGAAGCGGCCGCAACGGAGCAACGCCGTTGAAACGCGGCGCATCCCAAGTCTGATTGCTTTATGCGGATGTACCAGCGACAGTGTCTTGAGGAATGTCGCTTCATGAAGCACAATTAAAGCTAAACAACAGTTAATTCCCGTGACGACCGGCTCGCAGGGTTTTTTGCGTGGCGTTCAGCACCATCTCCGAGCGAATGTGTGTGGACGCGTGTAGGCCGGGACCGCCACCGCAACGCATTTCACCGTCCCTCTCTCGGCTCGTGCGCGCCTACGCTCCGCAGCTGCTCGTTTCAGGCACAGCTTCAGGGTATATCGTTTTTTTTTGTACTTGGTGCACAAGTAGCAGATGATACTATCTATTTTTTTCATAATTTTTCCCCTTTTTTGTTTTTGTGAACCAATTCTGCGTTTACGTTTTCTGGCGCTTTCCGGATGTACACGTCACGGGTACGTCGCACTCTGGGCAGATCAAGGAATATCGAGAATCGTGCCCCAGGAGTGTGATCACATGTGGGCTATTGGATTACCCAAGCGAGGTGATGTACGTAGTTTTGACGTCAAGGAACCGCTCGGTTCTCCATAGTTAGGCTGAAATACTCGGCCATGTCGACGACGCTGAATTTTTTGCGACACGAGGCCTTTAGCGCCCATGTGTTAAGTACCATTGCCTTGCTTAGGTGCACAAAAAACATAGTGGATAAAAGGCTTTGGAGGATAAGAGAGTCATTCTAAGAAATGCACAAACTAGCCCAGCAGTGTGTCTTAGTTTATTGCTCAAAAAACATTCTATGAGTTTCCTGTGAGACGGTATTCACCCTTCTTCGGGCAGGAGTCATTTCTGCACTTCACTTTTTCCCACACACACATTGGAAGCACTCCAGGTCTCCAGGGAGCCGAATGCCTCAGTTCCTGGTGTGGATGGCACCGAAAGATTTGCACGAAGACGCCGGGGGAGCAGTTGTCCTGAAGCCACTTGTCACGCAATAGCAGCAGCACCTTCTAGTCCTCATGCATTCGGCGAGCTCTTTCCAGCATGAACGTGACGACGCGCAGCTCTTCTCGCTTGCTGCTAACGTCGTGGTACATCCTTTCCTTGATGTTCCGTATTCTATCCATAGTCCCTTCGAGCCTGCCGGCAGATTCCGCATTACGGTTCTCCAAGGTGCGCCTATGGTGCCGATCCAGGCCGTGGAGTGTAATGTTTAAACACATAATATGTTGGCAGGTGGTATAAAGCTGCTTACGTATGGCAGCCGAAGCAGCTTCTAGATGCTCAGTCCTGCTGGGCGTAGAATCCATGGCTTGCTGTGGAGACGCCTTTTGCAAAAGATTTCGTCCTCCTCCTCTTCGCCCAGCTGCGTAGCAGTGCGTTTCAGGTAGGCCGGTAGGCCGATGTATTGTCGTCGGCCTGCTGCGCGCGGCCGCGCGCTGCGCTTTCGTACACCCTTTAATTCCTCATGTGGCATATTTAAATTTGCTTGCTCTTCTGGTCAACAATGGTAACCGCTGTGCTGTGCCAATGTAACGAGAACGGAGAACATATTTTTCATGCCATTATTGACACATATATCTTTCCCGTTACTTTCAGTCTAAAAATATATTTGTCAAAATACACTATATGGCTACGTTACAGTATTCCGCATAATACAGTTAAGTGCTTCGTCGCACCACAGGGATTTGACACTGGAGCTTGCCTGGATTGCCCGGAATCAGCGAATAAGTGCGGTCGCATCTCCGTAGAACTTTCCTCGTGGCGAGCGCAGCAGTATATGCGACAGTTTACGCCACTTAGTTCGGTACCGCGAGACCGGCCCCCGCTCCAAGCAGGCACTTTTTTTGCATTGCACTTCGCCTCGACGAAGAGTGCGCGCATACGACTGAAGCTTTTTGCCGATAAGAGCCAGTCCAGACAAGTTCCGATGTTAAATTATTTATCAAATAACACAGACTAATGTATATCACACGAGAAACTTTTACAACTGCAGGAGACAAATACGGAACAACCTCTATTCTCTTTCCTGCGTCGAAGTCGGGCCACTTAGTCCCGACATTAGTTTAAAATTTGTGGGCCAACCGTTTGTCGCAGAATGTTCTGAATGGTGTCATATAATTCAGCACTTTGTGCAGCATAAACTTCCATGTCAAGTTAAAGCCTGTCTCGCGGAAGGGATTCGAACCGGCGACCTATGTACGCCCAATGCCACGTCTTTACGAATCTTCATACGAACATTGCGGCTCAACCGCTAGTCGCAGTGTTGGGGGCGGTTGCATACGGTTTCGCATTTTGTGCAGGAGAAACTTACTAGTTAAGTTAGTGTAGCTCACATCAGGGATTGAACCGGCGACCTATGTTCACTCTGTTAACGCTCGATATTCGATCCCTGCCTGAGTGGGGGCTAATTATGTTTAACAGTTGTGCTGTTCCTGCTTGTGAAGATTCCAGCGCACAAGTCTGTGTGGGATCCATACATGGCCCATTTGTGTCGAATATCTCTTCATTCTGCTTGGCGGCTTACATGAAAATCTTCAAACTGGCGAGGTGCCTGGTGTGTTGTCGCTGGCATGAAGGGATAACTTGTTTACAACGTGTTTACCTGGAGCGAAATTGCAAACCTGATAACATCCTCCTTCAACATGTCGGTTTTTGATGTACTGATTACTGTGCCGTCTTCATGCCATGGGGCCTCAGGTTTGAAAGCTTGGATGCCTGTGATCGGGATGAAATTTTACTATAGTGTATGAGTGTACTGTGTGTAAATGACGATACTAGAAGAAAGGAGAAGAAAAGTAAGAAAGTAAGAAGAAACGATAAGTAGAAGAAAATTCTTTCTTCATTCTGCAGAAAATTTGCCGGTGAGCCGCATAAACGTAATGCCCCAGGGCTGGCAGTTCGCTAATTAAGAAGGAAAACTTTGGTCTTCAGTACTGCATAAAAACGAGTCTTCTTAGACTTTAGACCAGATATTAACTACGCTGCGTAAAAAAAAAATGGAGGCGGCATTTAAGCTCAACCTCATAGGTGTACTTCGTAGCGTTAATGAGTTAACGGTGAATTGGTAATTCTGCACTTTACATTTATAGATCCCTCAGAGTAGTTATACCATTCTTGGCGCCGTGGTGCAGCGGTAAAGCGATGCATCACTGCCCTACAATGGCAGGTTGTTTTACCCGAGACACCCCTGGCTGCCAATCGTTTATTTAACTGCCACCTGCAGCGGTGGTCAGTTTGCTCGCAATCCAGTGATCAGGTTGTGGTGCGCTGCAAGGTCAAGTAATCTACGTGGCCCACCTAGGTAGGCGGAGCAGCCGGTTGATCCGACTGCGAGGCTTCAAACGGTCGACGCCGCACAATGTTTTTCAAACTCGGGGGCACCAACGCTCTCGCGATAAAAAGGCCGCTTAAAGTGTGTGGTGTTCAGACGAACTGCTTGCAAGCGTCGAAAAATTCTTCCCGAATCTGGCATCGGCGCCCCGTGCTATTTGTGGGATATGACCAAGGGTGTACAATATGCAGGGTGGTCAGCCCCGGTCCAGTTTATGGAGGGTGTCATTTTTGGCTCACTCAGTGAGTGTTTCTATTACGGTTGTACTACAGGCCAAAAATAAAACGCGAACGAGACGACTGAATAACGAACAAAAAATAAAAAGTTCTTAGCCGGGGGGTGCTCCATACTACTGAAGGTAATTTCACTTCGAAGGCGCGAAGACTGCCCATTAAAAGTGTTTATCAACCTCGCTTGTATTTCCGCTCCCAGAGGTAATACGTTGGTGTTTTTGCGTTGTTTTTTTTCTTGCTGTCTTGTTCGCGTTTCATTCGTTGCTCATATACTGCCCGTATACTACTCATATACTATTCCTTCACTACCTGAGCCTCATTTGTCCTTGACCTCTTCGCCGGGACCAGGCGGCCCAATTGGCCTGATTTTTTTTTAATTGCACCACGAGTCCGGTTTTCTTAACCGACGAGTATACAGGTAAGTACGGGTAATTAAAGATCGTGGCGAATGCTGTACCTCTACGCCACTGGTACGAGAGACGTTGCAGTGATTTTAGCAAGTATTTCCTTCTTCATCCTTCGTCTTTGCAGCTCCGAGAAAGATAGCCAACACGCCACTAAGACTGTTTTAATTAGACCCCCGTCACCGCGTCCGTTACGCGCAACTGCCGCCTTCAGTGGAGGCTGATTCTCAGTACACGCAGAAGCCCCGCCATCAACCAGTTTGCCACAGCAGGGAAAGAGGAGGCAGCTTATTGCAAACCTCTAAAACTAAGAATTTTATTTACTCCTGCACACTGCTTAGGATCTCGTAGTTTGTGCGCGGTCAGATCGTGGATGCACTTAAACCGGACAGTTCACTGCTGCCCATGCCGTGAAAGAATGCAGGCAACTGTATCCCCACGGCGATCGCAAACCACCCGTTGTTTCTTCGCCCAAGTGTTGTCGTCTGATATCGTACTCCTCATGAACTAGTTTTGCGGAACGGCCGACTCAACACATGAGAACTCCTTGTAGTCGATGTTCCACTGAACGTGTGACACCTCAGTCAGCCAAGGTGTCGTCAGCTCCGGAGGGCGAGGGCGGGTCCTTCGGATCAGTGTCATGGAGCCGTAGCACAGCTGAGTTCCGAGAAAACTGAACTGAACCTTCCCGCCCAAGTCACCACGGTGGGGCAGAGTCGCTGCTTGGCACTGGCTGGTTCCATCATGTACTTCTTGTGCTCAGGCGAGGCACCGGTTCGCGGGAAGGTCCGACGGAGCTCCACGTAACACACGAAAACTAGGCATGTCCACACAATTTTCTAAAAACAAGTTTTGAAAAGGTCCCGATGGAAACGCGCTTCGGTCTCCTCCATATGCCACTGTACGGATGTCCGCTGGGTAGCTAGGCCTTGTTCAGCAGTACAAGCGTACCTACGAATCCGCACAGGAACGCGCTCAGCGCGGCAGTGATGTAGAGGTCTCTGGCCGAGATGCCTTCGAACGTGAAAACTTCCACGAACCTCCTCAAGCGCGGGTCCATGCCGTGGCTTGAGATGTGCGTGAGGGACGAACAGCTGGGAACGTTCGAGCTCTTTATGGATAGGGTGAGGGATCGTCTTCGTCTTCTTTTCTACTACTCCTCTGCAGCTAAGAAGAACTGTGAGATAATGGGCATTTTATTTAAACAGTAAGAAAAAGTATTCGTAGAAGGAGCTTCCGAGCGACTCAAAAAGTTGCCTTCTAGTGGGCAAAGGTGCCTACGTTCCGTTCTTCACTCGCGTTTTTTTTTTATGTGCGACATCTCAATATGGTACTGGTACCTCGAAGAAAACGGTTTGGGCACACAGATTGGCTTCAGCAGACGGTGTTGGCTGCTTTTTTCGCAGGTTTAACGCAACCAGATGTGCGAGACTCTCTTTTATTCTAACTAAAAGGCGCCGAAACAGGACACGGATAAACGCAGAAAGGCACGAGAGAGGGCTGACCTAAAGCTGACAGACTTACTCCTACGTAGACCTAAGTACAAACAGGGCTTAAACGATAAAATAAGAACGAAAACGGAAAGCAAGAAAGAGGCCGACTTAATTCATGTAGTTTTTCGCCGCTATTCACTCAGAGTTTATAATTATAGGAAATGCGGTGGTACTAAACTCCACGTTAAGGGCATGACGCAATAACGTTAACGGCCTTCTTCAGCGGCCTGGGGTCCTCTTTGCACATCACTTCGCAGACACAGACACTGTGGGACAAGACACACAAGGCTTAGTTCCCATTAAACGAACGTGCCTCGGTGGCTTATAGGGGCAGTGACACGTGGTCAAGGGGCACGGGTTCGAATTTCATCTCACCCCTGTTTTCATCTCACCGAAATTTTCTTTTCAGCACAGCTTACTTTCTTCGAGCGTGCGTTTTATTTTTCATTCACATCTTTGACATGCCACACAATTACAACGTACAGGCTATGAAAATATGTAGTATTTCCTTGCTTCTGCTAAATCCGGGACAGTAACAGCACATTTTTGAAAACTTAGTTAGCTTTTTGTAAAATGATATCTATTTTAGCTGCGCAACCTTCTACGACGCTTTACCGTCATTTTTCTTTTGTGCAGTAAAATGTGAGGAAGTGAGAAACATTTGTATATCGGCTTCAGCAGCTTTTAATGGGGGGGGGGGGGTGAGAAATAAAAAACTTTCAACTTTAACTGCTGGCGAATGTACATTTCGTAGTTGGGATGGAATTGTGATTGTGGTATCCGAGCCAGATCCGAGCCTATCACCCGCCCGGCCTTAATAGTGCCAACCAGTCTATTTCGTGTTGTGTTGTGTTTTATGGCCCATAGGCGCCTAATACCCCTGTCACTCCAGCAAATTTAATGTAATTAGAACCTTAAGAAAAAAAATTTCAAAAAAAAAATTTTCGAATGCCATTTGGTCTCTTTCGGTGCTACACGGAAAAAAAATAATGTCATTCGAAAATGATGGCATCGACGATCAGTGAAGAGAAAATCGTCGAACTGAACGACATCAGCGCGCATAAAAGATGTTTGAAATTGTTGTGCAATGTTTCAAAAGCGACTGAGAACATTTGTGTGCCGTATTATAACCTTAAAATATTATTTACGGCCATTTTGCACCACTTTAGCCACCAAAAGCCAAGCCGGGTACAAAGTCAATCACAAATCCGATAAATGTAAATAAAGAAAATGGCTGACATGGCGGTGCGCGGACACGCGCGGAGCTTCGCAATGCCTTCCAAAAAGCGAACTGCTCAGTTACATCTTTAAGTACCTTCGAGCTTAACGAACAAGGCAGGCCTACCGGCAAGAATCACGCAACCCAAAATGACCGACGGTCGCCGGAAAGACGCTGCTTCACGCTCGGCCGCTGCTGTTGGCTGTTGCTGAGACCGAGAGTAGTAGCTATCCACGACTGCCCCTAGTGTGCACAGATTCACACCAACATTAACTTTTTTTATCGGAACTAAATAAATGCACTTTCTTAGTTTGGCAGTGTGCACATTATTTTTTCGCGTCGCTTGTTCCTCCTGCGTATCTGGTGTCCAGAGTACGCATTCGGTTCGAGATCGAATGCGAATGAGTTCCCCCAACTCATTCGATGGCGAATGTCATTCGAACCTAATGGCATTACATATTCCCGTGTAGCAGCCGATTAATGACATTAGGTGCTAATTTCATTCAATTCGAATGATATTAAATTTGCTAGTGTGACAGGGGTATAAGGCCATCATGCGCCAAACGCAAACCACTCTTTTTCGTGCTTTCGGCCCGTTGCAAGCGTTCAGTGTATATGACGCTCCGGAAATCATCAAAGGCCTAAAGTAATTGTAGTGCCGGTTTGTATTGGAAATAAAAATTTGCAGTGCTTTAGCTCTGGTTAAACCTGGAGGATTGCGAAAGCAACGAGGCGAGAGAGACAGGCGATGGAGAGCGCGCGGCAGCGACGGCGGCCCCGGCACGCTAGGTATGCGCCCCTACTGCGCATGCGCAACTGGCGAGCGCGGCGGCGGCACCTCTGAGTCACTTGCGCAGCGAAGGGGGCGGCGCGCCAGCTGTGCGCCGTGTAACGCCACTGCTCCTAGCGGATGCGCAGTATGGCCTTTAGTCAGCTCCGTCAAATGGTTCGGCGACTCGCGTGGCGTTGCTTTTGCAACAGAAGAAAGGCAGCCTGGGTCACAAAGCCGTAAGAAGCTGTCCCAAAATTCGGTGCACATTAGGAAGACCGGCGTGGCGCGGAAACAATCTCACCAGTGCGAGCCGTTGAGAATTGTAGAGCAGGGCAGAAAGGAACCGCGGAGAGCTCCTAACGTAGCGTGTGTGTCTGCACTCTCCTCTTCGCTCGTCGGCGCGGCGTGAATTCCGCGAGCGCCGTCGAACAATCGAGAAGTCTGGAGGACATGCTACTTACTGCCGACGGAGAGGACGTAGCCTTTAGCGTGCTGAGTGGTTTCCTGTCCTCTTCAGTCGCGCGCCAGCGGCGGAGAATCGGAAGAAAGAGCTCGAAATTTCTGGAAAACGGTCTCCGCACGTGACCAATGGGGATGCGTGCCCGGTGCGAGAATAAGAAGGAAAGTGTACAGTTAATACTGTGCGCGCCTGTCTTGGTGCGAGGAACAAATTCAGTCGCTGCGCGCACCTATACTATATGATGGGCGTTGACCGCTGTCTGTCAGCCCATGCCGCCGTCTAATCTTCGGGCGCTGTGGTTTCGGGGAAAGTGCGCCCGCAAGACTCCCGGGCTAACAACACTCGCCCAGCCACGGACCAGCGACGCAGCGTGCGCAAGCCTGCGGTACGGCTTTGGGTTTGCTTTGGGTGCAAGGCTTTTGTTGCATTGTCTCTCTCGAGTGTTAATTACATTGCAGGACCTGTATTGTAGATCACTTTGTATGGGCTCGTACGGGTGATTACAAATTCCTCTCTATCTTCTCTTTGCTGTACTGTATAAAACTTGTTTTATTTGTGAAACTTTGGCTCCGTCCCATTCTCTGGCTTGTGACTGGCGAAAGCTGGGCAACAAACGACCACTGGATAGCTGGATTCTGGTTGAGCTTGCCACATTGAGTCGAGGGCACCTTCTTTGAGACAGAAACCACTACCGCGATACGCACTAGGGGTGTCTGGGAGTGCACGCGAAAAGTGGACAGCAATTTACATCTAGCGCACACATCACTGCGAGGTTCACGCGCCGTAGAAGCTTTACCTTCCTGGATCCATAATGAGCCCTGATAACATAGGCCCAAATAACTTTCCCTTTGTTGTATTTAATGAATGTTAGTTCTCTAAAATTGTGTTCCTCTTTGATTTTGCACCGGTTATTTGTTAATATATGGTGTTTATCCAATCCAATTTACAACGCTCTGGCTCTGAGAGCCCATCAAAATAAATAAATACACTTCAAGCGTCGTCGTGTATTATCCCCACGGCTTTCCACGTGGCTCCGAGAAGCACATAGTGAGGTGCCCAGGACGGCTGTATTTGTCTGCTCCAAAAACCAATGTTGGATTAAACACGAAGTTGTATTACAAGCTTAATAATAATAGCTAATAGACTCAGTTTGCTAATGCAGAATTGTGCGCCAGTGCCCTAAAGCACGAAGTTTTAGTGCTGTTGTGCCTGAACCCTCATTCTGCTGGCCTGTCTCGGAACCAGAGCCGTGCACCCGCTGTCACGCAAAGCAAGCCCGGACTCGCCGCCATGGCACTGCTTGCAACGACTCATCCTGGCTCGCCGGCGCAGACCATTCCTCCTCCTCCTCACTAGCGTCGGCTCGAGCCAATCCGAACGGTGGCCTGTGGCGTGACCTTATTGGAGCAAAGGAACGCCTGGTGCAGAGGAAAGCAACGGTCACCGGCGGCTATAAGAAGAGAGCCGCGCTGAGACGCAGTAGCAGACGGGCAGCAGACGCGCCATCGTGCCAGAAAGACGCTCTCAGCAGGGCCTCGTCCTAGCCCGTTGTGCTCACGGCCCTTGTACATATCTGCTAAAAAGCCTTGTAAATACTGTATATAAACGTCACTTTACTAACCGTCGCATCGACCGTTCTTCGCTCAGGTCTGCTCAACAGAGGCAGCAGACTGAGACGCTCAAGTCGCAACAGTGGTGGCAGCGGTGGGGTGCACAAATTCCAACAGTGTGGACCAAGGGTGGGGTGCCTAAATCCCAACAGTGGTGGCAGCGGTGGGATGCTCAAGGCCCAACAGTGGTGGCAGCGGTGGGATGCCGAAGTCCCAACAGTGGTGGCAGCGGTGGGATGCACAAATCCCAACAGTGTTGACCAGGGGGGGGGGGGGGGGGGGGGGGGGCTAAACTCCAACAGTGCGTGCTGATGTGCTTGGAAGCGTAAGCTAATGGCGATACTGCGAACCCATCACTTGCTGAGCAGATCTCATTTGAAACGTTTCCCACCCTCCGCCAGTCACTCAGTACTGTGCGCGAGGAAATGAGGGAATTCATGATTGTGGTGAATTTTGTCACCTGTAATTTGGCCAAATGCAGCTTACGCGTGCAAAAATTGTGTGCGCTACTATTCTTTGAGCACTGCCGACGTACCCTTGCATCAACGCTGAGCCTGAGAAGATTGGCAGCAGCGAAGGACTGCTTTGCAGCGTGGCCAAAATTGATGTGCATTTCTGCTGCAGATGAGGTTGTGCGAAATCAAGCCTGGCGCCTGTAACAGTGTTGCTTCGCGTCCACGTGCCGAAGATTGCAAGTGTCACCGAGAGGCGTCATCGTCGAAGGCACCCGTGAGCTACTGCGCCAGAGCTACGCCACCTCAGTCGCCTACAAAAGAAGCGCTTCAACCCTGTCCCCGACAGATTGGCAACGTGACTAATTTTGAAGTACATTTCTGCTCCAGGTTAGTGTTTTTCGGGAAACACTGCCGAACCTTTGTTTCTTGCTTTTTATCAGTTGCTGCTGCCAGTTGCTTGAGCTTGATTGTACTTTGTTGCAGCGTACCGGCTAGGACAAAAGATGCTGCAAAAATGAAAGAGAAAATTAGAGCCGAATATGCTAATCTTCAACAGAAATTGCGTCAAGAGCTCAGATTATTTCCCGAAAATATAGAAAGAGAGCTTCGAAGTGAGATTTGCGAGCGTAGAGACGAACAGATTGAAGTTGCGAAAAGCCTGGATTGCGCCACAACACTACCGGTGAACTGAAGAAAAACCTTGAAGCTGAGAATGCGAAGAACGGAAAACATAGGGCTAGATGACAATTGTCATTGTAGAAAAGATGCTGTCGGATGTTGATGACAGACTGTTGCAGTTAGAGCAGTAGCCTAGGAAATGCAGTATTGAAATTCAAGGTATTATGAATGAAGGAAATGAGAGCATTCCTAACATACTTTCTCGGATTGGCAGTGCCATATAAGGACCTATTTCAGGGTCTGACATTGGAATCTGTCATCGTGCGCTAACAATGAACGCCGAGAAAAGCAACATCATTGTCCAGTTTAAGTCCCGGGTGAAACGTGATGAAGTGCTTGCTAAAGAGTGCAAAGGAAGAGCGTCTGACCCGCACGGGCCTGGCGCTAGAGGCTTCGCGCTCGCTGACACACACACACACACACACACACACACACGCACGCGCACACGCGCACGCACGCACGCACACGTACACGCACACGCACACGCACGCACGCGCGCACACGCGCACTCACACACACACGCACACACGCGCACACACGCGCACACACACACACACGCACACACGCACGCACGCACGCACGCACACGCGCACACACGCACACGCGCACACGCGCACACGCGCACACACGCACACACGCACACACACGCACACACGCACACACGCACACACGCACACACGCACGCACACACACACACACACACAGACACGCACACGCACATGTAAACCATAAATATGGACAGACTACGGCATTTTCTCTTAGAGAGAAGGACGCTTCTAACTCAACACAGCGATTGTCGCCACCTCTTCTGCTGTGTTTAGTCCCAATCGGGCCTCTTTTAATAACGAATAATAGCCACCTTGCACAGGCTATCACAACTCGGGTTGGAAATGTTACCATTCAAACGATTCCGTTCAGCACTCCGTGAGCGGAGGATATCTGTTTCTAAATACAACGAAGGGTTTTTTTCGACAAGAAAACCAGCCGATCGGAACTGCTACCATGTTTCACACTTTTGGTACAAACAATGAAGAAAATATTGACGATAGACACATTTAGCCTGCACAGGTTTCCCTGGAATTGGAGTTACATTTTCATTAGACGACAGTTCTTCCGAAATATACGCGGGACCAATATGTTTGTTTGTTTGTTTTTTTCAATTGAATACAATGCTTGAAAACGGACGCTGCAACTGGTAGGTTCTTCCGGCATCCGCAGAGAGGAAAGGAGCTGCCTCTAAAGAGCACGCGCCTCTTTACTGATGACAAAAATATGTTGAGAAATCGAACAGCAGAGTGAAATTTATGCAATTTTTTCAGAGCTGAAGAATAAATCTACAGCCCCAATCAAAAGGTTAGACTCCAGCGCTTTCACCATTGGGATGCGCTGTGCGGGTACTCATTGTAAACGGCCGGATTTCAAATTTCCCGAAGGCAGCACTTTGGTCTTCACTTCTCAGAAACGTATGATTCATAGTGGGCTAGAAAGGCTCTTCTACTAAGGTGAGAAACAGATCCAAAGGTCTCTTTACAATTGAGAAAGGCTGTACATACTCATCATTAACATAACCATCATGATCGTCATTTTGACTTTGTCCACTGTAGGGCAACTACCTCTCCAATGTGTCTCCAATTAACCCTGTCCTTTGCCAGCCGCCGCCACCGTGTGAGGGAACAGCACTCAGTTTGTAGGAACGTGCTGGAGGTGGTAAGGAAATACGTCTTCCTAGGGCAGATAGTGAACGCTAATCGGGATCATCACGGAAATAACTAGAAGAACGAATGGAGTGGAGCGCAAATGGCGGGTTCTCTTACATCTTCAATGGCAGTTTACTACTACCGCTCAAAAGAAATGTTTAAAGCTGCTCTATCTTAACGGAGCTCATCTGCGGGGTCAAAACATCGGTGCTAACGAAAAGGGTTAAGCTTAATTTAAGCACAACACAGCGAGCTATAAGAAAAAAAGAATCATTGGCGTAACGTCAGAGATCGGAAGCGAGCCGAGTGGGTGAGGGAAGAAACGCGGCTTAATGACATCCTAGTCGGATTCAAGAAACAGGCCTGGGCAGGGCATGTAATGCAAACGCAAGATAACGGCTGGTCCCTAGGGTTAACGGAGTAGATTCCGAGACAATCCAAGCGTAGCAGGTGACGGCAGAAAGTGAGGTTATCGGATGAGATGAAGTTGGCAGGGATAGGGTGTAAACACGCCAGATTGAAAAATAATCAGATGGAGGCATAGCACAAATGCTGCCAGAGCAGCTTGCTCAGCGAGAACCGAGGTCTGTCGAGCTTGTAGATTGAGCTATGAGCAAATAATCTGCTCAAAAGGACGGGCCTATTGCTTTTATAAACTGGCCCTGTCAGTTTGCAATGCAGGGCTGACCTTATGCGCGCTTCCCTCCCGCTTTGACGTCGCGCCCCTGCTTACGAAAAATCTGCGGAGGCGGGGCATCAACGAATGCTTCAGCGCACGGCTCAGTTGAGATCTTTCTCAAAGCATCCTGCCGTTTTGCTTGCTAAGGGAGGACGGAGTATTCGCCGTAAGTTCCTTAGCCCGTGTTTGTTAGAAAATTATGTGATTGCTCAAAAACTAAATAATAACCGACACTCAAAGCTGCTGATGCAAGCAGTGAGCACAAGAAAATACAGGGTAGGTAACTAATACATAACGCCCTCGCAGCCAGCAGCCGTGCATCGGAAAACGTCGCCAGAGACCTCTCATTCCACATCCTGAAATATAAAGGTCATGGTGATGGGAACGCGAACTTCTACTGAAAAATCCTGGAAGAATGATGTGTAGTGATAGTGAAATAATAACCAGAGATCCCCAGCACCTGGCCAAAAAGGTGTGCGTCAGCATTGCCTATGGTCAACGCTACGATTAACGCCCGCACTATTATTTTGGCAAAATTAGCTAAACCATACAAGTGCTCGCAGGAAAGGTCACCGGAGATAAAGCGCTGAATTATATCTTAATGTTTTTCTTGGCAAAGGGAATAATTTTATAGCCATAGATGTGAAAATTAGCTCAGTTGAAGACCAAAGGCATAATAAAAGAACATACAAGACAAATAGCTTTTAATGTCCAACTATCTGAATTGCTTCTACATTAATCGGATAGATTGCTGGTTGATGAATGTTGTGTTGTTCTGCACTATATGGATTACCCCACTGATTTTGAGGCACATCTCCGTGATGTGAATAAATGGACGTCCTACCGAGAACTGACGAACACCTAGCCCAGCTCAACAATATATTGATAGATGTCATCATCAGACCGCCGCGGTGGCTCAGTGGTTATGGCGCTCGGCTCCTGACTTGTAAGATGCGGGCTCGGTCCCGGCGTGGGCGGTCGAATTTCGATGCAGGCGAAATTCTAGAGGCCCGTCTACTCTGCTGTGTCAGTGCAAGTTATAGGACCCCGGGTGGTCGAACTTTCCGGAGCCCTTCACTCAACAGGATGGCAGTAGCATCACGTCCCGGACACAGGGGCGATACAGTCCTGTTGTCCGGCAAGTACGATAATGACCCCTACCCGAAGACGAAGTGGAGATTTTTGTCAGCGCTTTTCAGCACGCATATAAACGCTGCCCCCTCCCGTCCTCACTTTGCTTGACGTTCGCTTGTTTCGAGCTTTTTGTTTTGATGGCCGGCCGCCGCCATCTTACTCTGCTGATGGCGTCCCGTATTAGACGCGTGCCTAAAAGCCAGCACCGGTGCCATACTGGGCTGTACGTACGGAGCTTATGCAGCTTATACCGCGCGGTGCTTGCTAACGCTTCCCGGCAGCTCGGTGTTTTGCGGTGTTCCTTAACTGAGAATAAGGCTGGTTTTGTTTACCCGAGGCAACAGACCACATAATCCGAGCAAGAGATCGTAGGTGTCGCAACCGCATTGGGGATGTATTTGCATGCTTTCCGCAGGCGCTCTCGGCGGGAGCCTCCTGCCGCCCGCCAAATTTGATAGTAAATATGGTCTATCTTGAAGGAGCGCCCTTTGAGCTTAAAGAATAATCTAGAAAAAAGTACCTGCCAGTGAGGTAGTTAAGCGCTCGATTAAGACGAGAAAACGGCATAAAAAAAGACATAAACAGGGTATTCAGGGTAAAGAGGGTAAGACGCTAGGCGTGCCAATGATTAAAGGTCAATAGCTTAGCAGGCATAGGAATGAGCATTCTGCAAGCCCTCGCAGTGGAATAGCAATAGTTTTAAGTATCTGACGACGTAGCCAGGTATAAGAAAGTCCAATACCAGTTCTTTAAATGAAGGAAACGTCATTCTCTAAAGCTGTAAAGCGCGAGGAAATTAAGTAATTTTTTTGTGCGAAAAACCGGAACAGAGTACACGAGGTGCGCAAGAACTTTTTTTTTTTGCAAAAACAACGTTCGCCGATGTTCAGGCGCCGACGACGCCCAATTAAAACTGCCTCCGCAATCGCACCACGGTATGCACATTTTTTAGCCTTTTCGCCTGGTGCGAACAAAAGAACAGTCAACGCTTGCTGCGTGTGTTTGGTTTTATAGCGACGGCGGGAAACAAAACTGAATGTGACGATGCAAAGGAATAGGTTCATTGGTTTCCTGCGCCGTAATTAGTGTTACACGCAATCGGCGAACATTCTATTTGCACCAAGCCTCGTGTGCATCTCGAGCGCTCAGTTTTCATTTCGTGAGGAAAAAGAGCCGAAATTTCTCACGCTCCAGGACTTCAGAAACAGACATCCTCGCCGCTTGAGAAATCAATCTGGAATCGCTTTCCTAATGGCTTCTGCCCCCCTTCGCACTGAGCATGTGATTGTGTTAACTTGAACGTTAATCAAGAAATCTGAGACAGCTAGCCACCTGATTGAGAATATTTTTTTTAAGGAAGCCACGTCCAACTTGCTAATAAATTGGCCTCATCAGTTTTGGTTTTTAATAGCTTAGCTTATTTCCAAATTTGTGAAACTGTTCGCTGGGTCTCCCTGTGTGTAAGCCTATTTAAAATTTAAATAGAACTCATACAAAAACACCGGCAAAAAGAAAAGTAACCCTTGTTTTCTGCTCGGAAAGCACATCCGAACAAAGAATTAACATCTTTCCAGCACGGCTTGCGTTGTTTTCTTTATCCAACGTTCTACACTAGTACTAAATATTCATCTAATACTCGCATTAATGCAAATAATTTCGTAACGAAAGGTCTCATAATGGTAGACTGTTACAGCAACTAAAGTGAAAGTTGAAATAGAATTGTTGGGGAACTTTAGTACCTGAAAAGCGTACAAGGAGGCATTATTTTAACTTGCTTTTGGCGAGTGGCAGCTTCAGTAGTTTATGTGCCACTGAAAATAATCACAGTTATTTTTTCCAAGCGGTTCGAACCGGGTAGAACCGGTTCCAACCGGAACGAAATGTGTCTCCGGAATCGAAACCGAGCTCGAACCCGAAAGGCGTGGACCCGAATCCGAACCAAACCCGAAAAAATTCCGGTTCTAAACCTGGATACAATTATTCATAAAATACGGCAATGACACCTATGTACAGTCAGGCTGCAACGAAATGAGATCTAAATATTTTACGACGGTGCTTTCAGTCGCAGTATGTAATCAGCCCGATTCATGGTTCAAGGTAAAGGATCTACCGAAGTACACATTTATAAACCATTTCTAAATGAATATCTCACTGCAAAGTAGAAAAGTACGCCATATGCATGTTCGTGTTTCATTCCACTCTGACTGTACGCAGCTGTCTGACGAAATCTGCAGCATGCAGCCCCTCAGGAATGCTACAGGCGCCTGCAACTGCAGAGCACATCAAGCAAGCCCTGTGTGTAAGCCCATTTATTATTGAAATAGAACTAAGACAAAAAAAAACAGCAATAAGAAAAGTAACCCGTTATGCTTCATGACTTCCTCATCGAAACGCATCAGAGAACGAATTGAAGGACTTCTTCAAAAGCTAAATAATTTACAATGTCAGCTGCTTACATGGGACACGAACCTGTCGCTTCTTTGTATTAGAGCCCTCGAATAACACTATGCTGGTGCATCGCAGCGTGAAAGCATAAAAGTGCTTAAAAATTGTTTCCGTGTGAAGAGTTATGCTGTCAACTTGAATGGTAGCTTCGTGCATGTGGAGTCATTGTGACTTGTCTGCAAGCATGGTAATGCGGCACACGTGCATATCTTCTCACCGCGTGCCACTTGATAAGGAAGGCAGAAAGAAACATGAGCGGTTTTTGCCTCTCAACTGTCAGCCAGCGTGCCTCAGTGTTCTCTTAAGACGTGCCATACCCCAGACAATATAGTGCATTGCACGTCATTTATCATTGCCTTTGTTCTCAGAAGGTAAAAAACTTCACAGTATCTGCTGGAGTGCCAATCATGGCACATAGCACTTACTCCCAATCAATGAATTTTGTATGCCTACAAAATGCTTTCCATGCTTTCCAACGAAATTTCTCCATGTTCTTAAGTATTTGCAGTCCCTAAGCCCATATCAGTAGTCATTTATTGGTTCATTTTTTTAATGATGCCTCTAATGCTCTTTGCTGTCATGCTCAAGCACCCAAATCTGGGCAAGCAGGCGCGAAATAAAATGAAAGCAATACAAAAAGCACACACAGCAGACGGAATTGAAGACAACAAGGCCACAGCGGTGTTACGGGTAGGGCGGATCGTCATACCTTATAGATTTTTTCTGTCAATTCTTCAAGTGCACAAGATTAAAGTGGTGAACTGCATCAGCCCAAAAGCACTTCCAGTCCCTGGCTATATGAAAAGAAGACAATTTACGATGCACAGAGGTGTGTGCACAAGGGTGGTAAACTGCTTTTTCAGTACGATTAAGGCGGTGTCGAACAGAGCGAGTATGAATTGCGCTGATTTTTCAAGCCGCAAGTTGTAAAATTAATGAACAATACAAACATTTAATTTCTAATATAATAGTAAAAAAGCTTGGAAAATGCACAAATTTTAGGCTCCATGAAAACTTGCATTCTTCTACTCCTGTGTTGGCAATTTTTTTTCAAAAATCAAGCAGGGCCTCCAAGAAAAGGAAGTCAGGCTATTTTTTTATTTTACTGCCAGAATAATAATTTTTGGGAGGATACTACTAGATAATATCTCAAGGGCTGTATGGCATGTGGAAACACCAATAGCGTTGAGAAGCAACTTCGCCAGCTTTGCAACCGTAGGAAAAAGGTACGGAAAGCCTGCGCACATCGAATTAACCCAGAGAGTTTCTTCCGCGCCACACAAGTTGCGACTCCTCAGAGGAGTGAGGTGTGTTGTACGCCCTAAGTCTGCAGTTTGAGGAAGACAATATTCGTGAAATGATTAAATTTCATCACTGTCCTTCATGCATGCTGATTACATTATGCAGCCTAATTGCAGTTCATTAACTTGTGCAACATTAAATATTGACTGGTATGTTTCGTACACAAAAGCAATTTTTTTCGACTGAGCCTCCTTTAAAAAACATCAAAGCAGAGAAGCCAGCAGTCACCTATGCTAAACCTATGCTAAACTATCGACATGACTAATTTACACTACACTGATAAGCGGGTTCAATTTGCACTGTCCCTCTTTCTCATTAAACCACAAATAAATGTAATCAGATATGATTAGCCATTTGAAATCCCACTCGAGGTAAACCAGTTATCCCTTCATATGTGCCAAAACGCACTAAGTACGTGCTAACCAGCTGCATAACTTCCATCTGAGCCGCCCAGAAGAATGAAGAGATATTCCAAACAAATGGGTCGTGTATGGATCCACACAGACCTGTGCGCTGGAATGTTCACCAGCAGCAATGCTTTGTAAGATTTTTTAAGTTCTAATAGAGAGCTTTCAGTCCGCCTGTTTTTTCGGAAACCATATTGGCAATTATTTATAAGATTTCTCTTGTCAAAGAAGTATGTTATGCGGTATGCAATAATTTTCTCAAATTCTCTAGAAAACGTCGGAAGTACCGATATAGGTTGAAGTTTATCCGCAAGTTTCTGTCGTCGCTTTTTTAGAGTACAGAAATTCTTGCATATTTCGTGCGGTCGGGAAAAACTGTTTGCCAACATAGGCTAAAAATGAGCTAGTATTGACGAGATGAGCGGGACGACATATTTAACTATGTTTATGCAATTTATCGATATCTGACGATGGATTGTTTTTAGGTGCATAAATGTGTAAGACTTGTCGATCGTCTGCTGTCTTCAAAAATATACTACGAAGAGCGTTTGCTTCTGGGACGTCTATTACTGCAGAATCGTTATCAGCAGAGGCTACGGTAGCAAAGTGATGATTAAAGTTGTTTGCCAGCTCTCTACCTTAGAGCTCACGACCACTTGCAGTTATCAGCGGAACCGGGCTATTGCTACCTTGACCAAGAACGCTATTGAAAGCTTTCGAGGCTATATCAGGACACTTGTTTTGTAATGTTGTCGAAAAGCTGCTCATAGCAAAAAACCTTTGCTCCTCTTATATCTGCGATTTAGTGATTTCTTGCCTTTATAATCTGCCGCAGTGATTCCTCGCAGCGCGTGCGCAAGGGAATGTGGCAAAGACGAATTTAGCCTTTATCATTATGATATGGTGATAGTTCACCAAAGGGTTTATTGTTTGTACGTTTGATTGCTTTAAACCGAAAGTGCTTTGAGTGAATGGGTACAAACTGTAATAAATGCATTGTCTGCATCATTTGCAGCGTTTATTTCATAGACTAGCAACCAGTTTTGTGCCGTTATTCCTTCTTTAAGATATTCTAACATGGTTTCAGTAATGCTCTGAGAAATAATAGTTCCCTGCGTAAGGTGGTCTTTGCTCAGCGAAGCTTCACAACGGCAGCAGGGCTAACAGCAGTCCGAGGCCGGCTGGTCGACAGGAGCGTGCACCAGGCGATGACAATGCGGCTCGCGCGTAGGCCCGTCGTCTCCTTACAATGGCCCCCGGACAGAAGAGGAGCCATCCTGGCGTCTTAAGGGGCGTACAAGACAGCGGGGTCGTAGTATGTCTTGAGGCGGTGTATATGGACAGTCTCACGGCCGCGGCGTCTGAGACTGTGTGACGACGTGAGGGGCTCAACAATGTAGTTGACGGGAGATGTTTGCTGCAAGATGCGGTAGGGCCCCTGATACCTAGCGAGCAATTTCCTGGAGAGGCCCGGAGTACGGGGAGGTATCCACAGCCAGACAAGAGAGCCGGCCGAGAAATGCTGGGGAGGTTGTTCTTCATCGTGGCGGGTTTTCTGGAGGGTCTGGGTAGCTGTCGTGAGCGACCGGGCGATCTGGCGGCAGTCTTCGGCGTGCCTGGCGACTTCGGAAACGGTGGTACAGTCAGATGCGTCAGGGTGGTAGGGGAGAACAGTATCAATGGGAACGGAGGGATGTCGGCCGTAAAGGAGAAAGAAAGGAGAAAATCCGGTTGTAGACTGCGTAGCGGTATTGTACGCGAATGTAATATACGGAAGAATGAGGTCCCAGTTCATGTGGTTCTAACCAACGTACATAGCCAGCATGTCCCCCAGAGTTCGGTTAAAGCGTTCAGTGAGGCCGTTTGTGTGAGGGTGGTAGGCGGTGCATATCCGATGGATGACGTTGCACTCACGGAGAAGAGCTTTGATGACGTCAGATAGTAAGACGCGGCCTCTGTCGCTGAGGAGTTCACGAGGAGCACCGTGCCGAAGGATGAATCGACGCAGAAGAAAGGATGCCACATGCTGTGCCGTGGCAGCAGAGAGCGCGGCTGTTTCAGCATACCTCGTGAGGTGATCGACGGCAACAATGACCCATCGTTTGCCAGAAGCAGTATGCGGGAGGGGCCCGTATAAATCGATGCCAATGCGGTCGAAAGGGCGAGGCGGACAAGACAGCGGCTGCAACTCGCCAGCAATACGGTTGGTGCGTTTCTTGCGGCGTTGGCAGTCGAGACAGGAGCGTACGCATTTCAAATGTCAGGTGGGATTTGTTCAGCGAAGCTTCACAACGGGAGCAGGGCTAACAGCAGTCCGAGGTCAGCTGGCCGACAGGAGCGTGCACCAGGCGATGGCAATGCGACTCGCGCGTAGGCCCGTCGTCTTCCTTACACCTGACAAGATTTCTTTGGAGGTGAAACACTGAGTGTGTCACAAAAACTAGACAGTGATCAGCTATGACAGAAGTAATAGTGCCAGCGCTGCAAACGATGCTTTCAGCGTTTGCAAAACTTAGGACTAGCGCGGGCTATGTAGTGGTTGTAATTCTTGTCGGACAGGTTATTAATTTATCAATACCGGACGACTGTAACAGGGTGATAAAATAGTGGACAAAATTGTCCTCCTCCAAAATGTTAATATTTAAATCATAACTACAAGTAAGACAAAAGATTTTTTCTTAAACGTAATCCAAGAACCCTTGAAAATAATCTAAGAAGGATGTAACATTTTCGTTCGGCCAGCGATATACCACTGCTACACTTTCATTACAGAATTTTAATATTACTATTTCATAACCTTTCATTACTGTACTCAAATCGGGTCCGAGGTCACACTTTTTACTCAATGTTACATGTACAGGAACGGTACTACCGCACCAGTATGGGCCATTTATGAAAGTTTCTGCAAATTTCAAATTGGACCATGTCACAGCGTGAAAAATACATCGTTTCGGTGAGCATTACAATGGTAAACTTAAACGAAAATTAGTTCAGTAAAAGATTAGTTTCATCTTCTTTATTTCCTACTGCACGTGCATTTATGGGAAGAACTGATTTATATGAAGATTCATGAATACTAATAGATTCAGGTGTGGCAAACCGCAGATAATCCATGGAAAAAAACAGCGGTCTACAAGCGGATGAAGATTGCATGCTAGTTCAAAATATGCTCGTCAAAACCCCGCTCAAGCCTGCTCTCGCCTGTTATCAAAACCACAGAACTATCACCGGAACGTTTCGCAAAAATTTTTCCATTGTATGCATGTGCAAACAGGTTTCCATATATGTTCTCTTCTCTTCTTCTATAGTCATTTTAAGGAGCATTTTCAGTGATCAATGCAAGTGCCCATTGACACAGGTGGGTTCTGAACCTGTGAAACCAGGGTGTTTGCTAGTCAGACGCTCTTCCTTTGCACTCTTTAGCAAGCACTTCATCACGTTTCACCCGGGACTTAAACTAGACAATGATGCTGCTTTTCTCGGCGTTCATTGTTAGCACACGATGACAGATTCCAATGTCAGACCCTGAAATAGGTCCTTCTATGGCACTGCCAATCCGAGAAAGTATGTCAGGAATGCTCTCATTTCCTTCATTCATAATACCTTGAATTTCAATACTGCATTTCCTAGGCTACTGCTCTAACTGCAACAGTCTGTCATCAACATCCGGCAGCATCTTTTCTACAATGACAATTGTCATCTAGCGCCGTGTTTTCCGTTCTTCGCATTCTCAGCTTCAAGGTTTTTCTTCAGTTCACCGGTAGTGTTGTGGCGCAAGCCAGGGTTTTCGCAACCTCAATCTGTTCGTCTCTACGCTCGCAAATCTCACTTCGAAGCTCTCTTCCTATATTTTGGCGAAATAATCTGAGCTCTTGACGCAATTTCTGTTGAAGATTAGCATATTCGTCTCTCATTTTCTCTTTCATTTTTGCAACATCTTTTGTCCTAGCCGGTACGCTGCAACAAAGTACAATCAAGTTCAAGCAACTGGCAGCAGACACTGATAAAAAGCAAGAAACAAAGGTTCGGCAGTGTGTCCCGAAAAACACTAATCTGGAGCAGAAATGTACTTCAAAATTAGTCACGTTGCCAATCTGTCGGGGACAGGGTTAAAGCGGTTCTTTCGTAGGCGACTGAGGTGGCGTAGCTCTGGCGCAGTAGCTCACGGGTGCCTTCGACGATGACGCCTCTCGGTGACACTTGCAATCTTCGGCACGTGGACGCGAAGCAACACTGTTACTGGCGCCAGGCTTGATTTCGCGCAACGTCATCTGCAGCAGAAATGCACATAAATTTTGGCCACGCTGCAAAGCAGTCCTTCGCTGCTGCCAATCTTCTCAGGCTCAGCGTTGATGTAAGGGCACGTCGGCAGTGCTCACAGAATAGTAGCGCACACAATTTTTGCACGCGTAAGCTGCATTTGGCCAAATTACAGGTGACAAAATTCACCACAATCATGAATTCCCTCATTTCCTCGCACACAGTACTGAGTGACCGGCGGAGGGTTGGAAACATTTCAAGTGAGATCTGCTCAGCAAGTGATGGGTTCGCAGTATCGCCATTAGCTTACGCTTCCAAGTACATCAGCACGCACTGTTGGAGTTTAGCCCCCCCTCCCCTCCCCCCCTCTCCCCCTGGTCAGCACTGTTGGGATTTGTGCATCCCACCGCTGCCACCACTGTTGGGACTTCGGCATCCCACCGCTGCCACCACTGTTGTGCCTTGAGCATCCCACCGCTGCCACCACTGTTGGGATTTAGGCACCCCACCCTTGGTCAACACTGTTGGAATTTGTGCACCCCACCGCTGCCACCACGGTTGCGACTTGAGCGTCTCAGTCTGCTGCCTCTGTTGAGCAGACCTGAGCGAAGAACGGTCGATGCGACGGTTAGTGAACTGACGTTTAGATACAGTATTCACAAGGCTTTTTACAAGATATGTACAAGAGCCGTGAGCACAACGGGCTAGGACGAGGCCCTGCGGAGAGCGTCTCTCTGGCACGATGGCGCGTCTGCTGCCCGTCTGCTACTGCGTCTCAGCGCGGCTCTCTTCTTATAGCCGCCGGTGACCGTTGCGTTCCTCCGCACCAGGCGTTCCTTTGCTCCAATAAGGTCACGCCACAGGCCACCGTTCGGATTGGCTCGAGCCGACGCTAGTGAGGAGGAGGAGGAAGGGTCTGCGCCGGCGAGCCAGGATGAGTCGTTGCAAGCCGTGCCATGGCGGCGAGTCCGGGCTTGCTTTGCGTGACAGCGGGCGCACGGCTCTGGTTCCGAGACAGGCCAGCAGAATGAGGGTTCAGGCACAACAGCACTAAAACTTCGTGCTTTAGGGCACTGGCGCACAATTCTGCATTAGCAAACTGAGTCTATTAGCTATTATTATTAAGCTTGTACTACAACTTCGTGTTTAATCCAACATTGCCTTTTGGAGCAGACAAATACAGCCGTCCTGGGCACCTCACTATGTGCTTCTCGAAGCCACGTGGAAAGCCGTGGGGATAATACACGACGACGCTTCCAGAGTATTTATTTATTGTGAATGGCTCTCAGAGCCGGGGCGCTGTAAATTGGATTGGATAAACAAAATATATTAACAAATAACCGGTGCACAATCAAAGAGGAACACAATTTTAGAGAACTAACTTTCATTAAATACAACAAAAGGAAAGTTATTTGGGCCTATGTTGTCAGGGCTCATTATGGATCCAGGAAAGTGAAGCTTCTACGGCGCGTGAACCTCGCAGTGATGTGTGCGCTAGATGTAAATTGCTGTCCACTTTTCGCGTGCGCTCCCAGACACCATTAGTGCGTATCGCGGTAGTGGTTTCGGTCTCAAAGGAGGTGCCCTCGACTCAATGTGGCAAGCTCAACCAGAATCCAGCTATCCAGTGGTCGTTTGTTGCCCAGCTTTCGCCAGTCACAAGCCAGAGAATGGGACGGAGCCAAAGTTTCACAAATAAAACAAGTTTTATACAGTACAGCAAAGAGAAGATAGAGAGGAATTTGTAATCACCCGTACGAGCCCATACAAAGTGATCTACAATACAGGTCCTGCAAAGTAATTAACACTCGAGAGAGACAATGCAACAAAACTGCCTTGCACCCAAAACGCACCCGAAGCCGTACCGCAGGCTTGCGCACGGTGCCTCGCTGGTCCGTGGCTGGGCGAGTGTTGTTAGCCCGGGAGTCTTGCGGGCGCACTTCCCCCGAAACCACAGCACCCGAAGATTAGACGGCGGCATGGGCTGACAGACAGCGGTCAACGCCCATCATATAGTATAGGTGCGCGCAGCGACTGAATTTGTTCCTCGCACCAAGACAGGCGCGCACAGGCGCACAGTATTAACTGTATACTTTCCTTCTCATTCTCGCACCGGGCACGCATCCCCATTGGTCACGTGCGGAGACTGTTTTCCAGAAATTTCGAGCTCTTTCTTCCGATTCTCCGCCGCTGGCGCGCAACTGAAGAGGACAGGAAACCACTCAGCACGCTAAAGGCTACGTCCTCTCCGTCGGCAGTGAGTAGCATGTCCTCCAGACTTCTCGATTGTTCGACGGCGCTCGCGGAATTCACGCCGCGCCGACGAGCGAAGAGGAGAGTGCAGACACACACGCTACGTTAAGAGCTCTCCGCGGTTCCTTTCTGCCCTGCTCTACAATTCTCAACGGCTCGCAATGGTGAGATTGTTTCCGCGCCGCGCCGGTCTTCCTAATGTGCACCGAATTTTGGGACAGCTTCTTACGGCTTTGTGACCCAGGCTGCCTTTCTTCTGTTGCGAAAGCAACGCCACGCGAGTCGCCGAACCATTTCACGGAGCTGACTAAAGGCCACACTGCGCATGCGCGAGGAGCTGCGGTGTTACACGGCGCACAGCTGGCGCGCCGCCCCCTTCGCTGCGCAGGTGACTCAGAGGTCCCGCCGCCGCGCTCGCCAGTTGCGCATGCGCAGTAGCGGCGCATAGCTAGCGTGCCGGGGCCGCCGTCGCTGCCGCGCGCTCTCCATCGCCTCTCTCTCTCCTCGTTGCTTTCGCAATCCTCCAGGATTAACCAGAGCTAAACCACTGCCAATTTTTATTTCCAATACAAACCGGCACTACAATAACTTTAGGCCTTTGATGATTTCCGGAGCGTCATATACACTGAACGCTTACAACGGGCCGAAAGCACGGAAAAGAGTGCTTGGCGTTTGGCGCATGATGGCCTTATACCCCTGTCACACTAGCAAATTTAATGTCATTCGAATCGAATGAAATTAGCACCTAATGTCATTAATCGGCTGCTACACGGGAACATGTAATGCCATTAGGTTCTAATGACATTCGCCATCGAATGAGTTGGGGGAACTCATTCGCATTCGATCTCGAACCGAATGCGTACTCTGGACACCAGATACGCAGGAGGAACAAGCGACGCGACAAAATAATGTGCACACTGCCAAACTTAGAAAGTGCATTTATTTAGTTTCGATTAAAAAGTTAATGTTGGTGTGAATCTGTTCACACTAGGGGCTGTCGTGGATAGCTACTACTCTCGGTCTCAGCAACAGCCAACAGCAGCGGCCGAGCGTGAAGCAGCGTCTTTCCGGCGACCGTCGGTCATTTTGGGTTGCGTCATTCTTGCTGGTAGGCGTGCCGTGTTCGTTAAGCTCGAAGGTACTTAAAGACGTAACTGAGCAGTTCACTTTTTGGAAGTCATTTCGAAGCTCCGCGCGTGTCCGCGCACCGCCATGTCAGCCATTTTCATTGTTTACATTTATCGGATTTGTGATTGACTTTGCACCCGGCTTGGCTTTTGGTGGCTAAAGAGGTGCAAAATGGCCGTAAATAATATTTTAAGGTCATAATACGGCACACAAATGTTCTCTGTCGCTTTTGAAACATTGCACAACAATTTCAAACATCTTTTATGCGCGCTGATGTCGTTCAGTTCGACAATTTTCTCTTCACTGATCGTCGATGCCATCATTTTCGAATGACAATTTTTTTCCGTGTAGCACCGAAAGAGACCAAATGACATTCGAAATTTTTTTTGAATTTTTTTTTCTTAAGGTTCTAATTACATTAAATTTGCTAGAGTGACAGGGGTATTAGTCGCCTATGGGCCATAAAACACAACACAACACGAAATAGAGTGGTTGGCACTATTAAGGCCGGGCGGGTGATAGGTTCGGATCTGGCGAGGATACCACAATCACAGCTCCATCCCAACTACGAAATGTACATTCGCCAGCAGTTAAAGTTGAAAGTTTTTTATTTCTCACAAAAAAACCACCCCCATTAAAGGCTGCTGAAGCCGATATACAAAAGTTTCTCACTTCCTCACATTTTACTGTACAAAAGATAAATGACGGTAATGCGTCGTAGAAGGTTTCACAGCTTAAATAGATATTATTTTACAAAAAGATAACTAAGTTTTCAAAAATGTGCTGTTACTGTCCCGGATTTAGCACAAGCAAGGAAATACTACATATTTTTATGGCCTGTACGTTGTAATTGTGTGGCATGTCAAAGATGTGAATGAAAAATAAAACGCACGCTCGAAGAAAGTAAGCTGTGCTGAAAAGAAAATTTCGGTGAGATGAAAACAGGGGTGAGATGAAATTCGAACCCGTGCCCCTTGACCACGTGTCACTGCCCCTATAAGCCACCGAGGCACGTTCGTTTAATGGGAACTAAGCCTTGTGTGTCTTGTCCCACAGTGTCTGTGTCTGCGAAGTGATGTGCAAAGAGGACCCCAGGCCGCTGAAGAAGGCCGTTAACGTTATTGCGTCATGCCCTTAACGTGGAGCTTAGTACCACCGCATTTTCTATAATTATAAACTCTGAGTGAATAGCGGCGAAGAAGTGCATGAATTAAGTCGGCCTCTTTCTTGCTTTCCGTTTTCGTTCTTCTTTTATTATTTAAGCCCTGTTTGTACTTAGGTCTATGTAGGAGTTAGTCTGTCAGCTTTAGGTCAGCCCTCTCTCGTGCCTTTGTGCCTTTATCCGTGTCCTGTTTCTGCGCCTTTCAGTTAGAATAAAAGACAGTCTCGCACATGTGGTTGCGTTAAACCTGCGAAAAAAGCAGCCAACACCGCCTGCTGAAGCCAATCTGTGTGCATAAAGCGTTTTCTTCGAGGTACCAGTACCATATTGAGATGTCGCGCATAAAAAAAAAACGCCACTGAAGAACGGGACGTAGGCACCTGTGCCCACTAGAAGGCAACTTTTTGAGTCGCTCGGAAGCTCCTTCTACGAATACTTTTTCTTACTGTTTAAATAAAATGTCCATTATCTCACAGTTCTTAGCTGCAGAGGAGTAGTAGAAAAGAAGACGAAGACGATCCCTCACCCTATCCATAGAGCTCGAACGTTCCCAGCTGTTCGTCCCTCACGCACATCTCAAGCCACAGCATGGACCCGCGCTTGAGGAGGTTCGTGGAAGTTTTCACTTTCGAAGGCATCTCGGCCAGAGACCTCTACATCACTGCCGCGCTGAGCGCGTTCCTGTGCGGATTCGTAGGTACGCTTGTACTGTTGAACAAGGCCTAGCTACCCAGCGGACATCCGTACAGTGGCATATGGAGAAGACCGAAGCGCGTTTCCATCGGGACCTTTTCAAAACTTGTTTTTAGAAAATTGTGGACATGCCTAGTTTTCGTGTGTTACGTGGAGCTCCGTCGGACCTTCCCGCGAACCGGTGCCTCGCCTGAGCACAAGAAGTACATGACGGAACCAGCCAGTGCCAAGCAGCGACTCTGCCCCACCGTGGCGACTTGGGCGGGAAGGTTCAGTTCAGTTTTCTCGGACCTCAGCTGTGCTACGGCTCCATGACACTGATCCGAAGGATGCGCCCTCGCCCTCCGGAGCTGACGACACCTTGGCTGACTGAGGTGTCACACGTTCAGTGGAACATCGACTGCAAGGAGTTCTCATGTGTTGAGTCGGCCGTTCCGCAAAACTAGTTCACGAGGAGTCCGATATGAGACGACAACACTTGGGCGAAGAAACAACGGGTGGTTTCCGATCGCCGTGGGGATACAGTTGCCTGCATTCTTTCACGGCATGGGCAGCAGTGAACTGTCTGGTTTAAGTGCATCCACGATCTGACCGCGCACAAACTACGAGATCCTAAGCAGTGTGCAGGAGTAAATAAAATTCTTAGTTTTAGAGGTTTGCAATAAGCTGCCTCCTCTTTCCCTGCTGTGGCAAACTGGTTGATGGCGGGGCTTCTGCGTGTACTGAGAATCAGCCTCCACTGAAGGCGGCAGTTGCGCGTAACGGACGCGGTGACGGGGGTATAATTAAAACAGTCTTAGTGGCGTGTTGGCTATCTTTCTCAGAGCTGCAAAGACGAAGGATGAAGAAGGAAATACTTGCTAAAATCAGTGCAACGTCTCTCATACCAGTGGCGCAGAGGTACAGCATTCGCCACGATCTTTAAGTACCCGTACTTTCCTGTATACTCGTTGGTTAAGAAAACCGGACTCGTGGTGCAATTAAAAAAAAAAAAACAGGCCAATTGGGCCGCCTGGTGCCGGCGAAGAGGTCAAGGACAAATTAGGCTCAGGTAGTGAAGGCATAGTATATGAGTAGTATACGGGCAGTATATGAGCAACGAATGAAACGCGAACAAGACAGCAAAAAAACCAACGCAAAAAAAAAACACCAACGTATTACCTCTGGGAGCGGAAATACAATCGAGGTTGATAAACACTTTTAAGGGGCAGTCTTCGCGCCTTCGAAGTAAAATTACCTTCAGTAGTATAGAGCACCCCCCGGCTAAGAACTTTTTATTTTTTTGTTCGTTATTCAGTCGTGTCGTTCGCGTTTTATTTTTGGCCTCTAGTACAACCGTAATAGAAACACTCACTGAGTGAGCCAAAAACGACACGCTCCATAAACTGGACCGGGGCTGACCACCCTGCATGGTGTACACCCTTGGTCATATCCCACAAATAGCACGGGGCGCCGATGCGAGATTCGGGAAGAATTTTTCGACGCTTGCAAGCAGTTCGTCTGAACGCCACGCACTTTAATCGGCCTTTTTATCGCGAGAGCGTTGGTGCCCCCGAGTTTGAAAAACATTGTGCGGCGTCGACCGTTTGAAGCCTCGCAGTCGGATCAACCGGCTGCTCCGCCTACCTAGGTGGGCCACGTAGATTACGTGACCTTGCAGCGCACCACAACCTGATCACTGGATTGCGAGCAAACTGACCACCACTGCAGGTGGCAGTTAAATAAACGATTGGCAGCCAGGCGTGTCTCGGGAAAAACAACCTGCCATTGTAGGGCAGTGATGCATCGCTTAACCGCTGCACCACGGCGCCAAGAATGGTATATCTACTCTGAGGGATCTATAATGTAAAGTGCAGAATTACCAATTCACCGTTAACTCACTAACGCTACGGAGTACACCTATAAGGTTGAGCTTAAATGCCGCCTGCATTTTTTTTACGCAGCGTAGTTAATATGTGGCCTAAAGTCTAAGAAGACTCGTTTTTATGCAGTACTGAACACCAAAGTTTTCCTTCTTAATTAGCGAACTGCCCCCCCCCCCCCCCCCCTGGGGCAGTACGTTTATGCGGCTCACCGGCAAATTTTCTGCAGAATGAAGAAAGAATTTTCTACTACTTATCGTTTCTTCTTACTTTCTTACTTTTCTTCTCCTTTCTTCTAGTACCATCATTTACACACAGTACACTCATACACTATAGTAAAATTTCATCCTAATCACAGGCATCCAAGCATTCAAACCTGAGGCCCCATGGCATGAAGACGGCACAGTAATCAGTACATCAAAAACCGACATGTTGAAGGAGGATGTTATCAGGTTTGCAATTTCGCTCCAGGTAAACACGTTGTAAACAAGTTATCCCTTCATGCCAGCGACAACACACCAGGCACCTCGCCAGTTTGAAGATTTTCATGTAAGCCGCCCAGCAGAATGAAGAGATATTCGACACAAATGGGCCATGTATGGATCCCACACAGACTTGTGCGCTGGAATCTTCACCAGCAGGAACAGCACAACTGTTAATTATAATTAGCCCCCACTCAGGCAGGGATCGAATATCGAGCGTTAACACAGTGAACATAGGTCGCCGGTTCAATCCCTGACGTGAGCTACACTAACTTAACTAGTACTTAACTAGTAAGTTTCTTCTGCACAAAATGCGAAACCGTATGCAACCGCCCCCAACACTGCGACTAGCGGTTGAGCCGCAATGTTCGTATGAAAATTCGTAAAGACGTGGCATTGGGCGTACATAGGTCGCCGGTTCGAATCCCTTCCGCGAGACAGGCTTTAACTTAACATGGAAGTTTATGCTGCACAAAGTGCTGAATAGTATGACATCATCCAGAACATTCTGCGACAAACGGTTGGCCCACAAATTTTAAACTAATGTCGGGACTAAGTGGCCCGACTTCGACGCAGGAAAGAGAATAGAGCTTGTTCTGTATTTGTCTCCTGGAGTTGTAAAAGTTTATCCTGTGATATACATTAGTCTGTGTTATTTGATAAATAATTTAACATCGGAACTTGTCTGGACTGGCTGTTATCGGCGAAAAGCTTCAGTCGTATGCGCGCACTCTTCGTCGAGGCGAAGTGCAAGGCAACAAAAGTGCCTGCTTGGAGCGGGGGCCGGTCTCGTGGTACCGAACTACGTGGCGTAAACTGTCGCATATACTGCTGCACTCGCCGCGAGTAAAGTTCTACGGAGATGCGACCGCACTTATTCGCTGATTCCGGGCAATCCAGGCAAGTTCCAGTGTCAAATCCCTGTGGTGCGACGAAGCACATTATCTGTATTATGCGGAATACTGTAACGTAGCCATATAGTGTATTTTGACAAATATATTTTTAGACTGAAAGTAACGGGAAAGATATATGTGTCAATAATGGCATGAAAAATATGTTCTCCGTTCTCGTTACATTGGCACAGCACAGCGGTTACCATTGTTGACCAGAAGAGCAACCAAATTTAATATGCCACAAGAGGAAATAAAGGGTGTACGAAAGCGTGGCGCGCGGCCGCGCGCAGCAGGCAGACGACAATACATCGGCCTACCTGCCCCAGCTGGCCCGATTTTGGACCAGTCCTCAGGTGAAGCAGATGCCATCCGAAGAGCGCCCGTGTGTTTCGCACGCCCGTCGGCGTGGAGATAACTCGTACACCATTCGCTATGAACGCAACAGAAGGAGGAATTGGCGCTACCGTCTGCAATCCGTGCCGGGAGTTTATTGGGTGCCCATGCGGTCTGCCTGCACTGGCGCACCCTTGCGGCGAGGAGACCGCGAAAAGGTCCAAAAAAGGTGAAAAGGTGCTCCTTGAAGAAAAAAAGAAGGACAGGCGTCACTTTGTATTGGTGGTTAATTATGCAAGAACACCACGAGGTGTACACGCTATCGTAAAAAATCCCCGGCGCTGAAAGCAGCACTAATCTTTTTGAAACGCACTGCTACGCAGCTGGGCGAAGAGGAGGAGGACGAAATCTTTTGCAAAAGGCGTCTCCACAGCAAGCCATGGATTCTACGCCCAGCAGTACTGAGCATCTAGAAGCTGCTTCGGCTGCCATACGTAAGCAGCTTTATACCACCTGCCAACATATTATGTGTTTAAACATTACACTCCATGGCCTGGATCGGCACCATAGGCGCGCCTTGGAGAACCGTAATGCGGAATCTGCCCGCAGGCTCGAAGGGACTATGGATAGAATACGGAACATCAAGGAAAGGATGTACCACGACTTTAGCAGCAAGCGAGAAGAGCTGCGCGTCGTCACGTTGATGTTGGAAAGAGCTCGCCGAATGCATGAGGACTAGAAGGTGCTGCTGCTATTGCGTAACAAGTGGCTTCAGGACAACTGCTCCCCGGCGTCTTCGTGCAAATCTTTGGGTGCCATCCACACCAGGAACTGAGGCATTCGGCTCCCTGGAGACCTGGAGCGCTTCCAACGTGTGTGTGGGAAAAAGTGAAGTGCAGAAATGACTGCTGCCCGAAGAAGGGTGAATACCGTTTCACAGGAAACTCATAGAATGTTTTTTGAGCAATAAACTAAGACACACTGCTGGGCTAGTTTGTGCATTTCTTAGAATGAATCTCTTATCCTCCAAAGCCATTTATCCACTTTGTTTTTTGTGCACCTAAGCAAGGTAATGGTATTTAACACATGGACGCTAAAGGCCTCGTGTCGCAAAAAATTCAGCGTCGTCGACATGGCCGAGTATTTCACCCTAACTATGGAGAACCGAGCGGTTCCTTGACGTCAAAACTACGTACATCACCTCGCTTGGGTAATCCAATAGCCCACATGTGATCACACTCCTGGGGCACGATTCTCGATATTCCTTGATCTGCCCAGAGTGCGACGTACCCGTGACGTGTACATCCGGGCGGCGCCAGAAAACGTAAACGCAGAATAGGATGACAAAAACAAAAAAAGGGGAAAAATTATGAAAAAATAGATAGTATCATCTGCTACTTGTGCGCCAAGTACAAAAAACACCGATATACCCTGAAGCTGTGCCTGAAACGAGCAGCTGCGGTGCGTAGGCGCGCACGCGTCGCACAGTAGAGCCGAGAGAGGGACGGTGAAATGCGTTGCGGTGGCGGTCCCGGCCTACACGCGTCCACACACATTCGCTGGGAGATGATGCTGAACGCCACGCAAAAAACCCTGCGAGCCGGTCGTCACGGGAATTAACTGTTGTTTAGCTTTAATTGTGCTTCATGAAGCGACATTCCTCAAGACACTGTCGCTGGTACATCCGCATAAAGCGATGAGACTTGGGAAGCGCCGCGTTTCAACGGCGTTGCTCAGTTGCGGCCGCTTCTGTGTTCTGCACGCCGTTCACACATTCGCAAGCAGGGAGCACAATGAAAAGATTCCCTGTATAACGCCCTTTCCTGTTCCACAGCTCCTCTGAGGTGTTCACTTATCTATTACGCTCCATGCATATAGATGAAGCGGTTGTTAACAGCTTCGAGGAAACCGCTGTCAGCTCATCGCCCGAACTCACTGCGCGGCTTGTCGCGTCGAATTATCGCCACATGTGGCAGTTCCGTACTTGCGAGATGCGATCAGCGTCACGCAGAGAGGAGCTGGCGTAGAAATGGCTGGCTATCGGCTATCGATCGGAACCTCAACACATAAATGGCGTTGGAAAGGCTAGCCTCAACGTGCCGTCTTCAGTGGAGAAGCACGCGGGGTGGAGCGGTGTAAAGTGTGCAAGGAAGATCTGTCTCCACAGGCCGGGCCCTACACAGCGAGTGTTGCCCGCAAAAAACAAAAAAAAAACATGCTCAGCACAGCAAACCGGAATGCATCTCAGGAATCGGGGTACATCAAATGTAACGATATCCTTGGTTACGTTTGCAAGCGGCCGCGCACGAAACGCTACCGTGGATTCTGTCAAGCACACCGCTCTCAACGCCTGTAATGTATTATTGTCAAAACCGGCAAATGCAAAAGCGATATAGGGAGTTTTGTTTCCTGCCAACAATTGAAAAACAAAAGTTTTGTTTACTTTAGTTTACTTTACTTTAGTTTAGGGTAGTTTACTTTAGTTTACTTTAGTATAGTTTAGTTTAGCGACCCGAAGCAACTCAGGCTATGAGGGACGCCGTAGTGAAGGGCTCCGGAAATTTCGACCACCTGGGGTTCTTTAACGTGCACTGACATCGCACAGTACACGGGCCTCTAGAATTTTGTCTCCATCGAAATTCGGCCGCCGCGGCCGGGATCGAACCCACGTCTTTCGGTTCTGCAGCCGAGTGCCGTAACCACTGAGCCACCGCGGCGGGTAGAAAAAAAAAACGTGCCTTCATGAACACTTCAAGAAAACATTACACGAAAGCATGCCACATATGAACTGTGTACAGTGGCCGGTACACCATTCCATTCAAATAAAAAAAGCTCGCAATAATCCTACTTCGTTTTCACTCTTTCCAAAGGCCTTCAATCTCATTAATTTTGTCTGATGAGAGCGCACAGCACTTACCAAAAGCATATAGGCAGTTACACCGCTCGTGTGATGTACGTAGCTACTAGAATGTGAAGGGTGAAAAACTTGCGTGGACACTTTCGCAACTAAAGTGTTGAGAGGCGAAAGCCGAGGACACTATGCCGCGACGACTTCCGGTGGACGTGTCGTCACACCCTTATTATGGCAGTATCGACGTCTGCGCTATTTTGATGCAATTTCAACATTTCAATTATCCTACAGTCATCAAACTTGGCTTCTAGGTTCGCTTTTCATTCTCCATCTGAACCAAACATTGGTTTTCTTCTATCCTTTTTACTTCCCGAATGAAACGCGTGTGGTACGCTTTCTTAACGGACGACAGTCGGAGCCATTAACGGGCTTCGCCGTAAAAGCTTTCTCATGCGCAGCCCTACAAATCCTCTGCTGTAGGACAACAGCAACGCATCTACAGCAGGACCAGGCAGCTCCTTTCAATGCAGCAAGATTCCTCGTAAGAGCGAAGGGTTAAGTGTCAAGAAAGGTGAAGTCGGCTGCAAAAAAATATCTTCGCATACGCTACTTAACTTTAGAGAAGGGGAGGAACGTCAAGATAGAGAATGAAGATGGAAATTACAGACATTTTTCAGTGGCCTTAACGGTCTACTGCTCAAGAAGCATCTTGTGGACGACACAAGCGTTCAAGAAGACTTGTGCGTTCATGACCATGGGCTTGGAGAGGAAAACCAAAAAAGCCCTTCCGGGATGAACAATGAAATAAAGAGCTAAGGGCATCTGTGAAAGGTTGCAAAGAAATGCCCACTGGATCATCTAAAAGAGAAACGAGACAAATGCAGTTGCGAGCAATAAGTGCAGTGCATAAAAAGACTGCTGCGTACTGAATTTGTCCAGCTCCATTTCCGATGAACACAAGTAGGGTGTCGAACCGGACCCGAACCGACGCAAAAACCTGAACCGAACCTCAATTTTTTCCGCCATCTTGGAATTGAACTTGAACATAAACGAATGGGAGGAACCGTTTCGAACCGATTTGAGGCAGGGTTCCCACCCACTTTTGCTGCAGAGTTAACTTAACTTTTTCTTTTTTACCACTGCGTGTAACACACTCTTGCCGCTGCTTTCAAAAGCGCTACTGCGCACCGCAAACATTACAACCATTTTGGAAAACTATCGCTTGCAAAAACAAGAAAACAACAAGGTAAAATACGTTGCCACTTTCATCGCTCTAATCTTCGTTGCAGAGCTATGGTTTCACCCCGAACACATGTGGCTGCTGCACTGCGCAATTGTGCCGCCCAAGGTGAAATTTCCACAGTTCGAGAGCTCTCGTAGCTCCTGAAATCCTTATATCTAATTCGGAAGATGAATAAATAAGTAAAGAAATATTATATTCGTGTACAACTAAAATCCAATGATAAACGTGCTATTTTTCCTTTAGTGAATTTTTTCCTTCGTCTTCTGTTTCTTTTGTTCCTAAAGTGATGTGTGCTTCTATTATTTTCCTTGATAAGTTAAATCATGCCAGCAGATAAGCTCCAATGTTGAAGTGTGAAGAAGGCGTGAAGCAAGGAACTAAGTGAAATTGTTGACGGCAGTATTAAACAACAAACTCAATTTGCCAATCTATCGCGTCGGTAGTTACTACTGCGGCATCGAAAAAAAGAAATATTCATAGGTATTCCCATCAGCGATGGTGGGTAAACCAAAGACCGGCTACAAAGGTCGCACTGAATAAGTACAGAAAGTTGAGCTAGTTGGTATGGATTCATACTTAGCAGCGCAAGAAAACGAGGACCAAAGCGAACGAGGAGACACAACACAAGCGCACTGAAAGCTAGAAGGGCCGCATTGAGGAGCGGTGACGACGATGGACGGGACCAAAACATTGAGGAGCCGAAAGAGGGACGGGGTCAAGAGGACCGAGCGAATAAGCGACTGGGCCCTAAGAGAACAAAGAGAGAGAGAGAAAGAGGGAATGGCAGTAATAGTGGAATCGGTTCACTGCGGCGTGAGAAAATAAAAGAAAGAAAAGCGGGCTTGGAGGAGGGAAGAGGCTAGCCTGGACTTGGAGAAGTAATACAGGAGGTAAAAAAGAAGCAGGAAAAAGTTTAATGAAGTCCTCATTTCAATGCCACTCGTGTAGAGGGTACCACTAATCAAACAGAGACTCCCTTAAACTGCACCTCTTTTCTTTATTCAAAGAAAAAAAAACATATCTACCACCGCAATCACGACTCGATCGGAGAGTGTGCGCTGGCGCCAGCTGGGGTGCAAGGCTTAACTCTCTACCCGGTCGCGATCGCGCGGTAGTGGAGATGTGCCTAATTGGCGGAACGCGATTAGTTTGTTAAGGAAGGGCTCGAGTCCGTGAGCATTCATTATAGCTCCTCGGAAAGGCTAATAAATCGCAGGTAGAGGAGTGCGTCGCCGTTGTCTTCGCCTTTTCGAAACACTCTCTGCTCTGTGACGTTTTGTAAAGATCCTAATGAAAGACTTTTTTTTTATGTTGCCATGCCATTTCTGATGTCTGATTTCTCAGCTCGTACAGATTGGATTACTGCAATGCCAAAGAATAGTAGATCCCATACATAACCTTTCTGAAACTGCGCTTTCTACACGGGATAAGAACAATCAGTTTTTCCCGTATTGAAGAACGGAGCAAGCAGTAACTAAATTCTGCATTCAGCTATTTCTAGGACGAACTTCAAAGCCCCAAAGTCGAGAGCTCAATGAAATGGCCTTCAAGGTTGTCTCTGGCGGCAGAACCACGTGGAACCGTGGTGCATGGTGTGAAGCAAGATGCTTAGGCCTCGGGAGTTGGGACACATGTGTCATTTTAATCGTTCCTTTGTTTTTGTCTGCATTTGTGTTTTCTTAAAACTGAGAAGGGGATAGGGAAAATCCGGGGGGGCGGGGGGGCGCTACCCATGCCTCGTAGAGGGCAGCTGTACAAAGGAAATTTGTTTGCTTAGCTATTTATCGCTATAATAATTTGAGTGAACCGCGAAATCTTTGATGCCTAGATACGGGAGAGGAGGGCAGGCCCGGCACGAGGAACAAACGCAGCATTTCTAATTGATTACTACTATTTTTTTTTGCCTTCCAACTTTCATATCGAAGCATATGCTAGTTGGTAGCAGCTTTTCTTTCCTCTTGGGGGTGCAACGAGGTGGCGACGTGCTCCAAGTGACAATGTATAGCAACATCATGACGCGCGTCAAATGAACGAGGAACATTCGAGCGAACAGCGCAACCTGTGTTTCCTTAGTTGGACGCACACACACTGAATCTCTCGTCACGGAACCATGAACTTCAGCAAAATGGTGAGTCTACTTGCCGTCTTTACCAACATCTATTTTTACACTGCTAGGAACATGTTTGCAAAAGCACTTACTGGCCTGCTAGTGCGCTGTCTGCGTTCGTTTTTACCTTCCGTGTATTACTGTAAGGTTGCGCTAGAAGTTCTTTGCGACCACTTTTAATGTATTTATGTTTGGTCACCACTGAACCTTTATAACAATTCCAACGCCCAGCGACACTCACTTCCCTTAATATGGTCGTGTAAGAAGAACGCTTTAGTCGCTATTTGCTAAAGAAAGCTAAAAAAATTAGAGGGAGCATTTAAGGAAACGTTGCAAGAGGTGAAAACCAAGAGACGTAAGGAAAAAGGGAGCTGGCAGAAAGATGCGGTAATCCTGTATTTTTTGAGTGTGTTACGTGTTGAATGCGCATCTCGACAAAAGGAAAATATGTTAAAGATCTCATATCATCTGTAGACATGCTATTTCCCTATTGATATCTACGCCAGTTCGAGGGCAAGCAACCGGGCGAGTTGCATTGTCTCTTCGTGTTTCCTTTTGGCAAGCACTCTCGCACGGTGCAAGCAAGAGCGTACGTGCCGCAAACTTCTCATTATATTTTCCCCGGTTGAAAAATCATAGCAAATAAGGACGAGGTCTCGTGACCGTTTTATGCAGTCGTGCATTTTTTAGCCCTCAATGTGACCCTCGACAGTGAGAAGCAAGATGCCACATGGCTCTTGTTCTCGCTGTCTTAATTTCTCTAAATCAGTGGCTTTGGAACCACAGCCGAAGTTTTGGAGTTTTTTTATTTGTGCATTATTTTATCTCAGCTGTCACGCGGTGGCCATGTAGCCCAGAAGTGTAATGTGTATCCAGAAGGGTAGCGGATCGGGCTAGTTGGTGCAGTTATGACATTTTTCGAAGCGCTAAAACAACAGGGACGCAGAGGGAGCGCTCGTCCCTGTCTGTTCCTTCTGCGTCGTTATTGTTTTAGCGCTTCGAAAATGTGTATCCCCTTTGCCAAAAGTAATCGAGCAGCTGGGTTTGCTTCTCAGCCGCATTGTGGAGCCCTTACGCCACTCCTACGGGCCACAAAAGGTCACGAAAGGTGAGGACAAGGGTACTCCTTAATGTTACGCAGTTTTAGAGTTTAAATATTGCAAGAGCTCCGCCGTATTGGTAACGGGGCATTATGTTCGGGTCGGAGAAGGGACGCTGAAGGCGAGAGAAGGGGTTACGATGAGATAGCAAGGAAAAACTTTATGCAGACTATTTACATGATTTACAAGAGAGAGCAACTAAGAGTGCCTCTCAGTGGAAGGGGGCTCCTGCGCCAACGGGAGTCTCTTGGCCGTACTCTCTGCCCAGTTTTACATGCTCTTCATTCCCTGAGACACCTGAATAGGGGTCGGGCCTGCTGCAGGAGGCGCGTCCTGAAAAGTTCCCTTCGGGGCCGCTCACAGACTCTCTCACCACTGAACACTCCCCGTCATATGACGAGATTGAAGAAGAGAGGAATTCCATCTAAGTCGCGCAGGCCGCGCGAGTGGCGTTCCCCCCTGTGCAAGTGGCCGCGCATGGGGCTTGGGTTCCCCGGCCTGCAGGTCGTTGCCCGAGTGGTGTGCGTTCGAGTTCGGCCTTCGCCGCCGCCGCAGTGGTCACCCCGGTCGAGGGAGTCCGCGCGCTAATCCACTTAAGCTGGGGGAGGGCGGAGGGAGGGGGCATCCCAAGCATCACAGCACCCCCGCCGCCGGACAATGCGTCCGGACGATGAGCCGCTCCTACGCTGCCCGGCTGACTGGACATGCGAGAAGGGGCTCTCGTTCTGCACTCCTCCAAGCCTCTCTTCATAGGTTGCCGATGTCCAGCTCCGGGAATTTTTCTGGGAAGGGAGCCAAATAGGATAACAAACGGGAAGCCACACACAAAAAAAGCAAGTGCCGTCTGAAGCCCACTCGTCCCGACAGACCAAAACAAAAGCAAAACTGATTACGCCTATCCATCCCTCTAAGTAAAAACTAAAATGAAACAAAATTTTCCCCCAACGAACAAGAAGTGCCTAGCCGATACAATGTTCAGGTGTTCGGACCTCTTATAAGCTTTGTCATAATGCATGCCACTTCAAGAAACAGGGAAAATTAGAACTGGTCTACAATCGGTCGGAAAGGTGGAAACGGTTCTCTGATGTCACCCGGGCAACGAACAATCAACCGAGAGGTCAAACAGAGGCTTTAAATTTTGCCCCCAAGTTGCTTCCCTTTCGCAACTACCACAACTGTCCATGTGATCTGTATTACGTTCTGCATGGCAGCAGACAAGACGTAAATGTGCAAAATTTTCACAGCAAACACTTACGAAGTAATAACGTTCTGCAAAACTTAATTCGGCTGAAAAGTTAGCATCTCTGGGAGCTCACGCCAGCTGCCTAAGCTACAATGGCCAACAGTGCTCTCGCTTGTGCTTGCGTGTAAGCGGACACCAGCACACAATTACTGTGGGTAATCTTTAGGTGCCTGTGGTCCCACAATGGGGCACGTGGCCCCACAATCTGTGGTCCCACAATGGGGCACGTGGCTTACACCCAGACCGCATTATTAGTAGGCTGGACTTTTATTCAACGCATGCGATCTTTTGAGCGCTGCGGTGGCAATTTCGAGAAATTAAGCGGGGTCCTCGAATGTACAAGCTTGACCCACAATTTTTGCTTTCTCGCAGAGGTGTTGGGATTAGCTGCCTTCACGCGTAGCCGTCTCCAGGCTGTTGACTTTTGTTGCCCGTCAAAATTTCTTGTGTTGCCAACAGGTGCCAAGCTGCCAGCCCTCGCCTCAGTCGATCCATGAATTCCCAAAGGCTCATCGTTTTCGACACTTTTCTCGCGCAGCAAAGCCACTGGCGCTTTTCGCAGAGTGCCCGGCGACGGCTCACCTGAACAACCGCTCGCTCCCCTGTTTTCCGCTGAACCCGATGATTCGCTCTCCTGCTGTCCATAATGCGGCGCACCACATTCACCTTTGTAGGTTGCACCAACCATCCGTGTGGCATCGCCTTTTAAAGCTAACGCGGCGCTCCGGCTTGGCGCTTCAACGTGTCTATCCGGTAACGCACAGTTCCGCCCATTCCCTCGAAGCTTTCCTTCTGCGCTCTGCATGTTATCGCTCACCCAACGGCCGGCAGAAGGAGCTTTTGTTACTCCTTCGGTGTGGTGGCATGCGTGCTCGCTGCTTTGCGCTCGATCTGAAATGTCAGCTTTTTCTGCAACAAGTGCATCTACTTTTGGGCTAGAAGCGACTGTGCCGCTCATTTCTTTGTTGTTCGCGTTTCCGGCCAAACCATCCCTAGCGCCTCTGTTATGGCGGGCGGTGCAACAATCTTTTACCTCTCCCTTGAAATCGACAGATCCTGCAGGCGTTTCTCCTGAACTGGACGTTCTTTCTAGGCTTATACCCGACTTGTCCTTATTGTCTTGCGCAACTGTTGTCTCCCTTGATGTCCAAGCTGGTTCCTGGCCGGTAGCTGACACTCTGATAGGAGCGCTTCCCGCTGCCGTCACTACGATCTGAGTCAGCCTCTACACGAATGCCAGAGAAGCGGAAGAGGGCACTCTTTGCTATCTCGTAGTGGCCTACATCCTCGTCGGACAGGCGCGCTAGTACGCAGCCGAGGTCACATGGAAGGATAGCCACCAACATCACTGACTGTTTGCCCTGGTCTAGCTCCTCTTCAGTACAGATCCTTTCAAAGTTTTCAAGGAAAGCTCTGAAGCTCTCGCCCCTTCAAAAAATCCTCAAACAATCTCTGACTCTTCGCCATTTGAGAAACTTAATCGTACGCACTAGCTCCTCCTGCTCTCGTTCACGCAGTTCAACAAGCAAAGCGCATCTCTTACGACGCTACTCCTGCCATTCTTCCTTGCTCCTCGCGGAGCCTCCGTCTTTCCTACTGCTCAGGCAGTTCGCTCTTCTCTTACCCTCTCAGAGTTTTCTCCTTTCGTGTTCCTCTCGTTTCTCTTTCTCCTGACGAAGCCTTCGCGTTTCTCGCTCCGCTTTTCGCTGCACAATCGTCTCCCACGACTCGTGTGCCTCGTCGACTGTCACCTCTCCTGCCCGCATAACATCCAAAATCGCCTCTTATGTTTTAGTAGCGTCTACTGAAATGCCCAGTTCTTCCAAAATTTCAAGGAAGTCCTCTACCTTCAACTTCTCTCTCGCGGAACACACCTCGTGCCGCTAATCCCTGCTAAAACACAAGCCTCAGCTTGAGGCGAAGAAAACAAAAACCTGCCAAATTTTCATTTCCCAGAAAACCAAATTCCCACTACTAACATCTGTCTGTGCTAGTGCAGTCTGGCGAAATGATTTTAAAACATCGGGCACTCACCCTGACGAGATATAGCTGGCGCCGTCAGGCCCGTAGCTGCCGGTGTCCGTTGGATCCGGTTACTTGACGTGTCCATCTCTCGCTCTTCAGAAGCTTAGTTGACGCCATCAGTCACCAAGCTGCTGGGGTCCGTTGGAGCCGGTGACTTAAGGTGGACATCTCATAGCTGCCTTCCAGTTGATTGGACGCAGCTTCTATCCCACCGCTGGCAACCAGTTATAGGAACTTCGGGCAGCGTGGTCTCGCCAGCGAATGGACGCGGAAGGCGCGAGACGGGGTTACGAGCAAGATACAAGGAAAAACTTTATACAGGCTATTTACATGATTTACAAGAGAGAGGAAGTGAGAGTCCCTCTCAGTGGAAGGCATTTCCGTCTCCAACGGGAGTCTCTTGGCCGCGCTCTCTGGCGAGTTTTATATTCTCTTCATTCCCTGAGACCACTGGATGAGGGCCGGGCCTGGTGCAGAAGACGCTTCCCGAAAAGTTCACTTCGGTGCCGACCGCACCCTGTCTCACCACTGGACACTCCGCCGACAAGTGACGAGATTCAGGAAGAGGGGAATGCCATCCAAGTCGCGCAGGCAGCGCGAGTGGCGTTCCCCCCTGTGCAAATGGCCGCGCATGGGACTTAGGTTCCCCGGTTCTGCAGGTCGTTGCCCGAGTGGTGTGCCTACGCCGCCGCCGCCGTGGTCCCTCCGGTCGAAGGAGTCCGCGCGGTAATCAACTTAGGCTGGGGAGGGGGGAGGGGGGGGGCATCCCAAGCATAACAGCCATTTCATGGCTAACAAGCAAAGCCCTTTGACCGGCTACTTTTGACGAACACGGTACGTGTACGCTGTGTTGTGCGTGAAGTGATGCATTAATTTTGTCAAATATTTACACTGAACGCGATAAGATCTTATTCAGATAACTCTAGGGGCAACATTTTTGATTCAAGTACTCTCGTTTCCATCCTTGCGTAACTATAAAATCGCTCTCTAGATAAACAGCATGATAAACACTAGTTCTTATCCTTCCGTTAAGCCTTTTTGCCCTATCTTCCCGTAAAAAAAGACAAGCATCGAAATGTAAATTTAACCTTCCAAAATATAGCAATATATACAGTGAATGCCGAAGAGAGTTCAATGGAGCAAAAATATGGAACGTATTGCCCATGGAGGTAAAATTAGCCATAAATTTTAATATTACTTTTAAACTGCATTACAAGACTAATCCAATTTTGCCTGAAACTCTTGTTTTGTGAATTCTTGACATCTGATTTTCCTTGGCGGTGCTTGGTCTTGGTATGTTTTTCTTTGCATTCTGTGTATTATTTTCTTAGTTATGTGTTTTTGTATTTTGTATTATTTGTATGCTTCTTGATGTCTCCTATCTTATTCTCGGTTTTTTTCTGCGTCTCTTTGTAGCCTGCACTACTGTGTATGCCATGATTAACTCTTTAGTCTTCCGCGCTCTGCGGCTGAACTGAAAGTAATGTTTGTATTGGACCGGCCACTAGAATTTGTAGCTATCGGTCCAATAAGTTTTTGTGTATATCACCTGTGCTCGTAATAAATTTTCCATTGCAGAAAATCTAAAATACGGTGCCAATGCTCCTGAGTTCCCTCCTTGCCTGCACTAGATAGCTTTGAAAGAAGGTCGAATCTCAGCCTGCGCCATTCGTTTCCTCAGGACAGTGGCTGATCACTCGCGAGAACCCGAGCTGTCGCTGAAACAACATTCACTAAGGCGAGACCGCCGCTGCTTCGAAAGGGCCACCGCCTTCTGCACTTCGTGCCCCTTCGAGCTATGCGAACTGCCGCTGCGCTCTCGGTCACTGAACGCAATATTGCAAGTTTTAACCTCCACGCGGACCTTTATTTACTTATGCTTGTGAGACTGAGCAGTTTTGTCTACTTTTAACAGCTTGCTCCTAAGCGACTTTGTATACGCACCTCCCCTAGTATTCAATCTCCATTGTCGTCGTCGCAAAATGCAACATAGTTTGTAATTCCCCTCTGTATTACAATCTTAATACCTCTCATTTTGAGGTAACATCGTTGCGGCCTCAGTCACAACGCTAATACGCTAATAATAATAATAATAATAACAATACCGGCTAATACTTAGAACACCCTGCTATAATGCCTTGACAACCGCTTAGCGAGAAACGAACATTATTCATATTATCGGCAGTGCTTGGCGAGGCATTATGTCTGTCCGTGTTGGACTTAGGACAATTATGGCATGGTGGTATCTCGTCTGCTTAATTTATCAACGCACGCTGCGGCTTAGTTGTAAGAGATACTGTCATAATCTCCCTGTTTTAAATCGTAAAAACAAATTGGATAACGTAGTGATTTCAGTTTGCCTGTATGAAGCTAGTCATTTTGTGAAGTGGATGGGTTCTTAGTGAGAGAGGGCAGCAGGTGCAGGCATTCCACAGATTTGAACGCAATCCCGTGCTGTTATAACATTGAAGTGCAAGCGGCTGAACAAAATTTCCCAACTGCTAAATGCACACACACAAAAAAAAATATCCCTGGCCCTCTCTTGCTATGAAGTCGCCACACGCACTTTACGCGAAATTGAGGGCTGCTCTATTTAGGGCAAAAAGATAGAGACCAAAGGAAATAGCCTTTTTCGCCTCTTCCATGTTAAGGCCAATCTGGGAGCTGGTTTTATCTCAGCCTCTTACCTACCGTGCTTTATTGCGAAAGCAATACTGCGATAGGTTTTGAGCCTTCATCGTCGTCCCGGCAGATCCACGTTTGACCTTTAGCTTGACCTCTGTTGTGGCGTTCATTGACGCGCTCTGACATAGACAGCGTTGTAGACTGCGCTGATTTGGAGGGAAGGAAAGCGCCTTGCCAACTCTGCGGCTTAGTGGACACCTCAATAACACTTTAAGCTAATTCCGGCCTTCATTGATGCGCTCTGACATAGACAGCGTTGTAGACTGCGTTCATTTGGAGGAAAGGAAAGGCGCCTTGCCAACTCTGTGGTATAGTGGTCACCTCAGAAGCACTTTAAGCTCATTCCGGCATTCCGTGCCGCATTCAGGGTTTTGCCTTTCACTACTGTAGTCGCTAAACTTGCTCGTAACTTTCTTTCGCAGCCTTCCGGGCTTAAGCAAGCTAAGCCTCTGCCAATTTTTTTCTTTCGTAACCGTGTGAAGGCAGACTCAACGCGTTCATAGACGAGGAAAGCACTGCGCAAGAGCCACGTGCATGGAAACAACTTTTCGGGTTTAATATTTACTACCACTCCCCTTATTTGAACAGGGCTTAATTGAGAAAGCAGGCGTTACCCTTATATTCACACAATATTTCGAGAGATGACCCGTGGTGCACAACTCTTAAAATTTTTTAGTTTTTTACCGACCGTGTCAGAGGTTCCATTTTGACGCTCCTTAAGTACAAATGTTTGCAATGAAAATTTGTCAAGTGTGTAAAGGATACCTAATACTATCTTATCCATCTACTACTAATCTCTACTAATACTAATAATCTACTGATACTACTAATAATCAATACTGATAATCTACTAATACTATCTTATCCATACTGCTAATGGCATTGCCACCTTTGGCTTTTAGCGCATACATCTGGTTTTTGCATATACTTAGCTTTCGCTTCTCTGCTTTTAGGCTACCTCCGCTCTTTATAGCATGCTCGATTTTCTTCATCTTAAACTTCCTTATGTCGGCCACCTTCCGCTTATTTATTAACTTCGACAGCTGTACTAGTTCTATTCTGTCTATGGAGTTAGATGTCCCATGCTTTGGCGTTTCTTAATCACATCTTTAGTCTCCTGAGATGCCTTCCCCGTATACTGGCGAACCATGCTACCGCCTAATTCGACGGCGCACTGCGTAAATATATCTGTGAGACGATCGTTAATTGTTTCAACATTACGGTTGTCATCTTTAGTTAGAGCAGAAAATCTCTGCAGCACAATCCAGAATTCCTCTACTTTCCCTCTTATTGCTAACTCCTTAATAGACTTCCGCTTCACTAATTTCCTCCGTTCTCTTCTAAAATCCAAGCTAACACGAGGCCTTACCATTGTGTGGTTGCTACAATGGACCTTTCCGAGGGCCTCCACATCCTCTACGATGCCAGGGTGAGCGCACTGTATGAAGTCGATTTCATTTTTAGTCTCACCATTGGGGCTCTTCCACGTCCACTTCCTGTTTGCTCGTTTGCGGAAGAAGGTATTCATAATCCGTAAATTATTTCTATCTGCGAACTCTACTAATAACTCTCCCCTACTGTTCCTAGAACCTATGCTATAGTCACCTACCGCCTTGTCTCCAGTCTGCTTTTTCCTACCTTTGCATTAAAGTCGCCCATCAGTACAGTGTACTGTGATTTTACTTTGGTCATTGCTGATTCCACATCTGATACAAGCATTCCATAACCTGGACATCATGGCTTGACGTAGGCGCGTAGGCCTGCACCGCATTCAGCTGGAACCTCTTATCAAGCCTATTTACGACAGCTGCCACACTCGTTAATACTGTAAAACTCCTCTGTGTTCCCAGCTATACCCTGATTGATGATGAATCCCACACCTAGTTCTCGTCTGTCTGATATCCAAGATACCACAGTACGCGCCCACCCTTTAGGACTGTATGCGCCTCATCTGCCCCTCTAATCTCAATAAGCCCTACGACATCCCATTTAATATCCTCTAATACCTCCAACATGACTGCTTAGCTAGCCTCAATGGATAAGCTTCTAGCGTTAAACGTTGCCAGGTTCAGTTTCCAATGGCGGCCTGTCCGGAGCCAGAGATTCTTAGCACCCTCTGCTGCGTCACAGGTCTTGCCGCCGCTTTGGCCAGTTGCTCCTTAGCCGCTGATGGCTGAGGGCCGAGGGTCAATTGGTTTGTTCATAGAAACTTGCGGCCGAGCGCTGCACCAGGATGGCCAAATATTGTTCTTGTGAGAAAGTTCTTTCTCGGTTCTGGTCACCGAGATCAGGCCGCACTCCTGGCCTGGTTGTGTAATTCCATCGACAAGCGGATTTTTTTTCTTTTTACTTTTTTAAAACACCCGGTGGAGAATTGCGTGTCACCGGGATTCGATCCCCGGTCCTCTTGCAGGCGAGGCGGATGCTCTAACCCTACGTCATCACTGTATGTTATACACAAATCAATACAGTCATGAATGTAATCAGAGCGTTACTGAGAGAGGCAGTCAAGCACAGCAATGGGACATCCCGAAAGTAAAGAAAGCCTTAGGAGCAATGCAAAGGGTGAAAACAGCTGGTGAGGATCAAATAACAGAATATTTGTTGAAGGACGCTCGAGATATTGTGCTAGAAAATCTCGACACCCTGTATACGCAATGCCTTGTGACCTCGAGCGTACCAGGAGCTTGGAAGAACGCTTACATTATCTTCATTCAAAAGAAAGGAGACATCAAGAACTTGAAGAATGACAGACCGATTAGCTGACTCTCCGTAGCCTACAGCGTATTTACTAAGGTAATCGCTAATAGAGTCAGGACAACCCTAGACATCAATCAACCAGATGATAAGGCCGGCTTTGGTAAAGGACGGTCGACAATAGACTATATTCACGCTCTCAATCAAGTGATAGAGAAATGCGCAGAGTATAACCAACTCCTATATGTCGCCTTCACTGATTGCGAGAAAGCGTTTGACGCAGGAAAGCTCGGCTGTCTTGCAGGCATTGTGGAATCAGGGTGTAGAAGAAAGTTATGTGCAAATATTGGAATATATTTGTAACGATTGAACAGCTACCATAGTCCTCCATTAAGTCAGCAATAAAATTCGAATAAGGAAAGGTGTCAGGTAGAGAGACACGATCTTCGCCATGCTATTCAAGGCCTGTTTGCAGCAGGTGTTCTGGGGCCTGAAGTGGGAACAGTTGGCGATAAGAGTTAATGGAAAATAAATATGTAATTTGCAATTCGCTGATGACATTGTTTTGGTAAGTCACTCAGGACATGAACTGCAAAGCGTGATCAACGAATTAGACAGGCAGACTGGAACGGTGGGGTTTTAAATTAACATGCCGAAAACCAAAGTAATCTTCATGAGTCTAGCTATGGAACAGCAGTTCGCAATTGGTAGCGAGGTGCAAGAAGTAGTAAGAGAATATGTCTACTTAGGGCAGGTAATGACCGCTGATCTGGATCATGAGAGGGAAATAACTGGAATAATAACAAAGGGGTGGAGCGAGTATGGCAGGTTCTCTCAGATCATGAATGGCAGTTTGCCAATATCCCTCCAGAGAAAAGTCTACAGCAGCTGTATCTTACCGGGACTCACCTATGGGAAAGAAACGTGGAGGCTAAGAGGGTTCAGCTTAAGTTAAGGACAACGCAGCGAGCTATGGAAAGAAAAATGATAAGGGTAACGTTAAGAGTTCGGAAGCGGGTGGAGTGGGTGAGGGAACAAAAGCAGGTTAACATCCTAGGAGAAATCAAGAGGAAGAAATAAGCTTGAGCAAGGCATGTAATTCGGAGGCAAGATAACCAGTGGTATTTAAGGGTAGCGCAGTGGATTCCAAGAGAAGCCAAAGGTATCAAGGGGCGGCAGAATGTTAGCTGTGCAATTGAAATTAAGAAGTTTGCGGAGATACGGTGGCCACAACTGGGAAAGGACAGGGTTAATTGGAGAGAAATAGGAGAGGCCTTTGCCCTGCAGTGGGAGTAGTCTGACTGATGATTATGATGATGATGACCTTAAGCACCCGAGCTGCAGCCGGCCGAGCTTGTGACCGCCTTTTCCATAAGGAACCATAGAAGAAATACATTGTGTTTCCTTTTCCTTTAATTGCTCAAAACTTTTTCTGAGCATTTCCTGAATCAGATTTGCTGAAAACACAGTCAAATAGCGGCTGTATCGGCGGATTCAGAATCACACTTAGTGTGTTGCTTCCTAGTAGTCGTAGGATCTGAACTCTCACCAAAAAATGACAAAGTTTCAATAACATTGAGACAAAGAAAAAAAATGCCAACAATTAGGTTACTTTGTAATGCGAAGTTTGAGCGCAGCTGATCAGCTGTTTCAGTTTTTTGATAAACTAAGGCTAAGAATTCGAGCAATGCATGTATCTTCATTTACAGACTTGTTATTTTTCACACATTTTCCTTCAAGAAACACTACAATAATATTTCATGACTCTCATGAAGGAAGCCTTGTGGTCGGAGAAATAGACGGATATATGCTCGACTTGCTGCATCAATGCCTGAGACGATGTTCGTGCAAGTATTTCCCTAGGTTCAAGTATTTAGCGAGATACGTATAGCACATTCTCGCGCAACTTCACGCTGAAGTTCAGTTTTTTTTTGCTTAACAGTCCGGTGTAGATTATAGCTGCGAAACAAATTTTTGGCGCCAGTAATCTCAAGACGCCTTGTAATGGAACTTTTACGCAGAATATCAGCTGCAACGCACTTCATTTCGTAAAAGTGCACTGGATGTTTGTGCAAATTTAATGCGCTGTGTAGGGCGCGTTTATTTACTGTGAAGCGTAAACCTCTACTGGTGCTCTCTGGACAAGCTACAAGTTATGCTGAATGTGACAGTACGCGATACATTGACGCCTTTCTTTCTAGATTTTCTGTTTGATTAACATAATAGTGCTGTTGTGCTTGCTTGAAGTCTAACGTGAATTTTTCCCCACTCCTGCTTAGGCTTAGTAGGGCCTGTGGTATTGTGAAACAAATAAGTAGACGACTGTTGACGCAGGCAAGCTGTTGTAAGTTAACTCTGCACAACAACCACGTGGTGCAATTTCAACGAGGCGGCTTAGTGAGGCGATCCTCGGTGTCCAGTGCAGACGAGTGCAGCATTCGCAAAGCAGCGCCACCAGGCAGAACGTGCGCCCTCGGTGCTTCGGCTTGGTCCCCGTGCTCCTCCCCTTTTCTGTCACGGCCACAGGCTCTCGACTGGGGACGAGGTTCTTCAGCTTGCGCTTCCCCCAGCTGTGTGGCAGCGCCCCTCGCCAGTGCGACGTCTCGGCGAAGGAACCACCGGGTGCAGGTTTACAGGAGGCTTGAATCGAGCCTACCCACCTCCTCTTCCTGCAGCAGCGGCAAGGAAAGGAAACGCAAGCAGAGACTCAAGTCCGGCCAGGTTCCGGTGAAATATACAGCGTAAGCACAGTCAGATATGCTGCTTTGAAAAGGCACATATTGTCTCCGCTGTGAGAAGTTTGAGTCGTCTGCATTGGGACTTGAAAACGAACGAATTCGGATGACCACTGCGGTGTCCTTGGTAGTATACACTGAACAATATTATCAGGGGTAACTCAAAACGGGACAAGGCACAGAGAAACACGCACACAACTATCTGTCCCTCTCTGTCCCTTCCCCGTTTTACGCTACCCTACATACCACGGATCACCGTTACCGACTCGCCCAATTTTCTACCCTTGTGACATATATTGAACAATTTCGCAGCTGTTCTTAGAAAACGTTGTCACCATTTTGTCGATATTTAGGAGAGCTCCTGAATTCGGCGCATTTTAACAGGTCATGCTGCCACGTGAAAGAGACCGCTTGACATTTAGCGATGAACTGTTTTTAAAAAAAATCTTATTGCCTGTGTGCGTTTGGAATATGAAGTTTTAAACTTAAGTTCTTTACGTTTGGCTTAGCGACGTTCTGCGTTTCGCTATGTATTTATCAAATAAATCAGCTTTTTGAGAGTGTCCCCATATTTCACTCTTTTCCCAGCTCTATCCATGGGGTTCCGCAAACTGAACCCTCAGCAAGTGATCGGCTGTATTACCGCGATACATGGCAAGAACTGCGAAGCTGTGTGAAAATACATCGGACAATGTGAGAGCTTGGCTGCAGCAATGTTGTCTTCGATATTGTATACGTTGTGCTTCAAAGCAGTTTCAAATCGAAAATAAAAATACAGGCTTAGTTCTGCTATCACAAACATCTCCATAAAGCCACCGTGGAGGAGATATCGTTGTAGGGCAGGTTAGAACGTAAAAAAGAACTCTTATTGATTTTTACCAATCTTGAGTAGCGGAATTATACTGGCGATTACTCAGTGACTCTTATGATTTTCCTTCGTTTAGTTCAGACATAACAGCCATCTTTTGAAAACAAGTGGTCCGCGAGCATGTCCGAAGTCTTTTTAGAGATTTCGCCCAGACGAATTTCTTTACTGCCGAAAGCAAAACAGTGCACTTATTTCTACTGATTCTCTAACAGGCACCAGGCGGAGCACTAAAGGTACACGTCATGCCTTATCTACATTTAGAAAGTATTACACTCTGTTCTTGCTTCGTTTGGAGCATGTGATCTGTGCACTACTGCGCAGTTCTTTGCAAAGCTTTCTTGTGCTGTTTGATGGACAGTTAGAAAACGTTTGTAAAGTTGAATGGGCCAGCTATTTGCCATTACTGTGTCCCCTGCTACACCCTGGTCCCCTGCTAGATTCGGAAGACCCCGAAACTTTGCGGGCGTACTAGAGCCATATGATCAACGAGCCTTTTGCGGGCAGATATCTGTGAAAAGCATTGCTTAATGCCACTTAGTCTGTTTCCGGGCAGCCAGAGCTTCTTGAGAAGTGCCACGACCAGTTGAAGAGCAGCGCATCAAGCGGCTGTGGAAGTGATGCCACAGGTGAAACCAAAATGACTAGATGTGTATAATAAGAGGGCACCAAGTTGTGCCTTCCTGAGAATGGCTGTATTTGATTTGCCACCTGAGACGCAGGTCTCACATTCAGTGCTGCAGCATGGTCAGAGTTAATGTCCTAAAGGCACCCGGGATATCATCTGTGTGCTTCAACGAGTTAACATTGCGTGAGGTAGACCGCTGTGTAAAGTAGTCGACTACTATATGCGCAAAACAGATGCAAGATAAGATAGGCATGTCCTCAAGAAAAAATCGTAAAATTGACTCAGGTGCTGACTACTTGTCTGGCGGCTGCTAAACAGATGTTTCAGTGCATGTTGTTTCTGGCCAGAAGTTGCAGGAAACATGTCTGTTGTCTTTGATCTTGAATATCTCAAATGATAACTTATGTTACACTTCACCTGTTACTAGAGCAACAAAACAGAATCGATGGCTTATGCTTTCGTAGCATTATTTTACATGAAATATAAAGCTACTGAAGAAGGATGGCAAACATTGGACACCACTCTTAGTTATGAGGCCCCTTAGAAATGTTGTAAGGTACGGTTATGAACATAATGATAGGAAATGCCTAATCATCCGATGCGAAGACAAATCTTCCTTTTAAAATTTTCCCTGCGCTCAAAGCGAATAGTTAAGACCACCTAAAAAATAACGGAGCAGTTTTTTTTTACAAATAACGTTCCCAATAAACTACACGCGTTCCCAATGGTTATCTGCAGACATATTGATTGTCAAGGTACAATCATGGTGCAATCAATGCCCTCCGTAATTCACGTCACGTGGGGGGATACACTCTGCCCCTAGGTGCAATTGTTTCAGCGTCTATAGACGCTATAGAGGTGCGTTCCCTCCTTGCGTCTGCTGAACTGCAGACAAGGACCAACCACGAGTAACGGGCAGCTTTCCCTCGTGCAAACGCACCGAAGTTTGGGCCAGTTGGGATTGATCCATCTTGAAAACGTAGCAGCACGAAAAAACGAGGACAAAATAGACACAAGTACGACAGGACATATGCTGCTCGTGAAGCGCCGTAACACTTCACTCAGATCGCTGTGACCAGTGTAATGATCGGAGGCCCAGCCAGCGGAGAACGGCGAGCCAGTCAGGCGCCGTCAGGTATGCGGCCGAAAGCGCTGCTGTTCGGAGGAGACGAAAGAGACACTGCCTGGGGGCGGCTTCTGGCGACGGTGTTGGCGTGGACAAAGGCTCTACTCCCCTTCGCCGGCGATGCTGAATGCGGCTCTGGTGCCGGACTGCGCTCCTGGGGATTGGCAGCGGAAACAGGCGAGCCAATCGGCCGCCATCAGGCCACTTTGGCCGAAGCGCTGCTGCTCGGGGAAGACAAAAGAGACACTGCGTTGGGCAGCTACTGGCAACGGCGTCGGCGTACACAAAGGCGTCTAATCCCCTTCGCCGGGGAGGCTGAGTGCGGCGCTTCTCCCGGACTGCCGTGGACCGACGGACGAGACCCAGTGGCGACGACGGCGGGGCGACGGCGCCGCCAACTCAGTGCCCGCGTGCGCCCTGTGCAGCCGACAAAGCGGAGAGGCGACAAGGCTGATTTGTCCCTTCCACCGAACTGAAGACGTCACCGGTGTGAGCGGTAAGCGCACGCGTCCCCATCGATCGGGATCGTCACTCAGCGGCGAACGACCTTTGGGCCTGGTCAAACAGTTCGCGACTGAGAGACGCCAAGTTCCTCCTTGCCCGTGTGTGTGTGTGTCTGTGCGGTGTGCGCGGCCACGTGGGGAGGGCGGAGCCTAAGAAGACGCTAGCGGCCCATTGGACGCTCAACCAGAGAACAGATTCCCTAGCTGGGTGCTTGGGGAATGTGAACTGCATTTAAGCAGCAATCTGTGGAGTGCCAGATCATCCTCCCCCATTTTCTGACTTTGGTCTCCTTGCTACTGTACATAATGCAAAATAAACCTTAAAGCTCGCTATTCCTCCCGAAGGCTTCCCTCCGTAGTCTGACTGCTTCGCCCTAATGCGGTGAAGACCCAGGTCCAGATCCACCGAGCACATCAACTGGTTGGCAGCTGTGGGATGGTCTGCGCAGCGTCCTGGCTCCGGTATGGGTAAGTGCACGGTCTTGTCTCTTTTTGAGTTTTGCCAGGTTGTACATCTTTGGAATTTGTAAACCTAGGTAATGGAATGTGGCTCCAGAGATTGCGTGGGAATCTTCTCTGACCACTAGTAGAGACTAGCCGTCGCCTGGGAGCAGACATGGACTGGAAAAAGCTGCGCAAACCGGACCTGGTTTTGATATGCGGGAAATTGGGCATCGATTGTGGGTCTATCCGTAGGAAACCGCTCTTAATTGAGGCAATTGAGGCAAGCGGTGCAGACGCGGAGGAGATAGTCGGATGTTGGGAGTACGTTCGGGAGGAATTAGAGAAGGCACGGGAACAAAAGAAGCGAGAGGATGAAGAAAAGAAGAAGCGTGAAGAGCACATGGAGATCGAGAAAAAACGGCTCGATCAAAAGCGGGAAAGGGAGCTGCGGGAAATCACACGTCAAATTAACCTCGTCAGAATGAAAACAATTCGATCTAGGTTAAGTGTTTTCCGAACAGGCGATGAAATAATGACTTTTCTTCTAAATTTTGAAGGCATTAGTACGGAAGCTGGACCGGGGCTATTGGTCAGTTATGCTGCTGGCTTTCCTCCCATGTGAAGTCGCCAACGTCCTAGCGCTCCGGTCGGACGAGGACGCGGAGAGTTATGCAAGAGCTAAAAGTGAGCTTTTCATAATTTTTGAATTCCCGCAGAGGTCGATCTCGAAACCTAAAGTGACTGTGGTAGGCTACAGCACAACAATGTCAGCGACCGACTTAAGAGCACCGCTCAGTCGCCGAAAGACACGAGGGCTGTTAAGAAGTGCCGGGATAGGGCAGGTTTGGCTCTAGAAAGAAAGGCTACTTCAGCAGCAGCGACCGATGATGAAGGTCAAAAATCTAGAGAACAGTGCAGATCCGCAAGCCGTGAGGGCTCGGGGGATAGTGTAGGCACTGAGGCAAGAAATGAAGAAAAGTGCAGATCCGCCAGCCGCGAGGGCTCGGGGGATTGTGAAGGCACTCAGGCTAGCAATGAGAAAAAGTGCAGATCAGCAAGCCGTGAGGGCTCGAGGGATAGTGTAAGCACTAGGGATAGAAATGAAGAAAAGTGTAGATCCGCAAGCCGCGAGCGCTCGGGGGATTGTGTAAGCACTAAGGCTAGCGAAAAGTGCATATCCGCAAGCCGTGAAGGCTCAGGGGATAATGTTGGCACTAATGCTAGCAGTAAGGAAAGGTGCAGCGCGGCGGTTTTGAGCCCAGAGGAGCGTCCACTTTCCGGGAAGAACGCGGCCGTCTCTAACCCTGAGGCAGATGCTCTGTTGATAAGTGAGGTTGATTGCTGCGATCGAGAGGGTAGCACACAAGACAAAAACGCTACGTTAGGCGAACAGCGTGGTTCAGGTCAAGTTGCAAGCCAGAGCGTTAGTGTCGTAGGCTCGAACAGCAAGCCTCGAGAGAACATATTATGCTCAGGAGAGATTAAAGTGCCGATGAGACAGTCAGATACTACGACATGCAGTGACTCGCCGAAAGCACGAGCCCATCGTTCAAAATCAAGTGGGAAATGCGGCTCGGTGCTGCATCAGAGAGAAGATGCAGAGGGTGAGGACACCGCAAGAAAGGGAGGCGCGCAGGGCCGATCTGCTAAGGCAGTTTTCAGAAGGCGGCCACGCGCAGGGAGAACCAAGCGAGAGCGTGCTCTCCTGAGAACAGACACAGTACCGGCCGAAGACAACGGAAAGCTAAAGGCCAGCCAACAGTGCAATCGGCCGAGACGGTCACCGCGGCACGCCAGATGCGACAGGCACCGCACGAGGGCCAGAATGACTCGGCGAGTTCAGACACAGCGAAAGCCACCTGACCCATTGTGGCGACGCTGCGGTAGTTCCTGCGGGACGAGCGAAGCTTGCAGCAGGCCACAGAGAAGCAAGCATAGCTACCACCCGAAAGAGCGCAGCAGAACGCGTTTCAGTCTAAGGCCATTCTTGAATCGAGGGGGGAATGCTCGTAGGCATTGCTTTCTTAGACCGTCCCCCTCCCGCATTCTTTTCAAGTCCTGCTCAGGTGGTGGAGACGCGCGACCGGGGTGCGGAACAAATCAATGTCGCGTGGCGTCTGGAGCCCGAAGAGGTGAACGCGCACTTAAGCCCTTCGGCTTTTGTCGGGTCTCGGCGGCCGAAGCTACTGTTAGTCTGCGACCGCGCCGAGCGCGGCTCAAGAATAGGACCCTTCGTGTCGCGACGGGGGTAGTTAGCAGATTCCGAGAATGAGTCTCTGCTGTTTGCTTCTTTTTTTTTTGCTGCTGCCGAAAAACTTTTCAGCGTTGTTAAATTTGGCAGCAGTGGCCTTGCATTTCTTTTAATGCTAATTGTTTGACAATGCACAAGTAGTGCTTATGTATAGCAGCGTCCGCTGTCACGCGGAAATGCTGGAAAGACAGGCCATTGTAGGACACTGGCATAAGCGCCGGGAGCAACTTTGTTTCAAGGCATTAAAGAGATTAATGACTTGCGCTCCGATATTGAGGAAAGCTTTGCCAGGCGGAGCAAAGGTGACGGCACTATGCGGTCATGCAAATGAGGGGAAGTAAGCACGTTCGTAATTCTAGTGGTAATTACGAATTGAACTCCATTACAAAGAAGGCGAGCAAACTGAAATGCGAGGGCCTCAGCACGTGTTTTCTCCGTGGCCCTATTGGAAGTGCTTAAAGTTCCCGAGAGCAAAAAGTTTGGATTTGTTTTCTCCGCATTTGCATCTCTGAAGAGTCACCGTTTTGTTCTCTTTGTCGTCTAGTTGGAGCGGTTTTCTTTGATCAAAATTCGGAAGCGAGTGGCTTCCATTACAAAAGAAAACAAAATATGCTCAACTATGTCCGGCAGGCCAGCTTTCCAGGCATGCGCTTTCGAGCAAGGGCTGTGGTGTGTATCAAAATTTACAGCCTTTGTTTAACCTTATCCGAAAACCTGGCAGTTCTCTGAGGTTGGCCGTGTGCTGCCCTGCTGGAGGTATGGGCTTAGCGTAGGCCTGATCACTAATTCTCCGTTTCGAGGACCCCTGCAAGATGTGCAGGGCTTCCTGGCCGACCTGTCGAGCAGAAGGACGCTGACGTACATTCGTGGTGCACCGATCAGAAGCAACTACTTCGTGACGTCTTCTTCGCGGCGGACGGACTGTAATGATCGGAGGCCCAGCCAGCGGAGAACGGCGAGCCAGTCAGGCGCCGTCAAGTATGGGGCCGAAAGCGCTGCTGTTCGGAGGAGACGAAAGAGACACTGCCTGGGGGCGGCTTCTGGCGACGGTGTTGGCGTGGACAAAGGCTCTAATCCCCTTCGCCGGCGAGGCTGAATGCGGCTCTGGTGCCGGACTGCGCTCCTGGGGACTGGCAGCGGAAACAGGCGAGCCAATCGGGCGCCATCAGGCCACTTTGGCCGAAGCGCTACTGCTCGGGGAAGACAAAAGAGACACTGCGTGGGGCAGCTACTGGCAACGGCGTCGGCGTACACAAAGGCGTCTAATCCCCTTCGCCGGGGAGGCTGACTGCGGCGCTTCTCCCGGACTGCCGTGGACCGACGGACGAGACCCAGTGGCGACGACGGCGGGGCGACGGCGCCGCCAACTCAGTGCCCGCGTGCGCCCTGAGCAGCCGACAAAGCGGAGAGGCGACAAGGCTGATTTGTCCCTTCCACCGAACTGAAGAGGTCACCGGTGTGAGCGGTAAGCGCACGCGTCCCCATCGATCGGGATCGTCACTCAGCGGCGAACGACCTTTGGGCCTGGTCAAACAGTTCGCGACTGAGAGACGCCAAGTTCCTCCTTGCCCGTGTGTGTGCGTGTCTGTGCGGTGTGCGCGGCCACGTGGGGAGGGCGGAGCCTAAGAAGACGCTAGCGGCCCATTGGACGCTCAACCAGAGATCAGATTCCCTAGCTGGGTGCCTGGGGAATGTGAACTGCATTTAAGCAGCAATCTGTGGAGTGCCAGATCATCCTCCCCCATTTTCTGACTTTGGTCTCCTTGCTACTGTCTAAAATGTAAAATAAACCTTCAAGTTTGCTATTCCTCCCGAAGGCTTCCCTCCGTAGTCTGGCTGCTTCGCCCTAATGCGGTGAAAACCCTGGTCCCGATCCCCGAGCACATCACCAGCCTCAGGATTCAGAATTCTGTGCACTACTGCATGCGCAACTGGCGAGCGCGGCGGCGGCATCTCAGAGTCACAAGCGCAGCGACGGCGGCGGCGCGCCAGGTGTGCGCCATGTGACGACACTGCTCCTCGCGCATGCGCAGTATGGCATTTCGTCAGCTCCGTGAAATGGCTCGGCGAGTCGGGTATTGTTGCTTTCGCAACAAAAGGAAAACAACATCTAGGCACACTATTCTGCATATGGTCCGCCACGCTAGTTCGACGCAAGAACTGACAGTCGCTTGACTGTGCCGACAACAGCCTTACCGCGCCGCTCACGTTGAAAACACAGCAATAAGAAAAGCGATTGTTACGAAACATGGCGAGAGGAAGCCGGAAACAGGGGACGGGGAAGGATAGATGCGATTGTCGCAGAGGCTGGCAGTAGTAGCGATCAGAATTGCACCGATATAGAACAGTGCACAGTATTGCGGTGCGCTCTTTTGTGGCGTGGTTTAGCATGACCGGCACTAGACACATTTAGTTATTGCGGCTAGCACCATCTATAATCCATCCAATAATCGCGCTACGCCAGCACTGAAAAGTATTTCATGTTTAGATCTACTCTTGACGACGAGACAGACGCCAGTCTCATGGTCACTTGCGCATTATTGACCTGTACACTTGCAGACAGATTCTGCTAGATGGCAGGGGTCAGTTAAAGCTGTCTTCCAACACATAGACTATGACGTACCTAGTGGCCTGTATGCACCCAAGTAACGTTTGTTCCGCCTAGAAGAACTGCTTGTCTCCTTCGAAGCTTTCACTTTCTCTCTCTGCTGGACGGCTTCATCATGAGCCTGGAAGCCAGAAAATTAGGCAGGAAAGAACTTAAGCGTCACTGTGAATGTCAGTTTTCGTTCCGTCCTTGAAGCACAGTTCTAGATTGCACGCATGGCGCGCTGTGGAGAACGGTGGAACTCATATTTGCATTCGGGCTCCCAACCGGATCCCACCGAAGGTGCCCTTTCAGATGCATAACTCTTTGGTTCCTGTGGTCCGAAAACTTACATTAGACGCAGGAGGCTCCGCGAATGCTGCAGAAAGACAGCATGTATAGCCGAAAAAGCATCTAAAGACGCATGTGGAGCTGTGTACGCCACGGAAGACGCAAAATACCACCTCTTAGGTTCCACGGTTCGACAACACGGCTATGGCCCGTTATTTCGAATTTCCGTGGTTTTAGGGGACTGAAAATTATAGACCGAGGTATTCATATGACAGCTGCAGGCAGGTGTATGCAATGCTGTCAAAACATTGCGCCCTAGGTCAACACGGCCTGCTTCAGCAGCTGAAACGCCATAAATTGATTTCTACTTATTTAAATATTTATTTATTTATTTATTTATTTATTTATTTATTTATTTATTTATTTATTTATTTATTTATTTATTTATTTATTTATTTATTTATACTGTATTATAATGTATTCGATGCATTCAGTTCCATTTGCCACTCGGCGCACCAGAGACTAATTTTCTCCAAATGGTTGTTAAATTCACTCGTTTCAGAAGAGGTATATATTTTTGAATACACAATGATCTCATCTGTATAATGTTTCATCGCAACTTGTGGGGAAAACCCTGTGCTCATGTCAGTGATATGTTGTAACGTGGCGACCAGCCGAAGAATGAGGCGTGATGAACGATGGAAGAGAGATGATTTGAAAGGCCGCTGCCCAAGCGCGAGCGCACTGTCCCGCGCCAGTGCCAGCTTCGTCGTCTTCGTCACACTTCAAGGGGCCACCGAACGATCGTCCCGATCGGCGACAGAGACGCGTAAAATGGTGGTGAGCTTCACAGGATGGTGGGACGGAAAGAAGAAAGTAGTGAGGTGCTGGCCGCCACAGTGGATGAGATGATCGAAGGATGAGTCCCGGTCCACGAAGCATCCGGGCCGGAGGGTGCCAGGAGCTGACGGCCGAGGTCCGTGGACGCACCGGACGGCAGGGGCAGGGGGGCGGTGTCTTCACGTGTGGGTCTGTCTTGGGTCGGTCGGGTCTCGGGTCGGTCGGGTCTTGGGTCGTTGTGTCTTGTGTTCCGGGCGGGGGACGGGGCTGGGGTGAGCGGTGAGATCGGTTCAGGTCGGGCGGGCTGGGGTATGGCCAGGCGGCGCGGACCAGGCACTCGCGGCCGACGTCCACGGCAGGCGCAGGACACCGAAGCTCCGGGACCATGATGGCGATGAAGAGACCCCAGCACCTCACACCAAATGATGTTACGGGGAAGTTATGGCGGTAAGTCTATATTGGCGGCTGCTCCAAGATGGCCAGCACTCAGCTCAGACTGTGACCACGTCGGCGTCGTCCAGCGCACCGCCACTTCTTCGTTCACGATTCGTTCACTTATTTAGTAAGCGTTCACCGGTAACAATATATTGAAACCTGCAAAGGCGCAATTACCGAACCTTGCGGCACACCTGGTCGAACTGATTTTTGAGAACTAGGAGTGGAGTTTAATGAAACAAATTGCTCCTTTTCTGATATATATGCCTCTATCCAGTTCACTAGCAGATTCTTGCCGAGGGTACAAGACCGCTTTATAAGCAGTTTTCTATTTGATGCTCCGTCAAATGCTTTCCGAAAATCGGTAAAAAATATATCTATTTGTCCCTTCCCATGAATACATTCACCAATCTCATGTGCAAGCGCAGTCACAATTCTGTATGTTCAGTACCCTCTTCGAAAACCGTGCTGATTGATCCCCAGAATCCCATTTTCCTCCACAATTTTCATCAAACGAAAGGGTCAAAATATGCTCCAGCGTTTTGCAACATGTACTGCTCAGGGAAATTGGCCGGCAATTCGTGACGTCATCTTTGGGACCTTGTTTATGAATTGGTATAACCTTATCCGGTTTCCAGTCATTGGGTACTTGACCAGACTCAAGGGATTTCGTGAAAAAAACTATGAGATAAAAGGAACACCACTCTGCGTATCTCTTTAAAAAAGCATTAGAAATTTCATCAGGGCCTGCAGATTTTTCTTTGTGCAGTTTAAGACGTCCATTGAAAATGCCGGATTGACTTACTTTAAGCCCAGGCTCAGGTTGTATATGAAGAGTGTCCGTTTGGGGCGTAATACCGTCATTCAAATAAAAACTGATTCAAAGTATTCATTTAGGAGGCAAGCCAATTCAGTCCAGTCAGTAGTAGCTCTGTCTTTGCTTGTCAACAATTCAATGCCAGATGTTGGCTTCGAAATAAATCTCCAAAATTTTCCCGGAGCCGTTTTGATGAAACGAGTTAGCGTTTGACTCATATAAAAGTGCTTTGCTTGGATAATTTTCATTTTTAACTCCTGAGAGACTGCTTTAATATACTCGCGCAGTGTTTTAGAGGTGGATTTTTTAGCTCTAAGACGTTTCAAAAGGCGCTTTTATGAACAATTGTTCATGTAATCCATGGACTTCTTCTGTTGATTTTTTAGTGCGCATGGGAAAAATCGTTTCACCGAGTTAAACATTATCATTTTAAACTTCTCGCACACATAGTTTACAGATGTAGCCTCTAGAGAGATATTACGAGTGAAATCATCGTACCCTAGTTCTATGTTATCTAATTGTGTTATCATCAGCTTTAAGGAAGTCCGGGACGGTCAAGGTTTTAAAGTTTTCTACGGTGTGGTATTTGGTGCATAAGTGCGTAATGACCATCTTGTGATTAGAGATCCGTTCTGAGACTTCACACCGATAATTAAGCTCTGAAACAGACTTACATAGAAAAACAAGGTCAAGTAGCGACTCTCCCGATTCATGGATTCGCGTGGGTGTGTTCACAATTAGTGATTTGGTTTGGTTTATGGGGTTTAACGTCCCAAAACAACATAGGCTATGAGAGACGCTGTAGTAAGGGGCTCCGGAAATTTCGACCACGTGGGGTCCTTTAGCGTGCACTTTATCCAGTAAATAAGAGGTAGATTAAAATCCCCAGCCCTTATCATCTTGTATTTACAGTGACCGAACTTGTGAGTGAAGAAATCATTAAGTAAACCCATGCATTCCTCGGTGGTACCTGGAGGACGACATACTGCGACAACTACAATTTACAAAACATCTATTCCCATGGAACACATGACACACTCCAAATCAGGTGGAGAAGAAATTTCTGCACAAACAAGTGAAGTTTTATAAACAATGGCAACTCCCCCTCCTCGAGACCCACGGTCTTTCCGACATGCTGCGTAATTCGTAGGAAGAAAATCAGCACTCTCAAGACAGTCACGTTATCCGGTTCGTGTTCTAAAAGAACAGCTTCAAAATGTGACGTCTTCTAGAAAATACTGCTTACATTAAGGTTCAAAATTATGAGCTCATAAGGAGGAGTTCTCGTTGCGCTGTCGGTTGCTTTCACTCTCGTGCTTACAAGCATCCCTGTAAGCCTTCCGTGTTTTAGCTTCATCCTCCCAGTAATAAGATTTGCCATTCACATAGAGCTTGTCGTAAACAAGACGCACTTTTTTTCCACTTAAGTTCTCACTTGTCGCGCTTTCCCAAAGACACTTTCTGCAATGTGAAACTAGCTTCTAAAAATCCTCGCAGATTGAAACGCCAGTGTCAGCTTGGAGCAGTTGCGTACGATTTCCTGCTTTTCGTTGAAATCAAAAAGGCGGAAAATAACTGGTCTCGAAAAGGGGTGCTTTCCACCGAGGCGGTGTATTCGCTCTAAGCTTTTGGGAGCAACGGCAATCACAGAAAACACTTTTTCATTCACCGCTTTCACCAAATCTTTGCGCGTTTCGTTGTCTTGTTCTCGTAGACCATAAACAATAAGGTTATTGCGGCGTTGGCGGTTTTCCATGTCCTCAACTTTCCTAGATAGGTCAGCGACTGCTTCGTTTAGGCCAGTAACGGTCTCCTACGCGTCGTTGGTCTTCGAAAACGAAGAGCTAAGCTGTCCTCAAAGCTTTTTATGACGTGTTGAGACGGCGTTGTCGGTGGACAAGCCGCTCCCGGTCGATACATCAGACAGCGTAGCCAGGTCGGAGAATGACGCTTTATTCTCGGATCAAGGGGTATTATATAGCCAGAGTGGCGAGGGAAAGAGGGGCGACAGAGAGGGAGAAACGAATGAAAGATCGGTGTCGGCACGGGTTCATAGTTGGTGATTTATCGCTTCTGCTATCACCAGCATGACGATACTGTTTTCTTTCACATTTTTTTTTTGAACTGCTCTCTGGTCGCGTTTAATGTCGCCTAGCTTCCTCGTGCGTTCCTTCAGCGTTTCCAAACTCTGTTCGAGTTTTTTATCTGCCCGGGCCCGGATTGATTTCAACGTCACCACTTGTGATAAGTTTAAGACATGCAGACCAACAATCACAAACAAGCCACGCTAGAGTGCGGGGGCACGGCAGAACAACTAGAGACAAGAGTAATTACTTCTAACTAAGGAAGTGTCTCATCTTACCTGCAGACAGGCAAAAACCAGCACATGGGAGACCATGCTTGTATGCGTGCCGTGCCCGCAACTGAAACCGTGAGGGTCCGAGAGTCCGCTTGTGTGGGGAAGAGCCAGTGCTGTGATCGATGGTCATTGGTGGCAGTCGGCGAAGAAGGATCTTTGGATGAACGTGTCGATCAGCTGCATCGATGATAGTTGCAGATAAGCAGGGCGCAGCGGTGAGCGCCCTGGCTTGTCGAAATTGACAACGCTTGAATTCCTAGCAGCGACGAGGAACGGGACCTGCAGACACGCAAAAACTAGCACGTTGGAGACCATGCTTGTTGAGTGCCGTGTCCGCAGCCAAAGCCTTAGTTAATAATTTACGCTTATGCTCCTTAGCCGATGATTCATGACAATTCCAGAAGAGGAATTACAGGATTTGGCGTTCACGGTTAGCGCAAGGGTGTAGACCAATTCGAATACACTATGCTTACCTCTCCTGGCTCAAGGCAATATTTTTACTATGACTGCCTCCAGTGTTGGTAAGAATTATCAATAACATCGTAATTATTTTTTTACTTTAACTTCTAAGGCGCATCTGGAATGACCGAAACGAAATTTGTTGACATCATGCTTGTCAAGATGGTGCAGATTCTACCGTTAATTAACGGGATCAAGCTCATGGGGGCAAACCTCCACGAGCGGGGCCCGACAGGCGGTGATACTGAGAACAAAAACAAGGGAATATCGGTTCGGCACCTTTGCAGCGAGTTTTTGCAGCGAGCGCAATCTGCTTGTCTTCCAGTTTCAGTGTAGGTTAGTACCTCTACTACGTGAATGGCTAGTTTTGAGGCGTCCATCAAGAGTGGTTCCCATCGGAAGGGTAGCGCGCGAGTTAAATGGTTTAGGCGATTACATTCTGAGACAAATATCAAATATTTGCGCAGTGACATGTTTCGCGTGTAAATCAGGCATTGACGCACAGGCGTCTACTTGTTATCTCACCTGTACATGGTGGCGTTCGTTGTCTTCAGCTTTTCCTGGATAAAGCTGAGGGCCAGGTGCACGCACTGTCGGAGAAATCACCGAGGCCGCTCGCATCAGCGGCCGCCTGCGGCGCGACGTCCCGGCGACACCATTCGGCCCGATTTTCCTGTCTGGACGCCATCCTCTGCCTCTCAGCTTGACGGACGCTATGCGGACGTGTAGCTCCCTAGCCGGAGTTAGCTCCTTCTTCTTCTTCTCCTCAGTAAACATGGCACTGCTCATGCTGCTTCCTCCATTTCGGAATGTTGACTGTAGATGACGCATCGCCCATCTTCTTTTCAATGTTGTCTTTGGCACCTTTGGAGCAAACATCGAAACTCGCACGAAGAAGAGAAAGGAATGCAAAGGACGATGCATGGAAGAAGAAATATTATTGCGCATTTACGCTCTCGTCAGCAGTCGCCGTCATCGCAGAAACCAAAATTCGCTGGTTGGCCAAATCCCTAATGGCGTCAACAGAGTCAGGTGACCCCGAATAGACCAATCAGAGAGGACCGCGAAATTTGAAACTCCCCACGGAATTACCTGATTGCTCTATAGATCTCAGGTCACCCTGTGACGTCATCACAACTGCCACCGTGGCAGGTGGCAACCTGGCCACCTGATTGTGAGGATGTCAACCACCTTGCCCAGTTCAGTGCAGTTGTCATCTGCTCACCGTGGCGCCGAGCATGAGCATTATACGAGCCCGGGAAGAGCAACATGGATCTCTCAAGCCCCACCGGTGGCGATGTTTCAAAACAGTCACCTGCTGCAGGTACAGTTGCTGCACCACAACGCCAGGAGTGTTATGTGGACTTCTCGCGATCTGTGAATGCGATTGAGAGGTTTGGGACATAACACCGCATGCCCACCAGTGGACCGACTACAGGGTACCGCCAAAGTGGAAAATATGAGGGCCCCCGAAATTTCGAAGTTGGACCATGGCCAGAAATTCCTAAGGACTCTTGAAAGTTTCGAAGTCAGCCCTACGCGGAAAATGAATTAATTTGTATTAGAGGATGGGTTAGCATATTTGCGGTGATCATACATGGAAAGCACTCGGAAGGTTATGTCTCATGTGTACCATATAAGGACAATAGAGGTCGTTTAAAACTGCGTTTGACGAGAAAATCGCCACAAGAACGATATATACTCGTTACAGAAATTAGAAAGCATTAGAATAATTGTCGTGACAATTTCTTCTTTAACGACGTGGCTGAGAGGGTACCCAGGTTAGACCATCTTTTTCTTGTCTGTCATTTCTGTTCGCGCTCCAACAACTTAGCCAGCTGTCGGCTATCAACAATACCAAGAGCATGCGCTTCTTTGCATTTCGTTTCTGTTGGCGCCGTGTAGTCAACCAGGCCGCTCAGCAACACATTTTGCGAAGACAAGGCCACACATCGATGCGATGCCAGCCTTTTACACCACAGAATCATCTCGGACGCAGCCATAATAACGCTACCAGAAGGATTTAGCCCTGTAAAACATTTTGCGGGCTTTCAGAGGTTTTCATTTACATGCATTTAATGATGCCCCACGGAGCAAATGTACAAAGTTATGCCTAACTTAAATAAGCTTTCAGAATATCCTTCGAAGAAGCCAACAATCATGGGCCTCTTCAGAATCTTGAAAAACTCGTAATTCTTCAAAAGAAATCTATCAGGCTTACCGCAGGTGCTAGATTTGCTGCCCATACGGCGGATTCATTTACCAGATATGATGTAATTAGCACAAATGTTTTTTTTTTCGGGAACATCGTCTATTATAGTACATAAAACTTTCCTCCCGTTAATTCTTAATTTTTTTTTCTTATGTCACAACGTTAAAGCCGGCGAAAAAGTATGTCCAAAGCCGATCCACTCAGAAATCGTCCCTTTCAAGCAATAGAAATAATTACGGTAACGAACACTTAATTTCCTTACATCTGGTATTCTTAACCTGTACGTATCTAACCGACTAGGTGGGCGTAACCTCCGGCGACATGATTTCAAATCGTACTGTGTAAACAAATTTCAATAACCTCTACATATAAAGTGTGTACGCGACTCTTTTTGCTGCTGCCGTTATCTTTGCCCCATTGTGCGGCACTTAAACTGCATTGCATTTCACCCTAATGTGTTTCTTTAGCAGTTTGTTTATAATTTCTCACTTTTACTCTACTGTGTACGAGCCGCCGCGGTGGCTCAGTGATTATGGTGCTCGGCTGCTGACCCGAAAGACGCGGGTTCGATCCCGGCCGCGGTGGTTGAATTTCTTTGAAGGAGAAATTCTAGAGGCCCGTGTACTGTGCGATGTCAGTGCAAGTTAAAGAACCCCAGGTGGTCGAAATTTCCAGAGCCCTCAACTACGGCGTCTCTCATAGCCTTAGACGCTTTGGGACGTTAAACCCCATAAACCAAACCAAACCATCTACCTTGTACGAGGATATTTTCTCCTTTTTTTTGCTGATAATTGATGCCTATAAAGGCCGTGTACGATCTCCTGCACTGCATCTGTCTTTTTTTTTCACGTTGCTTCAAACAGGCCACAGTCAATTCCAACCTATTTTTAACTTTTGACCTGCGTCCTATCCTGGACATGTATGCACATTTAAAGATAGAATGGTCTGGCGTTTCTTTCCTCTACACGAGAAATCCAACCAGGCATCCGCTGCTTCTAGCCCCCAGGTTTTGGGGGAAAAAATATGCACAAATGGAGTAAGGGTACTGATAGAACATTTCTCTTTGCCATCCATCAAATTTTTGGTGCATGGTTTATGGGGGTCTAACGTCCCAGAACAACTCAGGCGATATGAGGGACGCCGTAATGCAAGGCTCCGGAAATGTTGACCACCTGGGCTTCTTTAACGCGCACAGACATCGCACTGCACACGCGCCTCTAGACTTTCGCCTCCGTCGAAATTCGACCGCTGAGGACGGGATCGAACCCGCGTCCTTTCGTGCCAGCAGCCGAGCGTCATAACTACTGAGCCACCGCGGAGGGTTATCGCGATATTGATTTCAATCTGATTTCGCCGCTGCTTGTTCACTGCGCTGCTTCTTGGGCTCCCTGAGTGTCGAGGCTTTTGGAGGGTGAAGTGTACGCTGTTTGGTGGAAGGTGCATTTTCATCAGTGGGCGCTGACCGCGCACCCGACCCGCACGGTCTTGGCGGTGAAGGCTTCGCGCACGCACGCACGCACGCACGCACGCACACACACGCACGCACACACACACACACACACACACACACACACACACACACACACACACACACACACACACACACACACGCACACGCGCGCGCGCACGCACACGCACACGCGCACGCGCACAGGCACACGCACACGCAGACACACACACACGCACGCACGCACGCACACACGCACACACGCACATGTAAACCATAAATACGCACAGACTACGGCTTTTTCTCTTAGAGAGAAGAACGCTTCTAACACAACACAGCGATTGTTGCCTCCTCTTCTGCTGTGTTTAGCCACAATCGGGCCTGTTTTAATAACGAACAGTAGCCACCGTGCGCAGGCTATCACAATTCGGGTTGGTAATGTTACCATTCAAACGATTCTGTTCAGCACTCCGTTAGGCGAGGATATCTGTTTCTAGAAACAACGAAGGGTTTTTTTCGAAAAGAAAACCAGCCGATGGGAACTGCTACCATGTTTCACAGTTTTGGTACAAAAAATGAGCAATATATTGACGATAGACACATTTAGCCTGCACAGGTTTCCCTGGAATTGGAGTTACATTTTCATGAGACGACAGTTGTTCCGAACGATACGCGGGACTAATATGTTTGTTTGCTTGTTTTCTTTTTTCAATTGAATGCAATGCTTGAAAACAGACGCCGCAACTGGTAGGTTCTTCCGGCATCCGCAGAGAGGAAAGGAGCTGCCTCTAAGAGCACGCGCCTTGTTACTGATGACAAAAATTTGTTGAGAAATGGAACAGCAGAGTGATATTTATGCAATTTGATCAGAGCTGAAGAATAAATCTACAGCGCTTTCACCATTGGGATACGCTGTGCGGGTGCTCGCTGTAAATGGGCGGATTTCAAATTTCCCGAAGGCAGCACTTCGGTCTTCACTTCTCAGAAACGTATGATTCATAGTGGGCTAGAAAGGCTCTTCTACTAAGGTGAGACACAGATCCAAAGGTCTCTTTACATTTGAGAAAGGCTGTACATACACATCATTACCATAACCATCATGATCGTCATTTTGACTTTGCCCACAGTAGGGCAACTACCTCTCCAATGTGTCTCCAATTAACCCTGTCCTTTGCCAGCCGCCGCCACCGTTTGAGGGAACAGCACTCAGTTTGTAGCAACTTGCTGGAGGTGGTAAGGGAATACGTCTTCCTAGGGCAGGTAGTGAACGCTGATCGGGATCATGACGGAAATAACTAGAAGAACGAATGGGGTGGAGCGCATATGGCAGGTTCTCTTACATCTTCCATGGCAGTTTACTAATACCGCTCAAAACAAATGTGTAAAGCAGCTCTATCTTAACGGAACTAATCTGCGGGAAAAGAAACGCGGCTTAATGACATCCTAGTCGGATTCAAGAAACAGGCCTGGGCAGGGCATGTAATGCAAACGCAAGATAACGGCTGGTCCCTAGGGGTAACGGAGTGGATTCCAAGAGAAGCCAAGCGTAGCAGGTGGCGACAGAAAGTTAGGTTATCGGATGAGATGAAGTTGGCAGGGATAGGGTGTAAACAGGCCAGATTGAAAAATAATCAGACGGAGGCATAGCACAAATGCTGCCAGAGCAGCTTGCTCAGCGAGAACTGAGGTCTGTCGGGCTTGTAGAGTGAGCTATGAGCAAATAATCGGCTCAAAAGAACGGGAGTATTGCTTTTATAAACAGGCCCTGTCATTTTGCAATGCAGGGCTGACCTTATGCGCGCTTCCCTCCCTCTTTGACGTCGCGCCCCTGGTTAGGAAAAATCTGAGGAGGCGGGTCATCAACGAATGCTTCAGCGCACGGCTCAGTTGAGATCTTTCTCAAAGCATCCTGCCGTTTTGCTTGCTAAGGGAGCACGGGGTATTCGCCGTAAGTTCCTTAGCCCGTGTTTGTTAAAAAATTATGTGATTGCTCAAAAACTAAATAATAACCGACACTCAAAGCTGCTGATGCAAGCAGTGAGCACAAGAAAATACAGGGTAGGTAACTTATACATATCGCCATCGCAGCCAGCAGCCGTGCATCGGAAAACGTCGCCAGAGACTTCTCATTCCACATCCTGAAATATAAACGTCATGGTGATGGGAGCGCAAACTTCTACTGAAACATCCTGGAAGAATGATGTCTAGTAATAGTGAAATAATAACCAGAGATCCCCAGCACCTGGCCAAAAAGGTGTGCGTCAGCATTGCCTCTGGTCAACGCTCCGATTAACGCCCACACTATTATTTTCGCAAAGTTAGCTAAACCATACCAGTGCTCGCAGGAAAGATCACCGGGGATAAAGCGCTGAATTATATCTTAATGTTTTTCTTGGCAAAGGGGATAATTTTATAGCCATAGATATGAAAATGAGCTCAGTTGAAGACCAAAGGCATAATAAAAGAACATACAAGACAAATAGCTTTTATTGTCCAACTATCTGAATTGCTTCTACATTAATCGGATAGATTGCTGGTTGATGAATGTTGTGTTGTTCTGCACTATATGGATTACCCCACTGATTTTGAGGCACATCTCCGTGATGTGAATAAATGGACGTCCTACCGAGAACTGACGAACGCCTAGCCCAGCTCAACAATATGCTGATAGATGTCATCATCAGCCCGCCGCGGTGGCTCAGTGGTTATTGCGCTCGGCTCCTGACTTGTAAGATGCGGGCTCGGTCCCGGCGTCGGTGGTCGAATTTCGACAGAGGCGAAATTCTAGAGGCCCGTGTACTCTGCGTTGTCAGTACACGTTAAAGGACCCCGGGTGGTCGAAATTTCCGGAGCCCTTCACTCAACAGGATGGCAGTAGCATCACGTCCCGGACACAGGGGTAAGACAGTCCTGTTGTCCGGCAAGTACGATAATGACCCCTACCCGAAGACGAAGTGGAGATTTTTGTCAGCGCCTTTCGGCACGCATATAAACGCTGTCCCCTCCCGTCCTCAGTTTGCTTGACGTTCGCTTGTTTCGAGCTTTTTGTTTTGATGCCCGGCCGCCGCCATCTTACTCTGCTGATGGCGTCCCGTATTAGACGCGTGCCTAAAAGCCAGCACCGGTGCCATACTGGGCTGTACGTACGGAGCTGATGCAGCTTATACCGCGCGGTGCTTGCTAACGCTTCCCGGCAGCTCGGTGTTTTGCTGTGTTCCTCAACTGAGAATAAGGCTGGTATTGTTTACCCGAGGCAACAGACCACATAATCCGAGTAAGAGATCGTAGGTGTCGCAACCGCATTGGTGATGTATTTGCATGCTTTCCGCAGGCGCTCTCGGCGGGAGCCTCCTGCCGCCCGCCAAATTTGATAGTAAATATGGTCTACCGTATTGTGCGTTTTTATTGTAAAGACTTTCAAAATTTTTCTTACCTCAACCGCTGGCTCGTTCGCGGTGAAACTGCACACAGCGCTTGCGTATTATGGTAACTTTTGTATCGTAGCAAGTTTTACAACGGTACTTACTTAGTTGAGACGTGCATGATGCAAAAGCGCAATCGTGTGCGTCGAGATCGGCGTACCGAAGCCCAAAACACCGTTTTTTTTTTTAGGGCGGTAGTAGCGCCATCTGTCGTCTGCAGCGAAAAGCGTCCCAAGGCGAGCGTTGCAAGGAGCGCGGGGGCCTTTTCGTCTGCTTCAACTGAAGCGCTTCGAACTTTTTCGGCCAGCTGAGCGGAAAAAATGCCAGAATCAACTATTCTAACGAGGCTTTGCCATTAAAAGAATATTGTTTGACGTCTTTTTTTCTGGCAATGATTGTATTCAATTCAGCTTATATCGTCTGCTTTCGTGGCTCTCCTAAAGCGTCGGAGGACGACGTCGCGAAGTCCTGAGCTGTGTTCTCCTTGTTTAATTTCGTTGTGGAAGACAGATGGCGCTACTGCCGCCCTTTAGCAAAAACTCGGTGTTTTGGGTTTCGGTACGCCGATCTCGACGCACGCGATTGCGCTTTTGCATCATGCACGGCTCAACTAAGTAAGTACCGTTGTAAAACTTGCTACGATACAAAAGTTACCATAATACGCAAGCTCTGTGTGCAGTTTCACCGCAAAGGAGCCAGCGGTTGAGGTAAGAAAAATTTTGAAAGTCTTTACGATAAAAACGCACAATACGGTATATTGAAAGAGCGCCCTTTGAGCTTAAAGAATAAGCCAGAAAAAAGTACCTGCCAGTGAGGTAGTTAAGCGCTCGAGTAAGAGGAGAAAACGGCATAAAAAAAGGCATAAGCAGGGTATTCAGGGTAAAGAGGGTAAGACGGTAGTCGTGCCAATGATTAAAGGTCAATAGCTTAGCAGGCATAGGAATGAGCATTCTGCAAGCCCTCGCAGTGGAATAGCAATAGTTTTAAGTATCTGACGACGTAGCCAGGTATAAGAAAGTCCAATACCAGTTCTTTAAATGTAGGAAACGTCATTCTCTAAAGCTGTAAATTGCGAGGAAATTAAGTACTTTTTTTGTGCGAAAAACCGGAACAGAGTACACGAGGTGCACAAGAACTTTTTTTTGCAAAAACAACGCTCGCCGATCTTTAGGCGCCCACGACGCCCAATTAAAACTGCCTCCGCAATCGTACCACGGTATGCACATTTTTTAGCCTTTTCGCCTGGTGCGAACAAAAGAACAGTCAACGCTTGCTGCGTGTGTTTGTTTTTATAGCGAAGGCGGGAAACAAAACCGAATGTGACGATACAAAGGAATAGGTTCATTGGTTTCCTGCGCCGTAATTAGTGGTACACGTAATCGGCGAACATTCTATTTGCACCAAGCCTCGTGTGCATCTCGAGCGCTCAGTTTTCATTTCGTGAGGAAAAAGAGCCGAAATTTCTCACGCTCCAGGACTTCAGAAACAGACATCCTCGCCGCTTGAGAAATCAATCTGGAATCGCTTTCCCCATGGCTTCTGCCCCCCTCCGCACTGAGCATGTGATTGTGTTAACTTGAACGCTAATCAAAAAATCTGAGACAGCTAGCCACCTGATTGAGAATATTTTTTTAGGAAGCGACGTCCAACTTGCTAATAAATTGGCCTCATCAGTTTTGGTTTTTAATAGCTTAGCTTATTTACAAATTTGTGAAACTGTTCGCTGGGTCTCCCTGTGTGTAAGCCTATTTAAAATTTAAATAGAACTCATACAAAAACACCGGCAAAAAGAAAAGTAACCCTTGTTTTCTGCTCGGAAAGCACATCCGAACAAAGAATTAACATCTTTCCAGCACGGCTTGCGTTGTTTTCTTTATCCAACGTTCTACACTAGTACTAACTATTCATCTAATACTCGCATTAATGCAAATAATTTCGTAACGAAAGGTCTCATAATGGTAGACTGTTACAGCAACTAAAGTGAAAGTTGAAATAAAATTGCTGGGCACTTTAGTACCTGAAAAGCGTACAAGGAGGCATTATTTTAACTTGCTTTTGGCGAGCGGCAGCTTCAGTAGTTTATGTGCCACTGAAAATAATCACAGTTATTTTTTCGAACCGGTTCCAACCGGAACGAAATGTGTCTCCGGAACGAAACCGAGCTCGAACCCGAAAGGCGTGGACCCGAATCCGAACCAAACCCGAAAAAATTCCGGTTCTAAACCTGAATACAATTATTCATAAAATACAGCAATGGCACCTATGTACAGTCAGGCTGCAACGAAATGAGATCTAAATATTTTACGACGGTGGTTTCAGTCGCAGTATGTAATCAGCCCGATTCATGGTTCAAGGTAAAGGATCTACCGAAGTACACATTTATAAACCATTTCTAAATGAATATCTCACTACAAAGTAGAAAAGTACGCCATATGCATGTTCGTGTTTCATTCCTCTCTGACTGTACGCAGCTGTCTGACGAAATCTGCAGCATGCAGCCCCTCAGGAATGCTACAGGCGCCTGCAACTGCAGAGCACATCAAGCAAGCCCTGTGTGTAAGCCCATTTATTATTGAAATAGAACTAAGACAAAAAAAAACAGCAATAAGAAAAGTAACCCGTTATGCTTGGTGACTTCCTCATCGAAACGTATCACAGAACGAATTGAAGGACTTCTTCAAAAGCTAAATAATTTACAATGATGTCAGCTGCTTACATGGGACACGAACCTTTCGCTTCTTTGTATTAGAGCCCTCGAATAACACTATGCTGGTGCATCGCAGCGTGAAAGCATAAAAGTGCTTAAAAATTGTTTCCGTGTGAAGAGTTATGCTGTCAACTTGAATGGTAGCTTCGTGCATGTGGAGTCATTGTGACTTGTGTGCAAGCATGGTAATGCGGCACATGCGCATATCTTCTCACCGCATGCCACTTGATATGGAAGGCAAAAAGAAACATGAGCGGTTTTTGCCTCTCAACTGTCAGCCAGCGTGCCTGAGTGTTCTCTTAAGACGTGCCATACCCCAGACAAGATAGTGCATTGCACGTCATTTATCATTGTCTTTGTTCTCAGAAGGTAAAAAACTTCACAGTATCTGCTGGAGTGCCAATCATGGCACATAGCACTTACTCCCAATCAGTGAATTTTATATGCATACAAAATGCTTTCCATGCTTTCCAACGAAATTTCTCCATGTTCTTAAGTATTCGCAGTCCCTAAGCCCATATCAGCAGTCATTTATTGGTTCATTTTTTTAATGATGCCTCTAATGCTCTTTGCTGTCGTGCTCAAGCACCCAAATCTGGGCAAGCAGGCGCGAAATAAAATGAAAGCAATGCAAAAAGCACAGACAGCAGACGGAATTGAAGACAACAAGGCCACAGCGGTGTTACGGGTAGGGCGGATCGTCATACCTTATAGATTTTTTCTGTCAATTCTTCAAGTGCACAAGATTAAAGTGGTGAACTGCATCAGCCCAAAAGCACTTCCAGTCCCTGGCTATATGAAAAGAAGACAATTTACGATGCACAGAGGTGTGTGCACAAGGGTGGTAAACTGCTTTTTCAGTACGATTAAGGCGGTGTCGAACAGAGCGAGTATGAATGGCGCTGACTTTTCAAGCCGCAAGTTGTAAAATTAATGAACAATACAAACATTTCATTTCAAATATAATAGTAAAAAAGCTTGCAAAATGCACAAATTTTAGGCTCCATGAAAAATTGCCTTTTTCTACTCCTGTGTTGGCAATTTTTTTCAAAAATCAAGCAGGGCATCCAAGAAAAGGAAGGCAGGCTATTTTTTTATTTCACTGCAAGAATAATAATTTTTGGGAGGATACTACTAGATAATATCTCAAGGGCTGTATGGCATGTGGAAACACCAATAGCGTTGAGAAGCAACTTCGCCAGCTTTGCAACCGTAGGAAAAAGGTACGGAAAGCCTGCGCACATCGAATTAACCGAGAGAGTTTCTTCCGCGCAACACAAGTTGCGACTGCTCAGAGGAGTGAGGTATGTTGTACGCCCTAAGTCTACAGTTTGAGGAAGACAATATTCGTGAACTGATTAAATTTCATCACTGTACTTCATGCATGCTGATTACATTATGCAGCCTAATTGCAGTTCTTTACCTTGTGCAACATTAAATATCGACCGGTATGTCTCGTACACAAAAGCAATTTTTTTTCGACAGAGCCTCCTTTAATAAACATCAAAGCAGAGAAGCCATCAGTCACCTATGCTAAACCTATGCTAAACTTTCGACATGACTAATTTACACTACACTGATAAGCGGGTTCAATTTGCACTGTCCCTCTTTCTCATTAAACCACAAATAAATGTAATCAGATATGATTAGCCATTTGAAATCCCACTCGAGGTAAACCAGTTATCCCTTCATATGTGCCAAAACGCACTAAGTACGTGCTCACCAGCTGCATAACTTCCATGTGAGCCGCCCAGAAGAATCAAAAAAATATTCCAAACAAATGGGTCGTGTATGGATCCACACAGACCTGTGCGCTGGAATGTTGACCAGCAGCAATGCTTTGTAAGATTTTTTAAGTTCTAATAGAGAGCTTTCAGACCGCCTGTTTTTTCGGAAACCATATTGGCAATTATTTATAAGATTTCTCTTGTCAAACAAGTATGTTATGCGGTATGCAATAATTTTCTAAAATTCTCTAGAAAACGTCGGAAGTTCCGATATAGGTTGAAGTTTATCCGCAAGTTTCTGTCGCCGCTTTTTTAGAGTACAGAAATTCTTGCGTATTTCGTGCGGTCGGGAAAAACTGTTTGCCAACATAGGCTAAAAATATGAGCTAGTATTGACGAGATGAGCGGGACGACATATTTAACTATGTTTATGCAATTTATCGATATCTGTCGATGCATTGTTTTTAGGTACATAAATGTGAAAGACTTGTCGATCGTCTACTGTCTTCAAAAATATACTACGAAGAGCGTTTGCTTCTGGGACGTCTATTACTGTAGAATCGTTATCAGCAGAGGCTACGGTAGCAAAGTGATGATTAAAGTTATTTTCCAGCTCTCTACCTTAGAGCTCACGACCACTTGCAGTTATCAGCGGAACCGGGCTATTGCTACCTTGACCAAGAAGGCTATTGAAAGCTTTCGAGGCTATATCAGGACACTTGTTTTGTAATGTTGTCGAAAAGCTGCTCATAGCAAAAAACCTTTGCTCCTCTTATATCTGCGATTCAGTGATTTCTTGCCTTTATAATCTGCCGCAGTGATTCCTCGCAGCGCGTGCGCAAGGAAATGTGGCAAAGACGAATTTAGCCTTTATCATTATGATATGGTGATAGTTCACCAAAGGGTTTATTGTTTGTACGTTTGATTGCTTTAAACCGAAAGTGCTTTGAGTGAATGGGTAAAAACTGTAATAAATGCATTGTCTGCATCATTTGCAGCGTTTATTTCATAGCTAGCAACCAGTTTTGTGCCTTTATTCCTTCTCTAAGATATTCTAACATGGTTTCAGTAATGCTCTGAGAAATAATAGTTCCCTGCGTAAGGTGGGCTTTGTTCAGCGAAGCTTCACAACGGAAGCAGGGCTAACAGCAGTCCGAGGCCAGCTGGTCGACAGGAGCGTGCACCAGGCGATGGCAATGCGGCTCGCGCGTAGGCCCGTCGTCTCCTTACAATGGCCCCCGGACAGAAGAGGAGCCATCCTGGCGTCTTAAGGGACAGACAAGACAGCGGGGTCGTAGTATGTCTTGAGGCGGTGTATATGGACAGTCTCACGGCCGCGGCGTCTGAGATCGGGTGACGACGTGAGGGGCTCAACAATGTAGTTGACGGGAGATGTTTGCTGCAAGATGCGGTAGGGCCCTTGATACCTAGCGAGCAATTTCCTGGAGAGGCCCGGAGTACGGGGAGGTATCCACAGCCAGACAAGAGAGCCGGCCGAGAAATGCTGGGGAGGTTGATCTTCATCGTGGCGGGTTTTCTGGAGGGTCTGGGTAGCTGTCGTGAGCGACCGGGCGATCTGGCGGCAGTCTTCGGCGTGCCTGGCGACTTCGGAAACGGTGGTACATTCATATGCGTCAGGGTGGTAGGGGAGAACAGTATCAATGGGAACGGAGGGATGTCGGCCGTAAAGGAGAAAGAAAGGAGAAAATCCGGTTGTAGACTGCGTAGCAGTATTGTACGCGAATGTAATATACGGAAGAATGAGGTCCCAGTTCGTGTGGTTAGAACCAACGTACATAGCCAGCATGTCCCCCAGAGTTCGGTTAAAGCGTTCAGTGAGGCCGTTTGTGTGAGGGTGGTAGGCGGTGCATGTCCGATGGATGACGTTGCACTCACGGAGAAGAGCTTTGATGACGTCAGACAGTAAGACGCGGCCTCGTTCGCTGAGGAGTTCACGAGGAGCACCGTGCCGAAGGATGAATCGACGCAGAAGAAAGGATGCCACATCCTGTGCCGTGGCAGCAGAGAGCGCGGCTGTTTCAGCATACCTCGGGAGGTGATCGACGGTAACAATGACCCATCGTTTGCCAGAAGCAGTATGCGGGAGGGGCCCGTATAAATCGATGCCAATGCGGTCGAAAGGGCGAGGCGGACAAGACAGCGGCTGCAACTCGCCAGCAATACGGTTGGTGGGTTTCTTGCGGCGTTGGCAGTCGAGACAGGAGCGTACGCATTTCAAATGTCAGGTGGGATTTGTTCAGCGAAGCTTCACAACGGGAGCAAGGCTAACAGCAGTCCGAGGTCAGCTGGCCGACAGGAGCGTGCACCAGGCGATGGCAATGCGACTCGCGCGTAGGCCCGTCGTCTTCCTTACACCTGACAAGATTTCTTTGGAGGTGAAACACTGAGTGTGTCACAAAAACTAGACAGTGATCAGCTATGACAGAAGTAATAGTTCCAGCGCTGTAAAGGATGCTTTCAGCGTTTGCAAAACTTAGGACTAGCGCGGACTATGTAGTGGTTGTAATTCTTGTCGGACAGGTTATTAATTTATCAAATCAATACCGGACGACTGTAACAGGGTGATAAAATAGTGGACAAAGTTGTCCTCCTCCAAAATGTTAATATTTAAATCATAACTACAAGTAAGACAAAAGATGTTTTCTTAAACGTAATCCAAGAAGCCTTGAAAAAAATCTAAGAAGGATGTAACATTTTCGTTTGGCCAACGATATACCACTGCCACACTTTCATTACAGAATTTTAATATTACTATTTCATAACCTTTCATTACTGTACTCAAATCGGGTCCGAGGTCACACTTTTTACTCAATGTTACATGTACAGGAACGGTACTACCGCACCAGTATGGGCCATTTATGAAAGTTTCTGCAAATTTCAAATTGGACCATGTCACAGCGTGAAAAATACATCGTTTCGGTGAGCATTACAATGGTGAACTTAAACGAAAATTAGTTCAGTAAAAGATTAGTTTCATCTTCTTTATTTCCTACTGCACGTGCATTTATGGGAAGAACTGATTTATATGAAGATTCATGAATACTAATAGATTCAGGTGTGGCAAACCGCAGATAATCCATGAAAAAAAACAGCGGTCTACAAGCGGATGAAGATTGCATGCTAGTTCAAAATATGCTCGTCAAAACCTCGCTCAAGCCTGCTCTCGCCTGTTATCAAAACCACAGAACTATCAACGGAACGTTTCGCAAAAATTTTTCCATTGTATGCATGTGCAAACAGGTTTCCATATATGTTCTTTTTTCTTCTTCTATAGTCATTTTAAGGAGCATTTTCAGTGATCAATGCAAGTGCCCATTGACACAGGTGGGTTCTGAACCTGTGAAACCAAGGTCTTTGCTAGTCAGACGCTCTTCCTTTGCACTCTTTAGCAAGCACTTCATCACGTTTCACCCGGGACTTAAACTGGACAATGATGTTGCTTTTCTCGGCGTTCATTGTTAGCACACGATGACAGATTCCAATGTCAGACCCTGAAATAGGTCCTTCTATGGCACTGCCAATCCGAGAAAGTATGTCAGGAATGCTCTCATTTCCTTCATTCATAATACCTTGAATTTCAATACTGCATTTCCTAGGCTACTGCTCTAACTGCAACAGTCTGTCATCAACATCCGGCAGCATCTTTTCTACAATGACAATTATCATCTAGCGCCGTGTTTTCCGTTCTTCGCATTCTCAGCTTCAAGGTTTTTCTTCAGTTCACCGGTAGTGTTTTGGCGCAATCCAGGGTTTTCGCAACTTCAATCTGTTCGTCTCTACGCTCGCAAATCTCACTTCGAAGCTCTCTTTCTATATTTTGGCGAAATAATCTGAGCTCTTGACGCAATTTCTGTTGAAGATTAGCATATTCGGCTCTCATTTTCTCTTTCATTTTTGCAACATCTTTTGTCCTAGCCGGTACGCTGCAACAAAGTACAATCAAGCTCAAGCAACTGGCAGCAGACACTGATAAAAAGCAAGAAACAAAGGTTCGGCAGTGTGTCCCGAAAAACACTAACCAGGTGCAGAAATGTACTTCAAAGTTAGTCACGTCGCCAATCTGTCGGGGACAGGGTTGAAGCGGTTCTTTTGTAGGCGACTGAGGTGGCGTAGCTCTGGCGCAGTAGCTCACGGGTGCCTTCGACGATGACGCCTCTCGGTGACACTTGCAATCTTCGGCACGTGGACGCGAAGCAACACTGTTACTGGCGCCAGGCTTGATTTCGCGCAACGTCATCTGCAGCAGAAATGCACATAAATTTTGGCCACGCTGCAAAACAGTCCTTCGCTGCTGCCAATCTTCTCAGGCTCAGCGTTGATGTAAGGGCACGTCGGCAGTGCTCACAGAATAGTAGCGCACACAATTTTTGCACGCGTAAGCTGCATTTCGCCAAATTACAGGTGACAAAATTCACCACAATCATGAATTCCCTCATTTCCTCGCACACAGTACTGAGTGACCGGCGGAGGGTTGGAAACATTTCAAGTGAGATCTGCTCAGCAAGTGATGGGTTCGCAGTATCGCCATTAGCTCACGCTTCCAAGTAGATCAGCACGCACTGTTGGAGTTTAGCCCCCCCCCCCCCCCCCCCCTGGTCAACACTGTTGGGAATTGTGCATCCCACCGCTGCCACCACTGTTGGGACTTCGGCATCCCACCGCTGCCACCACTGTTGTGCCTTGAGCATCCCACCGCTGCCACCACTGTTGGGATTTAGGCACCCCACCCTTGGTCAACACTGTTGGAATTTGTGCACCCCACCGCTGCCACCACGGTTGCGACTTGAGCGTCTCAGTCTGCTGCCTCTGTTGAGCAGACCTGAGCGAAGAACGGTCGATGCGACGGTTAGTGAACTGACGTTTATATACAGTATTCACAAGGCTTTTTACAAGATATGTACAAGAGCCGTGAGCACAACGGGCTAGGACGAGGCCCTGCGGAGAGCGTCTCTCTGGCACGATGGCGCGTCTGCTGCCCGTCTGCAACTGCGTCTCAGCGCGGCTCTCTTCTTATAGCCGCCGGTAACCGTTGCGTTCCTCTGCACCAGGCGTTCCTTTGCTCCAATAAGGTCACGCCACAGGCCACCGTTCGGATTGGCTCGAGCCGACGCTAGTGAGGAGGAGGAGGAAGGGTCTGCGCCGGCGAGCCAGGATGAGTCGTTGCAAGCCGTGCCATGGCGGCGAGTCCGGGCTTGCTTTGCGTGACAGCGGGCGCACGGCTCTGGTTCCGAGACAGGCCAGCAGAATGAGGGTTCAGGCACAACAGCACTAGCAACACTAACTAGCAACTAACTAGCACTAGCAACAGCAACAGCATTAGCAAACTGAGTCTATTAGCTATTATTATTAAGCTTGTACTACAACTCCGTGTTTAATTCAACATTGCCTTTTGGAGCAGACAAATACAGCCGTCCTGGGCACCTCACTATGTGCTTCTCGGAGCCACGTGGAAAGCCGTGGGGATAATACACGACGACGCTTGCAGTGTATTTATTTATTTTGATGCGCTCTCAGAGCCGGAGCGTTGTAAACTGGATGGGATGAACACAATATATTAACAAATAACCGGTGCACAATCAAAGAGGAACACAATTTTAGTGAACTAACATTCATTAAATACAACAAAAGGAAAGTTATTTGGGCCTATGTTGTCAGGGCTCATTATGGATCCAGGAAGGTGAAGCTTCTACGGCGCGTGAACCTCGCAGTGATGTGTGCGCTAGATGTAAATTGCTTAAAAGCGTACGTTGTTGGGCTAGTCGGTCAATCATGGTGAATACAAGGGGGGTACTGCGCACAAAAAGACAAGGACAAGATGATAACACAACAAGCGCTTGTTGTGTTATCATCTTGTCCTTGTCTTTTTGTGCGCAGTACCCCCCTTGTATTCACCATGTAAATTGCTGTCCACTCTTCGCGTCCGCTCGCAGACACCATTAGTGCGTATCGCGGTAGTGGTTTCGGTCTCAAAGGAGGTGCCCTCGACTCAATCTGGCAAGCTCAACCAGAGTCCAGCTATCCAGTGGTCGTTTGTTGCCCAGCTTTCGCCAGTCACAAGCCAGAGAATGGGACGGAGCCAAAGTTTCACAAATAAAACAAGCTTTATAGAGTACAGCAAAGAGAAGATAGAGAGGAATTTGTAATCACCGGTACGAGCCCATACAAAGTGATCTACAATACAGGTCCTGCAAAGTAATTAACACTCGAGAGAGACAATGCAACAAAAGTGCCTTGCACCCAAAATGCACCCGAAGCCGTACCGCAGGCTTGCGCACGCTGCCTCGCTGGTCCGTGGCTGGGCGAGTGCTGTTAGCCCGGGAGTCTTGCGGGCGCACTTTCCCCGAAACCACAGCGCCCGAAGATTAGACGGCGGCATGGGCTGACAGACAGCGGTCAACGCCCATCATATAGTATAGGTGCGCGCAGCGACTGAATTTGCTCCTCCCACCAAGACAGGCGCGCACAGGCGCACAGTATTAACTGTATACTTTCCTTCTCATTCTCGCACCGGGCACGCATCCCCATTGGTCACGTGCGGAGACCGTTTACCAGAAATTTCGAGCTCTTTCTTCCGATTCTCCGCCGCTGGCGCGCGACTGAAGAGGACAGGAAACCACTCAGCACGCTAAAGGCTACGTCCTCTCCGTCGGCAGTGAGTAGCATGTCCTCCACACTTCTCGATTGTTCGACGGCGCTCGCGGAATTCACGCCGCGCCGACGAGCGAAGAGGAGAGTGCAGACACACACGCTACGTTAAGAGCTCTCCGCGGTTCCTTTCTGCCCTGCTCTACAATTCTGAACGGCTCGCACTGGTGAGATTGTTTCCGCGCCACGCCAGTCTTCCTAATGTGCACCGAATTTTGGGACAGCTTCATACGGCTTTGTGACCCAGGCTGCCTTTCTTCTGATGCGAAAGCAACGCCACGCGAGTCGCCGAACCATATCACGGAGCTGACTAAAGGCCACACTGCGCATGCGCGAGGAGCTGTGGTGTTACACGGCGCACAGCTGGCGCGCCGCCCCCTTCCCTGCGCAGGTGACTCAGAGGTGCCGCCGCCGCGCTCGCCAGTTGCGCATGCGCAGTAGCGGCGCATAGCTAGCGTGCCGGGGCCGCCGTCTCTGCCTTGCGCTCTCCATCGCCTGTCTCTCTCTCCTCGTTGCTTTCGCAATCCTCCAGGTTTAACCAGAGCTAAACCACTGCCAATTTTTATTTCCAATACAAACCGGCACTACATTACTTTAGGCCTTTGATGATTTCCGGAGCGTCATATACACTGAACGCTTACAACGGGCCGAAAGCACGGAAAAGAGTGGTTGGTGTTTGGCGCATGATGGCCTTATACCCCTGTCACACTAGCAAATTTAATGTCATTCGAATCGAATGAAATTAGCACCTAATGTCATTAATCGGCTGCTACACGGGAACATGTAATGCCATTAGGTTCTAATGACATTCGCCACCGAATGAGTTGGGGGAACTCATTCGCATTCGATCTCGAACCGAATGCGTACTCTGGACACCAGATACGCAGGAGGAACAAGCGACGCGAAAAATTAATGTGCACACTGCCAAACTTAGAAAGTGCATTTATTTAGTTTCGATAAAAAAAGTTAATGTTGGTGTGAATCTGTTCACACTAGGGGCTGTCGTGGATAGCTACTACTCTCGGTCTCAGCAACAGCCAACAGCAGCGGCCGAGCGTGAAGCAGCGTCTTTCCGGCGACCGTCGGTCATTTTGGGTTGCGTCATTCTTGCTGGTAGGCGTGCCGTGTTCGTTAAGCTCGAAGGTACTTAAAGACGTAACTGAGCAGTTCACTTTTTGGAAGTCATTTCGAAGCTCCGCGCGTGTCCGCGCACCGCCATGTCAGCCATTTTCATTGTTTACATTTATCGGATTTGTGATTGACTTTGCACCCGGCTTGGCTTTTGGTGGCTAAAGAGGTGCAAAATGGCCGTAAATAATATTTTAAGGTCATAATACGGCACACAAATGTTCTCAGTCGCTTTTGAAACATTGCACAACAATTTCAAACATCTTTTATGCGCGCTGATGTCGTTCAGTTCGACAATTTTCTCTTCACTGATCGTCGATGCCATCATTTTCGAATGACATAATTTTTTTCCGTGTAGCACCGAAAGAGACCAAATGACATTCGAAATTTTTTTTGAATTTTTTTTTCTTAAGGTTCTAATTACATTAAATTTGCTAGAGTGACAGGGGTATTAGTCGCCTATGGGCCATAAAACACAACACAACACGAAATAGAGTGGTTGGCACTATTAAGGCCGGGCGGGTGATAGGTTCGGATCTGGCGAGGATACCACAATCACAGCTCCATCCCAACTACGAAATGTACATTCGCCAGCAGTTAAAGTTGAAAGTTTTTTATTTCTCACAACCCCCCCCCCCCCCCCCCCATTAAAGGCTGCTGAAGCCGATATACAAAAGTTTCTCACTTCCTCACATTTTACTGTACAAAAGATAAATGACGGTAAAGCGTCGTAGAACGTTGCACAGCTAAAATAGACATTATTTTACAAAAATCTAACTAAGTTTTCAAAAATGTGCTGTTACTGTCCCGGATTTAGCAGAAGCAAGGAAATACTACATATTTTCATAGCCTGTACGTTGTAATTGTGTGGCATGTCAAAGATGTGAATGAAAAATAAAACGCACGCTCGATGAAAGTAAGCTGTGCTGAAAAGAAAATTTCGGTGAGATGAAAACAGGGGTGAGATGAAATTCGAACCCGTGCCCTTTGATCACGTGTCACTGCCCCTATAAGCCACCGAGGCACGTTCGTTTAATGGGAACTAAGCCTTGTGTGTCTCTTCCCACAGTGTCTGTGTCTGCGAAGTGATGTGCAAAGAGGACCCCAGGCCGCTGAAGAAGGTCATTAACGTTATTGCGTCATGCCCTTAACGTGGAGCTTAGTACCACCGCATTTTCTATAATTATAAACTCTGAGTGAATAGCGGCGAAGAACTACATGAATTAAGTCGGCCTCTTTCTTGCTTTCCGTTTTCGTTCTTCTCTTATCATTTAAGCCCTGTTTGTACTTTTTTTTTATTCGTGAGGTACTTAAGTCTATGTAGGAGTAAGTCTGTCAGCTTTAGGTCAGCCATCTCTCGTGCCTTTGTGCCTTTATCCGTGTCCTGTTTCTGCGCCTTTCAGTTAGAATAAAAGACAGTCTCGCACATCTGGTTGCGTTAAACCTGCGAAAAAAGCAGCCAACACCGCCTGCTGAAGCCAATCTGTGTGCCCAAAGCGTTTTCTTCGAGGTACCAGTACCATATTGAGATGTCGCACATAAAAAAAACGCGAGTGAAGAACGGGACGTAGGCACCTGTGCCCACTAGAAGGCAACTTTTTGAGTCGCTCGGAAGCTCCTTCTACGAATACTTTTTCTTACTGTTTAAATAAGATGTCCATTATCTCACAGTTCTTAGCTGCAGAGGAGTAGCAGAAAAGAAGACGAAGACGATCCCTCACCCTATCCATAAAGAGCTCGAACGTTCCCAGCTGTTCGTCCCTCACGCACAACTCAAGCCACAGCATGGACCCGCGCTTGAGGAGGTTCGTGGAAGTTTTCACCTTCGAAGGCATCTCGGCCAGAGACCTCTACATCACTGCCGCGCTGAGCGCGTTCCTGTGCGGATTCGTAGGTACGCTTGTACTGCTGAACAAGGCCTAGCTACCCAGCGGACATCCGTACAGTGACATATGGAGGAGACCGAAGCGCGTTTCCATCGGGACCTTTTCAAAACTTGTTTTTAGAAAATTGTGGACATGCCTAGTTTTTGTGTGTTACGTGGAGCTCCGTCGGACCTTCCCGCGAACCGGTGCCTCGCCGGAGCACAAGAAGTACATGATGGAACCAGCCAGTGCCAAGCAGCGACTCTGCCCCACCGTGGTGACTTGGGCGGGAAGGTTCAGTTCATTTTTCTCGGAACTCAGCTGTGCTACGGCTCCATGACACTATCCGAAGGATGCGCCCTCGCCCTCCGGAGCTGACGACACCTTGGCTGACTGAGGTGTCACGTTCAGTGGAACATCGACTGCAAGGAGTTCTCATGTGTTGAGTCGGCCGTTCCGCAAAACTAGTTCACGAGGAGTCCGATATGAGACGACAACACATGGGCGAAGAAACAACGGGTGGTTTGCGATCGCCGTGGGGATACAGTTGCCTGCATTCTTTCACGGCATGGGCAGCAGTGAACTGTCCGGTTTAAGTGCATCTACGATCTGACCGCGCACAAACTACGAGATCCTAAGCAGTGTGCAGGAGTAAATAAAATTCTTAGTTTTAGAGGTTTGCAATAAGCTGCCTCCTCTTTCCCTGCTGTGGCAAACTGGTTGATGGCGGGGCTTCTGCGTGTACTGAGAATCAGCCTCCACTGAAGGCGGCAGTTGCGCGTAACGGACGCGGTGACGGGGGTCTAATTAAAACAGTCTTAGTGGCGTGTTGGCTATCTTTCTCGGAGCTGCAAAGACGAAGGATGAAGAAGCAAATACTTGCTAAAATCAGTGCAACGTCTCTCGTACCAGTGGCGCAGTGGTACAGCATTCGCTACGATCTTTAAGTACTCGTACTTTCCTGTATACTCGTTGGTTAAGAAAACCGGACTCGTGGTGCAATTAAAAAAAAAACAGGCCAATTGGGCCGCCTGGTCCCGGCGAAGAGGTCAAGGACAAATGAGGCTCAGGTAGTGAAGGAATAGTATATGAGTAGTATACGGGCAGTATATGAGCAACGAATGAAACGCGAACAAGACAGCAAAAAAACCAACGCAAAAACACCAACGTATTACCTCTGGGAGCGGAAATACAAGCGAGGTTGATGAACACTTTTAAGGGGCAGTCTTCGCGCCTTCGAAGTGAAATTACCTTCAGTAGTATGGAGCACCCCCCGGCTAAGACCTTTTTATGTTTTTGTTCGTTATTCAGTCGTCTCGTTCGCGTTTTATTTTTGGCCTGTAGTACAACCGTAATAGAAACACTCACTGAGTGAGCCAAAAACGACACGCTCCATAAACTGGACCGGGGCTGACCACCCTGCATGGTGTACACCCTTGGTCATATCCCACAAATAGCACGGGGCGCCGATGCCGGATTCGGGAAGAATTTTTCTACGCTTGCAAGCAGTTCGTCTGAACGCCACGCACTTTAATCGGCCTTTTTATCGCGAGAGCGTTGGTGCCCCCGAGTTTGAAAAACATTGTGCGGCGTCGACCGTTTGAAGCCTCGCAGTCGGATCAACCGGCTGCTCCGCCTACCTAGGTGGGCCACGTAGATTACGTGACCTTGCAGCGCACCACAACCTGATCACTGGATTGCGAGCAAACTGACCACCGCTTTAGGTGGCAGTTAAATAAACGATTGGCAGCCAGGCGTGTCTCGGGAAAAACAACCTGCCATTGTAGGGCAGTGATGCATCGCTTAACCGCTGCACCACGGCGCCAAGAATGGTATATCTACTCTGAGGGATCTATAATGTAAAGTGCAGAATTACCAATTCACCGTTAACTCACTAACGCTACGGAGTACACCTATAAGGTTGAGCTTAAATGCCGCCTGCATTTTTTTTACGCAGCGTAGTTAATATGTGGCCTAAAGTCTAAGAAGACTCGTTTTTATGCAGTACTGAAGACCAAAGTTTTCCTTCTTAATTAGCGAACTGCCCCCCCCCCCCCCTGGGGCAGTACGTTTATGCGGCTCACCGGCAAATTTTCTGCAGAATGAAGAAAGAATTTTCTACTACTTATCGTTTCTTCTTACTTTCTTACTTTTCTTCTCCTTTCTTCTAGTACCATCATTTACACACAGTACACTCATACACTATAGTAAAATTTCATCCTGATCACAGGCATCCAAGCATTCAAACCTGAGGCCCCATGGCATGAAGACGGCACAGTAATCAGTACATCAAAAACCGACATGTTGAAGGAGGATGTTATCAGGTTTGCAATTTCGCTCCAGGTAAACACGTTGTAAACAAGTTATCCCTTCATGCCAGCGACAACACACCAGGCACCTCGCCAGTTTGAAGATTTTCATGTAAGCCGCCCAGCAGAATGAAGAGATATTCGACACAAATGGGCCATGTATGGATCCCACACAGACTTGTGCGCTGGAATCTTCACCAGCAGGAACAGCACAACTGTTAATTATAATTAGCCCCCACTCAGGCAGGGATCGAATATCGAGCGTTAACACAGTGAACATAGGTCGCCGGTTCAATCCCTGACGTGAGCTACACTAACTTAACTAGTAAGTTTCTCCTGCACAAAATGCGAAACCGTATGCAACCGCCCCCAACACTGCGACTAGCGGTTGAGCCGCAATGTTCGTATGAAGATTCGAAAAGACGTGGCATTGGGCGGACATAGGTCGCCGGTTCGAATCCCTTCCGCGAGACAGGCTTTAACTTGACATGGAAGTTTATGCTGCGCAAAGTGCTGAATTGTATGACACCATCCAGAACATTCTGCGACAAACGGTTGGCCCACAAATTTTAAACTAATGTCGGGACTAAGTGGCCCGACTTCGACGCAGGAAAGAGAATAGAGGTTGTTCCGTATTTGCCTCCTGGAGTTGTGAAAGTTTCTCCTGTGATATACATTAGTCTGTGTTATCTGATAAATAATTTAACATCGGAACTTGTCTGGACCGGCTGTTATCGGCGAAAAGCTTCAGTCGTATGCGCGCACTCTTCGTCGAGGCGAAGTGCAGGGCAACAAAAGTGCCTGCTTGGAGCGGGGGCCGGTCTCGCGGTACCGAACTACGTGGCGTTAACTGTCGCATATACTGCTGCACTCGCCGCGAGGAAAGTTCTACGGAGATGCGACCGCACTTATTCGCTGATTCCGGGTAATCCAGGCAAGCTCCAGTGTCAAATCCCTGTGGCGCGACGAAGCACATTATCTGTATTACGCGGAATACTGTAACGTAGCCATATAGTGTATTTTGACAAATATATTTTTAGACTGAAAGTAACGGGAAAGATATATGTGTCAATAATGGCATGAAAAATATGTTCTCCGTCCTCGTTACATTGGCACAGCACAGCGGTTACCATTGTTGACCAGAAGAGCAACCAAATTTAATATGCCACAAGAGGAAATAAAGGGTGTACGAAAGCGCGGCGCTCGGCCGCGCGCAGCAAGCAGACCACAATACATCGGCCTACCTGCCCCAGCTGGCCCGATTTCGGACCAGTCCTCAGGTGAAGCAGATGCCATCCGAACACCGCCCGTGTGTTTCGCACGCCCGTCGCCGTGGAGATAACTCGTACACCATTCGCTATGAACGCAACAGAAGGAGGAATTGGCGCTACCGTCTGCAATCCGTGCCGGGAGTTTATTGGGTGCCCATGCGGTCTGCCTGCACTGGCGCACCCTTGCGGCGAGGAGACCGCGAAAAGGTCCAAAAAAGGTGAAAAGGTGCTCCTTGAAAAAAAAAAAAAAAGAAGGACAGGCGTCACTTTGTATTGGTGGTTTATTATGGAAGAACACCACGAGGTGTACACGCTATCATGAAAAATCCCCGGCGCTGAAAGCAGCACTAATCTTTTTGAAACGCAATGCTACGCAGCTGGGCGAAGAGGAGGAGGACGAAATCTTTTGCAAAATGGCGTCTCCGCAGCAAGCCATGGATTCTACGCCCAGCAGGACTGAGCATCTAGAAGCTGCTTCGGCTGCCATACGTGAGCAGCTTTATACCACCTGCCAACATATTATGTGTTTAAACATTACACTCCACGGCCTGGATCGGCACCATAGGCGCGCCTTGGAAAACCGTAATGCGGAATCTGCCCGCAGGCTCGAAGGGACTATGGATAGAATACGGAACATCAAGGAAATGATGTACCACGACGTTAGCAGCAAGCGAGAAGAGCTGCGCGTCGTCACGTTCATGCTGGAAAGAGCTCGCCGAATGCATGAGGACTAGAAGGTGCTGCTGCTATTGCGTGACAAGTGGCTTCAGGACAACTGCTCCCCCGGCGTCTTCGTGCAAATCTTTCGGTGCCATCCACACCAGGAACTGAGGCATTCGGCTCCCTGGAGACCTGGAGCGCTTCCAATGTGTGTGTGGGAAAAAGTGAAGTGCAGAAATTACTCCTGCCCGAAGAAGGGTGAATACCGTCTCACAGGAAACTCATAGAATGTTTTTTGAGCAATAAACTAAGACACACTGCTGGGCTAGTTTGTGCATTTCTTAGAATGACTCTCTTATCCTCCAAAGCCATTTATCCACTTGCACCTAAGCAAGGCAATGGTACTTAACACATGGGCGCTAAAGGCCTCGTGTCGCAAAAAATTCAGCGTCGTCGACATGGCCCAGTATTGCAGCCTAACTTTGGAGAACCGAGCGGTTCCTAGACGTCAAATCTACGTACATCACCTCGCTTGGGTAATCCAATAGCCCACGTGTGATCACACTCGTGGGGCACGATTCTCGATATTCCTTGATCTGCCCAGAGTGCGACGTACCCGTGACGTGTACATCCGGGCGGCGCCAGAAAACGTAAACGCAGAATAGGATGACAAAAACAAAAAAGGGGAAAAATTATGAAAAAAATAGATGGTATCATCTGCTACTTGTGCACCAAGTACAAAAAACACCGATATACCCTGAAGCTGTGCCTGATACGAGCAGCTGCGGAGCGTAGGCGCGCACGCGTCGCACAGTAGAGCCGAGAGAAGGACGGTGAAATGCGTTGCGGTGTCGGTCGCGGCCTACACGCGTCCACACACATTCGCTGGGAGATGGTGCTGAACGCCAAGCAAAAAACACTGCGAGCCGGTCGTCACGGGAATTAACTGTTGTTTAGCTGTAATTGTGCTTCATGAAGCGACATTCCTCAAGACACTGTCGCTGGTACATCCGCATAAAGCGATGAGACTTGGGAAGCGCCGCGTTTCAACGGCGTTGCTCAGTTGCGGCCGCTTCTGCTTTCTGTACGCCGTTCACACATTCGCAAGCAGGGAGCACAATGAAAAGATGCCCTGTATAACGCCCTTTTCTGTTCCACAGCTCCTCTGAGGCGTTCACTTATCTATTACGCTCCATGCATATTGATGAAGCGGTTGTTGACAGCTTCGAGGAAACCGCTGTCAGCTCATCGCCCGAACTCACTGCGCGTCTTGTCGCGTCGAATTATTGCCACATGTGGCAGTTCCGTACTTGCGAGATGCGATCAGCGTCACGCAGAGAGGAGCTGGCGTAGAAACGGCTGGCTATCGGCTATCGATCGGAACCTCAACACATCAATGGCGTTGGAAAGGCTAGCCTCAACGTGTCGTCTTCAGTGGAGAAGCACGCGGGGTGGAGCGGTGTATAGTGTGCAAGGAAGATCAGTCTCCACAGGCCGGGCCCTACACAGCGAGTGTTGGCCGCAAAAAACAAAAAAAAAACATGCTCAGCGCAGCAAACCGGAATGCATCTCAGGAATCGGAGTACATCAAATGTAACGCTACCCTTGGTTACGTTTCCAAGCGGCCGCGCACGAAACGCTACCGTGGATTTTGTCAAGCACACCGCTCTCAACGCCTGTAATGTCTTATTGTCAAAACCGGCAAATGCAAAAGCGATATAGGGAGTTTTGTTTCCTGCCAACAATTGAAAAACAAAAGTTTAGTTTACTTTAGTTTGCTTTAGTTTAGTTTAGTTTAGTTTACTTTAGTTTACTTTAGTATAGTTTACTTAGGTTTAGCGACCCGAAGCAACTCAGGCTATGAGGGACGCCGTAGTGAAGGGCTCCGGAAATTTCGACCACCTGGGGTTCTTTAACGTGCACTGACATCGCACAGTACACGGGCCTCTAGAATTTTGTCTCCATCGAAATTCGGCCGCCGCGGCCGAGATCGAACCCACGTCTTTCGGTTCTGCAGCCGAGTGCCGTAACCACTGAGCCACCGCGGCGGGTAGAAAAAAAAACGTGCCTTCATGAACACTTCAAGAAAACTTTACACGAAAGCATGCCGCATATGAACTGTGTACAGTGGCCGGTACACCATTCCATTCAAATAAAAAAAGCTCGCAATAATCCTACTTCGTTTTCACTCTTTGCAAAGGCCTTCAATCTCATTAATTTTGTCTATTGAGAGCGCACAGCACTTACCAAAAGCATATAGGCAGTTACACCGCTCGTGTGATGTACGTAGCTACTAGAATGTGGAGGGTGAAAAACTTGCGTGGACACTTTCGCAACTAAAGTGTTGTGAGGCGAAAGCCGAGGACACTATGCCGCGACGACTTACGGTAGATGTGACGTCACACCCTTATCATGGCAATATCGACGTCCGCGCTATTTTGATGCAATTTCAACATTTCAATTAACCTACAGTCATCAAACTTGGCTTCTAGGTTCATTTTTCATCCTCCATCTGAAGCAAACATTGAGTTTCTTCTATCCTTTTTACTTCCCGAGTTAAACGCGTGTGGTGCGCTTTCTTAACGGACGACAGTAGGAGCCATTAACGGGCTTCGCCTTAAAAGCTTTCTCATGCGCAGCCCTACAAATCCTCTGCTGTAGGTCAACAGCAACGCATCTACAGCAGGACCAGGCAGCTCCTTTCAATGCAGCAAGATTCCGCGTAAGAGCGAAGGGTTAAGTGTCAAGAAAGGTGAAGTCGGCTGCAAAAAAATCTCTTCGCATACGCTACTTAACTTTGGGGAAGGGGAGGAACGTCAAGATAGAGAATGAAGATGGAAATTACAGACATTTTTCAGTGACCTTAACGGTCTACTGCTCAAGAAGCATCTTGTGTACGACACAAGCGTTCACGAAGACTTGTGCGTTCATGACCATGGGCTTGGGGAGGAAAACCAAAAAAGCCGTTCCGGGATGAACAATGAAATAAAGAGCTAAGGGCATCTCTGAAAGGTTGCAAAGAAATGCCCACTGGATCATCTAAAAGACAAACGAGATAAATGCAGTTGCGAGCAATAAGTGCAGTGCATAAAAAGACTGCTGCGTACTGAATTTGTCCAGCTCCATTTCCGATGAACACAAGTAGGATGTCGGACCGGACCCGAACCGACGCAAAAACCTGAACCGAACCTCAATTTTTCCGCCATCTTGGAACTGAACTTGAACATAAACGAATGGGAGGAACCGTTCCGAACCGATTTGAGGCACGGTTCCCACCCACTTTTGCTGCCGAGTTAACATTTTTCTTTTTTACCACTGCGTGTAACAAACTCTTACCGCTGCTTTCAAAAGCGCTACTGCGCACGGCAAACATTACAAACATTTTGCAAAAGTATCGCTTGCAAAAACAAGAAAACAACAAGGTAAAATACATTGCCACTTTCATCGCTCTAATCTTCGTTGTAGAGCTATCGTTTCACCCCGAACACGGGTGGCTGCTGCACTGCGCAATGGTGCCGCCCAAGGAGAAATTTCCACAGTTCGAGAGCTCTCGTAGGTACTGAAATCCTTATATCTAATTCGGAAGATGAATAAATAAGTAAATAAATATTATATTCGTGTACAACTAAAAATCCAATGATAAACGTGCTCCTAAAAACGCGACGCTAATTTCATTCCTACTGTTAGATGACATTGCAATGAGTCGCACGGCACTTGGACGGCAGAAATATGGGATGTGACGCCAGCAGGTTCAGTTTAGTCCACCGAGACGTCAGAATGATCAGTCGGCGCTGATGGTGGGAAGGCCGCCTTGGACACGAATTGGCTCGTCCATTCTTTAGTTGTATCTGAACCCAGCAGAAAGATATTTCCTTTAGTGAATTTTATCCTTCGTCTTCTGTTTCTTTTGTTCCTAAAGTGATGTGTGCTCCTATTATTTTCCTTGACAAGTTAAATCATGCCAGCAGATAAGCTCCAATGTTGAAGTGTGAAGAAGGCGTGAAGCAAGGAACTAAGTGAAATTGTTGACGGCAGTATTAAACAACAAACTCAATTTGCCGATCTATCGGGTCGAGAGTTACTACTGCGCCGTCGCAAAAAAAGAAATATTCATAGGCGTTCCCATCAGTGATGGTGGGTAAACCAAAGACCTCCTAAAAAGGTCGTACTGAATAAGTACAGAAAGTTGGGCTAGTTGGTGTGGATTCATACCTAGCAGCGCAAGAAAATGAGGACAAAAGCGAACGAGGAGACACAACACAAGCGCACTGAAAGCTAGAAGGGCCGCATTGAGGAAAAACCGAACTAAAGAGTAGCATGCTCTGCGGATTGAGCGGCGACGACGAAGGACGGGACCAAAACCTTGAGAAGCAGAAAGAGGGACGGGATCAAGAGGACCGAACGAATAAGCGACTGGGCCCTAAGAGAACAAAAAGAGAGAGAGAAAGAGGGAATGGCAGTAATAGTGGAATCGGTTCACTGCGGCGTGAGAAAATAAAAGAAAGAAAAGTGGGCTTGGAGGAGGGAAGAGGCTAGCCTGGACTTAATTGGAGAAGTAATACAGGAGGTAAAAAAGAAGCAGGAAAAAGTTTAATGAAGTCCTCATTTCATGGCCACTCGTGTAGAGGGTACCACTAATGAAACAGAGGCTCCCTTAAACTGCACCTCTTATCTTCATTCATAGAAAAAAAAGTATTTCTAGCACCGGAACCACGACTCGATCGTAGAGTGCGCGCAGGCGCCAGCGGGGGTGCAAGGCCTAACTCCCTACCCGGTTGCAATCGCGCGGTAGTGGAGATGTGCGTAATTGGCGGAACCCGATTAGTTTGTTAAGGAAGCGCTCGAGTCCGTGAGCATTCATTATAGCTCCTCGGAAAGGCTAATAAATCGCAGGTAGAGGAGTGCGTCGCCGTTGACTTCGCGTATTCGAAACACTCTCCGCTCTGTAACGTTTTGCAAAGATCCTAATGGAAGACTTATTTTTATGTTGCCATGTCATTTCTGATGTCTGATTTCTCAGCTCGTACAGATTGGATTACTGCAATGCCAAACAATAGTAGATCCCATACATAACCTTTCTAAAACTGCGCTTTCTACACGGGATAAGAACAATCAGTTTTTCCCGTATTGAAGAAGGGAGCAAGCAGTAACTAAATTCTGCATTCAGCTATTTCTAGGACGAACTTCAAAGCCCCAAAGTCGAGAGCTCGATGAAATGGCCTTCAAGGTTGTCTCTGGCGGCAGAACCACGTGGAACCGTGGTGCATGGTGTGAAGCAAGCTGCTTAGGCCTCGGGAGTTGGGACACATGTGTCATTTTAATCGTTCCTTTGTTTTTGTCTGCATTTGTGTTTTCTTAAAACTGAGAAGGCGATAGGGAAAATCCGGGGGGGGGGGGGGGGCGCTACCCATGCCTCGTGGAGGGCAGCTGTATAAAGGAAATTTGTTTGCTTAGTTATGTATCGCTATAATAATTTGAGTGAACCGCGAAATCTTTGACGCCTAGATGCGGGAGGGGAAGGCAGGCCCGGCACGAATAACAAACGCAGCATTTCTAATTGATTACTACTATTTTTTTTTGCCTTCCAACTTTCGTATCGAAGCATATGCTAGTTGGTAGCAGCTTTTCTTTCCGCTTGGGGGTGCAACGAGGTGGCGACGTGCTCCAAGTGACAATGTATAGCAGCCTCATGACGCGCGTCAAATGAACGAGGAACATTCGAGCGAACAGCGCAACCTGTGTTTCCTCAGTTGGACGCGCACACACTGAATCTCTCGTCGTGGAACCGTGAAATTCAGCAAAATGGTGAGTCTACTTGCCGTCTTTACCAACATCTATTTTTACACTGCTAGGAAAATGTTTGCAAAAGCACTTACTGGCCTGCTAGTGCGCTGTCTGCGTTCGTTTTTCCTTCCGTGTATTACTGTAAGGTTGCGCTAGAAGTTCTTAGCGACCACTTTTCATGTATTTATGTTTGGTCACCACTGAACCTTTATAACAATTCCAACGCCCAGCGACACTCAGTTCCCTTATTATGGTCGTGTAAGAAGAACGCTTTAGTCGCTATTTGCTAAAGAAAGCTAAAAAAAAATAGAGGGAGCATTCAAGGAAACGTTGCAAGGGGTGAAAACCAAGAGACGTAAGGAAAAAGGGAGCTGGCAGAAAGATGCGGTAATCCTGTATTTTTTGAGTGTGTTACGTGTTGAATGCGCATCTTGACAGAAGGAAAATATGTTAAAGATCTCATATCATCTGTAGACATGCTATTTCCCTATTGATATCTACGCCAGTTCGAGGGCAAGCAACCGGGCGTGTTGCATTGTCTTTTCGTGTTTCCTTTTGGCAAGCACTCTCGCACGGTGCAAGCAAGAGCGTACGTGCCGCAAACTTCTCATTATATTTTCCCCGGTTGAAAAATCATAGCAAATAAGGACGAGGTCTCGTGACCGTTTTATGCAGTCGTGCATTTTTTAGCCCTCAATGTGACCCTCGACAGTGAGAAGCAAGATGCCACATGGCTCTTGTTCTCACTGTCTTAATTTCTCTAAATCAGTGGCTTTGGAACCGCAGCCGAAGTTTTGGAGTTTTTTTATTTGTGCATTATTTTATCTCAGCTGTCACGCGGTGGCCATGTAGCCCAGAAGTGTAATGTGTATCCAGAAGGGTAGCGGATCGGGCTAGTTGGTGCAGTTATGACATTTTTCGAAGCGCTAAAACAACAGGGACGCAGAGGGAGCGCTCGTCCCTGTCTGTTCCTTCTGCGTCCTTATTTTTTAGCGCTTCGAAAATGTGTATCCCCTTTGCCAAAAGTAATCGAGCAGCTGGGTTTGCTTCTCAGCCGTATTGTGGAGCCCTTACGCCACTCCTACGGGCCACAAAAGGTCACGAAAGGTGAGGACAAGGGTACTCCTTAATGTTACGCAGTTTTAGAGTTTAAATATTGCAAGAACTGCGCCGTATTGGTAACGGGGCATTGTGTTCGGGTCGGAGAAGGGACGCTGAAGGCGGGAGAAGGGGTTACGAGGAGATAGCAAGGAAAAACTTTATGCACACTATTTACATGATTTACAAGAGAGAGCAACTAAGAGTGCCTCTCAGTGGTGGGGGCTCCTTCGCCAACGGGAGTCTCTTGGCCGTACTCTGTGCCCAGTTTTACATGCTCTTCATTCCCTGAGACACCTCAATAGGGGCCGGGCCTGCTGCAGAAGGCGCGTCCTGAAAAGTTCCCTTCGGTGCCGATCAAAGACTCTCTCACCACTGGACACTCCCCGTCATATGACGAGATTGAAGAAGAGAGGAATTCCATCTAAGTCGCGCAGGCCGCGCGAGTGGCGTTCCCCCCTTTGCAAGTGGCCGCGCATGGGGCTTTGGTTCCCCGGCCTGCAGGTCGTTGCCCGAATGGTGTGCGTTTGAGTTCGGCCTTCGCCGCCGCCGCAGTGGTCACCCCGGTCGAGGGAGTCCGCGCGCTAATCCACTTAAGCTGGGGGAGGGTGGAAGAGGGGGCATCCCAAGCATAACAGCACCCCCGCCGCCGGATAATGCGTCCGGACGATGAGCCGCTCCTACGCTGCCCGGCTGACTGGACATGCGAGAAGGGGCTCTCGTTCTGCACTCCTCCAGGCCTCTCTTCATAGGTTGCCGATGTCCAGCTCCGGGAATTTTTCTGGGTAGGGAGCCAAATAGGATAACAAACGGGAAGGCACACACAAAAAAAGCAAGTGCCGTCTGAAGCCCACTCGTCCCGCCAGACCAAAACAAAAGCAAAACTGATTACGCCTATCCATCCCTCTAAGTAAAAAGTAAAATGAAACAAAATTTTCCCCCAACGAACAAGAAGTGCGTAGCCGATACAATGTTCAGGTGTTCGGACCTCTTAAAAGCTTTGTCATAATGCATGCCACGTCAAGAAACAGAGGGAAAATTAGAACTGGTCTAGAATCGGTCGGAAAGGTAGAAACGATTCTCTGATGCCACCCGGGCAACGAAGAATTAGCCGAGAGGTCAGACGGAGGCTTTAAATTTTGCCCCCAAGTTGCTTCCCTTTCGCAACTACCACAACTGTCCATGTGATCTGCATTACGTTCTGCATGGTAGCAGACCAGACGTAAATGTCCAAAATTTTCACAGCAAACACTTCCGAAGTACTAACGTTCTGCAAAGATTAATTCGGCTATAAAAAGTTAGCATCTCTGGGAGCTCACGCCAGCTGCCTAAGCTACAATGGCCAACAGTGGTCTCGCTTGTGCTTGCATGTCAGCGAACACCAGCACACAATTACTGTGAGTAATCTTTAGGTGCCTGTGGTCCAACAATGGGGCACGTGGCCACACAATCTGTGGTCCCACAATGGGGCACGTGGCTTACACCCATACCGCATGATTAGTAGGCTGGGCTTTTATTCAACGCATGCGAACTTTTGAGCGCTGCGGTGGCAATTTCGAGAAATTAAGCGGGGTCGTCGAATGTACAAGCTTGACCCACACTTTTTGCTTTCTCGCAGAGGTGTTCGGATTAGCTGCCTTCACGCGTAGCCGTCTCCAGGCTATTGACTTTTGTTGCCCGTCAAAATTTCTTGTGTTGCCAACAGGTGCCAAGCTGCCAGCCCTCGCCTCAGTCGATCCATGAATTCCCAAAGGCTCATCGTTTTCGCCACTTTTCTCGCGCAGCAAAGCCACTGGCGCTTTTCGCAGAGTGCCCGGCGACGGCTCACCTGAACAACCGCTCGCTCCCCTGATTTCCGCTGAACCCGATGATTCGCTCTCCTGCTGTCCATAATGCGGCGCTCCACATTCACCTTTGTGGGTTGCACCAACCATCCGTGTGGCATCGCCTATTAAAGCTAACGCGGCGCTCCGGCTTGGCGCTTCAACGTGTCTATCCGGTAACGCACACTTCCGCCCATTCCCGCGAAGCTTTCCTTCTGAGCTCTGCAAGTTATCGCTCACCCAACGGCCGGCAGAAGGAGCTTTTGTTACCCCTTCGGTGTGGTGGCATGCGTGCTCGCTGCTTTGCGCTCGATATGAAATGTCAGCTTCTTCTGCAACAAGTGCATCTACTTTTGGGCTAGAAGCGACTGTGTCGCTCATTTCTTTGTTGTTCGCGTTTCCGGCCAAACCTTTCCTAGCGCCTCTGTTATGGTTGGCGGTGCAACAATCTTTTACCTCTCCCTTGAAATCGACAGATCCTGCAGGCGTTTCTCCTGAACTGGACGTTCTTTCTATGCTTATACCCGACTTGTCCTTATTGTCTTGCGCAACTGTTGTCTCCCTTGATGTCCAAGCTGGTTCCTGGCCGGTAGCTGACAGTCTGATGGGAGCGCTTCCCGCTGCCGTCACTACGATCTGAGTCAGCCTCTACACGAATGCCAGAGAAGCGGAAGAGGGCACTCTTTGCTATCTCGTAGTGGCCTACATCCTCGTCGGACAGGCGCGCTAGTACGCAGCCGACGTTACATGGAAGGATAGCCACCAACATCACTGACTATTCGCCCTGGTCAAGCTCCTCTTCAGTACAGATCCTTTCAAAGTTTTCAAGGAAAGCTCTGAAGCTCTCGCCCCTTCGAAAAATCCTCAAACAATCTCTGACTCTTCGCCATTTGAGAAACTGAATCGTACGCACTAGCTCCTCCTGCTCTCGTTCACGCAGTTCAACAAGCTCAGCGCATCTCTTACGACACTACTCCTGCCATTGTTCCTTGCTCCTCGCGGAGCCTCCGTCTTTCCTACTGCTCAGGCAGTTCGCTCTTCTCTTACCCTCTCAGAGTTTTCTCCTTTCGTGTTCCTCGCGTTTCTCTTTCTCCTGACGAAGCCTTCGCGTTTCTCGCTCCGCTTTTCGTTGCACAATCGTCTCCCACGACTCGTCTGCCTCGTCGACTGTCACCTCTCCTGCCCGCATAACATCCAAAATCGCCTCTATCGTTTTAGTAGGGTCTACTGAAATGCCCAGTTCTTCCAAAATTTCAAGGAAGTCCTCTACCTTCAACTGCTCTCTCGCGGAACACACCTCGTGCCGCTAATCCCTGCTAAAACACAAGCCTCAGCTTGAGGCGAACAAAACAAAAACCTGCCAAATTTTCATTTCCCAGAAAACCAAAATCCCACTTCTAACATCTGTCTGTGCTAGTGCAGTCTGGCGAAATGATTAGAAAACATCGGGCACTCACCCTGACGAGATATAGCTGCCGCCGTCAGTCCCGTAGCTGCCGGTGTCCGTTGGAGCCGGTGACTTGACGTGTCCATCTCTCGCTCTTCAGAATCTTAGTTGACGCCGTCAGTCACGAAGCTGCCGGGGTCCGTTGGAGCCGGTGACTTAAGGTGGACATCTCATAGCTGCCTTCCAGTTGATTGGACGCAGCTTCTATCCCACCGCTGGCAACCAGTTATAGGAACTTGGGGCAGCGTGGTCGCGCCAGCGAATGGACGCGGAAGGCGCGAGACGGGGTTACGAGCAGGATACAAGGAAAGACTTTATACAGGCTATTTACATGATTTACAAGGGAGAGCAACTGAGAGTCCCCCTCAGTGGAAGGCATTTCCTTCTCCAACGGGAGTCTCTTGGCCGCGCTCTCTGGCCAGTTTTATATTCTCTTCATTCCCTGAGACCACTGGATGAGGGCCGGGCCTGGTGCAGAAGACGCTTCCCGAAAAGTTCACTTCGGTGCCGACCGCACCCTGTCTCACCACTGGACACTCCGCCGACAAGTGACGAGATTCAGGAAGAGGGGAATGCCATCCAAGTCGCGCAGGCAGCGCGAGTGGCGTTCCCCCCTGTGCAAATGGCCGCGCATGGGACTTAGGTTCCCCGGTTCTGCAGGTCGTTGCCCGAGTGGTGTGCCTACGCCGCCGCCGCCGTGGTCCCTCCGGTTGAAGGAGTCCGCGCGGTAATCCACTTAGGCTGGGGGGGGGGGGGGCATCCCAAGCATAACAGCCATTTCATGGCTAACAAGCAAAGCCCTTTGACCGGCTACTTTTGGCGAACACGGTACGTGTACGCTGTGTTGAGCGTGAAGTGATGCATTAATTTTGTCAAATATTTACACTGAACGCGATAAGATCTTATTCAGATAACTCTAGGGGCAACATTTTTGATTCAAGTACTCTCGTTTCCATCCTTGCGTAACTATAAAATCGCTCTCTAGATAAACAGCATGATAAACACTAGTTCTTATGCTTCCGTTAAGCCTTTTTGCCCTATCTTCCCGTAAAAAAGACAAGTATCGAAATGTAAATTTAACCTTCCAAAATATAGCAATATATACAGTGAATGCCGAAGAGAGTTCAATGGAGCAAAAATATGGAACGTATTGCCCATGGAGGTAAAATTAGCCATAAATTTTAATATTACTTTTAAACTGCATTACAAGACTAATCCAATTTTGCCTGAAACTCTTGTTTTGTGAATTCTTGACATCTGATTTTCCTTGGCGGTGCTTGCCCTTGGTATGTTTTTCTTTGCATTCTGTGTATTATTTTCTTACTTATGTGTTTTTGTATTTTGTATTATTTGTATGGTTCTTGATGTCTCCTATCTTATTCTCGGTTTTTTTCTGCGTCTCTTTGTAGCCTGCACTACTGTGTATGCCATGATTAACTCTTTAGTCTTCCGCGCTCTGCGGCTGAACTGAAAGTAATTTTTGTATTGGACCGGCCACTAGCATTTGTAGCTATCGGTCCAATAAGTTTTTGTGTATATCACCTGTGCTCGTAATAAATTTTCCATTGCAGAAAATCTAAAATACGGTGCCAATGCTCCTGAGTTCCCTCCTTGCCTGCACTAGATAGCTTTGAAAGAAGGTCGAATCTCAGCCTGCGCCATTCGTTTCCTCAGGACAGTGGCTGATCACTCGCGAGAACCCGAGCTGTCGCTGAAACAACATTCACTAAGGCGAGACCGCCGCTGCTTCGAAAGGGCCACCGCCTTCTGCACTTCGTGCCCCTTCAAGGTATGCGAACTGCCGCTGCGCTCTCGGTCACTGAACGCAATATTGCAAGTTTTAACCTCCACGCGGACCTTTATTTACTCATGCTTGTGAGACTGAGCAGTTTTGTCTACTTTTAACAGCTTGCTCCTAAGCGACTTTGTATACGCACCTCCCCTAGTATTCAATCTCCATTGTCGTCCTCGCAAAATGCAACATAGTTTGTAATTCCCCTCTGTATTACAATCTTAATACCTCTCATTTTGAGGTAACATCGTTACGGCCTCAGTCACAACGCTAATACGCTAGTAATAATAATAATAACAATACCGGCTAATACTTAGAACACCCTGCTATAATGCCTTGACGACCGCTTAGCGAGAAACGAACATTATTCATATTATCGGCAGTGCTTGGCGAGGCATTATGTCTGTCCGTCTTGGACTTAGGACAATTATGGCATGGTGGTATCTCGTCTGCTTAATTTATCAACGCACGCTGCGGCTTAGTTGTAAGAGATACTGTCATAATCTCCCTGTTTTAAATCGTAAAAACAAATTGGATAACGTAGTGATTTCAGTTTGCCTGTATGAAGCTAGTCATTTTGTGAAGTGGATGGGTTCTTAGTGAGAGAGGGCAGCAGGTGCAGGCATTCCACAGATTTGAACGCAATCCCGTGCTGTTATAACATTGAAGTGCAAGCGGCTGAACAAAATTTCCCAACTGCTAAATGCACACACACAAAAAAAAATATCCCTGGCCGTCTCTTGCTATGAAGTCGCCACACGCACTTTACGCGAAATTGAGGGCTGCTCTATTTAGGGCAAAAAGATAGAGACCGAAGGAAATAGCCTTTTTCGCCTCTTCCATGTTAAGGCCAATCTGGGAGCTGGTTTGATCTCAGCCTCTTACCTACCGTGCTTTATTGCGAAAGCAATACTGCGATAGGTTTTGAGCCTTCGTCGTCGTCCCGGCGGCTCCACGTTTGACCTTTAGCTTGACCTCTGTTGTGGCGTTCATTGACGCGCTCTGACATAGACAGCGTTGTAGACTGCGCTGATTTGGAGGGAAGGAAAGCGCCTTGCCAACTCTGCGGCTTAGTGGACACCTCAATAACACTTTAAGCTAATTCCGGCCTTCAGTGATGCGCTCTGACATAGACAGCGTTGTAGACTGCGTTCATTTGGAGGAAAGGAAAGGCGCCTTGCCAACTCTGTGGTATAGTGGTCACCTCAGAAGCACTTTAAGCTCATTCCGGCATTCCGTGCCGCATTCAGGGTTTCGCCTTTCACTACTGTTGTCGCTAAACTTGCTCGTAACTTTCTTTCGCAGCCTTCCGGGCTTAAGCAAGCTAAGCCTCTGCCAATTTTTTTCGTTCGTAACCGTGTGAAGGCAGACTCAACGCGTTCATAGACGAGGAAAGCACTGCGCAAGAGCCACGTGCATGGAAACAACTTTTCGGGTTTAATATTTACTACCACTCCCCTTATTTGAACAGGGCTTAATTGAGAAAGCAGGCGTTACCCTTATATTCACACAATATTTCGAGAGATGACCCGTGGTGCACAACTCTTAAAATTTTTTAGTTTGTTACCGACCGTGTCAGAGGTTCCACTTTGACGCTCCTTAAGTACAAATCTTTGCAATGGAAATTTGTCAAGTGTGAAAAGGATACCTAATACTATCTTATCCATCTACTACTAATCTCTACTAATACTAATAATCTACTGATACTACTAATAATCAATACTAATAATCTACTAATACTATCTTATCCATACTGCTAATGACATTGCCACCTTTGGCTTTTAGCGCATACATCTGGTTTTTGCATATACTTAGCTTTCTCTGCTCTGCTTTTAGGCTACCTCCGCTCTTTATAGCGTGCTCGATTTTCTTCATGTTAAACTTCCTTATGTCGGCCACCTTCCGCTTATTTATTAACTTCGACAGCTGTAGCAGTTCTATTCTGTCCATGGAGTTAGGCATCCCATGCTTTGGTGTTTCTTAATCAGATCTTTAGTCTCCTGAGATGGCTTCCCGGTATACTGGCGAACCATGCTACCGCCTACTTCGACGGCGCACTGCGTAAATATATCTGTGAGACGATCGTTAATTGTTTCAACATTACGGTTGTCATCTTTAGTTAGAGCAGAAAATCTCTGCAGCACAATCCAGAATTCCTCTACTTTCCCTCTTATTGCTAACTCCTTAGTAGACTTCCGCTTCACTAATTTCCTCCGTTCTCATCTAAAATCCAAGCTAACACGAGACCTTACCATTGTGTGGTTGCTACAGTGGACCTTTCCGAGGGCCTCCACATCCTCTACGATGCCAGGGTGAGCGCACTGTATGAAGTCGATTTCATTTTTAGTCTCACCATTGGGGCTCTTCCACGTCCACTTCCTGTTTGCTCGTTTGCGGAAGAAGGTATTCATAATCCGTAAATTATTTCTATCTGCGAACTCTACTAATAACTCTCCCCTACTGTTCCTAGAACCTATGCTATAGTCACCTACCGCCTTGTCTCCAGTCTGCTTTTTCCTACCTTTGCATTAAAGTCGCCCATCAGTACAGTGTACTGTGATTTTACTTTGGTCATTGCTGATTCCACATCTGATACAAGCATTCCACAACCTGGACATCATGGCTTGACGTAGGCGCGTAGGCCTGCACCGCATTCAGCTGGAACCTCTTATCAAGCCTATTTACGACAGCTGCCACACTCGTTAATACTATAAAACTTCTCTGTGTTCCCAGCTATATCCTGATTGATGATGAATCCCACACCTAGTTCTCGTCTGTCTGATATCCAAGATACCACAGTACGCGCCCACCCTTTAGGACTGTATGCGCCTCCTGTGCTCCTCTAATCTCAATAAGCCCTACGACATCCCATTTAATATCCTCTAATACCTCCAACATGACTGCTTAGCTAGCCTCAATGGATAAGCTTCTTGCGTTAAACGTTGCCAGGTTCAGTTTCCAATGGCGGCCTGTCCGGAGCCAGAGATTCTTAGCACCCTCTGCTGCGTCACAGGTCTTGCCGCCGCTTTGGCCAGTTGCTCCTTAGCCGCTGATGGCTGAGGGCCGAGGGTCAATTGGTTTGTTCATAGAAACTTGCGGCCGACCGCTGCACCAGGATGGCCAAATATTGTTCTGGTGAGAAAGTTCTTGCTCGGTTCTGGTCACCGAGATCAGGCCGCACTCCTGGCCTGGTTGTGCAATTCCATCGACAAGCGGATTTTTTTCTTTTTACTTTTTTAAAACACCCGGTGGAGAATTGCGTGTCACCGGGATTCGATCCCCGGTCCTCTTGCAGGCGAGGCGGATGCTCTAACCCTACGTCATCACTGTATGTTATACACAAATCAATACAGTCATGAATGTAATCAGAGCGTTACTGAGAGAGGCAGTCAAGCACAGCAATGGGACATCCCGAAAGTAAAGAAAGCCTTAGGAGCAATGCAAAGGGTGAAAACAGCTGGTGAGGATCAAATAACAGAATATTTGTTGAAGGACGCTCGAGATATTGTGCTAGAAAATCTGGACACCCTGTATACGCAATGCCTTGTGACCTCGAGCGTACCAGGAGCTTGGAAGAACGCTTACATTATCTTCATTCAAAAGAAAGGAGACATCAAGAACTTGAAGAATGACAGACCGATTCGCTGACTCTCCGTAGCCTACAACGTATTTACTAAGGTAATCGCTAATAGAGTCAGGACAACCCTAGACATCAATCAACCAGATGATAAGGCCGGCTTTGGTAAAGGACGGTCGACAATAGACTATATTCACGCTCTCAATCAAGTGATAGAGAAATGCGCAGAGTATAACCAACTCCTATATGTCGCCTTCACTGATTGCGAGAAAGCGTTTGACGCAGGAAAGCTCGGCTGTCTTGCAGGCATTGTGGAATCAGGGTGTAGAAGGAAGTTATGTGCAAATATTGGAAGATATTTGTAACGATTGAACAGCTACCAAAGTCCTCCATTAAGTCAGCAATAAAATTCGAATAAGGAAAGGTGTCAGGTAGAGAGACACGATCTTCGCCATGTTATTCAAGGCCTGTTTGCAGCAGGTGTTCTGGGGCCTGAAGTGGGAACAGTTGGCGATAAGAGTTAATGGAAAATAAATATGTAATTTGCAATTCGCTGATGACATTGCTTTGCTAAGTCACTCAGGACATGAACTGCAAAGCGTGATCAATGAATTAGACAGGCAGACTGGAACGGTGGGGTTTTAAATTAACATGCCGAAAACCAAAGTAATCTTCATGAGTCTAGCTATGGAACAGCAGTTCGCAATTGGTAGCGAGGTGCAAGAAGTAGTAAGAGAATATGTCTACTTAGGGCAGGTAATGACCGCTGATCTGGATCATGAGAGGGAAATAACTGGAATAATAACAAAGGGGTGGAGCGAGTATGGCAGGTTCTCTCAGATCATGAATGGCAGTTTGCCAATATCCCTCCAGAGAAAAGTCTACAGCAGCTGTATCTTACCGGGACTCACCTATGGGAAAGAAACGTGGAGGCTAAGAGGGTTCAGCTTAAGTTAAGGACAACGCAGCGAGCTATGGAAAGAAAAATGATAAGGGTAACGTTAAGAGTTCGGAAGCGGGTGGAGTGGGTGAGGGAACAAAAGCAGGTTAACATCCTAGGAGAAATCAAGAGGAAGAAATAAGCTTGAGCAAGGCATGTAATTCGGAGGCAAGATAACCAGTGGTATTTAAGGGTAGCGCAGTGGATTCCAAGAGAAGCCAAAGGTAGCAAGGGGCGGCAGAATGTTAGCTGTGCAATTGAAATTAAGAATTTTGCGGAGATACGGTGGCCACAACTGGGAAAGGACAGGGTTAATTGGAGAGAAATAGGAGAGGCCTTTGCCCTGCAGTGGGAGTAGTCTGACTGATGATTATGATGATGATGACCTTAAGCACCCGAGCTGCAGCCGGCCGAGCTTGTGAGCGCCTTTTCCATAAGGAACCATAGAAGAAATACATTGTGTTTCATTTTCCTTTAATTGCTCAAAACTTTTTCTGAGCATTTCCTGAATCAGATTTGCTGAAAACACAGTCAAATAGCGGCTGTATCGGCGGATTCAGAATAACACTTAGTGTGTTGCTTCCTAGTAGTCGTAGGATCTGAACTCTCACCAAAAAATGACAATGTTTCAATAACATTGAGACAAAGAAAAAAAATGCCAACAATTAGGTTACTTTGTAATGCGAAGTTTGAGCGCAGCTGATCAGCTGTTTCAGTTTTTTGATAAACTGAGGCTAAGAATTCGAGCAAGGCATGTATCTTCATTTACAGACAACTTGTTATTTTTCACACATTTTCCTTCAAGAAACACTCCAATAATATTTCATGACTCTCATGAAGGAAGCCTTGTGGTCGGAGAAATAGACGGATATATGCTCGACTTGCTGCATCAATGCCTGAGACGATGTTCGTGCAAGTATTTCCCTAGGTTCAAGTATTTCGCGAGATACGTATAGCACATTCTCGCGCAACTTCACGCTGAAGTTAAGTTTTTTTTTGCTTAACAGTCCGGTGTAGATTATAGCTGCGAAACAAATTTTTGGCGCCAGTAATCTCAAGACGCCTTGTAATGGAACTTTTACGCAGAATATCAGCCGCAACGCACTTCATTTCGTAAGAACGTGCACTGGATGTTTGTGCAAATTTAATGCGCTGTGTAGGGCGCGTTTATTTACTGTGAAGCGTAAACCTCTACTGGTGCTCTCTGCACAAGCTACAAGTTATGCTGAATGTGACAGTACGCGATACATTGACGCCTTTCTTTCTAGATTTTCTGTTTGATTAACATAATACTGCTGTTGTGCTTGCTTGAAGTCTAACGTGAATTTTTCCCCACTCCTGCTTAGGCTTAGTAGGGCCTGTGGTATTGTGAAACAAATAAGTAGAGGACTGTTGACGCAGGCATGCTGTTGTAAGTTAACTCTGCACAACAACCACGTTTGCCAATTTGAACGAGGCGGCTTAGTGAGGCGATCCTCGGTGTCCAGTGCAGACGAGTGCAGCATTCGCAAAGCAGCGCCACCAGGCAGAAGGTGCGCCCTCGGTGCTTCGGCTTGGTCCCCGTGCTCCTCCCCTTTTCTGTCACGGCCACAGGCTCTCCACTGGGGACGAGGTTCTTCAGCTTGCGCTTCCCCCAGCTGCGTGGCAGCGCCCCTCGCCAGTGCGACGTCTCTGCGAAGGAACCACCGGGTGCAGGTTTACAGGAGGCTTGAATCGAGCCTACCCACCTCCTCTTCCTGCAGCGGCGGCAAGGAAAGGAAACGCAAGCAGAGACTCAAGTCCGGCCAGGTTCCGGTGAAATATACAGCGTAAGCACAGTCAGATCTGCTGCTTTGAAAAGGCACATATTGTCTCCGCTGTGAGAAGTTTGAGTCGTCTGCATTGGGACTTGAAAACGAACGAATTCGGATGACCACTGCGGTGGCCTTGGTAGTATACACTGAACAATATTATCAGGGGTAACTCAAAACGGGACAAGGCACAGAGAAACACGCACACAACTATCTGTCCCTCTCTGTCCCTTCCCCGTTTTACGCTACCCTACATACCACGGATCACCGTTACCGATACCGACTCGCCCAATTTTCTACCCTTGTGACATATATTGAACAATTTCGCAGCTGTGCTTAGAAAACTTTGTCACCATTTTGTCGATATTTAGGAGAGCTCCTGAATTCGGCGCATTTTAACAGGTCATGCTGGCACGTGAAAGAGACCGCTTGACATTTAGCGATGAACTGTTTTTAAAAAAAATCTTTTTGCCTGTGTGCGTTTGGAATATGAAGTTTTAAACTTAAGTTCTTTACGTTTGGCTTAGCGACGTTCTGCGTTTCACTGTGTATTTATCAAATAAATCAGCTTTTTGAGAGTGTCCCCATATTTCACTCTTTTCCCAGCTCTATCCATGGGGTTCCTCAAACTGAACCCTCAGCAAGTGATCGGCTGTATTACCGCGATACATGGCAAGAACTCCGAAGCTGTGTGAAAATACATCGGACAATGTGAGAGCTTGGCTGCAGCAATGTTGTCTTCGATATTGTATACGTTGTGCTTCAAAGCAGTTTCAAATCGAAAATAAAAATACAGGCTTAGTTCTGCTATCACAAACATCTCCATAAAGCCACCGTGGAGGAGATATCGTTGTAGGGCAGGTTAGAACGTAAAAAAGAACTCTTATTGATTTTTACCAATCTTGAGTAGCGGAATTATACTGGCGATTACTCAGTGACTCTTATGATTTTCCTTCGTTTAGTTCAGACATAACAGCCATCTTTTGAAAACAAGTGGTCCGCGAGCATGTCCGAAGTCTTTTTAGAGATTTCGCCCAGACGAATTTCTTTACTGCCGAAAGCAAAACAGTGCACTTATTTCTACTGATTCTCTAACAGGCACCAGGCGGAGCACTAAAGGCACACGTCATGCCTTATCTACCTTTAGAAAGTATTACACTCTGTTCTTGCTTCGTTTGGAGCGTGTGATCTGTGCACTACTGCGCAGGTCTTTGCAAAGCTTTCTTGTGCTGTTTGATGAACAGTTAGAAAACGTTTGTAAAGCTGAATGGGAAAGCTATTTGCCATTACTGTGTCCCCTGCTACACCCTGGTCCCCTGCTAGATTCGGAAGACCCCGAAACTTTGCGGGCGTACTAGAGCCATATGATCAACGAGCCTTTTGCGGGCAGATATCTGTGAAAAGCATTGCTTAATGCCACTTAGTCTGTTTCCGGTCAGCCAGAGCTTCTTGAGAAGTGCCACGACCAGTTGAAGAGCAGCGCATCAAGCGGCTGTGGAAGTGATGCCACAGGTGAAACCAAAATGACTAGATGTGTATAATAAGAGGGCACCAAGTTGTGCCTTCCTGAGAATGGCTGTATTTGATTTGCCACCTGAGACGCAGGTCTCACATTCAGTGCGGCAGCATGGTCAGAGTTAATGTCCTAAAGGCACCCGGGATATCATCTGTGTGCTTCAACGAGTTAACATTGCGTGAGGTAGACCGCTGTGTAAAGTAGTCGACTACTATATGCGCAAAACAGATGCAAGATAAGATAGGCATGTCCTCAAGAAAAAATCGTAAAATTGACTCAGGTGCTGACTACTTGTCTGGCGGCTGCTAAAGAGATGTTTCAATGCATGTTGTTTCTGGCCAGAAGTTGCAGGAAACATGTCTGTTGTCTTTGATATTGAATATCTCAAATGATAACTTATGTTACACTTCACCTGTTACTAGAGCAACAAAACAGAATCGATGGCTTATGCTTTCGCAGCATTATTTTACACAGAAATATAAAGCTACTGAAGAAGGATGGCAAACATTGGACACCACTCTTAGTTATGAGGCCCCTTAGAAATGTTGTAAGGTACGGTTATGAACATAATGATAGGAAATGCCTAATCATCCGATGCGAAGACAAATCTTCCTTTTAAAATTTTCCCTGCGCTCAAAGCGAATAGTTAAGACCACCTAAAAAATAATGGAGCAGTTTTTTTTACAACAAATAGCGTTTCCAATAAACTACACGCGTTCCCAATGGTTATCTGCAGACATATTGATTGTCAAGGTACAATCATGGTGCAATCAATGCCCTCCGTAATTCACGTCACGTGGGGGGATACACTCTGCCCCTAGGTGCAATCGGTTCAGCGTCTATAGACGCTATAGAGGTGCGTTCCCTCCTTGCGTCTGCTGAACTGCAGACAAGGACCAACCACGAGTAACGGGCAGCTTTCCCTCGTGCAAAAGCACCGAAGTTTGGGCCAGTTGGGATTGATCCATCTTGAAAACGTAGCAGCACGAAAAAACGAGGACAAAATAGACACAAGTACGACAGGACATATGCTGCTCGTGAAGCGCCATAACACTTCACTCAGATCGCTGTGACCAGTGTAATGTTCGGAGGCCCAGCCAGCGGAGAACGGCGAGCCAGTCAGGCGCCGTCAGGTATGCGGCCGAAAGCGCTGCTGTTCGGAGGAGACGAAAGAGACACTGCCTGGGGGCGGCTTCTGGCGACGGTGTTGGCGTGGACAAAGGCTCTAATCCCCTTCGCCGGCGATGCTGAATGCGGCTCTGGTGCCGGACTGCGCTCCTGGGGACTGGCAGCGGAAACAGGCGAGCCAATCGGGCGCCATCAGGCCACTTTGGCCGAAGCGCTGCTGCTCGGGGAAGACAAAAGAGACACTGCGTGGGGCGGCTACTGGCAACGGCGTCGGCGTACACAAAGGCGTCTAATCCCCTTCGCCGGGGAGGCTGAGTGCGGCGCTTCTCCCGGACTGCCGTGGACCGACGGACGAGACCCAGTGGCGACGACGGTGGGGCGACGGCGCCGCCAACTCAGTGCCCGCGTGCGCCCTGAGCAGCCGACAAAGCGGAGAGGCAACAAGGCTGATTTGTCCCTTCCACCGAACTGAAGAGGTCACCGGTGTGAGCGGTAAGCGCACGCGTCCCCATCGATCGGGATCGTCACTCAGCGGCGAACGACCTTTGGGCCTGGTCAAACAGTTCGCGACTGAGAGACGCCAAGTTCCTCCTTGCCCGTGTGTGTGTGTGTCTGTGCGGTGTGCGCGGCCACGTGGGGAGGGCGGAGCCTAAGAAGACGCTAGCGGCCCATTGGACGCTCAACCAGAGAACAGATTCCCTAGCTGGGTGCTTGGGGAATGTAAACTGCATTTAAGCAGCAATCTGTGGAGTGCCAGATCATCCTCCCCCATTTTCTGACTTTGGTCTCCTTGCTACTGTACATAATGCAAAATAAACCTTAAAGCTCGCTATTCCTCCCGAAGGCTTCCCTCCGTAGTCTGACTGCTTCGCCCTAATGCGGTGAAGACCCAGGTCCAGATCCACCGAGCACATCAACTGGTTGGCAGTTGTGGGATGGTCTGCGCAGCGTCCTGGCTCCGGTATGGGTAAGTGCACGGTCTTGTCTCTTTTTGAGTTTTGCCAGGTTGTACATCTTTGGAATTTGTAAACCTAGGTAATGGAATGTGGCTCCAGAGATTGCCTGGAAATCTTCTCTGACCACTAGTAGAGACTAGCCGTCGCCTGGGAGCAGACATGGACTGGAAAAAGCTGCGCAAACCGGACCTGGTTTTGATATGCGGGAAATTGGGCATCGATTGTGGGTCTATCCGTAGGAAACCGCTCTTAATTGAGGCAATTGAGGCAAGCGGTGCAGACGCGGAGGAGATAGTCGGATGTTGGGAGTACGTTCGTGAGGAATTAGAGAAGGCACGGGAACAAAAGAAGCGAGAGGATGAAGAAAAGAAGAAGCGTGAAGAGCACATGGAGATCGAGAAAAAACGGCTCGATCAAAAGCGGGAAAGGGAGCTGCGGGAAATCACACGTCAAATTAACCTCGTCAGAATGAAAACAATTCGATCTAGGTTAAGTGTTTTCCGAACAGGCGATGAAATAATGACTTTTCTTCTAAATTTTGAAGGCATTTGTACGGAAGCTGGACCGGGGCTATTGGTCAGTTATGCTGCTGGCTTTCCTCCCGTGTGAAGTCGCCAACGTCCTAGCGCTCCGGTCGGACGAGGACGCGGAAAGTTATGCAAGAGCTAAAAGTGAGCTTTTCATAGTTTTTGAATTCCCGCAGAGGTCGATCTCGAAACCTAAAGTGACTGTGGTAGGCTACAGCACGACAATGTCAGCGACCGACTTAAGAGCACCGCTCAGTCGCCGAAAGACACGAGGGCTGTTAAGAAGTGCCGGGATAGGGCAGGTTTGGCTCTAGAAAGAAAGGCTACTTCAGCAGCAGCGACCGATGATGTAGGTCAAAAATCTAGAGAACAGTGCAGATCCGCAAGCCGTGAGGGCTCGGGGGATAGTGTAGGCACTGAGGCAAGAAATGAAGAAAAGTGCAGATCCGCCAGCCGCGAGGGCTCGGGGGATTGTGAAGGCACTCAGGCTAGCAATGAGAAAAAGTGCAGATCCGCAAGCCGTGAGGGCTCGAGGGATAGTGTAAGCACTAGGGATAGAAATGAAGAAAAGTGTAGATCCGCAAGCCGCGAGCACTCGGGGGATTGTGTAAGCACTAAGGCTAGCGAAAAGTGCATATCCGCAAGCCGTGAAGGCTCAGGGGATAATGTTGGCACTAATGCTAGCAGTAAGGAAAGGTGCAGCGCGGCGGTTTTGAGCCCAGAGGAGCGTGCACTTTCCGGGAAGAAGGCGGCCATCTATAACCCTGAGGCAGATGCTCTGTTGATAAGTGAGGTTGATTGCTGCGATCGAGAGGGTAGCACACATGACAAAAACGCTACGTTAGGTGAACAGCGTGGTTCAGGTCAAGTTGCAAGCCAGAGCGTTGGTGTCGTAGGCTCGAACAGCAAGCCTCGAGAGAACATATTATGCTCAGGAGAGAGTAAAGTGCCGATGAGACAGTCAGATACTACGACATGCAGTGACTCGCCGAAAGCACGAGCCCATCGTTCAAAATCAAGTGGGAAATGCGGCTCGGTGCTGCATCAGAGAGAAGATGCAGAGGGTGAGGACACCGCAAGAAAGCGAGGCGCGCAGGGCCGATCTGCTAAGGCAGTTTTCAGAAGGCGGCCGCGCGCAGGGAGAACCAAGCGAGAGCGTGCTCTCCTGAGAACAGACACAGTACGGGTCGAAGACAACGGAAAGCTAAAGGCCAGCCAACAGTGCAATCGGCCGAGACGGTCACCGCGGCACGCCAGATGCGACAGGCACCGCACGAGGGCCAGAATGACTCGGCGAGTTCAGACACAGCGAAAGCCACCTGACCCATTGTGGCGACGCTGCGGTAGTTCCTGCGGGACGAGCGAAGCTTGCAGCAGGCCACAGAGAAGCAAGCATAGCTACCACCCGAAAGAGCGCAGCAGAACGCGTTTCAGTCTAAGGCCATTCTTGAATCGAGGGGGGAATGCTCGTAGGCATTGCTTTCTTAGACCGTCCCCCTCCCGCATTCTTTTCAAGTCCTGCTCAGGTGGTGGAGACGCGCGACCGGGGTGCGGAACAAATCAATGTCGCGTTCCATATGTATCAGCAGCGCGAACACCACACAGGAAGAAGAAGGAGAAGAAGGTAAAGAGCGCTCTTTACCTTCTTCTCGTTCTTCTTCCTGTGTGGTGTTCGCGCTGCTGATACATATGGATCGCAACCAACTAGTCCGACAGATGGTGTTATTCAATGTCGCGTGGCGTCTGGAGCCCGAAGAGGTGAACGCGCACTTAAGCCCTTCGGCTTTTGTCGGGTCTCGGCGGCCGAAGCTACTGTTAGTCTGCGACCGCGCCGAGCGCGGCTCAAGAATAGGACCCTTCGTGTCGCGACGGGGGTAGTTAGCAGATTCCGAGAATGAGTCTCTGCTGTTTGCTTCTTTTTTTTTTGCTGCTGCCGAAAAACTTTTCAGCGTTGTTAAATTTGGCAGCAGTGGCCTTGCATTTCTTTTAATGCTAATTGTTTGACAATGCACAGGTAGTGCTTATGTATAGCAGCGTCCGCTGTCACGCGGAAATGCTGGAAAGACAGGCCATTGTAGGACACTGGCATAAGCGCCGGGAGCAACTTTGTTTCAAGGCATTAAAGAGATTAATGACTTGGGCTCCGATATTGAGGAAAGCTTTGCCAGGCGGAGCAAAGGTGACGGCACTATGCGGTCATGCAAATGAGGGGAAGTAAGCACGTTCGTAATTCTAGTGGTAATTACGAATTGAACTCCATTACAAAGAAGGCGAGGAAACTGAAATGCGAGGGCCTCAGCACGTGTTTTCTCCGTGGCCCTATTGGAAGTGCTTAAAGTTAACGAGAGAAAAAAGTTTGGATTTGTTTTCTCCGCATTTGCATCTCTGAAGAGTCACCGTTTTGTTCTCTTTGTCGTCTAGTTGGAGCGGTTTTCTTTGATCAAAATTCGGAAGCGAGTGGCTTCCATTACAAAAGAAAACAAAATATGCTCAACTATGTCCGGCAGGCCAGCTTTCCAGGCATGCGCTTTCGAGCAAGGGATGTGGTGTGTATCAAAATTTACAGCCTTTGTTTAACCTTATCCGAAAACCTGGCAGTTCTCTGAGGTTGGCCGTGTGCTGCCCTGCTGGAGGTATGGGCTTAGCGTAGGCCTGATCACTAATTCTCCGTTTCGAGGACCCCTGCAAGATGTGCAGGGCTTCCTGGCCGACCTGTCGAGCAGAAGGACTCGGACGCTGACGTACATTCGTGGTGCACCGATCAGCTGCAACTACTTCGTGACGTCTTCTTCGCGGCGGACGGACTGTAATGATCGGAGGCCCAGCCAGCGGAGAACGGCGAGCCAGTCAGGCGCCGTCAGGTATGCGGCCGAAAGCGCTGCTGTTCGGAGGAGACGAAAGAGACACTGCCTGGGGGCGGCTTCTGGCGACGGTGTTGGCGTGGACAAAGGCTCTAATCCCCTTCGCCGGCGATGCTGAATGCGGTTCTGGTGCCGGACTGCGCTCCTGGGGACTGGCAGCGGAAACAGGCGAGCCAATCGGGCGCCATCAGGCCACTTTGGCCGAAGCGCTGCTGCTCGGGGAAGACAAAAGAGACACTGCGTGGGGCAGCTACTGGCAACGGCGTCGGCGTACACAAAGGCGTCTAATCCCCTTCGCCGGGGAGGCTGACTGCGGCGCTTCTCCCGGACTGCCGTGGACCGACGGACGAGACCCAGTGGCGACGACGGCGGGGCGACGGCGCCGCCAACTCAGTGCCCGCGTGCGCCCTGAGCAGCCGACAAAGCGGAGAGGCGACAAGGCTGATTTGTCCCTTCCACCGAACTGAAGAGGTCACCGGTGTGAGCGGGAAGAGCACGCGTCCCCATCGATCGGGATCGTCACTCAGCGGCGAACGACCTTTGGGCCTGGTCAAACAGTTCGCGACTGAGAGACGCCAAGTTCCTCCTTGCCCGTGTGTGTGCGTGTCTGTGCGGTGTGCGCGGCCACGTGGGGAGGGCGGAGCCTAAGAAGACGCTAGCGGCCCATTGGACGCTCAACCAGAGATCAGATTCCCTA